>NC_062565.1:46108765-47308765 GCF_022837055.1 Prionailurus viverrinus
AATTATGGACTCTTTTCTAATATTTTATTGAAGATTTTACATCTGTGCTCATGGTCTGGTTGTTTTGTAATTCCTTTTTCTGGTTTTGGTATTAGCGTAATTATGGCTTCTGTTTTCTACAAGATAGCGTATAGAATTGGTATAACTTCTTTTTTAATGTTTGGTATAATTCACCAGTGAACCCATGAGAATTCAGAAAGATTATTAAGCATTGATTCAATTTATTTGATAGGCATAGGAATAGTATTATCTACTTGTGAGTTTTTATAATTGGTGAATATCAAGGATTGGTCCATTTCACCTAAGTTATCAAATTAGAGTTGATGATCATTTCTTTTAATGCCCATGGATTCAGTAGTGATGACCTCTCTTTCATTTCTGATAATTGGTATTTTCTGTATTTTTTTGTTAGCATGGGTAGAGGCTTATCCACTTCATTGACTTTTTTAAAGAATCAGCTTGCAATTGTTTTTCTGATTTCATGTTTGCAATTTCATTGATTTCTGCTTTTTTAGTTTTATGTAACTTTTCAGCTTACTTCAGGTTTAAATGGATGTTCTTTGGATAGCTTCTCAAGATGGAAGCCTAGATTATTGCTTTTAGACATTTCTTCTCTTATACATATCCAGTGCGACAAACTTTCCACTAAGTACTGCTTTTGCTGTATCCTACATATTGTTGTGATGTGTTTTCACTTTAATTTAGTTCAAAATATTTTCAAAAAATGCTTAAGACTTCTTTTTACCTCTGAATTATTTAAAATGTGTGTAATCACCAAATAGTTTGGGAGTTTTTCAGTTTTCAAGTGATTTTTTTTTGAGTCTTTAAAAAAATCACTTTGTTGAGAGAGTTAAGATGGCAGAGAAGTGTAGGTCGACCGGGATTTTCCTCATCCCTCCATCACAGCTGTACTGAGGTCAGATCACCTGGAACACCCAGGAAATCAATCTGCAGAGTGACAGAAGGATCTCCACTGTTGGAAGGAGGAAACTTGGCAGGATTGAGGTTCGTGTATGTGAATTGGGAGAGATAGAATAGCATAGGCACAGAGGGGAGGAGGGACCCTTTCTGTGCAGAGACAAAAGGGAGAGAAAGACGGTTGTAAAAGTGCAGCATGGAGTTAGCACAAGAGGAAAACCACTCTGGACCATGGACTGGGGAACAAGAAATACAGAAAGTGCCAGTTTCTTCTTTGCAAATAGCTGTAGGAGCTGAAACTCGGAGGTTTAGAAGTGTGAGACCTCCTGAGTGAAGCCAGGGGCCCTGGTACATGTTCCTGAGGAGGGGGGAGCTGGCCCTGGAATGCATAGTGTGGTGTAGCGATCTCAGGGGTGCACTGGGAGAGACAAGTCCCCTTCCTGGAGTACTTTGAGAAGAGGTTTAATGCCACCCTAAGGACAAAAGACCCTGTGGGTACCAGCCAAAGGCCTTTTATCAGCAGGATGGAGTGGCACTACTCCAGAACAGGGTCTGCATGGTGTGGGAGCCTTTAAGATAGTTTTGAATCGCAGCTGAGCACCGAGAAGGTGCAGGAGAACTGTGAAGCAAAGCAAGCTGACAGCCCTCACTCTTCTGTGAGGGCTGCCTGAACAGCACGGTTGGAGACACCCATTCCAGGGAGGAGAGATTGGGGTGTTGCCATTTTTCTCCCCGACACCAACACAGTGGGAACTTCAGAGAGCAGCACTTCAGCCCCTAATGGAAGCGGACCCATTTACACCGAACCCTGGGCCTCTTTGCCTGGCAACTGCTCATCTACTGGAGTGAGACTGACTCCTCCAGACTCGCACAGACACAGGGCCCAGGCACCAACAGACAACTGTTTTTGTTTTTTGATTTTTTTTCTTCACGCTTTTTTTTCCTTTTGGAATCAGGCTCCTAGTTTTGGATTTGTCTTTGGTCAATTCTTACATACACACACACGTACACACACACAATCTTTTATATATAATAAAGTCTTATGTATATAATGCAAATATCATTTAGGTCTAGTTTATTGATGGTACTATACAGTTCAACCATATTCTTTGAGATTTTTCTGCCTGTTTTATTTATAAATTTATATAATTTTACACATAAATTATATATATATTTGATAAGGCATTTTTATATTAAAAAAATTTTAATGACTTATTTTTAAGAGAAAGGTGGGGGAGAGAGCACGAGCAGGGAAGGGGCGGAAAGAGAGGTTGGCACAGAATCCAAAGCAGGCTCTAGGCTTTGAGCTATTGGCACAGAGCCTGACGTGGGGCTCCAACTCATGAACTGCAAGATCATGACCTGAGCGAAAGTCAGACACTTAATTGATGGAGGCACCCCAGGCATTTTTATTCTATTGTTTTTCCATCTTTTCTCTCTTTCTTTATTTTTCTCTTTCTCTGGATTTAGCCTTCTAGTTCTTTTGATTTTCTGTTTGGTCTTTTTTTCTTCTTTCATTTTTCTCTTTTTGTGGGATCAGCCTCCCCCACCCCCCACCCATTTTCCCTTTTTCCCTCCAGGGTTACATCAAAAAACAAATCAAAGCACACCTGGGTGAATGTCCAAACACTGGACCCCTACAAGGAAGGAGGAGCTCTGCAGAAGACTGACCAGTGGGATACAGCAGCCAAAATGCAACAACTGAGTTCATGCCACATACATCAAAAACACTTGCAGAAGTGCCAGGGCCTGGACAGGGTATGACCCATTTTTTTTTTAATTTTATTTTTTTTTAATTTACATCCAAATTAGTTAGCATATAGTGCGACAATGAGTTCTAGATTCCTTAATTCCCCTTACCATTTAGCCCACCCCCCCTCCCACAACCCCTCCAGTAGCCCTCTGTTTGTTATCCATATTTAAGAGTCTCTTATGTTTTGTCCTCCCTGTTTTTACATTATTTTTGTTTCCCTTCCCTTATGTTCATCTGTTTTGTCTCCTAAAGTCCTCATATGAGTGAGGTCATATTTGTCTTTCTCTAATTTTGCTTAACATAATACCCTCCAGTACCATCCACAGAGTTGCAAATGGCAAGATTTCATTCGTTTTGATTGCTGACTAATACTCCATTGTGTATATGTACTACATCTTTATCCATTCACCCATCAATGGACATTTGGGCTCTTTCCATACTTTGGCTATTGTTGATAGTGCTGTTATAAACATTAGGGTGCATATGTCCCTTTGAAACAGCACACCTGTATCCCTTGGATAAATACCTAGTAGTGCAATTCCTAGGTTGTAGAGTAGATCTATTTTTGATTTTTTGAGGAATCTCTTTACTGTTTCCCAGGGTGGCTGTACCAGTTTGCATTCCCACCAGCAATGCAAAAGAGATCCTCTTTCTCTGCATCCATTGCCAACATCTGTTGTTGCCTGAGTTGTTAATTGTAGCCCTTCTGACAAGTGTGAGGTGGTATCTCATTGTGGTTTTGATGTGTATTTCCTTGATGATGAATGATGAGTATTTTTTCATGTGTCGTTTGGCCATCTGGATGTCTTCTTTTGAGAAGTGCCTGTTCATGTCTTTTGCCCATTTCTTCACTGGATTATTTGTTGTTTGGGTGTTGAGTTTGAGAAGTTCTTTATAGATGTTGGATACTAACCTTTGTCTGATATGTAATTTGCAAATATCTTCTCCCATTCTGTTGGTTGCCTTTTAGTTTTGCTGATTGTTTCCTTTGCTGTGCAGAAGCTTTTTATTTTGATTAGATCCCAGTAGTTCATTTTTGCTTTTGTTTCCCTTGCCTCTGGAGACATGTTGAGTAAGAAGTTGCTGCAGCCATGACCCATTTTTAATATAGTAGCACTCCCAGGTACAGAGCACATAACAAGCTAAAGCATGCAAAAGACAGAAGCTTAGCCAAAATGGCAAAATGGAGGAATTCTCCCCAAAAAGAAAGTTCAAGAACAAATCACAGCCAGAGAATTGCTCAAAACAGATATCCTAAATTATTGTTCAGATGTATTGGTTATAATAGTCATAACACTAATAGCTGGACTTGTAAAAAGCATAGAAAACACTAGAGAAACTCTTGCTACAAAGATCAAAGACATAAGAACTAGTTAGGATAAATTAAATGCTATCATTGAGATGTAAAACTAGATGAAGTAACAGCAAGGATGGAAGAAGGAGAGTAGAGAATAGGTGAAATAGAAGATAATGTTACTGAAAATGAAGCTGAAAAAAAGACTGAAAGGAAATTAGTAGATCACTAGGGGAGAATTAAAGAACTAAGTAATGCCATGAAATGAAACAATATCTGTATCATAGGAGTCCCAGAAGAACAGTTTTGAGAGATGGGCAGAAGATTTATTTGAACAAATTATAGCTGAGAACTTCCCTAATCTGGGGAAGGAAACAGACACCCACCTCCAAGAGGCACAGAGAACTCCCTTCAAAATCAATAAAAACAGGTCATCACCATGACTATCATAGTGAAACTGGCAAAATACAAAGATAAAGAGAATTCTGAAAGGAGCTAGGGACAAACAGTCCTTAACCTACAATAGTAGACACATAGTTAGTAGTGGACCTGTCCACTGAAACTTGGCAGGCCAGAAGGGAGTGGCAGGAAATAGTCAATGTACTGAATAGGAAAAATATGCAGCCTAGATTCTTTTATCCAGTGAGGCTGTCATTCAGAATGGAAGCAGAGATAAAGACTTTGCCGGATAAACAACAGCTAAAGGAGTTCATAACCACTAAAACAGCCCTGCAAGAGATACTAAGAGAGACTCTGAAAAGCAGCAAAGGTTACAAAGGACCAGAGACATCACAACAAACATGAAATCTACAGGTAAAACAATGACCCTAAATCCATATCTTATAATAATCACTGTGGGACATTTAGTCCATTCACATTCAATCAAAAGAGACATAGGGTATCAAATGGATAAAAAATAAGATGAATCTATATGCTGCCTACAAAAGACTCATTTGAGACATGAGGACACCTGTAGATTGAAAGTGAGGTGCTTGAGACCCCTCAGTCACACCACCAGATATCAAAAGAAAGCTAGAGTAGTCATACTGAAATCAGACAAACTAGATTTCAAAGCAGACACTGTAACGAGATTAAGGGCATTATTTCATAAATAAGGACTCTATCCATCAAGAAGAGCTAACAATTTATAAATATTTATGCCCCCAAGGTGGAATAACCCAAATACATAAATCAACTAATCACAAACATAAACTTAGGAAAATACTACTGTAATTGTAAGAGACTTTAATACTCCACTTACAACAATGGAAAGATCATCTAGGCAGAAAATCAATAAGGAAACAATGGCTCTGAATGACCCATTGGACCAAATGGACTTAACAGATATATTCAGAACTTTTCATCCTAAAGCAGCAGGATACACATTCTTTTCCAGTGCACGTGGAACATTTTCCAAAATCACATACTGGGTCACAAAGCAGCTGTCAAATAGGTACAAAAATATTGAGATCATATAATGCATATTTTCAGGTCACAACGCTGTGAAACTTGAAATCAACCACAAGAAAAAACTTGGAAAGCCCCCAAAGATACGGAGGTTAAGAACTTACTACTAAAGAATGAATGGGTTAACCAGGAGATCAAAGAAGAAACAAAAAAAAAATACACGGAAGCAAATGTAAATGAAAACACAACAGCCCAAATCTTTTGGGATGCAGCAAAGGCAGTCTTAAGAGGAAATACATGGCCATTGAAACCTATCTCAAGAAGCAAGAAAGGTTCAAAATACACAACCTAAACTTACACCTAGAGGAGCTAGCAATATTAACAGTAGCCAAATTATGGAAGTAGCCCAAATGTCCATCAACTGATGAATGGATTAAGACTATGTGGGGGGTGTGTGTGTGTGTGTGTGTGTGTGTGTGTATATATATATATATATATATACACATATATGTGTATACACATCTATATGCATATGTGTGTGTATATACACACACACACACAATGGACTACTACTTGGCAATGAAGAGGAATGAAATCTTGGCTTTTGCAACAACGTGAATGGAACTGGTGGGGAATTACGCTAAGTGAAATAGGTCAGAGAAAGACAGATATCATGTTTTCACTCATATGTGGAATTTGAGAAGCTTAACAGATGAAATAGGGGAAAGGAAGGAAAAATAAGATAAAAACCGGGAGGCAAATCATAAGAGACTGCTAAATGCAGAGAACAAACAGCATTGATGGAGGGAGTGGGCATGGGGGTGGGCTAATTGGGTGACTGGCATTAAGGCGGGCACTTTGCAGGATGAGCACTGGGTATCATATATAAGAGATCAATCACTGGGTTCTACTCCTGAAACCAAGAGTGCCCTGTATGTTAACTAACTTGAGAACAAAAATAAATAAAAGTAATAAAATCACTCCCCAAAACAAATAATAAATAAACATTAAAAAATTAACTTTGTAAGTATCTTCTAGTTGGTGTATGTGGACCATTCACCTTGAAAGTTGTTGATCTAGTTAATTTACTAAGTGTGTGACTTTCTATTCATTATACTTTTTGTTTTTCTCTTTTGTCTTTTCTAGTTTTGAGAAGTTTATGATTTCATTTGCCTCCTAAAGTGTATTAAACATAATTTGAAAAAAAATAGCTGCCCTATATTTTACAATAAACATTTAAAATTTAAATTCCCTTTCAAACGCTGTGTTTTGTGAGTACAGCTATCTTATTTGCAACTTCTCAATGCCAGTCCCTTAAAATATTGTCATTTATTTCATTTATATAAATATATACTACAATCATCAAGAATATTACTTTTTTGTGAATATAACTTGTCAGATTGGTTTACATACAACACCTAGTGCTCATCCCAACAAGTGCCCTCCTCAATGCCCATCACTAATTTTCCCCTCTCCCCCACCTCCCTATCCACCCTCAGATTGTTCTCTGGATTTAAGAGTCTCTTGTGGTTTGCCTCCTTCCCTCTCTGTTGGTAACTATTTTTTCCCCCTTCCCTTCCCCCATGGTCTTCTGTTAAGTTTCTCAGGATCCACATATGAGTGAAAACACAATATCTGTCCTTCTCTGACTTATTGCACTCAGCATAATACCTTCTAGTTCCATCCACGTTACTGCAAATGGCAGGATTTCATTCTTTCTCATTGCCAAGTAGTATTCTGTTGTATATATAAACCACATCTTTATCCATTCATCAGTTGACGGACATTTAGGTCCTTTCCATAATTTGGCTATTGTCGAAAGTGGTGCTATAAACATTGGGGTACAAGTGTCCCTATGCATCAGCACTCCTGTATCCCTTGGGTAAATTCCTAGCAGTGCTACTCCTGGGTCATAGGGTAGATCTATTTTTAATCTTTTGAGGAAACTCCACACTGTTTTCTAGAATGGCTGCATCAGTTTGCATTCCCACCAACAGTACAAGAGGGTTCCTGTTTCTCCACATCCTCGCCAGCATCTGTAGTTTCCTGATTTGTTCATTTTAGCCACTCTGACTGGTGTGAGGTGGTATTTCCGTGTGGCTTTGATATGTATTTCCCTGATAAGGAGTGACGTTGAGCATCATTTTATGTGTCTGTTGGCCATCTGGATGTCATCTTTGGAAAAATGTCTATTCATGTCTTCCCATTTCTTTCCTGGATTATTTGTTTTTCATGTGTGGAATTTGGTAAGTTCTTTATAGATTTTGGATACTAGCCCTTTATCTGATATGTCACTTGGAAATATATTTTCCCATTCCATCGGTTCCCTTTTAGTTTTGTTGATTGCTTCCCTTGCAGTGCAGAAGCTTTTTACCTTGACGAGGTCCCAATAGTTCATTTTGCTTTTAGTTCCCTTGCCTTGGGAGATGTGTCGAGTAAGAAATTGCTGCAGCTGAGGTCAAAGAGGTTGTTGCCTGCTTTCTCCTCTAGGGTTTTAGTGGTTTCCTATCTCACATTTAGGACTTTCATCCATTTTGAGTTTAATTTTGTGTATGGTGTAAGAAAGTGGTCTAAGTTTCATTCTTCTGCGTGTTGCTGTCCAGTTCCCCAGCACCATTTGCTAAAGAGACTGTTTTTTTCCATTGGATGCTCTTTCCTGCTTTGTCAAAGATTAGTTGGCTATACGTTAGTGGTCCAGTTCTGGAGTCTCTATTACATTGTTCTGTGTGTCTGTTTTTGTGCCAATACCATACTGTCTTAATGACTACAGCTTTGTAGTAGAGGCTAAAGTCTGGGATTGTGATGCCTCCTGTGTAGGTTTTCTTCTTCAATATTACTTTGTCAATTTGGGGTCTTTTGTGGTTCCATACAAATTTTAGGATTGATTGTTCTAGCTTCGAGAAGAATGCTGGTGCAATTTTGATTGGGATTGCATTGAATGTGTAGATTGCTTTGGGTAGTATTGACATTTTAACAATACTTATTCTTCCAATTCATGAGCATGGAATGCTTTTCCATTTCTTTGTGTCTTCTTCAATTTCCTTCATAGGCTTTCTATAGTTTTCAGCATATAGGTCTTTTACATCTTTGGTTAGGTTTATTCCTAGGTATTTTATGATTCATGGTGAATTGTAAATGGGATCAATTCCTTTATCTCTTTCTGTTGCTTCATTATTGGTGTATAAAAATGCAACTGATTTCTGTACATTGATTTTTGTATCCTGTGACTTTGCTGAATTTATGTATTAGTTCTAGGAGTCTTTTGTTGGAGCCTTTTGGGTTTTCCATGTAGAGTACCCTGTGTCTGTGAAAAGTGAAAGTTTGACTTCTTTGGCAATTTGGATTCCTCTTATTTCATTTTGTTGTCTGATTGCTGATGCTAGGACTTCCAACATTATGTTAAACCACAGTGGTGACAGTGGATATCCCTATAGTGTTCCTGATCTCCGGGGGAAAGCTTTCAGTTTTTCCCCGTTGAAGATATTAGATGTGGGCTTTTCATATATGGCTTTTATGATGATTAAGTATGTTCCTTCTATCCCAACTTTCTTGAGGGTTTTTATTAAGAAAGGATGTTGTATTTTGTCACATACTTTGTCTGCATCTATTGACAGGATCATATGGTTCTTATCCTTTCCTTTATTAATGTGATGTATCACATTGATTTGATTTTGTGAATATTGAACCAGCCCTGCAGCCCGGGAATGAATCCCACTTGATCATGGTGAATAATTCTTTTTATATGCTGTTGAATTTGATTTGTCAGTATCTTGTTGAGAATTTTTGCATCCTTGTTCCTCAGGGATATTGGCCTGTAGTTTTTTTTGTTTTTTTTTTTTTGTTTGTTTGTTTGTTTTTTTTTTGTTTTGTTTTGTTTTGTTTTTTGTTTTTGTTTTTTTTTTTTTTTGTTTTTTTTTTTTGGTTTGGGAATCAAAGTAATGGTTTGGTTTGGGAATCAAAGTAATGCTGGCTTCACAGAATGAGTCTGGAAGTTGTCCTTCCCTTTCTATATTTGGGAACACCTTGAGAAGGATAGGTATTATCTCTGCTTTAAATGTCTGGTAGAATTCCCCTGGGAAGCCATCTGGTCCTGGACTCTTATTTGTTGGGAGATTTTTGATAACTGATTCAATTTCTTTGCTGGTTATGGGTCTGTTCAAGTTTTCTATTCCTGTTATGTTTTGGTAGTGTGTGGGTGTCTAGGACTTTGTCCATTTCTTCCTGGTTGTCCAGTTTGTTGGCATATAATTTTTTCTAGAATTCTGATAATTGTTTGTATTTGAGGGATTGGTTGTGATAAATCCATTTTCCTTTTTGATTTTACCTATTTGGATCCTTTTTTTGAGAAGTCTGGCTAGGAATTTACCAATTTTGTGTATTTTTTCAAAAAAAAACGCAACTCTTAATTTCATTGATCTGTTCTGTTTTTTGGATTCTATATTGTTTATTTCTTCTCTGATCTTTATTATTTCTCTTCTTCTGGGTTTGGGGTGTCCTTGTTCTGCTTCTAGTTCCTTTAAGTGTGCTCTTAGATTTTTGTATTTGAGATTTTTCTTGTTTCTTGAGATAGGCCTGGATTGCAATGTATTTTCCTCTTAGGACTATCTTTGCTGAATCCCAAAGGGGTTGGATTGTTTTAATTTTCATTTGTTTCCACACATTTTTAAATTTCTTCTTTAATTGCCTGGTGACCCATTCGTTCTTTAGTAGGCTGTTCTTTGACTCCATGCATTTGGAGGTTTCCCAAACTTTTTCCTGTGCTTGATTTCAAGTTTCATAGCATTGTGTTCTCAAAGTATGCATGGTATGATCTCAATTCTTTTCTATTTATTGAGGGCTGTTTTATGACCCAGTATGTGATCTACCCTGGGGAATGTTCCATGTATGATCAAGAAGAATGTATGCTCTGCTTTAGGATGAAAAGTTCTAAATATATCTGTCAAGTGCATCTGGTCCAGTGTATCATTCAGGACCATTGTTGCTTTATTGATTGTCTAGATCTGTCCATTGCTATAAGTGGAATATTAATAGTGGAATAGTGGAACATTCTTACCAATAAGATAGCTTATACTTGTGATTAGTTTTATATATTTGGGTGCTTCTGAATTCAGTGCATAAACATTTATAATTGTTATCTCTTCTTGATTGATAGACCCCATAATTATTATATAATCCCCTTCTTCATCTCTTGTTACAGTCTTTAGTTTAAAATCTAGTTTGTTTGATATAAGTATGGCTACTCCAGCTTTCTTTTGACTTCCAGTAGCATGATAGTTCTCCATCCCCTCATTTTCAGTTTGAAGGTATCCTCAGGTTTAAAATGGGTCTCTTGTAGACAGCAAATAGATGGGTCTTGTTTTTTTTGTTTGTTTGTTTTGTTTTTGTTTTTAATCCATTCTGGTACCCTATGTCTTTTGATTGGAGCATTTAGTCCATTTACATTCAGTGTTATTGAAAGATACAGGTTTAGAGTCATTGTGTTATCTGTAGATTTCATGCTTGTAGTGATATCTCTGCTCCTTTGTGGTCTTTGTAATACTCAGAGTCCCCCTTAGGATCTCTTGTAGGTCTGGTTTAGTGATGAGTTCTTTCAGTTTTTATTTGTTTAGGAAAACCTTTATCTCTCCTATTCTGAATGGCAGACTTGCTGGATAAAGGATTCTTGGTGGCATATTTTTCCTATTCATCACATTGAAAATTTCCTGCTGTTCCTTTCTGGCCTGCCAAGTTTCAGTAGATAGGCCCACTAGTACCCTTATGTATCTATCCTTGTAGGTTAAGGCCCATTTGTCCCTAGCTGCTTTCAGAATTCTCTTTATCTTTTTATTTTGCCAGTTTCACTATGATATGTTGTGTAGAACATCAAGTTACATCTGAAGGGAGTTCTATGTACCTCGTGGATATCAATGTCTATTTCCTTTCCCAGATTGGGGAAGTTCTCAGCTATGATTTGTTCAAGTACACCTTTCCGTCCCTTTGTTCTTCTGGAACTCCTATGATATGGATATGGTTCCATTTCATTGAGTCACTTAGTTCTCTAATTATCCTCTCATTATCCAGAATTTTTAAAAATCTTTTCCTCAGCCTCATCTTTTCCCATAATTTTATCTTCTATTTCACCTATTCTCCCCTCTGCCTCTTCAATACTTGATGTCACCACCTCTAGATTATTTTGCACCTCATTTACAGAATTTAATTCATCATGACTATTTTTGTAGTTCCATGATCTCTGCAGCAATAGATTTTCTGCTGTTTTCTATGTGTTTTTTTTTTTCAAGTCCAGCAATTAATCTCATTACTATTATTCTAAATTCTTGTTCAATTGTTTATATCTGTTTTGAGCACTTCTTTAGCTATCATTTACTCCTGAAATTTCTTTTGAGGGGAATTCTTCTGTTTCAGCATTTTGGCTAGTTTTCTGTCCCTTATGTGTTTTAAAACCTGGTTCTGTGCCCTACACTTGCGAGCACTACTATATTAAAGAGGATCATACACTGTCTAGGGCCTGGCCCTTCAGGAGGTGTTTCTTGGAGAGTGTTACTTGTTTTCTGTTGTTGTGACTTTGGTTCTTTTTTTTTTTTAAATTTTTTTTTTCAATGTTTATTTATTTTTGGGACAGAGAGAGACAGAGCATGAACAGAGGAGGGGCAGAGAGAGAGGGAGACACAGAATCGGAAACAGGCTCCAGGCTCTGAGCCATCAGCCCAGAGCCCGACGCGGGGCTCGAACTCACGGACCGCGAGATCGTGACCTGGCTGAAGTCGGACGCCCAACCGACTGCGCCACCCAGGTGCCCTGTGACTTTGGTTCTTTTATCTTTCTAGTGGTAGTGATGTTTTGTACCCTCCACCAGGTGTGCTTTGACTTGTTCCTTGAATTAGTCCTGGAAACGAAAACAAACAAAACACACACAAACAAAAATCCTCCCACCCCTCACCCCCCCAAAAAAACCCCAAAAAACAAGAAACACCAGCTACAAGTAAACAGCGTGGAGGCGGTGCTGATGGAAGAGGCCTTATCCCATACAAAGAGAGAAATGACAGGGGTGGGGGAAAAAAAAATTTGGCCAGACTGAGAAACCATATGGCTTAATCCAGAGAGAGAAAGAATAAGGGAGGTGCAGAACATGTATCAAGAGAATAGATTAAATATGTCTGCTTAAACAAACCAACAACTAGGGTAACCAGAATAGAGGAGGGAAGAGATGGGGGAGGAAAGGAAGAATATAGCTCTATAATAAGAATTGTCCAAGAATTAAACCAGGCAATGCAGCTGTGCTGGTCTGGAGGAGGGGCCAGTGTGTTTCCTCAGGGTCAGTCCCGCTCTAGTAGATTCAATTACCAGTCATGGAGGGGCGTGGTTTGGTGTAGGCGGGTCCTGCCTCCAATGTGGGCAGGCTGTCTGACTCCTGAACACTTTGGTGGTGGTGGGGAGAAAACTGGCGATACCTCAGTGTCTCCTCCATGGACCAGGTATCTGAAACCACTCTGTTTGAGCCGTCCCCACTGTGCTGTGGGCACAAATGAAGCGGTTTGTCCTGCTCCACGGACTCCCATGCCCTTGTGCTTGGCTTGGGTTCAAACTCCTGTTCTGTGTGCCCTGGTAGTGGGGGAAGTACAGCTCCATGCTGCCCCATATATGGTCTCTGGCTGCCAGACGCAGGCAGGCTTTGTCCTGTCCCACAGGCATTCCAGGGTGGGTATAGCTTTCTCCTACGGTGTGGACTACAGCCCTAACCTAGCCACCCAGCTCAGGGCTGGCTCCCCTCCTCCCCAGGTGTGTGATCCAGGCAGCCAGCCCAAGTCCAGAGAAAGCCCCTCAGTTAGAGATTGGATCTTTCTCTATCCCAATCCATGATTTTTCTCTTGTCCAGATACTGTCCTATGCTTCTCCAGCTTCTCTTTCTCTTCCCTTTGTCTCCCCACAGAAGGGGATCCCTCCTCTCTGTTCATTTTATCTCTCCCAGTTCACAACCTATGGCCTGTCAGGTTGTCCCCATGGATCCCTGGAAGCAACTGTCTCTTTGCCTCCTGGACTCTGAGTTCAAAGTCCTTTAGTTTCAATACTGCTTTGAGATACCAGGAAACTTCTGATCCCTCTACTTCTCTGCCATGTTGGCCCCTCCTCCCATCAAGAGTATTACTATTATTACTTTAATTTTTTTTTTCAACGTTTATTTTTTTGGGGACAGAGAGAGACAGAGCATGAACGGGGGAGGGGCAGAGAGAGAGGGAGACACAGAATCGGAAACAGGCTCCAGGCTCTGAGCCATCAGCCCAGAGCCCGACACGGGGCTCGAACTCACGGACCGCGAGATCGTGACCTGGCTGAAGTCGGATGCTTAACCGACTGCGCCACCCAGGCGCCCCACTATTATTACTTTAAACAGCATATATTTGATCAATTAATTAAAATACCTGATCACTTAATAAAGATTCTATTTTGTCAAAAATAGTGATTTGGACCAAACAGAAAATAAGTACTGAGAAATGAAGGCTTGGTTGGTTGAGCAGTTAGATTTCAGGCAGGTAGCTTGTTCTCTTTGAAGGCTTAAAAATTTTACATATTTGTATTTAATTTCACATATCTTCATGAGAGATTTTTCATAGATGAAACAATTCTTGACCTCTGATTTAATGAGAAAAGTATTTAAATCAAGTTTGAGGTATATGTTGACTGAAAGTCATAGGTTGTTTTCTCTATTGGCAAAATGAGTCCTCACACACCATAGGAATTCAGGTTCATGAAGGCTCTACCAAGGTATTCTAACCTATCAGACGTTGTTTTATGTCTGCTGCTGGAAGTATTTCAGATGCTGCAAAGCAGATATGGATCAGTATAGTGTTGGACCATTCAAGTAATGAGCTCTGCATACATACAGCCTGAGATCCAAAAGCCATTAAAAATAAATCAGGGCTGCCTGGGTGGCTCAGTTTGTTGGGTGTCTGACTTTAGTTCAGGTCACGATCTCCTAGTTTGTGGGTTCCAGCCCCATGTCGGGCTCTCTGCTGGCAGCTCAGAGCCTGGAGCCTGCTTCAGATTCCATGTCTCCCTCTCTTTCTTCCCCTCCCTTGTTAGTGCTTTCTTGCTCACTCAAAAGTAAATATAAAAAAAAAAAAAAGTTCACAGGGTAAAAGCAAATATATTTATGCATAAAATATTTGTTTCCCTTAAATATATTTTACAATTTATATTTTTCTATGCTATAATATTGTCCTCAGAAGTGGTTAAAAAAACAGGTTAATATTCTCTAAGTCAAGAAAAACAGAATACATCAAAATTCAATTTTGACTTCATTCTTATAGCTTGAAAAGGATGTTAGAGAAAACCTAATTCAGCAATATTTAAGTCAGGCTACACATTAAAATTATCTGAGAAATCTCAAATTCTAAAAATCCTTTGGGTGGGGTCTGCATGTCCCTAATTTTTTTTTAAAGCTCATTATGTGATGCTAATGTACAGCCAGTGATGAGAACCACTGATCTAATTCAACCCTCCCAATTTATTGTGAGAAAATTCAAATATAAAGAGGTTAAATGAGTTGTCCAAAGATTTTAGATTAGATGACTTTAGAGTTAAGAATAAAACCAAGATAGGGCTTTGTATTCTTATTCTAGTATGCATTGTATATAACATGGTAAGGAACAACTCATAACATTTATGGTTTTAGTACCTTGAATTATGAGGATCAAATGAGTTACATTTGTGATAATGCAGTGTTAATTGCTATATATAGCTATCTATTGTGTATTAGTTTTGTTTCTATGGGGCAGTCCAAAGATCGTACTATGTTGTATACACAAATGTATTTGTAGGGGTTATATCAATAAAAATGCAAAAAATTTTTATATCATTAAAGTATAAAAGAAAAATCTATCCAATAGAACCATTAACAATGATATTAAAATCAGAACTCTACGCCATATATATTCTAAAAGATACAAACTGATACTAAGATCCCATGATACAAATAATTAGAATGTTCAGTGTGCTCTGTATTTCATATGCTCAACTAGGAAAATATTTGAGATCACTTGTAATCTTTATTCTGTGTTATCCTCTATGCTTTCTCTGGGGACTTAGCAAAATGCAATTTGAGAAGAAGTTTCATTAAACCCAAAGCAAATTATGCATTTGACATGCAGAAGCTTGGAAAGCAAAGATAAATAATATAAATCTGCTTCAGCAATAAAATCGTTGATTTAACACACTTTTTGGTGACAGTTGTCAACGGTAGAGAAATATTAAAGTCTCATGAAAGGCAGATCATTTTGGATATTGAAAATATGAATCTATGGAGGAAAAAAAGTTGCTTACAAACAGTAGAAACCAAGGAGGTCATTTCTTTTAGCAGTAAGTTGTCCATTGCATCCTAGGTAGATTTCTTAAAAAATGTTTACTTATTTTGAGAAGGAGTGTAAGGGGGGAGGGGCAGAGAGAGGGAGAGAGAGAATCCCAAGCAGACTCCATGTTGTCAGCACAGAGTCTGACAAGGTGGGGGGGGGCTTGATTTCAGGAATTGGGAGATCATGACCTAAGCCAAAATCAAGAGTTGGACGTTTAACCGACTGAGTCACCTAGTTTCATGTTTTAGTTTTCATTATCATTGTTAGAGTTCGTTTGTTACATAGATCCATGTAATAAAGACCTATAAAACCTCCACTTGTCCATTTATTTTCATCTAGTTCACATAAAGTAGAATCTCCAACTATACCATGGATCTTTGTTTGTTTGTTTGTTTTTTTACCAGAAACTCCCCATTGTAACTTTTATTTATTTATTTTTAAAAAAAAAAATTTTTTTTTTCAACGTTTGTTTATTTTTGGGACAGAGAGAGACAGAGCATGAACGGGGGAGGGGCAGAGAGAGAGGGAGACACAGAATCGGAAACAGGCTCCAGGCTCTGAGCCATCAGCCCAGAGCCTGACGCGGGGCTCGAACTCCCAGACCGCGAGATCGTGACCTGGCTGAAGTCGGACGCTTAACCGACTGCGCCACCCAGGTGCCCCTGTAACTTTTATTTTTTGACAAATTGCTCAAATATGCTCAGTTTTCAAATACTTAGCTTTGAAAAGAAAAAAAATCTTTAAAAATCAAGCTAATATCTTATGTCATTAGATCTATAAAGTTGTTCAAAAGTTAGAATTGTAACACTTTCCCTGATACTGTTTTCTAAGTAGCAGTATTTTCTCAAATTATCACCATGTATATGAAAAAGTAGTTCTATGTAAGAGGTGTAGGGTTAACCTTGTTAATAACTTAAGTATTAAAGACCAGTATGTCAGTTTCTCTATTACTGAAGTAGAGTTCACATACAATGTCCTATTAGTTTTGAGTGTATACCATGTTCAACAATTCTATAAATTACTCACTGCTCACCATCAGTGTAGTCACCATACAGAAGTAATTACAATACAATGAATATATTCCCTATGCCATACCTTCTATCTCTGACTTATTTTATAACTGGAAGCTTGTATGTTTTAATACCCTTTATCTCTTTCACCCATCCTTCCATTCTCCTTCCCTCTGGCAACCACCAGTTGTCTAATGGTTTAGTGTTTTGATTTTTTTTTTTTTTAGATTCTGCACGAAAGTATATGGTATTTGTCTTTCTCTGTCTGACTTCTATCACCTAGCGTAATATTCTTTAGTTACATCCATATTGTCAAAAGTGGCAAGATCTCCATTTTTTTATGACTGGTATTCTATTGCATACATATTTACATCTTTATCTATTGAGGAACATTTGGGTTGCTTCCATATCTTGGCTATTGTAAATAAGGTTGCTATAGACCTAGAGGTGTGCGTGTCTTTTTAAATTGTTTTCATTCTCTTTTGGGTAAATACCCAGCAGTGGTATTGTTGGATCATATGGTATTTCTATTTTTAATTTCTTTTTGAGGAGACTTCATAATGTTTTCCAGTGGTTGCAATAATTAACGTTTCATCCGACAGTTGCACAAGGGCACATTTTTCTCCCCATTCTTGTCAACACTTGATAACTCTTGTCTTTGTTACTAGCCATTCTAACAAGTGCAAGATGATATCCATGATGCCTCATGGTTTTGATTCACATTTCACTGATTAGTGATGTTCAGTATCTTTTCATGTGTCTGGTGACTATACATCTATAATCTACATATATATATATATATATATATATATATAATCTACATATATATAATCTACATATATATATAACCTACATACATAATATACTTTAGAAAAATACTCAGCTCCTCTGCCAATTTTTTGATTGCATATTTATGTTGTATAAGTTCTTTATATGTTTAGGATATTAGCTCCTTATCAAATATATCATTTGCAAATATTGTCTCCCATTCAGGTGATTGTTTCAGTTTGGTTGATGATTTCCTTTGCTGCACAAGAGCTTTGTATTTTGGTGGAGTCAGTTTATTTTTGCATTTGCTTCCCTTTTGTTGCCTGAGGGGACATATTCAAAACATGTTACTAAGACTAAAGAGATTACCGCCTAGGTTTTCTTTTAGAAATTTGTGGTTGCTACATTTAGGTCTTTAATCCATTTTGAGTTTGTTTTTGCATATAGTATAAGAAAGTGGTCCAGTTTCATTATTTGTACATAGCTGTCCAGTTTTCCTATCACCTTTGAAAAGACCATCTTTCCCTCATCGTGTGTTCTACTTATTCTAATTCTTTGAAAAATATTATTGATATTTTGATTGGGATTGCATTGAATCCATAGATTGCTTTGGGCAGGTTGGACTTAGCAGTATTCTTCCAATTGATGAATGTAGTGTAACTTTGCATTTGTTTGTGTCATCTTTAGTTTTTCTTATCAGTGTCTCCATAGCTTTCAGAGTATAGGTCTTCCACTTCTTTGGTTAGGTTTATTCTTAGATACTTTATTATTTTTAGTGCAGTTATAAGTGGGATTGTTTTCTTTCTGCTACTTTGTTGTTAGTATAGTGCAACTGACTTCTGTATGCTAATTTTGTATCCTGCAACTTTACTGAATTTATTAGTTTTTTATTTTTTATTTTTGGTGGAGACTTAGAATTTTCTGTGTATAGTATCATGTCATCTGTAAAAGGAGACAGTTTTACTCTTACCAATTTAGATGCCTTTTTTTTTGTCTAATAGCTGCAGTTAGGATTTCTAGTACTATGTCTATGAAAGTGGTGAAAGTGACATCCTTATTCCTGATCTCAGAGGAAACGCTTTCAGTTTTTCACCATTGAGTATGATAGCTGTGGGTTTTACACATATAATCTTTATTATACTGAGATAGGTTCCCTCTAAACCTATTTATAGTTTTTGTTGAAAGTTTTTATAATGAATGGATGTTGTATTTTGTCAAATGCTTTTTCTGCATCTGTTGAGATCATATGGCTTTTATTCCTCTTCTTAAGTGGTGTATCACATTGTTTTTGCAAACATTGAACCGCCCTTGTGATCTTGGAATAAATCCCACCACTTGATTGTGGTGAATGTTCCTTTTGCTGTATTGTTGAATGTAGTTTGCTAATACTTTGTGGAAGATTTTTGCATCTAGGTTCATCAGAGATATTGGCCTCTAGTCGTGTGTGTGTGTGTGTGTGTGTGTGTGTGTGTGTGTGTGTGTGTGTGTGTGTCAGCGGGGAGGGGGCTTTGGATAGTGTCTTTCTCTGGTTTGTCAGTATAATTCTGCCCTCATGGAATATATTTGGAAATTTTCCTTCCTCTTTTATCTTTAGAATAGTTTGGGGAGAATAGATATTAACTCTTGTTTAAATATTTGGTAGAATTCACCTGTTGAAGACATCTGGTCCTAGACTTGTTTTGGGGGAGTTTTTTGATTATCAATTCAATTTTGTTACTAGTAGTAAGTCCATTAAGATTTTCTATTTCTTTCTGATTCAGTTTTGGAGGATTGTATGTTTCCAGGAATTTATCCATTTCTTCTAAGTCGTCCAATTTGTTGGCATATAATTTTTTGTAGTATTCTCCTACAATTGTTTGTATTTCTGTCATTTTTTCTCTATTTTTCTAATTTTTAGTTCTTTTTCTTTGAGTCTGGCTAAAAGTTTATCAATTTTGTCTTTTCAAAGAACTTGCTCTTGGTTTCATTTTTTTTTCTATTTCTTTAGATCCTATTTAACTTATTTCTGTTCTGATAATTATTTCCTCTCTACTAACTTTGGGCTTTGTTTATCTAGTTATTTGAGTGTGAGGTTACATTTTTTTTAACCTAGGATTTTTCTTGATTTTGTGGGGTTAGTTTGTAGGACTGCAAATTTTCCTCTTAGAACAGCTTCTGCTGCATCCCAAATATTTTGGACCACTGATGTTTTCATTTTCTTGTATCTCTAGGTATTTTACTTCCTCCTTGATTGTTCATTGACCCATTTCTCGTTAAGTTGTATTTTGTTTAGCCTCCATGTATTTGTGTTTTTTTCCAGTCTTTTTTCTTGTGATTGATCTCCCATCTTTGTGATCAGAAAAGATGCATGATATTTCAATCTCAAATTTATTGAGACTTCTTTTGTAGCCTAGCATGTGATCTTTCCTAGAGAATGTTTCATGTACACTTGAAAAGAATGTGTATTCTGTTGTTTGGGGACGGAATATTCTGTATATGTCAGTCAGGTCCATCTGGTCTAATGTGTCCTTCCTTCAAAGCCACGGAGATCTTTTTGATGTTCTGTTTGGATGTCCTATCCATTGATGTAAGTGAGATGACAAACTAATCTACTATTGTTGTATTATGGTCAATTTATCCCTCTGTTAATATTTGCTTTACGTATCTAGGTACTCTTATGTTGGATGCAAAGAATTTTACAAATCTTGTTCTATCCTCTTGATGAATTTGATGTCTTTATGTAGTGTTGATATTTCTCTCTTACTACAGTCTATGGTTTAAAACCTATTTTGTCTGATAAGCATTGCTACCCCAACTTTTTGTTTTTTCCTTCAATGTGCATTGGATGTTTCTCCATCCCTTCAGTCTATGTGTTTTTAGGTCTGAAGTAAGTCTCTTGTAGTCAGCATATAGATGGTTCTTATTTTTTTTGTTTTTGTTTTTTTTTTTTAGTTTTTTTTTTCCACTCTATCATCTTATGTCTTTTGATTGGAGCATTTAGTCCATTTAGATTTAAAGTAATTATTATTAGTTATATACTGATTGCCATTTTGTTAATTTTTTTGTTTCTGGTTGTCTTTGTAATTCTTTTTTCTTTGGGTCTTTTCCACTGTGGTTTAAATGGCTTTCTTTGGTATTCTGTTTGGATTCCTTTCCCTTTATTTAGCATGTATCTATTATAGGTTTTTGACTTGGGTTCATCTATAACATGCTATGTGTTCAGCAGTCTCTATTAAGTTGATGGTTGCCTAACCTTGAACACATTCTAAAAGCAGTAATTGTTTACCCCCCTGCCATGTTTTATGTATGTCATATTTTATATCTTTATTTTGTGTCAATTGACTAATTTTTGTAGATCTTTCTACTTTGTGTTTTAACCTCTATATTGACTTTATAAGTGATTAATCTATTTTTATTTTTACTAAATGAGTAAAAAAAATTTTGAGATTTTTGAGATTTTTTTTCCTTTTTGTAATTTTCTTCTAGGTATGACCTGTTATCCCCTCCTAAAGAATTTCCTTTAACATTTCTTATAAGGCTGATTTAATGATGTAAACTTCTTTAACTTTTTTTGGTCTAAGAAACTCTTTTAATTCTGAATGAAGGATAACGATAATCTTGCCAGCTAGAGTACTCTTGGTTGTGGGGTTTTGCTTTTGTTTTTGTTTTTCTCTTTCAGCACACTGAATATATCATGCCATTTCCTTCTAGCCTACAAGAGTTCTGCTGAAAAATAAGCTAATATACTGAAGTGCTTTCCTTGTATGTTACTTTTACTTGCTGCTTTTAAGATTTTCTTTCTTGTTACTTTTGCCATTTTATTATTATGGGAACCTCCTTGTGTTCATCTTATTTAAAGGCTCTCTGTTTCCTGTACTTGGATTTCTGTTTCCTTTCTCAGATTAGGGACATTTTCAGCAATTATTTCTTCAAATACATTTTGTGTGCCCCTTCTCTCCTTTCTCCTTCTGTGATCCCTATAATGTGAATATTATTACTTGATGTCGTCAGAGTTCCCTTAAACTCTTGTCATTTTCTTTTTGCTGTTCAGTTGGGTTGCTTTCCATTACCCTGTCTTTCAGAGTGCTGATTGTCCTTCTCTACCTTCTCATCTGCTGTTGATTCCCTCTAGTGTATCTTTCATTTGTTATTCTTCATCTCTGACTGGTTCCTTTTTATATTTCCTTTGTTGAAGTTCTCACTGAGTTCATTCATTGTTTTCTCAAGTCTGGTGAGTATCTTCTTGACCATTACTTTAGAAGTCCCTATCAGGTACATTGCTTATCTTCATTTAGCCCTTTTGCTGTGATTTTGTCTTTTATTTTTTACCTATTCCTATGTCTCCTTGTTTTGTTTATTTTCTCCTATGTATTAGGTAGATTAACTGTGCCTCCTGGTCTTGGAAGTAGGGACCTTGCATAGAAGGGGTCCTGGGGATCTTGGGTGGCTAAGTAGGTTAAGCATCTGACTCTTGATTTCAGTTCAGGTCATGATCTTGCAGTTGTGGGGTCAGGCCCACATCGGGCTCCATGCTGAATGTGGAGCCTGCTTAGGATTCTGTCTCTGTCCCTCTCCCCTGCTCAAAATAAGTAAACATTAAAAGAATAGAAGAAGTCCTGTGCTGTCCTGTAGTAAAATCCACCTCCACCCTTCATCCCTACTTCCTGACCAGAACCTTGTGCTCCATGGGTGGTGGTTTTGTGGGCTGCCTTCACCCTCCCATAGTGGCTGAGCCAAATTTACTGAGGGCTTGTTGGTGGGTGAGAGCTGGATGCAGTGACCAGTTCTGTGTGCTCTTGGTGCACTAGGCAGGGTTTTAAAAGCCTGGCTGTGGTCACCATGGGCTCACTGGTGAGTTTGGCTGGCACTCAGGCTAGATGTATACAATTAGCCTCTGCCACAGCTACTGGTATCCTGAAGAACCTGGCTTATTCCCTGTGTTGCCTGCTAAGAGGTCAGGCTGCAGGAACTGCACACACACTGATAGATAAGGTTATCTCCCTTCTTCCCCAGGGCAGGACTCACTATGGAGTGGCATTGGTCCTGTTTCAGACTGCATGCTGGATGTATTAAGGCCACTTTGAAGGGATTTCTGTCAAGGTTATATGGGTTGGATGAGATGGGTCTGCAGGAGAATGTTGAAATGGGGCATAGAGTGCTAGTAACATAGATTGAAAGTGTTAGAATTGGTTCCTGCAAACATCTGGATACCTAGGCTTAGGGGGTGGCAAAAAAAAAAATCACCCTCCAGTACTTTTGTTCTTGAAGAACTTTCCTGTAGTACCCTGCGCCTACAGCACATGTTCTAAATATTTGTGAAAAAATCTCCATCCAAGTGGTTTTCAAACTGTTGCTTCTCTGCTGTGTCTTGGGACTATCTACTCAGTGTGCTGGCTCTTTAAGGATGGGGATTCCACTTGCTATCATCCTTTGCCTCTTCTGGAGTTAAGATGAACCAATTTCAAAGCAAGGTGCTATAAGGACTCCTCTTCCCAGTGTGGGTCCCTAGGGCTAGGAGTGTCCTGTGTGGAGATTGATCCTCTTGCTCCTCTGTGTTTGTGATGTCCTTCCTGTTTGTGGTTAGTCACTCAGGGGATTTAGTTCCTGATCATGTCTCCATCCCTCCTACCCACTTAGATATGGCTTTGTCTCTACAACTAGCTGTGGAAAATCTGTTCTGCCATTCTTTACATCCTTTTAAGTTAGTTTCATACATGTGTTTGTTGACTTGGTATGTCCATGGGACCAAGAGTGTTCAAAATCGTACTATTCTACCATCTTCCAGAAAAAGCTCGTGTCAATTTCTCTGTTCTTTAACACTCCACTCCTTGTATCATCCATTATCAGGTCATAAGTAATATTTTGGCCAACTGCAGAGTAATGTTGCAAGATCTCCTAGTAACCACAATTTTGTAGACCAAATTCTTTTTTTTGTTGTTTTATCTTGAGAGAGGGAGAGGACACATGGGGGAGGGACATAGGGAGAGAGAGAATCCCAAGCAGGCTCCACACTCAGCACAGATCTTGACACAAGGGCTCAGTCCCACAACCATGAGATCATGATCTGAGCTGATATCAAGAGCTAGATGCTTAACTGACTAGAGCTACCCAGGTACCCCACAAATTCTTTGTTTAAATGGGTTGGCTGAAGAGAAATCATGTACTTAACTATTTCAGAAGTATTGGTACTTAAAATAAGAATAAAAAACAGAACAACCGCAGTAACAAAGCTTTTCAAAAGCAAGTGAGGATGGGACTGAGGCATACAAAAATGATACCCTTAAACACAATATTTATCTTATGTCCTTTCTCCCACCTATATTTGAATGACTCTGGTATCAGAGTGACTTACCAATATTGAAAAGAAAACCTCAAATGTTTGACAGGATAGGAATGCGCGCGCGCGCGCACACACACACACACACACACACACACACACACACACACACCATCGAGGAAGACCACAGATAGGCAGAAATAATGAAAAGGCAAAGAACTGTGTGTACTTCAGCCTGTAGGCAGAAATGGAATTTGGATAATAAAAGAACGTGCATTGAATTTGGGTATTTGGGGAATAGAGAGGCTATGTAAACAGGAAGAAAAATGGCAGTAATGGAACAGTTTATTAGGCTTTGGGAAAAACAGGTGAAAATATGTTTGAGAATTTGAAGAGCTTTTGATAAGCTTAATGAAACAACACATAAACCGCTCCTTGCCAAACTTTCAAAATAGCATCTAAGCTGGAAATCTTCCTTTGGATATTGAAGTGTTGAGCTGCAAATTGAGTTTGGCCTCAAGTCCAAGATGAATCTCCAAAGAAAGATGTTAACTATTTTTTGGCTTGTTTATAGAATATATCCTCATTTCCCTCATTTGATAGAGATTTCTTTCTTTAACTAAAATTAGCAATGTACAGAAAGAATGGGGAAAATTTCATTCTTTAATATAATTCCTTGTTCCTTTTCCATACATCTCTGCTGTCTTACATGACTTTGCTATGCTGTAAGTCAAGAATTGAGGCACTTGAACAGATTATGGGAGCTAGAACAGAAGTTGTGAAGCCAAGACTTATCTTTTGAGGTCAGACCAACAATCAAGTCAACTCAGTTTATCAGTTCATTAAGTTATAGGACTTAACAGATATTACTAAGTGACTCATACAGGCCAAGTAAGGCTAGATGCTGGGAGAGCAATAGAAAATGAAACGGAAATACTCCCTTCCCTTACAGGCTAAATATTTTACCAGGGAAGTCATCCAGTAATTAAAAGAGCATATTATTATTCTTAATATAACAAGTAGAGCTCTAAGGGGAGGGCCTAAAAAGGGGATATAACTTAATGCAATGGGAAGAAGGTGAGAAAGCCTCCTGAGAGATAAAATAGTAAGTGTGGAAGGGAAAAGGTGGGGGATTGGGACTGGGCATGGGTTATAGGAGTGTTTCAGGGAGAGGGAATTCAATTTGTAAATTTCTTGAAGAAAAAGGTACTGATTTAGAAGACTAAACATGAGTGGAGTGGAGTCAGTTCCTCCCTAAGAAGTGCTGATAAGGGAGGGCATCTGGGTGGCTCAGTCTGTTGAGTCTGACTCTTGGTTTTGGCTGAGGTCGTGATCTCAGGATTGTGAGATCAAGCTCCTGTGCGGGGCATGGTGTCTGCTTAAGATTCTCTCCCTCATCCTCTACCCTCTCCCTGCCCTGCTTGCACTCTCTCTCTCTCTCTCCCTCAAAAAAAAAAAAAATATATATATAGTATATACACATATATGTATATACTATATATATATGATATATTATTTTAAAAAGTATTGATAGGGAGTTCCAAGAAAAGAGTCTATGGCAGAACTGTGAGGAACATACATGTCTAAAGATGATAAACAAAAAGGTAAGATAAAAGGAAAATGTGATCTCCTAACAGAAACAAAATAATGTTGGAAGCATGTGGGTGGATAGGAAAAGGTAGCACAAGGGAGTTCCTTTGGGGTGATGAGACAATTCCATGACTTGATGTTAGTGGTAGTTATGTGAGACATGTATAGAAAGTAAAATTACATAAAACTACACACACAAATCATTTAAAATCTGAATCAGGTATGCAGTGTAGTTAACAGTAGTATTCCAGGGTCAGTTTGCTAATTTTGATATTGTACAATTACATAAAATAATGCCATGCAGAGAAGCTCTAGGTATAGTATACAAGGAGCTCTATGTACTTTGCAACTTCCTGTAAGTCTGCAATTCAAATAATAAGTTTGAAAGTTGGGAAGAAGGGCATGATTTATAGTGCTTAACAAAGTGAAGAAGAAAATAAGAGGTTTATTGGATTAAGCCTCAAGGAGGTTGGTTTGAAAAAGCAGTTTCAGCTGTGTAGTGGGCTGGAAACTACACTGGGGAAGTGGAATTCAGAGTTACAGGTGAACAAATGTAAACAGCATGGGCAAATTTATTTAAGGCCACTTTATGAAGAAATAAGGTAAGGAGCTTGGGGCGCCTGGGAGGCTCAGTTGGTTAAGCGTCCGACTTCGGCTCAGGTCATGATCTCATGGTCTGTGAATTCGAGCCCATGTTGGGCTCTGTGCTGACAGCTCGGAGCCTGGAGCCTGCTTCCAATTCTCTGTCTCCCTCTCTCACTGCCCCTCCCCCACTCAGGCTTTGTATCTCAAAAAATGAATAAACGTTAAAAAAAAAAGGGGGGGGGAGAAAGTTAATTTTGAGGCTACATGTGATGAGGGGAAGACTTCATGTTGTTTTTTTGTTCTGTTTTGTTTGTAAAGACTTGAATATCTGTTTCTTCTTGGTTCCTTCATTTTACTGTCAACATGTAAGAAATTTTTGGGGAGTACATTTTGGGTATTAGACATCTTCAAGTATAAGTTTTTTCAAGTGTAATTTTATCAATTCAATATTTTTGTCAAGTAAAATATTTTTATCATACAATCTGATTTCTTTATTAAATCTAGTTTCTTTATCAGCCTCTAGCTTTGGAATTTGCTTTAGAATGTACCTTTCACACATAGATGATTTATTTAGTTTCGTTAGATTTCCTATAATACAGAAATGTAGAGTGTTTTTAAAAACTGTATGGGAATTTTTAAATTCACAACTAAAATTAGAAACCTGAGATGTTGAAAGAAAAACATTTCCTTTAGATTTATTTAGTTTAAACCTCTGATATTTGATACATTTGTGCTTGAGATAAATTAATGATACTTTGAATCTGAAAATTCTTATTCAACTTTCTTGTTCATCTGCTTTCTAAAAAGGCCTAATTTTATAATAGCGGCTGGAAAGCTCACTTACAGCAGCCCACCTTGAAGCCAGAAAATTCAAATTTTGACCAAAAAGATATATACTAAGAAAAGTCAACTTCTTTTACAAAAATAGCAAAAGTGCTAGGGGAAAGCCCTTTTCCTATTTACTGTGCCTAAATGACTAGAGTTGCTGTAGCCATTTTGCAATCGTGGGCATAGTTATGTAAAGTTCCTCAGAAAACCTACCAGAGCAGAAATCTAACAGGAGGCTGCTTGTAACCTCCTGGAGCATCTACCTCAGCCTACACTACTGACTTTGAGACTTTTTGCTGTGTGAGCTGGATCAAGACTTTAATGTGAATTGTTTTCTGTTACTTGTGTTCCAAAACACAATGATACAGGGTGCAACTCATTTTTCTTCCATAAACATAGCCAGTTGTCTTACTTGTATGTTAATTGCTCATTCCTTTCCTAAATGAGTAAGACACTATTAACATAGATGACTTTCTTATACACATTGTAATCTACTCCAGGAATCTCTTTGGCTAAACTTTTCCCTTCTATTTTTAGGCTAATACTGTATCAATTTTACCCTCAGATCTTTATAGTTTGTTTTTATGCAAGGCATGATAGCTTATACATATCTTTTAAAAATACATTTCTGGGCTTTTCTTGGACTTTTTTTCCATATTAAACAATAAAAATACAACAATAAAAATAACATATTTGGTTGTAGATCAATTTGTAATTACATTTAAAAAATGTCAAGTTTGGGAGTCCTGATGGGTTTATAATTTTGAGACATTACAATTGGCTTTTACTCTCTCAAAAATATTTTAAAAAATAATTAAAAAAAGGGGGGGGCGCCTGGGTGGTTCAGTTGGTTAAGTGTCCGACTTAGGCTCAGGTCGTGATCTCACGGCTTGTGAGTTGGAGCCCTGCATCAGGCTCTGCTGACAGCTCAGAGCCCTGCTTCAGATTCTGTGTCTCCCTCTCTCTCTGCTCCTCCCCAACTCATGCTTTCTCTCTCTCTCTCTCTCTCTCTCTCTCTCTCTCCCCCCCCCCAAAAATAAACATTAAAAAAAAATTTTAAAAACAGAATTAGCTGTTAAAGGGTGGATCCTGTGTCTTAGAACCCAAGAATGTGTTATCTTTTCATTTAAATTTTTTCTTCTGTTCTAGGTTCTTTGAAATGAATTCTTATCTGCTTGATATAAATCTGATGCCTCCCTTGTCAAAGTTGATATTTTATAGCTGTCCATTTTCTATTTTTTTCCAATTTCCATTGTAAAATGTTCACCCCATTGATATATAGGTATATTAAAAATACTTGACAAATTCTATTGAACTTTCTACCTATACTGTCATATGGTTAATCTAAAGAGAGCTAACAATTTGTTTCCAATATGTGAGAGATATTTACTTAATGTTCTCACTGGACATTCCAATAAAATGTTAAATAGCTATGGTGTGTGTTGGCATGCTTGTTTAGCTACTAGTTTCAATGGAAATAACTTTTCCTTAGATTTTTCTTCTGATTTTTAGAATAAGAAATTTTTTGGGGGGGGGGGGTGTGGGGAGAGGGAGAGCGAAAAAGAGAATCTTAAGAGAGAAACTCTATACCCAGCATGGATCCCAACATGAGACTCCATATCATGACCTGAGCTTAATCCAGAGTTGGATGCTTAACCCACTGAACCATGCAGGTGTTCCTTAGAATGATATTTTCTATTAGTGTCTTAAAATACATCATTATCTAAACTATAGGCTAGTTATTAGATTTTATCTATTTATATTCTAGAATAACAGGCTGAATTTTCTCATTTTCAGATCTTTGATAAGAATACATGAGTATTACTCATTTTTTTTTCAACATTATAAAAGTAAAATGACGTGCATGCAAAACTTGGGAAGTATTAAAAAAAAAGTCAATCCTACTTGAAACTCAATAGCAACAAATTTGAAACACTAAAAGAAATGGATGATTTTCTCCTAAAAATGTGAATTACCGTAATGTTGCCCTAGAACAAGTGCCAAACTTAAAAATTCCATAATCTTATTGGAGAACATAAAACTAAAGATCTCCATTGTGACAACAAAGAAAACTCTAGAATCAGGAAAATCATATGAGTTCTATCATTTTAATAGAACATACATTTCCATCATAGGAAAAAAATGGAAATCTTTCTAATCATTTTACAAAACCAGAACAAATTTAATTCCAAAATCTGACAAGATTGACCAATAAGTTAAAAAAAAAAATCAAACATTACTATAAAAGTGGAAAAATCTTTTAAAAAAATCTTAGCAAATAGAATCAATGTGGCAAAATATTGTCTATTAATATAGAATTGTTCTAGAAAGAAAATAAGTATTCAGTCTCCAGAATACTAGCATAATTCAATGCAATAAATTGATGAATCATGTGTAGATTAGGTTAATAAATACCTACAAACTTGACAGTTCTATAACTAGAGACCTTCCTCTTCATCAGATCAGCCATCTTGTGAAGATATGCCAATGATCAGAAAAAAAAAAATGGTAACTTATGGATCGGTGCAAATAGTTCTTTTGAGAATGTCCCTAAAATGCATAATTACTGAACTTGAACCCATGTGAAGGCTCAAGATACGTTTTCAAAAACATGTGTAACAATTCCAGAAGTAGAATGTTTTCATTTAAAGCAGCAGAGGTCAGGAGCTGGAGTGCCAGGTTTGAGACCCAGTTCTTTCATTAACAAGCAGTGTGAACCCAGACAAATTACTAAACCTGTCTATATTCGTTTCTCCATATAAAAAAACCTAATACAGTTCCCATCTCATTCAGTCATTTGCAAGAGTTACGTGAATTAGTATGAAGATTTCTTACGATCGTGTGAGGCTCATGGTGTTTTAACGATTACCCCTATCATCAGCACTACTTCCACTAACCCAGTGATTTCCAACTTGCAATCAAGTTTGAGTACCTTGATCTACAGAAAGAGCACTCAGCAGCTAGCATGATGAATAGTATATCCCTGAAAACATTCAACTTTCAGGTTTTATATA
Organism: Prionailurus viverrinus; assembly: GCF_022837055.1. NCBI lineage: Eukaryota > Metazoa > Chordata > Mammalia > Carnivora > Felidae > Prionailurus > Prionailurus viverrinus. Next base: position 46,138,535 of record NC_062565.1, read on the forward strand.
AAAAAAAAATGTCCCTAGTGAGCAATGGATCTAGGAAACGGTATCTTGAAAATAGAAAAAAAAAAAAAGTTTTGGAAGGAATAAGAGATGATGAAATATAGAACCCATTCTAATTAAGTGACTTGCTGGCATCTCAATCTACACATCTATGCCACAAAACTGGTCATTTTTGGATATCCTGGTTATCCACAAGGCTTCGACTGCGATAGCCGAACAGATTTCATTTTCCTTCTGCTCTTGACTTCATGAATGACTGTAAGCATCATGAGTATGTACACCCTTGATTTAAATTGAATGATTGGATTAGAGTTTCACTATAACTTGTGATTTTATAGCCTTTTTAACTGTCAAATAATATTCAATATCCTTAGGATCACTACCATAATAGCAGACCTTTAAGAATAGGTGCTTGGCCACGGGGAGTTGATCTGTTTCAGCATATGGGGAATCTGTAGAATTTTGAAGTCAAAAGAGATTTGAATCTTATGTAATCTAGGAGTTGGTTTTAGAGAGCAACCAATCTCATGTCTCCGTTGTTTTCCTTTAGGATACTAACCTAACCATCACTCACATGATTCAAGACTAACCTCATGGGGTTGCACCTTGTTCCCTAAATACCATACCCCTACTCAGTGTTCCTCCCCCCACCCCATTTTTAAATCTCTTCAATGGTTTTGCTGATGCTGACTTATCATTTTCTTTACTTTTCTACCTTATTGATCAACTGTTCTTGTTTATACAGTAGCTAGTCAAAACGTATTAGTAGTTTATTGACTTTGTTCTATGTAGATCACCCTTTAAAAAAAAAAAGAAAGTGATCTGTTTGGCTTTTAACTCAGACTGGAAAGAAATGCAGATAAGTATGACATCTAAAGACTACGTATTTTTAGGATACCAAAACTTATATCGTAAAATACATGGACAGTTAGGGGTGCCTGGGTGGCTCTGTTGGTTGAGGGTTTTACTCTTGATTTTGGCTCAGGTCATGATCCCAGGATTATGAGATCAAGCCCCATGTCGGCCTCCACAGTGTGTGGAGCCTGCTTAAGATTTTCTCTCTGTCCCTCACTTCCACTTGTGTTCCCTCTCTCTAAAATAAATATAAAAAATTAAAAAAAATACCTGGACATTAAAAAATCTCCTAGGCTGACAGGCACATTGTATTCATGGGTATGTTATATCTGTTAAAACTTTGGCCAGTATCAACCATTGGAATTAGAAAATTAATCAGGGGCGCCTGGGTGCCTCAGTCAGGTAAGCGTCTGACTTCAGCTCAGGTCATTATCTCACAGTTAGTGAGTTTGAGCCCCGCATGGGGATCTGTGCTGACAGCTCAGAGCCTGGAGCCTGCTTTGGATTCTGTCTCTCCCTTCCTCTCTCTCTCTCTGCTTCTCTCCTGCTTGCTCTCTGTCTCTCTCTGTTCCTGTCTCAAAAATCACCATTAAAAAATTAAAAAAAAATTTTGGCTCTACTATTTGACTTTCAGGATCATAGTAATATATCTTGACCTGCCTAAGCTTCAGTTGCCTCTTCAATGTAATGGAGGTACTAACGTGATTCCTTTATTCCTAGGATTAATGAAATAAGCACTCTAATTTCTTGGCACAATGGCTTGTACCATACACATTCTAGGCTGCAGCTCTTTCTGCCCTGCTTTATCAGTCTCCACTCTTGAGCTACTTTTACATCTTTCAGAAAGATGCTGAAATCTTTCATCTGATTATTTGGTTCTTCTTGTTGAATATTTATCCCTTATTTATTTTGTCATTATAATGGAGTCTCAGGAGTAAGAAATGATAAATGGGTGTTGAATCTGTCTTTCTAGAGAAGCTATTCCAATACAAATTTAATGTTACTGTATAGATTAACCTTTGCTAAATCTGTGAATGATAAACCTCCAATACTTACAGCAGCTCTGTAAATTGGGTATTATTCTCATTCATAGTTTTAACTGACTTATAATTTGATTAAGTGAACTAATAAATTCAAGAATGAAGATTCAAGCCCATGTCTTTAATTGTACAAAATCCGTGCTATACCTATCCTTTGAAACAGAGGACACGTCAACAGCCTAAATGAAATGTAAGATTATTTCAGCAGTTAGTAAGTCATAACAATAGAATATTCCTCAAAATACTACTGCGTTTCTTTTTCTACTTATAAGAAATACTTATAAAGATTGGAAAGACTCACACAATAATGTGAGGCTTTTTGTTTATTGCACATCACCAATGAGTTTCCCATTACTAAATCTGAGTCAATTATTCTCATATTTTTGTCCTAAATAAAACATTTGGCACATTTGATTATTCCTTCCATCAAGAAATACCTTTTTTACTTCGGGTTCACTTGGTCACATTCTCATTTTCTCCCTTGCTAATACACGTCCTCAGTCTTTATTAAGATTAGAGGCCCTTAGAATTCAGTCTTCAGACAACTTCTGTCTTCAGTTATAATCCCTCTAGGGGACTCACTTAATCTCCATGTATATTTCATGTCTTGCTGATGATTTGAAAATTCATTTTGCCAGCTTGCCTTCTCCCCTGAAATCCATCCTTCTTTATCCAACTACCTACTGGATGACCTCTCAACTTATTTCTAATAGAAAGTCTGGACATCTCCAACTTAATGTGTTTAAAATGAAATCTTCTGATACTGTTTTACTTGTAATTTCCTATATCAATTACTGGCAACACTATCCTCCAGTGGCTCAAGCAAGTCTTCCTTTCTTTCACCCATATGCTAGATTCTTTTCATTAATTCTACCTTCAAAATGTATCTAGAACCAGCAACTACTCACCATCTCCATCACTCCTGCTCTGCTTGCAAGCACTATTATCTCTGCCATTGATTAATGCAATAGACTCGACTCGTCTTTCTAATCCCACCTTTGTCTCTGGAGAGTCTATTCTCAACACCTCCACCCCCATTAAAAGATATAGCAGGTCATGTCATACCAATCTTTAGAAACCTCCGATGACATCCCATTTATTTCAGAGTAAATGTGAAATCCTTATAATGGTGTTTTATCTTGACATAATTTACTGAAATTCTTTCCCTGCTCTCTCTGCTCTACTTAGCTGCATCTTGAGCTTACCAGGAATACTCCAATCTTGAAACTTTGCACTTGTGTTCTCTTCGCTTGGAATGATATCTTTCCAAATGTTGGCAGGAATTACTGCCTCTGCTTATTCAAATCTTTGTTTACCTCTCCCTTCTCATGAATCCTATCTAGGCCATCCTATTTATTGCAGCCTCTCTCACAATGCTCCCATCTCCCCTTATTTGTTCTTTAGAATTTATCATCTCCTATTGTACTATGTAATAACGTATTTTTGTTTCTTGATTCTCTAACCCTTTCCCCACCTCACCTGGTAGACATATTCTCGGCAACAGTGACTTTTATAGTAGATTCAATTAAAGAATGTTGAATGAATTGAGCATCCCATGGGACTCCAGGTTTTTAATTGTTACTGTTTAGGACCTATACATGAAAACATGAAGTATACTGACTTAAAATATTTTTTTTTCTTTTGATAAGACTGCCCCTAAAACACAGGGCTCAATACCTCTAACTTTGCATTAAAACTATTTTCCAATGTTTGACATTCTTAAATATACCAAATCCCTAAGAGGAGTAGTTTCAAAAGACATAATGTTGTAAATGTGAAATAGAAGACATAAATACATTTGTTGGCTTAAATGTATGAAAAAATACTAGACATAACCATTTTTCCCCTTTTACTTCATAAAAGGCTACTGCCTTGAGAGCATAAAACAAAAAACCCCCAAACCTCCAAAATAGGTCAACAAGTTCATTGTCCTTCAAGACCATTCTATAGCTAATGCTCTAGCCTTTAAAATTGGCTGCTCAATTTGCCACTTTAAGAATCGTGAACATCTGCCTGCCTGATACCCTCCCCCAAGTCCAGCAGGTGAGCCAGCTTCCTAAACAGCAAGCCTTGCTCTAATGAACAGAAGTTATATTCCCCAAGATGTTCATTTGGCAGGGCTATTGGGCTGTTCTCAGCAATTCTCCAAACTTGCACTTCACACTTCTTTAGTTCTGAAGAGGAAAAAGGGAAAAAAAACAACCTCAGTATTTTTCAATAGCAAAATAAAAAATGTCATAGCATTGAGTGTCTACAAAATGAATTTCTAAGGGCTCTTGCCAGATTATGGGAACAAATCATCCAAAAAATATACCACTCTGAATTCTATACATGGTTAAGTACTTTCAGTTCTCTGTAATGTTTAGGCTACCTTAAAAAAAAAGTGTCCCAATTTTGGGCTTATTGTTGATTCAAAGCTATTTCAGAGAATCTGATTTTGCTTGGATGAACTCTAAGAGTTTGACTCAAAGAGAAGATAGATGTCTTCCTGATTCTGCTTGATGTATTTTAGGTGAATAATTTACACATACCTTTAAAGTTACTACTTTAACACTTCTTCCAATAAATATTGGAATATTTATTGCTAAATAAAAAAATAAAAAAAATATTGCTAAATACTTAATGCTCACCAAAATTAGTCTTTCTTAGTTAAATGGGTGACTAAAGCAATGGCAAGTGAGACGTAATTAGTACAACCCAATGTGAGAAGTTGTAAAGTAGCAGTAATGGAAAGGAGGGAGGGGGAAGTTACTGTCAGGAAAAGAAAAAAAAAAACCTGTTACCTAAGCCTCCTATTAAGGAAGTTGAATGGGAAAGGACAAGAAGTTTAGGCATCTGGGAGAGTGTTGACCAAGATAGAGACACATGAAATGACATAAGGTATTAGATTTTCCATTGGTGGATGAACCTACTTTTGTGACATTTTCTGAGTACAGTCAGTGCATTTTCATGATTCAACTGCTCAGAGTATACTTCTTCCTTCCTCTTCTGCTAAATCATCTTCTATTTTATGAAGTTCCAATAGATATTTTAGGTCTGTGGATAGTATGTATCAGTCATAATATTTAGTAAAAAAGTTCGGAACTTGTATTTGAAAGAAAGATAATTACCCAGCATTTTAGAACTGAGGAGTTTGTCCTTATATTCCAAGCTATGTTTCCAAAAAATTTACCCTGGCAATTTTGTTTACATCATTAGTGCTCTGGAAACTATATTTTAGAAATAAAATATTCCCAGAATTAAAATTACATAGTTTTAAAAAGTGATACTTTCTAATACAAAACATAAAAAAAATAATCTCACATCCTCAGATAATCTTCCATCATTTGAAAGTTTCGAGTCATTAGTTTTTGTCATCTTGAGAAATCCCTTAAGGTCTTTGATAGGTTCGTAGAAAATAATTGTAAGAGTTGATACTGATTTAAAAAAAATATTCTCTTCATAGGGAGAAATCAAGACCAATATGTATTAGTCTATATGTTCTCTACATATAGTCTATATATTCATCAATCAGGGTCCCTTCTCGAGAAGTCACCTGCCTAGGTGAAGTGATAACAGAGCTGAAGTAATAAAAAATAAGCACTTTTTTTATTTTTTATTTTTTTTATTGTTTTAAAGAAGCACTTTGGTACCTGAACATTTACCTTAAAATATATTCCACCAAAGTTTAAAAAAAATTTTTAAGTTTTTTTTTTTATTTTCAAGAGAGAGACAGAACACCAGTGGGGAAGGGGCAGAGAGAGAGAGAGGGAGACACAGAATAGGAAGCAGGCTCCAGGCTTTGAGCTGTCAGCACAGAGCCCAACATGGGGTTAGAACTCTGGAACCATGTGATGGTGACTTGAGCCAAAGTCAGACACTTAACTGAGCCACCCAGGTGCCCCATCCACCAAAGTTTTATAACTGAGAACATAGGTACCTCATTTAATTTTTTAAAAAATGATTCCTTTCTGTGAATGATTGAAGAATTCTAAAACTGGTAGTGTTCTTATTGAACATAAGGAATATGGTCAAGGGAGGAAAAGGAAGAAATTTGGCTAGCTAGGGTTAACAGAGAATCTTAAAGTGATCAATACTCAAAATATAGCAGTTTTTTTTTCTGCATAAATGAACTAGGTCCATCTGGTCCTCTAGTCCAAATCACCATTGTGGGGTGTGTGTGTGTGTGCGCATGCCCGCACGTGTGTACATGTCAGGGACAGAGATGGGTAGGTAATGGAGTGGAGAAGCACATTCTGAAAAAGAGACAAACTGAGAAGTATAATAAAAAGCTTTAAAGATGTTATTTCACTTTTCTTTATTCATGTATGCATTGATCTACCTCTCAACTTTTGAACAAACCATACTCAAATCTAAGCAAATAAGCAAGAAATAAAGTCAGTATCTTAGTGGAAATTTTCCTTTCTTTACAAGATACCCCATCTAAGATGATAGAAGATTCATGCTAGATTTTTTTTTCCTAAAAATATAAATCTAGCTTTAGCTTTTTCAGTATATAGCATGCCTCAGCCATATGTAACAAAAAGACCAAGTCAGGTAACTTCATGATAATAGCCTTATTCTTTTGTCCAATGACTTTGGAAGTATTGGCTTAAATGGTAGTCATGAGTCCTAAAAGGTAAACTGAGACTTATTAAAATTTACAAGAGTTTATTTGAACATACTTCAGTTTGAATTGAGTATGGCCAAACCAAAAGTGGTTAGGAGTGTTCCAGTAATGGGAGCTAGGGGAGAAGTTTTTATAGAGAAGATGGGGAAGCAAAGCAAGGGATATTTGATTAGCCATTGTTAAGCAGTTGCCTTACTTGGGAAAGACTAGTTGACAGTTTGTGACTGGTTATTCTTATTTTTTAATTTGAATTCTAATATAGTTAGCATATAGTGCTATATTTCAGGTGTACAATATAGTGAGTCAACATTTCTATGCATTACTCAGTGCTCATTAAGATGAATGTATTCTTAATCTCCTTCACCTGTTTCACCCATCTCCCCACCCACTTACCCTCTGATAACCATCAGTTTGTTCTCTACAGTTGAGTATATTTTTTGGTTTCTTTTTTTCTGTTTTCTTCCAATGAAATCATATGGTTTTTGTCTTTATCTGACTTATTTCACTTATCGTATACTCTCTATCGCCATCCATGGTGTTGAGAATGGCAAGATTTCATTCTTTTGTATGTCTGAGTAATACTCCATTGTATGTATAGGTAGGTATGTGTATATGCTTTTTCCACATCTTTATTCATCTATCCGTGAATATCAGCAACTCCATTGAGTTCCTTTCATATTTTGGCTATTGTAAATACTGCAAGAAACATAGGGGTGCATATATCTTTTAGATTTAGTATTTTTGTATTCTCTGGGTAAATACTCAGTAGTGGGGTTACTAGATCATACATTTCTATTTTTAACTTTTTGAGGAGCCTCCATACTGTTTGCATTCCCACCCACAGTACACAAGTGTTCCTTTTTTCCACAGCTTTAGCAACATTTGTTTCTTCTTTTGTTGCTTTTAGCCAGTGGGACAAGTGTGAAGTGATATCTCATTGTGGTTTTGATTTGCATTTCTCTGATGATGAGTGATGTTGAGCTTCTTTTCATTTGTCTGTTAACCATTTGTAGGTCGTCTTGAGAGAAATATTCATGTCTTCTGCCCATTTTTTATTAGATTGTTTTTTGGGTGTTTTATAAGTTCTTGATAAATTTTGGATACTAGTCCTTTATTAGATATGTCATTTACAAATATCTTTTTCCATTCAGTAGGTTTTTTTGTTGATTGTTTCCTTTGCTGCACAGAGGTTCTTTTTATTCTGATGTAGTCCCAAACTACTACTACTGTTTTTGTTTCCATTGCCTCAGGAGACATATCTAGGAAAATGTTGCCAGTGTCAGAGAAATTACTGTAGCCCATGCTCTCTCCTAGGATTTTTCTGGTTTCATGTCTCATGTTTAGGTCTTTATTTTTTTTATGTTTATTTTTGAGAGACAGTGCATGAGCAGGGGAGGGGCACAGAGAGCAGGAGACGAGACACAGAATCTGAGGCAGACTCCAGGCTCTGAGGTGTGAGCACAGAGCCTGACACGTGGCTCGAACCCATGGACCATGAACTCATGACCTGAGCTGAAGTAGGATGCTCAACCGACTGAGCCACCCAAGGTGCCCCTCATATTTAGGTCTTTAATACATATTGATTTTATTTTTGTGTAGAGTGTGAGAAAATGGTCAAGTTTCATTCTTCTGCATTTTGCATTTGTCTAGTTTTTCCCAACCCCATTTGTTGAAGAGACTGTCTTTTTCCCATTGCACATTCTTTCCTCCTTTGTTAATTGATCACAAAATTGTGATTTCTGGTTCTCTGTTCTGTTCCCTTTATCTATGTGTATATTTTTGTACTAATAACACACTGTTTTGATTACTACAGCTTTGTAGTGTATCTTAGTATCTGGGATTGTGAAACCTTCAGTTTTGTTTTTCTTTTTCAAGATTCCTTTGGCCATTTGGGGACCTTTATGGTTCCGTACAAGTTTAAAACTATTTATTCTAGTTGTGTGAAAAATGTTGCTATGTTCATAGTGCTTAAATCTACAAATTGCTTTGGGTAGAATGGACATTTTAACAATACTTGCTCTCTCGATCATAAGCATGAGATGTCTATTTGTGTCACCTTCAATTTCTTTCATCAGTATTAATAGTTTTCAGAATACAGACCTTCCAAATCCTTGGTTAAGTTTATTCCTAGATATTTGGTTTTTGGTGTAATTTTAAATGGGATTGTTTTCTTAATTTCTCTTTGTGCTTATATATTATTAGTGTATAGAAATGCAATCTATCTCTGCATATTAATTTTGTTTCCTGCAAACTTACTGAATTCATTTATCAGTTGTAGTAGTTTTTTGGTGGATTCTTTAGGGTATTCTATATATAGTATTAGGCCACGTGCAAATAGTGATAGTTTTTCTATTTCCTTACCAATTTGGATGCCTTTTTTTTTTTCTTGTCTGAATGCTGTGGCTAGGACTTCCAGTAACATGTTGAATAAAGGTGGTGAGAGTGGACAGCTTTGTCTTCTTCCTGATCTTAGGGGGAAAGCTCTGTTTTTTACCAATGTGTATGATATTAGCTGCTGGTTTTTCATATAAAACCTTTGTTGTGTTGAGGTATGTTTCCCTAAACTTACTTTGTTAAGGGATTTTATCATGAACGAATGCTGTACTTAGCCAAGAGCTTGTTCTGCATCTATTTAGGTGATCGTATAGTTTCTATCCTTTCTCTTATTGATGTTATATGTCACATTGATTTGTGAATAATGAACCAACTTTTCAACGTTTATTTATTTTTGGGACAGAGAGAGACAGAGCATGAACGGGGGAGGGGCAGAGAGAGAGGGAGACACAGAATCGGAAACAGGCTCCAGGCTCTGAGCCATCAGCCCAGAGCCCGACGCGGGGCTCGAACTCACGGACCGCGAGATCGTGACCTGGCTGAAGTCGGACGCTTAACCGACTGTGCCACCCAGGCGCCCCTGAACCAACTTTTTATCCCAGGAATAAATCCCACTTGATTGTGCTGAATGCCTTCTCAATGTATTGTTGTATTTAGTTAACATTTTTGAGGGGGGGATTTTTGCAGGTATGTTTATCAAAGATATTATCCTGTAGTTCTCATTTTATTGTAGTGTCTTAATAGGGTTTTGATATAACGGTAATAGAATGAATTTGGAAGATTTCCTTTCTCTATTTTTCTGGAATAGTTTGAAAAGAACAGGTATTGATTTTTCTTTAAATGTTTGGTAGAATTTACCTGTGAAGCTGTCTGGTCCTGGGCTTTCATTTTTATTTGTATTTTTTGTTTTTTGGTTTTTTTTTTTCTTTTTTTTTTTTTTTTTTTTTTTTTACTGATTTGATTTCTTTGCTGGTAATTGGTCTGTTCAAATTTTCCATTTATTCCTGATTCAGCTTTGGGAGGTTATGTTTCTGGGAATTTATCCTTATCTTCCAGGTTGTCTGATTTGTTGGCATTATAACTTTTTATAATCTCATAATTCTTTGTATTTTTGTGGTGTCATTTACTTCTCCTTTCATTTCTGATTTTGAATCCTGTTTTTGTTGAGTCTGGCTAAAGGTTCATAATTCTGTTGATCTTTTCAAAGCAGCAGCTCCTGGGTTCATTGATCTGTTCTATTTATTTTTTCTCTATGTCATGTATTTCTGCTTGAATCTTTGTTTCCTTCCTTCTACTGGATTTGGATTTTATTATTTTAGCCCCTTAAGATGTAGGGGGTTAGGTTGTTGGAGAATTTTCTTCCTGAGGTAGGCCTGTATTGGTATAAACTTTGCTCTTAGAACTCCTTTTGCTGAAAACCAAATATTTTGGACCATTGTGTTTTCATTTTCATTTGTCTCCATGTATTTGATGTCTTGGCTGACCCATGTATTGTGTAGTAGCATGTTATTTAACCCCCATGTATTTGCGTTCTTCCCAGATTTTTTCTTGTGATTTCTAGTTTCATAGTGTTGTGGTTAGAAAAGATGCATAGTAGGACTTCAGTCTTTTTGAATTTGTTGAAACCTGTTTTGTGGCCTGATTTGTGATGTATTCTGAAGACTGTTCCATGGGCACTTGAAAAGAATGTGTATTCTGTTTTAGGAATGACTAATTATTCCTACACTTTATTTTCTTATATTCTAGTGGATTGAATCTGTCCGAGGATGCTGTCCTATGCTTACATAGCCACGAAGACATTAGAGCCATCTTAGTCTAATGATAGCCTTATTTAATTACTTTAACTCAGGCTTAATGAGGAAAGAGCTCATGTAGAAAGTGGCCCAATAACACCCTGCTTTTGTATGTCACTAATGAATTTACAAGTTGACATCAGCTCATTAATAGTAATGACTAATAGGTATCAACTAAGAAAATTAATTTACATAAAATTCTCCAATAAGTGGCTTATGTTAATGGAAAGCTGACTATATAAGAGGAGATAAAAGCAACTGAAAGTATTATTGATCATTGATGAGTATTTTCTAGGATATCTTTCTTTCCCATCTCTGTTCCTTCTTCGTGCATACAATCTCTATTAATTTTACCTTCCATAATTCTCTGTGCTGCTACACTCAGTCTGCCCTTGGGGCGTGGTGCTAGTTTATTGGACTGATAAAACTGGCTAGCAAAAAAATAGGCTTTTTGAACTAATAACAGATCTTTTTTTTTTTTTTTTTCCTTTGTGAACAAGCTGCACATAACAGCAGGCATTCTTTTCTCTTGTGATAAATCATGCATGAGTAGTCTTTCCCATCTCTGGAAGAGAGGCCTGTCCTTGGTCTTAAAAATGGCCTTGAACATAGTTTGACTTGCTGGCCTCAGAGAAGTCATCTGGAGTTTATGCTTAGGCTTTTTCTGTATTTCAGGTAATATCTTTTATTAGCTTTACTTGATAATTTACATAGCTATACGTTATTTAAACCAAGTAGTGTTAAGTGAATAGATGATAAATTTTGACAAATGTGGTTGTATTGATTAAACAACTGCATACAATATAAAGCAGTTGCATTAATCCCAAACTTCCCTTAATTAATCTTCCCTTAACTCTGGCTTGTGCTTCTGATAATGATGGATTTGATATTTTCCTCTATATCTTGGACATTTCCAGAATTTTCTATAAATGGAATTATATAGGGTACAGTTTTGATGTCTGATTTATTTCATTTAGCATAATGCTTTTGAGGCACATCCTTATTTTTATCAGTGATTCTTTTTGTATACAAGTTGATGTTAGTGTTTTCTAGATTCTGTATGTATAAATAAATCTGATATAAATATTCAAGAATAAGACTGTGTAAACATATTCATTCTTGTCGGGTAAATATAAGAAAGTGGTATTGCTGAGTCATAAGATAAGCTTAACTTTTACTTTTTTAGAAATTACTAAACTGTTTTCCAAAGTAGTCATACCATTTGTATTTCCATAAGCAATATGTGAGACTATGTATTTTCACCAACACTGGTGCAATTCTTTTAATTTCAGTATAATGGTATTCATTTTTGATTTTAATTTACAGTTCTTTAGTTGATGTGTCTTATTATTGATGCATCTTTTTTTCGCTGAAATATAAACTCAAAATTGTCTGTATTTTTTTAATAGGATACTTTCCATTGAGGTGTAAGACTTAATATATCTTAGATATAAATCATCATATATATGTTTTGCAAATATCTTTTCTGTCTTTGTTCTTGCCTGTTCATTTTCTTGATGGGGTCTTTTTTTAAAAGCAAGATATTTTCACTCTGAATTTCAGTTTATTATTTTTTTATAATGGTTATGTTGTAAGAATTTCTTGCCTAATCCAAGATTAGAGTGATTTTCTGTTCCAGAAATTTACACTTTTAGCTATTATCTTGGGTCTATGACTCATTTTGAGTTATTTTGTGTGTGGTATTAGGTAAAGATAAAGTTTCATATTTATGCATATGGATATCTAATGAATCAAGGACCAGTTATGGAAAGGACTATTTTAGTTTAATTGACTTACTTTGGTGTCTTTACCAAAAATTGCTTTACCAAAAAGTCAGTTGAATGTGTATATTTGGATCTGTGTGACTTATTAATCTATATATCTATCCCTAATCACATCATATGGTCCATACTGTCTTATAACTTTATAGTAAGTCTTGAAATTAGATAATGTGGGTCCTTTAACTTTTCTTTTAGAAAATTATTTTCAGCTATTTTGGACACATAATCTTACCATGTAAATCTTAAAATGAGCTTGTCAGTTTCCAAAATAAACTCCTGAAATTTTAATTGGGATTTTATTAAATCTGTAGACCAATTTAGGGAGAATTACCTTCATAACATTTTACTTTTCTGATAGTAGAATATAGTATCTCTTTTTATTTATTTATTAAACATAGTATTTCTTTCCATTCTCTTCACAGTACTTTGTAATTTTCAATTTACAGGTCTGATACATATTTTGCTAAACTTATCCCTAAATATTTTATTTTCTCATGCGGTCGAGTGTTTTACATTTTACTTTGAAATGTTTGACTAATATATAGAAATATAATTGAATTTTTATATGTTGAACTTTATTTCTTTGACTTTCCCAATACCACTTAATAGTGCTACTTGCTTTTTTGTAAATTCTTTTAAGATTTTTTCCAGATAATCCTATTGCTTGTGAATAAAGTTTTCATTTCACAGCCATGTGTCTTTTAATTGTTATTTTACTGGCTAGACATCCAGGAAAATATTGAATAAAGAGGAGTTCAGATTTTCTCATCATGTAGAAAAGTTCCCTTCAATTAGTAGTTTGCAAAGTTCTATTATGAATGTTGACAGGTCATATGCGTCTTTTTCTGCATCTATTAACATGATAAGATCCCTTTTTTATCTTGTCAACATTGTAAACTACATCACTCAAGTTCTTTTTAATGTTAAACCAACTTTGCATTCTTGGCATAAGCCCCATTTGTTCATGTTGTGTCCATTTTACATATTGCTGAATTAATTTTGTTAAAATCTTAATACATACTGTTGCATATATTTATAAAGGATATTGGTTGATAATTTTCTGTTCTTATAATATTTTTAAAGAGTTTTAATATTAGAGTAATACTGGCTTCATAAAAGACATGTTCCCTATTTCTTCAACTTACTCGAAGGCTGTGTAAAATTGGTGTCATTTCTTCCTTAAATGTTTGGCAGAATTCACCAGTGAAACTACCTGGGCTTGGATTCTTGTATATGTGGGAATATTTATACCTGAAAAATCAATTTTTTAAAATATCAAAATGTTTTCTATTTCTCCCATAGTGGGATTTGGTAGTTTGGGTTTTTTAAAGAAATCTGTCCACTTCTTCTAGTTACTCAATTCACTGGCATAGAGTTGCTGTCGTATTTACTTTACTTTGGTATTTACTAAGATGTTAAGGAGCAGTAGTTATATTCCCTCTTTCATGTTTCTCTCCTCTTTCATATCTTGATCCTTTGGAGCCAACTTTTATTTATTTTTACCATAGTTTACATATTTTCTATTTCATTTAGGCTTCTCTTTATTTTTGCTATATACTTATTTTAGGTTATGCTTAATTTGCTCTTTTCTAGTTTTTTAAAGTAGACCTTTCGTTGTCTATTATAAATATTCAATGCTAGAAATTCCTTAAGTCTGTTAACCCAATTAAGTATACTTTTATTTTTTTAAGTTTATTTATTTATTTTGATGGGGGGGGAGGGGAGAGGAGGGACAGAGAGAGGGACAGAAGAATCCCAAGCAGGCTCCCAATATGGGGCTCAAACTCATGAACCATGAGATCATGACTTGAGCTGAAACGAAGTCAGATGCTTAACCAAATGAGGCACTCAGGTGCCCCCAGTGTTCTTTTAATTGCATGTATTGCACTTTTTAATGTCTGGAAATCTAATTTGTGTGTTCAGAAAATCTGTTTCTTCTGTCTTTGTGCTTTGTGCTTCCTTCTGCCTTTTTGAACATATGGAACATATTTATACAGGTTTTATAATTGACCTTGCCTGTTAGTCTCATTATATCTAATTTCTGGTAATGTTTCTATTGAATTTCTTTTTCTATCTATAGGTCATATTTTCTGACATCATTGTATGACTGGTTTAGACTGGATGTTGGATTTTCACTTCTGGTTATTAGATGTTGTGTCAGAATGAAGTTAGTTGGGATAAGTTTTATACCTATAAAATTACTTTTTTTTAAATGATTGGTCCAGAACAGTCTTTAATCGAGGGCTAATTTAGTTATGCTATTAAGGATTCTTACTTTATGTTTGGGATTCTTACCTGATACCCCTTATCTTACAGTATCTTTCCATTCCATCCTATGGGGAGGTAAAGTTGCCAAAGCCCTTGGAGAAATCCATGAACTATTCTGTGTACTCTTTGCACATGGTTCTTTCCCTGACCTTGGGTGGTTAGTTTTCATATATGCTCAGATCAGCACTTAGTCAAAAATCCAAGAGGAATCCTATGTAGATCTCTGGAACTCTTTTTGTGTGCATTTACCTCTTTGCTGGTATGCAATTTCTAGCCTCTTCAAACATTGATTTCCATCTCCTCAACTTAATGAGACTAGAAGGCTCTGTATTTCCCCTGCTTGTGCTGCAGCCTTGAAAACACCATCAGGGAATCATATGGGTGAGATTGTAGGATCTGCCTTATTTTTCTGCTCCCAGGAATCACATCCTAATGAATTAACGATGTGTTTTCATATATTGCCCAAGTTTTTTAGTTTAAGAGAGAAGTGAAAACCTAGTCACTATTACTCTATTTGGGACAGAAGCAGTGGTTTCAAGGATGTTATTTTTATCTGCCATCTACCTGATCCTTTTGTCTAATGTCTGAAAAAATTTTAAGAAGTGAGAAATATGGGTGCTGTTTATTTGGTCTCATTCAAAGAACTCAATGATGTCCCCCCAATTTGGAAATGTAAACTGTAGATAGTTTGTGAAAATAAAATTTTCACCATAAATTAAAAATAAGAGACCATTAGTCGCACTGTAGTATTTCAAATTTTGTGATAACCAAAACTTACCCAGACGATAAATGCACTTAGTTGTTTTGCTTTGAGTTAAGGTATTTATGGTTCAATATGTTTAAAAAAATTCTATTTTAGATTGAGAAAAATATTCTAAAGAAGTCTAAATATCAATTTGAAGTATAACAAATAAGACACTGGAGAGTTGCTTAAGGAAAGATACCGTCTGTCTTTGTAATATGGGCTGGACTCCATTGTGCTCATATTCACATTATATGTAAGGTTGGCTCGGGCATGGTTGGTTTAGAAGGTCTTCAGACAGGGAAGCTGGTCTCTCTTCCATGCGGTTTTCATCATCCTCTTAGCTAGTGTGGACTTCTTACATGGAAAGTTGGGCAGAGAGAGAATATGAAGCAGGCTCCAGGCTCTGAGCTGGCTGTTAGCACAGAGCCCGACTTGGGGCTCGAACTCACGAACTGTGCAACCATGACCTGAGCTGAAGTTGGATGCTCAACTGACTGAGCCACCCAGGTGCCCCACCTCTTAAATGTTTTTTAAAATGGTAGGTAGGTAGGTAGGTAGGTAGGTAGGTAGGTAGGTAGATAGATAGATAGATAGATAGATAGATAGATAGGGTGCCTGTGTGGCTTAGTCCATTAAGTGGCCAACTTCCACTTAGGTCATGGTCTCACAGTTTGTGAGATCAATACTCGCATTGGGCTCTGTGCTGACAGCCTGGAGCCTACTTTGGATTCTGTGTCTCCCTCTCTTTCTGTCCCTCCTCCACTTGTGCACTGTATCTCTCTCTCAAAAATAAACATAAAAAAGTTAAAAAGGTATGTATATAAAGGTAAAAACATTTGTAGGTGTAATACTATTTCTTGGAAGAATAAACAAACTTTTTTAAAAAATGGTTATTTATTTTGAGAGCGAGAAGGTGTGTGAGCAGGGGAGGGGAAGAGAGGCAGAGAGAGAATCCCAAGCAGGCTCTGTGTTGTCAACACGGAATCCAATGTAGGGCTTAATTTCATGAAGTATGAGATCATGACTGAGCCAAAATCAAGAGTAGAACGCTTACCTGACTGAGTCAGCCAGGCTCCCCTAAGCAAGAGATTGTTTGTAGTAGTTGTTGCTTTGTGGAAATAATTTGAAAAAACACTTAAATTTTACTGTAGATTTTTTTCATTCTCTTTTACAGTCTTTACCAAGTATATTGGTTACTATTCAAGTAAAGATGATAATAAAAAACCTAAAAATGTTTGTTCAAAGTGCATCCAACAGTGTGTGCAGTGGTAAAGAAGAGGAACATAATTCAAAATATCTGTACTACAGGGGCGCCTGGGTGGCTCAGTCGGTTAAGTGGCCAACTTCAGCTCAGGTCATGATCTCGCGGTCCGTGAGTTCGAGCCCCACGTCGGGCTCTGTGCTGACAGCTCAGAGCCTGGAGCCTGTTACAGATTCTGTGTCTCCCTCTCTCTGACCCTCCCCCGTTCATGCTCTGTCTCTCTCTGTCTCAAAAATAAATAAACGTTAAAAAAAAATATCTGTACTACGAAAACAGTCAACAATACTGGATATAAGGCATGTGTAATTGATTCACAATGGGGCTGCAGAGAAGGTAGAAATAATTACCTTAGTTGGGGAAAGCAAGATGACTTTCATAAGATGACTTTTTAAATGGAGCTTCATGTTAGAGATAGAGGAGCAGGCCAGGAAGTGAAAATAGTGTGGACGATGGAAAGACCTAGCAATGTGGAGCATGAAGCTGTGGATTAGGATGTAAAATTCTAGTTTAAGTGTTTACCCCCCTTGACAAACTTTTTACTAGAATGTTTAATATGCTAATGATTTTTCGATTAGAGTGGTGGAAATATTAAGGACGAGAGGAAATTTAGAAAGTGCTTGCTATATGTAGGATGCATGATGGAAAATAATGGCTTTGGCTGAACAGGACAGACACATAGGGTGAGGTAAGACATTGAAATAGGTGGGGAAGGGGTGCCTGGGTGGTTCAGTTCATTAAGCCTCTTACTCTTGATCTGGGCTCAGGTAATGATCTCACAGTTTGTGAGGTGGAGCCTCAGGCTGGACTCTGTGCTGACAACGTGGAGCCTGCTTAGGATTCTCTCCCTCTCTCCACCTCTCCCTTGCTCATGCATGTTCGTTCTCTCTCTCTCTCAAAATAGATAAATAAACATTAAAAAAACAGGTGAGCAGAGCACTGAATGGAAACATGAGAAAGATCTATAATCAAATTGTTTCTAAGTTAAAACCTTGACCTTGGGTTCAGAGTTAGCCGGTCTCAACCATTTGGATGATTGTCCCAAGTGCTAGCCCTCTGAGACTCAAGTGAGAGGAAAAATCTAGACCTTCACATGGGGCCTATGCAGGGACTGCTGCTCCTTCATTAGTTCAATGGTCCGAGAAAATTGGTAATCAGAGGAAGTGTCCCAAGGCTACCAATGTAGTTGCTTTCTACTCAATCTGCTGACTCTGTGACTGTTATCTTTGTTCAAGCTGTGCTTCTGGGAGTGCTAGGGCAAATATGCCAGCCCCTGGAATTCATTGCAATCCAAGTAAGTACACAGATGGTGAACACATTCCTATATAACACAGGGGAAATGGAAGACAAAGTCTGTGACTTACTACAAAAGCTACAAATAAGGTCACCTCCAACAGGTGAGAAGAAGCTTTATTCCTACAGAAGTTGGTTTTGTTAACTATTAACTGGGAAATTGTATGGGATAGGATGATTCTCTGCTGTTACTTCAGCAAATGAAGTAACATTTTCTTGAAAATGATACCTTCAAGCATACACTTAATAACAGGTATAGTTAAAACATGAGGCTATCCATGGTTCTGGACATGATGAAACTCTTTGGAAAGTTTTGCAAATATTTTAGTCATATAACTTGTTTTCATATAGTTTGATCAAGAAACAGCGACTCACTACATGATATTAAAGATATGAATTTAACTATTAAGCTATTGTTCCTTGAACAGTGTGAGGGTTAAGGGTACTGACCCCCCACTGTACAACTGAGATCCATGTGTCTTTGATTCACCAAGAAATTAACTGCTAATAGCCTACTATTGACTGGAAGCTTTACAGATAACATACAGTCCATAAACACATTTTGTATATGTATTATATACTGTATTTTTATAATAAATTAGGAAAACGTTAAAATCATGAGAAAAATATTTACAGTATGATACTATATTAAAACAATCCATGTATAAGTGGAACCACACAGTTCAAGCCTGTATTGTTCAACTGCACATTTCAAAGCTGCAGCAGTAGTAAGTATGGTAAATGTTGCCTAAATTTCCATCTATTTTCAAAATTCTGTTTGGTCTATGATCATGATTTCCTCCTGAGACTTGCATGTTAAACTGAGATGTAGTTTCTTGCCTTTTAAGAGAAGAAGCTGTAATGCAATGAATGAAAACTTCATAGCTCCCTCAAAACACCTTAAAAACATTGATTCAAGTACAGGCTCTAATATCACACCTCTAGTAGGATGAAGAGGGCTGTAAATTCTTTGCTATTTATGTTAAGAAGTAGAGTCTAATTCTTCTTTGTATCTGATTTGACTTAGTGACATGTTTGAGTAAAAATATGTGAACAGAAGTCACATTCTGGAACTTCCAAGGTCAGATTTTAAGAGTTTCCAGGTTCTACCCAGGCCTCTAGGATTACTTTCTAAAACCCTGAGAGCACCAGGTAAGAGAAGCCCAAAACAGGGTTTTCGGCTGGCATTGTTTAGAGCAGCCTGTCCCATCTTCACCAAGATGCCAAGTGGTTGTATGAAACCACCTTGGACTCAAGCCAAGGTATTAACCAGCTTAATACCACAAAGTAACTTCCACTGGTACAGAAGATTCACCTGAGCTACATGCTACCTGAATTTTTAACCCACAAAATCTTGAGGCATAATAACACAATGGTTGTTTTAAGCCAATGAGTTTTGGGATAGTTTGTTACACAGCAATAGATAATTTAGATAATGCTTACAATGTATGTGCTTACAGCTAGGAATACAGCTATAATCTGAAAATGTGTGAAGGTGATATTACTGATAAGGTTTCTGGGGAAAAAATGAGACAGTAACACAGACTTAACTGTATGTGTTCTCTAATTGATGCTCACACCTTTCAGGAACCAAGTATGTTCATGATATTTATCCTGATTGAAGTCTCTGATATCAGATACTTCCCTAACAATATGAGGCATTTGAGATTTTTTTTTTAAATTTTTTTTCAACGTTTTTTATTTTATTTTTTTTGGGACAGAGAGAGACAGAGCATGAACAGGGGAGGGGCAGAGAGAGAGGGAGACACAGAATCGGAAACAGGCTCCAGGCTCCGAGCCATCAGCCCAGAGCCTGACGCGGGGCTCGAACTCACAGACCGCGAGATCGTGACCTGGCTGAAGTCGGACACTTAACCGACTGCGCCACCCAGGCGCCCTGAGATTTTTTTTTTTTAAATCAAAAGCACTTACCTTTTGAACTTCCCTTTGATTTAGGGCTAAAAATAATTGTTTCCCAAGAAGGCAATTTTAGGAATTGGCTGAAAAAGAATTCAAGGGAAAGATCTACTCAATTCTTAGAGTGCTTTGGTGTATCCATGTTATTCCATGGCACACTTCCAATTCAGTCACCATTCTGAGGGAGTTAAATTCATCTGTGCTGCTGATGTCTTGCTTCAAATTGTGCCACTCATTTTTTTCTTACTTTACCTCAGGGGCTTTTCTGTTGTGCTGCAATATTGCTGGCCCTGCATACTAGAAAATTCCAGAGTGTGGGGTTGTTAATACTTCCAGATGGGATTCTTGAACAACTGAGGATCAGAGTTGGGATAAATCTTAGAGCTTCCCGCCCATCAGGTTAACAATTCCTGGGACATTCTATATAATTCTAAGAGGTCCCGGCAGAATTGAAGTCTCCTAACTTACAGCAGAAACCTTGTTAATGCACTACCTCTCCTGCTCTTTCTCGCATGCATGCTCTTTCTTTTGTTCTTTTCCTTTTTCTTCTTGTTTCTTCTTCTCCTCTTCCTTCCTTCTCTTTCTCTAATGCACACTTGTTGGAATCCCATAGCAAATAACCTTTCTGCACCCAAGTCCTTTCCTCTGCAATGTTTTGGGGGGGAAATCCAAATTAAGTGTCTTAACATGGCATTGTTTAGAAGATATTCTACTCCATTTGTCCTGGTTCTCTTACTGATCCAGCATTCATAGGGCTTAAAGTGGAAACATTTTCAGATAAGAATGAGAATTTATATGCAGTTATTAGTAATTCTTACCCCAAATGACAAGACACCTGCATTTCACGTTTCTGACTGAGGTTGACAGTAATATATACAGTTGGATTTCAGTTGATTAAATCTAAGAGGTCAACCTCATTAACATCTCATTACAAATAAAAAGCCTGAATATATACTTCTTGCTGTGTGGTTCAAGATGTAGTACATTGGCTAGGGCCACCACTAAATTTGATAGAATTAAATGGCAGTGTCATTCCAATGTAAGAATGGATTTAAGATAACACTGATAGGACATATTTTTAAATGTTATAAGCTTATTTTTTAAATAAAAAATGAAGCATTGCATAACTATATCAACTAACATGCACACTAATAACTGGACTCTAATTCCATTTTAAAGATTTCATTTGAACCACAAGATTAAGATTATATTCAGTCTAAAACCAGATGAAAGCCACTTTCTCCTTTGTGGTTACTATACTAACTTAAGGACAAGAGAAAGCAGAACAATTGTTCTGACCTGAAAAGAATAATGCCCACTCAAACACTGAATTTTACAGCAAAAAATGAACTCAATTAAAAATAGTAAAAATATGGCAAATGTGTCTTTTTGTGACAAAGAATATATAAATGCCAACTTACCAGTAAAGTTCAGGGATAGCCTGCAACTGACCCACTAACAGAAAACTCCTTACAGTGTAAATATTTTCAAACATGAAGGAAAACTTTCAGTATAAATATCAGAGCTTTCTACAAAAATAAAAATTTTGTTCTGAATTAGGGTCAGAAGTGGCTCTGAGTTATCTCGGAAATGCAACTTGCCTGGGACCACAGATTCATTTAGTTTAATACATAGCTTCATATAAGTGTCTCAGAGATGGGCTATGGAAACCAAAACCTCATAATAAAATTCCACTGACTTCAAGAGAAAATAAGGAACTCAGGCCACAGTTCCAGAAAGAAGTTGAAGTGTTTTTATGAACCGTTGACCTTACTGTGGTATACAAAAAAGTCATTTCTCTGGTAAGAGCAAAATATCTCAGATTTTCTCTGAGAAACAATTGTAGTGATATAGAAAAAAATTTTTTGTCTGTGTGAGTATGTGTGGTAAATGGAAATGACAGCGAGGAGGCTGAGAGAAAGTAGTTACAAACTACTGTAACTCTTACACAGTCACAAGGACATTATAGTCATTACTTATATTTATGATAGCCACACTAATATGGGAATTCTCAGTTTTACAGTGAGATTTTGAAACAAAAGTCAGAGCTGGTACATTATTGAAGCAAGATTCAAACTTGAATGTCTTTTAGCTTCTAAATTCTCGTTTCTTATTCTACATACACCAAATAAGTTTCCACGTGACAGATATTTTCAGCTTCATGGCACCATTTCCATAAGGCGTATATTTTCAGCTGAGCTTCAGTTCTTTTTAAGTTAATAGTACCTATCTATATTCTGAGGAAGTATTTGGAAAATTAAAGGAGGGCATGGAGGCTTTTGTATTCCTGCGTTAGAGCAATCACATCTGTCTGAGGAAATTTTGCAAGAAGAAAATGAGCAAAGCAGGAAATAAGTGAGAAGATTTGAGAGAATATGGACAGGAGTAGAATGAAGATACTCTGTCTAGTCTTCCTTTGATTAAATTATTCTTCAAAGGTCTCTTGATTCTTGCAGTGCTGGGGAACTGAAACCATATTCACCAAGCTAGCTCTTGGCTTGACAAATGTCCTCTATCATCTGTAAATAATAGCAATGTCAAGATTCTCCACCTAGAAACAACTTGCTAGTAATTTAACTTTCTCTTTGCATTTTTTTCCCAATTGATTTACTACATGACATGTGAAGCTATATGTAATACTTTTCCTATATGATCTTTTATCATGACCCTTTATCAACAGTAATCTATGTACTTCTGGGTTGTTTACTCAGTTGTCAGACTTTAATATCTATCCTTCCTCCTCCAACCAGCCCAGGTCTGTTAGTTATCTACTGCTACAGAACAAATACTTGCCTGTAAGCTTAGGAGCCTAAAACACATATTTGTTGTGTCAGTTTCTGTGGGTTAGGAATCCGGCCATGATGGAGTCCTCTGCTTCAAGATTTCTCACAAGGCTGCAATCAAGGTGTTGGCCACAGATGAGGTCCCATCTGAAGACTTAACTGCGATGAATACACTTCCAACTTCACATGCTCTTTGGCAGAATTCAGTTCCTCAAGGGTTGAACTGAAGGGCTCCTCAGTACTTATCTAGGTCTAAGTCTGAAGGCTGGCTTCTATTCCTTGCCATATAGTCTTCTTCAACATCGCCAACTGTTTTCATCAAAGTATACAAGCTGAGAAAAGTCTAGAGAGCATCTCATGAGATGATAATATGAGAAGTGATAGTCACCAGATGTGTGGAAGTTACACGTTAACGTGTGTATACCACTCACACACACTGGATCAGAGTCCCAAGACTGGAGAGATCAGAGGGGCCGACCAGAGAATAGTTTAAATAGGTGGTACTTCAAACTGACCTTGAAAATACAGAAAGACTAGGCAGTTCTCGAAAGGAAAATATGTTCTCAACCAGAAGAACTGGCAAAAGCAAAAGTGTGGTTGTATGAATTCAAATGGCATGCCCTAAGGTAAAGGAGAACACCAGGCTACTGGAGGTAGGGACAATATTTGGGGAGGTAATAATTATTTGTATTTACACAGATCTGTCTGCATGACAGACCCTGCTTTAAATGCTTGGCGTACATTAATTGATGTAATCCTCATGATAACCTTCGAGATAGATAATTTTATTCCCAACTTGCAAATGAGGAAAGTTGGTCCTGGGAGTTTAAGTGACTTGACAAGTTTACACAGCAAATAACTAATGGAAATTGGATTCAGGGCAGGTATTCTGGTTCTATAACTGAGCTTGTAAAGTAGATTAAAGCCGTTTTAGGTAGTTCTATGAACACAGATCTTGGTAATTCCCCCCCCCCCCCCCAACTTTGCTGGTCACAGAAACTGTAGATTTTAATTTCTTCTTCAAATTATGAAGGTTGGAATAGGTCATCCTACAGTTCCCCTAAGCATGGAATTTCTAGGTTTTAAATAGATTTTTGACCTATACACATCAAGGCATTAACTTTTCATAGTAGCCCTGTTCCAAGGAATATTTTAATACCTTATTCTGAAAGGAAGTGCTACAGAGACTGGTTTGGAGGAAGAATACAGTTGGGAGACCAGACTGGAGGGCATTTATTTTAGCCCAAACCAATGTGGTTGTCAGAAATGAAGAAAAAAAAAAAAGCAATGTAAGGGGCATTACAAGGGACGAAGTTCAAGGGTTCAGTAGAAGACAGTGGTGGTGCAACAGCAATCTCACTACCATGTCAGACAGAGTTGGATTATTTCCTGCATCCGTTGCTAACTGATCCAGGTAGGGTTACTTACATTTTGTAGCCTTCAGTAATATGGGGATAGCACGATATGTTTGTTATTGACATGCCTATGCTGAAGTAAAAAAAGCAGTGCTCATATAGCAGTAACTTCATACAATAAAATATTATGTTCAAAACATGCGCAGATTCTAGCTGACCTCTGGTGATTAGTGATCCAGGCTAGTTTGATCCGTGACTCCATTTCCATCACAAGCCTCCTAGGAACTGCAACAAAGGAGGAAAGCAGGTTATGCAGGGGCTTTTTACTGCCTCACCTTGTTATTTCCTCTTGCTGCGCATTGGCTAGAAATATGATCCTGCCTAATCTGAAAGCCTAAATTGTATCATCTTATGTCCAAAAAGGAAAGGGGGAACAGACATTGGTGGTCATTAATGATGTCTACGGAAAACATCCAAATTATCTAACCATGGTAACGTTCCTAGCACACCTTTGGTGTCTTGGCAAGTGATTTCATTCATTTAACTCTTGACAAACTTGGGTGTAGTGGAGGAGGGGAGAATAAAGAAAGGCAAGTTAAAAACTCCCAATATCTTTAAAAATATATCTTTTTCCTTTCTGCCTCTGTCACGCTCTCCCTTTCTCTTTCTTTCTGTCCCTTTCGTGTGCACATGCCGGTGTGCATGCACACACAATAGCTGAGTTAGGGAACCCAGTTATATATATGCTAACTACACCAGATCAATCTAGTTTAAGTTTCAGCTAAATGCCTATGGATCTAGTTATTAAGATTTGTGGAAGTGCTAAATCCAACTGGACTTTCCAGTTCTGTCCCTCAGCTATTTCTTTGTTCTTGTATTTTGAGGGGTCAGAAAACTTGAATTTAGATTTACGTCCACTAAACTTCATTTCTTTCATTCCAGATCTATGATTTCCCACTAGGGGGTGGTTGTCATTTTAGGCAAGATAGTTCCTTGTTGAGCAGGGATGTCTCCTATGTTTGGGCAGATTTCATCTCCAATCACTGCCTCGGAATTCTTCAAGACCTTCAATCACTCTGACAAATTTGCTCTGCGCTTTCCAAATATCCTGGCTTTAAAGTACTCTCCTGGGTGGGAGAGTCTAAGACTAAGGACTAGATTTTTCATACCTCTGATTGATACTCTGATAGAATGGATAGGATGCAGGGAAGAGAACACGAGTACATATGATGTATTAGGTGCTATGGTCTTCATGCTCAGACCCCTTTTAAGTTTCAGCTAAATAAGAGGAGACTCTTCCCTGGAAATCAAGAATCTGCAATGTTTGCAGTGTATGCCACCTTTTAGAAATTGACATTTTATGCCTAGGCATAATTAATTCACTCATTCAGCAAATATTTTAGCACTTTGATAGTTGCTGAGTAACTAAGATGGAAAACTTAGTCATCCACAATAATAGGAAAGCCTCCTCAACACAAATATCATCTGAAGAAAATGGTGAGTTGAGACAGCTTTAAAACTTCGCATAAATCACTGAATTTGTGTCACTTATCTGAAAGTGATCAGTTTATTACATTTTATTCCCATTCCCATGGAATTACCTATATTTTGATTCTGTGCTCAAGCAACCTTGTGGTTCTTAGGCTTCCCCTGAAAACCGCATAGAGGAAAGAATGAAAAAGGTAGATTGGTGAGTATTTAAAGTATTTATTCATTACTTTCTGTTTTTGCAACTTTACACATTTTATATTCTTCTTTTTTTTACATCGGTGTCCTTAAAGTTGTATTAATGTGAGTCAACATTTTTAGTACCATCAATTCTGGGATTCTGAATAAATTACTTCTTAGGGTCTTATAATACTGAGAACCAGACATCAGACTGTAATAAATTCAGCAGAGAGAAGCTACCTTGTGAAGTGTACATCCTCTTCTTGTGAAGCCATGACTTGCCTGCAGGATTTTTTTTTCTTTTATTTATACATTAGCACAGATTTCTCAGAGGGCTATGGAACAACGTATCCAACAGCTACTACACAGACTAATTGGACCACATCCACATGTCCCTGAAACACCTGTCTAAAATTGATTACTCTTTTTTCTTTAAACTTGTTTCTCTGGTTTCCCTGTATTAGTTAAGACTCTGTCAAGTTATCTAAGGCAGACGTTTGGAAACTGGTCTCCTCTCCTCAGTCTAAGTCTCCAATATGTTCATTTTGTATCCTGCGACTTTGCTGAATTCATGTATCAGTTCTGGCAGACTTTTGGTGGAGTCCGTTGGGTTTTCCATGTATAATATCACATCGTCTACAAAAAGTGAAAGCTTGACTTCATCTTTGCCAATTTTGATGCCTTTGATTTCCTTTTGTTGTTTGATTGCTGATCCTAGAACTTCCAACGCTATGTTAAACATCAGTGGTTTATACTTGGCAATGACAAAGAATGAAATCTGGCCTTTTGTAGTAACCTGGATGGAACTGGAGAGTGTGATGCTAAGTGAAATAAGCCATACAGAGAAAGACACATACCATATGGTTTCACTCTTATGTGGATCCTGAGAAACTTAACAGAAGACCATGGGGAAGGGGAAGGGGAAAAAAATTAGGAGGCAACCCATGAGAGACCCTTAAAAACTGAGAATAAACTGAGGGTTGATGTGGGGTGGGAGGGCGGGGAAAGTGGGTGATGGGCATTGAGGAGGGCACCTGTTGGGATGAGCACTGGGTATTGTATGGAAACCAATCTGACAAGTTTCACATTTAAAAATGTCTCCACTATCTACTCAATCAATTCACTGAAGATGTGCTGCTGAATCTGTTCATAAATATATTTTCAATATATCTTTTTACATCTTTGCTGCCAGTGCTGTAATTCAGGCTCTCACTATTTTGATGGCTGTCAGAGTTGATTCTACTTTACCCTCCTCACAGTCAGCAGAGTGTTTTTAAAAATTTTTTTTAATATTTATTTTTGAGACAGCATGAACGGGAGAGGGGCAGAGAGAGAGGGAGACACAGAATTGGAAGCAGGCTCCAGGCTCTGAGCCATCAGCCCAGAGCCCGACATGGGGCTCGAACTCACAGACTGTGAGATCATGACCTGAGCTGAAGTTGGACGCTTAACCGACTGAGCCACTCAGGCACCCCCAAAGTACTTTTTTTTTAACCCAAAATACAACCATGATAGTTTTCCAGCTTATAATTATCTCAGTGATCCTCAAAGCATCAATAAAATATTCAAGCATTTTAGCTCAGTACTTGAGCCCTTCAAAATCTGACCACTGCCTTTCATTATCCCCCCAGTTTCTGCCACCCCCCCCCCCTCCAAACACAACTGCTTTTTCATCTACTAGAGTTCTATGCCCATATTCTGTGTTGGTGGGTCTTGTACGGAGTACAGTATATACTTACATATATAGTATATAAGGTAGAGTATACGGTATATAGTATAAAGATAATATTAACCTCTTATATGTATAGTATAGTATAAAGATATATAGTATATAATATAGTAAAAAGTATATATATATATATATATATACATATATATATATATAGTATAAAGATAATTTTTACCCAAATTTTTACCATCTCACTGTCTAAAGTCCTGGATATTTTTCTCTCATGATGGTATACAAACTATATAGTCTTACATTACAAATGGCATAGGTCCTTTTAACTGTAGAGAAATTGCTAGTGGGTTTTTGTGTACCTAATAGAGTCATGCAGACCCACTTCTAGTATATTTGCTTAGAGGAAGAAACCTAAGCTTTGGTTTTGGGTTTAAATTCAGACTCAGCTACTTACCAGTGGAATGGAATTAGGGAATGCTATTATTAACCCCACTTCTTTTTACCTGTGGAAGAATTATTTCACTTGTATGGAAACCTACCTGGCTGAGGCTTTTTGTGACATTCACTGGTTATTCTAGACTAGCATCTGAATTATGTTGAGTGTTCAATAAATATTTGCATAATAAATGTAGAGTGAGTTACAAGCTAAATTTCAGTTTTAAAGGATATATGCAGCAGGCCTCTAAACTCCAAAGTTTGCAGTGTTGGTCACCTGGAAATTTCTTTCGGATTTTCTATTTGTGGAGCACTTTAGTTGTTATAAAGGAATTAGTCTTCCAGGGTAACTGCCCTCATCTCACAGAGAGCTTTTTTATGACTCTCTTCTTAGAGAAGGAAGCAACTAAACTCTTTTGAAAGTCATGGCCATAGTTTAGTGAAAGGGAATGGAAGTGCCTTTGTAATGTGAATATTTCTGAGGGCTTTTCACTTTATTCCTAACTGATATGCTTTTTGTGCACACTGATTAGTCTTGGTGGTTTTATCTTCTGGTTACCTCTAGCTAATTGCTCAACTTTTCATCCTCTGATTCATTCCTGCAAAGCCCTATGCCCACAGTCTCTGGTCTCTCCCAGGATTTTGAGCAATTCTTCAATACAGCCTAAAGTTGCACAGAATGACCTCTACAGAAATATTTTTCACAGAGCCATTACCAAAGATGATTGAGAACCAAGTTTAATGTCACGACTCTGCTCTCTGTAAGAAATTTCCGCTCTGTGACGTTCGGAATATCTTCACAGATAAAACCTTCAGTCTGCTCTTTCTAGAGAGTTCCTCAAGAGCAAACAGTGGCAAGTCCTTTTTCTAAGGCATCGAGGACTGCTTCACCACTTTGAGTTTCTCTCAGCCCATAAGGCACTGGCACCATATTAAACAAATTAAGTAAAATAACTGTCTCGTAAGAGGAAAAGAGAAGTAAGCTGGCGGGACAGAGACGATAATGGCAGCAAGTAAACAGGTTCTGGAAGACAAGCACAGGAGGACATGTATTTGTTAGGAGAAACACTAGGTTGCCTATTATTTCCAAAATGTTTTTGAAATTAACAGTCACTGCATGTTCCTAGCCATCTGCTATATATAAACATAAACACACGCATTAAAGGGCCTCTGTAGAACCTGAAAAACAACTATTTGAGAGTCTAAATATCTGCATTTTATTTTTATGGTACTGTTTTAACTCATTATCCAGCTTTTGGTTTTCAGCTACTTTTTATTCGCTCAATTAGGAATGGTAGGTATACTGTGTTATAGACGTCTGTGCTTTTGTATGTGGCAGTAAAAGTGAAAATGCTTATCTGCTAAAGATATATTTGTTCCACTACGTTCTGACCCAGCAAAGAGGAGATAGTGTCATACACAGCTGTGATCCACAGAGATGCTCACAATAAATGCTGAAAAAAATGTAGCATAGTCCTTCTGCTGGCAAGGAACTACTGCAAGGAAAAGACAGATAAGTCAAAAAGGTGCCATGTTGCGTTCGCCTGATATATGTGCTTATGGATTTAGCCAACATCCTTCTCCAGTAGCTACAAGCTGGTGACAAGCAGCTGAGGGCCTGCCACAGAGTAGTTTTTTGCTACAGGCTGTTTTGGGAACAGTTTGTTATTAGGACAATTAAGACCTGACTATTCTGGAGGACGACATTTAGTATAACGCTGGTTGGGTCAAATTGCCTGCAACTTGGAATTAAGACCCAAAGAGAGAAGGATTCCTATTTGTTTCCAGGCGAGCTAAGGAAGAAACCTGTCAGAGTTAAGAGTAGTAAAAAAGCATCCTTAATTCTGTACCAACCTAAAGAGTTTTCTGGCAATTTCCCAAACTAGGGTAGTGTTTGTAGAATAGTGATGCTCTGTAGGAACAATTTATGAGTTGAATATTTCTGAAAATCCTGTTGAATTCTGTGGTCTTTATTTACATAAAGCAAACTGTGTAGAATAAAATAGGCCTGAAAATGTCCCTTGAGGTTTACTGCACATCAAAATGTTTTTTGTTCCCTCCAATTATCCCCTGGTTCTTGAACCTTAATCCTAAATTCTTACTCAGTTTTAGAAATAAAGAATCCCTGGTAATTGGCTCCTAAGTATATCTGGGAAATACAGAAAGGCTCTAACACTCTCCCAAGTATAAATTTTCAGATATAGTGGAGGAGAACACTGATAAAAATTCAGTGGGAAGGAAACTTGATTCTCATTTACCCACAGGAAAATAAGTATAATTACAGTTAGTATAGTACTTTGTGTTTACAAAAGAGAGTTCCTGCCCTTAGAAGTTATGTGATCTTCACAATAAACTTATAAGGCAGAAAGGACAGGTTTTATTATCTTTGGGAACTGGGGCCCAGAGGCCTTATCCGACTTGCCTAAGGCACATGTTATGCATAACGAAATCAATATTTGAACGCAGTTTGTCCTCATCCAAGCTCTGTGATCTTCCACCAGCTTCGCTGATGTGGAGTTTTGGACAGCTATTTATTTCATCAGGCTGAATGCCTTAGCCAGCTTTCAAAGGAAACACCACCCACTGTGTCAGGAAATGCCCTGAGCAAAGCCAACCTGTCTCTCTTCCAAGCCTCAAGGTGGGTCCTTCAGGGAGTAACTGGCCTCAAAATACCATTTGCAGTAACTGGTTGCTTGCTGCAAACTCAGGTCACTAACTGCCACTAACTCATCCACACTATGATGAGATAGTACTGAAGACAAAACAAATCCTGTTCTAGCACTTGATAATACCCTTCATAACAAGGTTTATAGTTTCATACCTACATACACAGGCTTGGGTGTTGTGATTTAATTTCTGTCACCACAGTGGGGCACTTTAGCTGTCCCCGGTGCAACGAGGACACCAGTGGGGGTGGGCCTAGGCAGGAATGTACCCTAGAGCCCAGAGGCCTCTGGCTCCATAGATCTCTCTCACTCAGTAGGCCGCTCACAAATGATAGCAACTCAAAACGAGGGTCTTTCCTCACTGCCTGCTGGAGATGTCCTAGTCCTTCCCACTCCATCTCCGTGCTTGTGTTCATGTTCTGTTCTCCAACTTTTCCTCCCCTCCAACCATGGAAACTCTGTTCTTCCTCTAAGGCTCCATTTAACATTCCCTCATTTTCAAACACTTCACCTTACACCTTACATTGGTCTCTCTCGTTTTGCTTTGGAAATACGATTGTGTTTCTAGTTCCTAAAATGTAGTGTTGGGGGCTCTTTGTTGGCTTGCTATTTTTACATATTAATGTTTTTGAGTTTTTCATTTTTTTTTAACGTTTATTTATTTTTGAGAGAGAGGGAGACAGAGCATGAGAGGGGGAGAGGCAGAGAGAGAGGGAGACACAGAATCCAAAGCAGGCTCCAGGCTCTGAGCTGTCAGCACAGAGCCTGACGCGGGGCTCGAACCCACAAGCTGTGAGATCATGACCTGAGCTGAAGTCGGATGCTTAACCGACTAAGCCACCCAGGCGCCCCAATTAATGTTTTTGTTTTTATTCATTTTAATTTTTTTACTAATCTTTCCCAAATCTAAAATCTCTAAAGACCAGTGCGTCCTTTTCTAAGTACTGAATTGCCTCACTCAAAGCTGAGCACATCAAGGTTACAAACCGATGATTGTTCTTAAATTTGCATGTTCTGCCTATTCGTGGGAGATCCATCTTAGGACTGTGCCCAACATAGAGGTTGCTTAAAGTTTACTCCTTGGATTCAATTAAATAGATCTTTTCCAGTTGCTTAATAGTAGTTTCATGATATTTAGGCAGGTCTCCTAGAGTCTTTACAGAGATCTATCAAATTTCACTACTTTTTACATGTTTTATATACTATGAAAATCTATATGGAGAAAAAAGTATTTGATATAATCGAAAGTATTATTTTGATATATCAAAAGTATTCGATATAATCTTGGTATAGTAATAAAAATCACCAGATTAAGCTAATTAAGTATGAATTTTTCTGTCCTACAGTAATGTGTCTTCTTAAAAATACTTCCCTTTCCCCAATTGCACAAGTTATATTGTGGTATTCTCATGATTTAAGATCTGGCAGGAAAGAAAACTATTAACTTGTTTTATAATTTAAAAAATATATACATATGTAAGTTTCTTGTCCCTGCTGCTTTAGCCATGAAATGATGCTGAATCAGAAAAAAAACAGTCCAGAAAGGCCCATTAGCACATCTCCTTTGTCACTATCAGAACATTCACTGTAATGCATTCTCTAATGTGATGAGGAAATGAGTCAGCACTCTTACACGGAGGAAAATGTCCCAGGTCTGCTTTTCTTGTTGATTTACTGTCAGCTTCTATTTGAATTAGACTTTGGTCTGAATACACATAGAACCATATTCATCCCCCTAATGACCATTTCCTGGACCTCAGACTGGCTGTTTACTGCTCAGTGCAAGAGGAGACAGATTAAACAAAAGATAGCAGAAAGGACTCCTTAAGACATGTGCAGATAGACATGTGCATCCTCCCACAGACACGTGCACATGTTCACTCTCGCACAGACACGCGCACAGGTGCACTCGCACACAGAGACGTGTGTACCACTTGCATACAGAAGGGCACCCATGCACACTCCACAGCCTGGAAATTCTACAGATGTAGTGAATTATTTTAGAGGGTGTAAAGTACAGAACTTTACAGAAGAATTGAAAGATACATAGAGAGCTTTTGCAAGGATTGTTCCGAGTCTATAGGATACTTTCTTGCTGCCGGCTCCCTCACTGCCCTTCAACACAGAGGGAAGTAGAGTCAAGTAGAATAGAACCAAGTGGAGTAGGTTTTACTTTGCAAAGATGGCCAAATCCTCTTTTACACCTGCCAGTCTCCTGAATAAGATAAAATCTATTTCTCTCCCCCTTGAGCATGGACACGATTTTTAACAGTTTCATCAACTGAAATGCAGGTGAAATGACACTGATTTCTATGGCTAGATCATAAAATGAGATAGGACTTCCCCCTAGACAGCCTTTCCTCTCTTCCTGCCCCCCTTCCCCGCGCGCACATGCACACACACACGCACACGCACACCTCTTTGGAGGTCAGCCAACAAGCTGTGAGGAAGTTCAAAATGGTCCATGTGGAGAGCAACAGAAACCACATGCAAAAGACCGTATCAACTCTCAGACATGAGTGGATGAGCCTACAAAGAATTCTAACTTTTAGCCTTACAGTCTTTCAGCTGAAAGCAGGGAAACAGAAGAAAAAAAACAAAACTATCTCTATTGACTTGCACTACATTTTGGAGTAATTGACACCGTGAAGAGTAAGTGGGGGGAGGGTGAGTATATTTTATATGTTAGAGGGATGGAGATTGTTGGGACAGATGGTAGACAGTGGCAGATTATGTTTATAAAAATGACAACAGCAATATTCCAGGGCCAGATTGTCTTCCAAAACTTTGCCATTCCCCTTAAGAAGTGGACTCTATTTTTGCTTCTGACTATAATTAATGGAATGTGGGAAAAGAGATACTGTGTGATTTGTGAGGCTAGATCATAAAAGGTGATAGGAGTCTACCTGCTCTTAATCTTCACTTCCTTGTCCTTGGACTCCAGCTGTACTAGTCCCCTTAGAAAACCCACAGGCAGAGTAACTGAGGCTGCTTACCACCAGTCAGAGCAAACCTCTAGATACATGAGAGAATGCGCCTTTGGATCATTCTAGGCATGAAGGTTTGCATCTAGTATCTGAAGCCCCAGACATAGTGGGACAGAGACAAGATGTCTCTGCTGTGCCCTGTCCAAATTCCTGTCCTACAGAATCCCTAAGTATGAAAAAAATTTTTTTTTCTGACACTAAGCTTTGAGGTACTTTGTTACAAAGAAATTGTATCTGGAATGCTAAGGAACCTAAGATCCCTTATAACCCATCCATCCATATAGAGTAGAGAGAATTAAAAATCCAATGTGCCCATGGTCTTTAATATTTGTAGATTGTCACCAACTGAGACAGATTTCCAACACTTGCTGTTCTCATAAGACTCTTGGATGCCCTTGGTTTGTACTCAAATTTAGAAAATTACTTTTCTAAAATATGACTAGATTGTGGGCCCAGCTATTATATTTTCTTAGTATAAAAATTTTTCTCTGGAAGAGGATATGATAAGCATTTTTTTATTTGAAGGCTAAAAATAGAAGCCAAAACTTTCAGTTCAAGATAATGGAGTAATTGCATGAGGGAACATAAGTTTCCAGGTCCTAACCACCCTGCACCCTGCTTATTCTAAGGTGAAGTCTGTCAGACCATGCACACAGCGCTTACTGTCAGCCACCCAACTTAGGAACAAGACTCTTGGGGCTGAAGGGATAGGTTAGTGCATGTTCAGAGGAAACCTCCAACATCCTGTATTAACCTGCATCGTCTTTTATTAATATGTATTGACCACTTAAGATCACTAGACTTTTGGGAAAGGCAAGTAGTGCGAAGAGAAACAACAGGAAGAACAAATAATCACTAACACCCAAGGAAAATGATAATTAACGTAAAAGAAGAGAAACATAAAAATACCTAATTAGTAGGCTTGGAGACATTTGAGTGAACAATGACTCTATAAGCTAGATGGAAATTCTTTGGGGGAGAAAGGAAAGACTGGGAAAGTAGGAGCATATAAAATATAAAAACATGTTAATGACAAAACTAAAAGAAATGGAAAAGAACAAAAAATGTTGAAGAGTCATATAATAGGCATTTTAGAGAAAAGAAAACAAAAGATTTCACATTTGGAAATGTCATAAAATTTCTATAGTCTAGCATGAAAATGAAGATTCCATGGTTTCTGAGGGAGAGGACCAGGGCACAGGATATCATTAAAGGGGTTAGGAGACCATGTAATGAAAAATATTTAATTGGTACCAAACTTCCCTGAAGTAGCAATGGGTGTTGGAAAACAACATAGCAATGACTTTAACCCTCCAATGCTCTGTCCAGGAAAAACTACTAAATGTTAACAAGAGAAATAGATACTAGCAGGAAAGGTATTCAAATAATCTCTCTCGAACATTATCTGGAAAAAAGAGAATATATATACTAGCCATGCAAATACTCTGAAAAGGATGATGCCATGGCCCTCCAGAAATCGTGGATCTCGCTTTGGAAAATAAACCGAGGGATGACAAATGGATATACAAGACCACCAATTGGATTAACACTAGAAAATCACAGGATTCTAACATTGTTAAGAAACTGCAGAAGGCATATTCTCTTACTAAAAATACTTTGTAAAGGAAAAGCTAAAGAGAAAACAAGAATTGAATAAAATATCTGGGGTACCAATACGAAGGAGAAAACATGCAGCATGATTTTAATCACTTGATAAAATGAAAGAAATTTCAATGTTTGTTTTTGGAGGCAAGGAATATTCTGAATGAAAAGGATTATTTGGAGGCAGAGAAAAGCATATGTTTATAGCTCCGATCTCTACCTCACAATATATTTATTCATTCTATGAAAATGATGACACAATTACAATCTTATTAGATTATATTTTTGGAAGCATTGTAAAATGAAGTCAGATTTTAGTTATGTAACAAAATTAAAAGGTGATTTTGTTTTACTTGTACAAGTCATGCTGTACTGGATTATAAATAGGAAAGTTGGGGGGAATATCCAGAAGTGAAGTGTAGGCACTGATATCCTCATATTTATATTTTGAATGAATTGGTATTCTGTAAATTTTTTTAATAAAGAGTGTTAGTACACTCAATAGGAAAACCATTAGAAGTTATATAACTAAAAATTTGATGACGGGGGAAAGCAGTTTGAAGTGTACTGAATTTATCATCTTTTCATAGGGTAGATTATACAGGTCAAGAAAGAGATGTGTATTGAAAGCAATAAAAGTAAGCATTTTTTTTCTTGAATGTATTTTGGCCCTTAATATATGTGGGTAAGGTAGTCATAAAAAACTAAATAGTAAATATGCCTTTATACTAAACATTATGTTTACTAAATATAAAACATCAAAAATAATCTTGAAGTATATTGCTTACTAAATGTATACAACTCTTAGTAATATTTTGATAGGAAATTTGCTTAAAGGAATTGTATTCTTCATGTAAATGTCATAGAATAAGACACATTGGATAAACTTATTGCTGCTAGAAATGTAAACAAATCATATGTGAAGAATGTTGTGTAGAATCTATAAAGTAAAATGTATGTGCTTTCTGAATTACAAAGAAAATGCATTATCAAATTTTTAATCTTGATATACATTATTCACATATTCAGGTGAGAAAAGTGATTAGACAGGAAGAAATAGAAAACCTGAACAGACTATTTACTAATAAGGAGATTGAATCAGTAATTAAAAACCTCACAATGAAGAAAAACCCAGACCAGATGACTTCATGGGTGAATTTTATCAAATGTTTCAATGAAAATTAACACCAATCCTACTCAAACTCTTCCAAAATAAGTCAAAGAGAAGGGAACACTCCCAAAGTCATTTTATGAGGCCAGCATTATCCTGATATCAAAACCAGAAACATACAGGCCAACATCCCTGATGAATATAGATGCAAAAATTCTCAATAAAATACAAACCAGATTCAACAGCATATTAAAAGATCACTCACCATGATCAAATGGGATTTATCCCTGGACTGCCAGCATGGTTCACCATATGCAAATCAATCAATGTGATATATCACATTAATAGAATGAAAGGAAATTATAGAATTAACAGTTACAGAAAAGTACATGACAATATTCAATAGCCATTTCTGATAAAAACTGTTAACAAGTTAGGCATGGAAAGAAATATCTCAACATAATGAAGGCCATATAGGACAAGCCCACAACTAACCTCATACTTGATGGTGAAAGATTGAAAACTTTTCCTGTAAGATTAGGAACAAGACAAGAGTGCCTACTCTTAGCACTCCTACTCCACCTTGCATTAGCTAGGACTTCTAGTGCTACCAGGCAAGAAAAAGAAATGGTATTAGAATTGGAAAGGAAGAAGTAAAAAAGTATCTCTCTTTTCAGATTACATCATTCTTTGATTAGATCCAACAGTTTGTTTTTGTTGAGTCTTTAGAATTTTCTATTTAAAATTAAAGTTGTAGGATAGAAAATTAACATAAAAATCAATTGCATTTCTATACACAAATGAATTTCCTGAAAAAAAGTCTCATTTACAATGGCATCAAACATAATAAAATACTTAGAAATAAATTTTACAGTAACTTAACTTCCTTCAAAGTATAAGACAATGATGAAACAAATGGGAAAAAGGACAAATGCAAAGGCATCCTATGTTGAATGAATTAATATAGTTAAAATGTCAATACTACCAGAAGTCCTCTATGAATTCAATGTAATCCCTATCAAGATGTGAATTTTTTTAAGGAGAAAAAGCACTTTTAAAACTTCTATGGAACCACAAAAGATCACAAATAGTTAAAAAAAAAATCCTGAAAACAAAACAGGAGGCATCATTATCATACACTTACTGATTTAAAGCTATACTATAAAGCTATAGTCATTAAAACCATATGGTACCGGTGGAAAGAGAGATCAAAAGATAAATGAAACAGAATCAAGAGCCCAGAAAATAAACACATATAGCCGTCAAATAATAGTTGATGAAGGAACCAAGAATATTCAAAGGAGAAAGTGCTGTCTTTTCAATAAAAGGTGTTGCGATAACTTGATATTCACTTATAAAAGAAAGAAACTAAACCCATCTGTCATACCATTCACAAAAATTAAGTCAAAATGTGACCTAGACTTAACTCTTAAATGTGAGGTCTGAAAGCATGAAAGTCCTAGAAGAAAACCTAGAAATAAAGCTCCATGACATAAAGCTCCATAATAATTTCTTAGATATGACATCTAAATATAAGCAGCAAAAAAACCAGTGAGACTACATCAACTAAGAAACTCGTACATGGCAAGAGAAACCATCAACAAAGTGAAAAGACAACCTATGAAATGGGAAAACATATTTGCAAATGATATATCTGATAAAGGATTAATGTGCAAAACATACAAAGAATGCATAGAACTCAATAGCAAAACAAAACACAAACAAATGGGCAAAGGACCTAAATTGATATTTCTCCAGATATTTCTCGAAAGATGTAGGAAGGACCAACAGGTACATGAAAAAATGTTCAATGTCACTAGGGAAATGTAAATTAAAACCGCAATGAAATGTCACCTTATACCTGTTAGAATGACCATAAGAAAGACAAAAACGGGGTGCTCAGTCCCTTGAGCCCTTGACTTTTGATCTTGGCTTAGGTCTTGATCTCATGGTCCTGAGTTTGAGTTGGGGTTCTCACTGGGGATGAAGCCTGTTTTAAAAAGGTAAAAAACAAAACAACAAAACCCACAACAAAGGCTAAGGAAACTTTTGTGCACTATTGGTGGGAATGTAAATTGGTATAGCCATCACAGAAAACAGCATGGAGTATCCTCAAAAAAAAAATTAAAAATAGAACTAACACATGATCTATGATTGTAATTCTGGGAATATATTTTATAAATATTAAAATGGAAGGTGGTAGGATGGTGTGTGGTCAGGCTGGAGGAGACTCCACCGTCTTGAAGGTAAAGACTGCCTGATGGCTGTGGCTATTTGGCTCTCCTTGGCCAAGGAGGAGAACTGCTGCATCTCTGGGAAGACCTTTAATGGCTGCTGCCAGGAATGCGAGGTGCCATGCAATGATCGCCCTTCGGTGTGGGGTCAGGGCTCCCACTGCTAGCGCATGCACTGTGTTCTCAAGTTGTTCAATGCACAACAGGTGCAGAAGCATTGCCCATGTGCTGCCACGAGTGGAAGTTACAGGAGCAAGACAGCCTTGTGCCTGTTCACATTCGGGCTCCCAACTGCAGGACTGCCCACCATGGTTTCCCCTGGGGGATGGAGCCCTTTGAGCTGTGACAGGGTTGCAAGGAGGACCGGGGCTGCATTTGTTTTTCCATCAAATGTCAATACTTTTACCCAATAAGTAAAGCTCATTAAACTGTCTGACCCCCCCAAAACAAAAAAAAAAAAAAAAAAACATTAATGTTCCTGTATTCATAGCATCATTATATATAATAGCCAAAACATGGAAACAATCTAAGTGTCTATCTGCGGATAAATGGATAAAGAAATTGTGGTACATGTATATACAATAGGGTATTGTTTTGCCTTTTAAGGAAATCCTGTCATTTATGACAACATGGATGGACTCGAAAGCATTATGCTAAGTAAAATAATACAGAAAGATAAATACTGTATGATCTCACAGATGTAGTATTAAAAAAAAACTCACAAAAAGAGATCAGACTTGTGGTTATTAGAGGTAGAGGGTAAGGTAGGGTGGATCAGAAGAAGGTGGTCAAAAGGTACAAACACATGACTGTAGCTAACACTGCAATATGATGTATAGGAAAGCTAGAGTTGATTCTAGGATTTCTCATCACAAGGAAAAGGTTTTCTTTTTTGTTGTATTTATAGGATTGTTAGCTGAACCTATTGTGGTAATCATCTTGTGATATGTGTAAATCAAACCATCATGATGTATGCCGCAAACATACACAGTGAAGTACGTCAGCTATTTCTCAATAAAACTGCAAAAAAAATTTGTTACAAAGATTTAGAATAGGGTTATCTTATTCAAAGTCATATAGTCATTAAGCAGTGAAATCCAATTTAGAACTCAGGCTTGCACTTGAGTTTGTATCTTCAGATAAACATCTGGGCACTTTTCAGTCAACATTTTGTGACTTGACATTGGACCACGGCATTTGCTGTGACACTGAGAAGAGAATTTACATAATACCTCAATAGAAGATGGCAAAACAAACTATCTCCCAAATTAAGTTAACCTACACATATTCTCTTGTGATTACTAAGCACACTTATACAAATATATAAGCCAACTGCAGACTTAACATTGTCTCTTCAAGTGTAAAGTTGTAGCTCCAAACTTAAAATTTTAAGTGTTATTTATTATATAATCAGTTAAAGTATTTGATGAAGCCAGATTGCCCTGCATCAATAGTTTTGACTGATTCCACACCAATAGTAACTCACAAAACCCTCCACCTATAAAATCATCCTAATTTGTGATATGAGACAATAGCTACTAAACTGGTCTTAGAAAAGTAGAAATGGATGAATATTAGGTTTTTATGTATGACAGGAAAGACAACAGCTTAACTGGAGAGTTAAGCTGAAGTAGTTAACCTTTCCTGCCCTGCCTAATGTTCCAGTAATTTTAAAAGGTTATGTAGAGGATGCATTAAATGTAAAAATACTTTGCTTTTATAAGGAGATCCCTGATTATACTTCCATTGAAATTCTAAACTTGCGTCCTCTTAAGATTCTGTTCAGTGATATTTGACTTTCCTTCTTAAAAAGTAAGAAAAAAGTGAATTCAGGAGATACAATGGTTCAATTTATTTAGTAAACTTCCCTTATCTCTGAGCATCTAACTGTCTCCCACCATCCATGTCTATAATAAAGTTTCTCCTGACCATAAAACTTGGCTACTTGTTTGATGTCTACGCAGTGCCTGAGGTGGTCTCTAAGGTCCAAGCGTTAAGGTATTAGCTGGAATCTTCACAATGAGTACAATGCTTAAAGCTTAGCTCTCACTCAGTCATGGCTGAGTGACATTGTCAGAACTGTAACCTAAGAGATTTATTTATAAGCTTCACCATAACTCTTGACAGGTGGTTACGATTTCCCTCATTTTGTAACCAATGCAAATGAGACCCCAACTGGCTATTAACTGGCCCCAGAATATTTGTTACTTGGTTCTCTTGTATTAAGGTTTAAACTGAAATACATCTGACTTCAAGTCCTTGTGCTTCTTTTAATAAAATAAATCATGGGGTGCCTGGGTGGCTCAGTTGGTTGAGCGTCCAACTCTTGATTTCAGCTCAGGTCATGGTCCCGGGGTTGTGGGATTGAGCCCTGCATCAGACTCCATGCTGAGCATAGAGCCTGCTTAGAATTTCTCTCTCCCTCTGCTCCTCTCCCCCACTG
This sequence comes from Prionailurus viverrinus, assembly GCF_022837055.1. Classification (NCBI taxonomy): domain Eukaryota; kingdom Metazoa; phylum Chordata; class Mammalia; order Carnivora; family Felidae; genus Prionailurus; species Prionailurus viverrinus. The sequence continues at coordinate 46,179,390 of NC_062565.1, forward strand.
GCATGCTCTCTTTCCCTCAAAGAAAAAGAAAAAGAAAAAAAAATCACATGTGTTTTTAAAAATTTTTGTAAATCATAATATCCCATATTCATTTAAGAATATCCTCCCAAAGTTTTATTTTTATGATGTGAACCATTGTTACTTTATCTCTGAGCATCATTCCTTTCTTTAGTTGTACTGAATGTATTAAGGATAAATGTCCTCTATTTCTAGAGATAGAATGTGTGCGTGGCAGAAAAATATATACAAGCATGTAATGTTTATGTATGTATATATATGCATATATATTTATATTAAAGGGACGTAGCCAGTATGATGTAGATAAGATGGTGTAGCACAAACTTTTTATAGCTTTAGCCAAATTTTGATCAACAAATAAAATGTGTTTTTGTTGCCATTCAGGCTATATATATATATATATATATATATATACACACACACACTCACACATATACATATATATACAAAAAAATACGTATATATATACCATACATATGTGTACATATATGTATGTGTGTACATATATATACGTATTTTATGGCAATGCCTGTCATAAAAGTCACATTGCTGAATGAAGCATAGGACATGCTGCAGTTCAGGAACCACTTGTGAACCTGAGAATTAAGACACATGCCATCAAGTTAACCGCAAAGAAATATGTTGGAGAACTCTGTCTCTTGATTATATAGTAGAAAACAGTGACAGTGAGATTTCACAGACCTCAGGAATAGTCCATTGCAGAGCATGATGACTCTGGATGGCTTTATAGAATTATAGATACTCCAGTAGTATTTTAGGGCAAGTAAATTTTCAAAATGCATCTGCAGTTATTTTAATACAAAATGTGGCATAAACAAAAAAAATAGGTTGAAAAATCACTGTTTCACTTATATACTGTAATGATACCATGTGCAACTCTCCCTTCATAATTCTATTATTTTAAAAATATAGGATACATACCTGTCTTCTGTAGGAATGTTCACAACATTCTTCCGTTCTTCAGGGAACATAGCAATGTTTGCAGGTGTGATGCAATGGCATATTCCATGCTTAGAGTTGTAATAACTGCCATTGTGTGCTCTAGTCTCTAGACAGACAAGCCAATCTTCCTTAAAATTTGCTTTCTTCATATGCCTTTGGGTAATTTCTTTCCAAATGATTTCCCATTTCTTACAAGAAAAAATCAAGACACTTTGAGATAACATTTGGGGAATTTCAAGTTCTTACTCAACCCTATGTTTTCAGTATAGTAGCCAACTTCTCAGCTTACCAAAATCTTTGCTACAGTCATTATTGCTTACTTAGGGCCACTTTGGGACATATTATCTCTATCAAACTTTCATATTTTTCTTTCTCCAAACCAAAAGTGACCTGTTTCAATTTAAAGTCCAGCTTAAAATCATTATCAATTCCAGACTCCAGTGCTCACCTTACTCTGACCAGCTGTAGGATTTGCTTTCTCAACACTTGGGCATCCCATCAAGTTCTCCTAAACAATGTTTTCTTCCATTTTTAACATTTTTCTATGTTTAACATTTTTCTCTATAAACATAGCATCAAAGTGTTCATTTTCATGGTGAGAGTTTCTAGCTCTCTCTCACTTTATTTAACACAGTGGCCTGCACACAGAGGTTGATATACAATCCAAAAAAGTCCTTTGTTTATTCATTCATTTAGTGCCACAGAACACGGGTTGTCTCTTGTGAAAAATATTACTCAGCCTCAGAAAACAATTACTTAAACATAAAAAAGGACAAATGTCTTATGACATTAATAAAATTACAATTTATGTGACCAAAGAGAAATAAAATGGGATCTGAAGGGAAGCCTTCATATCTCATGGTTTCAAGATACAATGATTCTGTTAAGTGATAAGGGATTATTATTTTTGTTTCTTTGAGGGTGTAAGAGAATTTGTAAGAGAATAAAGGGCTGATATTTCTTTGTTTTTATGTTTATTGTGAAAGAAAGAGAATCCCAAGTAGGCTCTGTGCTTGATCCCCCTAAACCATGAGATCATGACCTGAGCCAAAATCAAGAGTTAGAGGCTTAAACAACTAAGCCACCCGGGCACTCCAAAGAACTTATATTTCTATACATGTCATTGACATTCACCAGGGTTCACAGTTCAACTAGCATAGCTTTATTTCTTGTGAAGTGACAGGAATAACAACTGAGAAATAATCAGAATTTAAAAAGTCTTGTGATAATTAGATTTTTGAAGAAAAGAGTAGAGATAATAGAAAAAGTGTGCAGAAGACAGGGAGTAGTGTCAGAAATTTCTATTAGTCCTCATTACCAATTTCTACCTGTTGCAAAATTATTATAAATGTGATCTATCAAATCATGTTGTATATAAAATAAAGTAGGTTTTTAAAATTTTCCTTGTTTAAAGTCCCCTATATTGTGTTAATTATCAATTCTGTTGTATATATTTGGGTGCTTCCATATCTGTGCATAAATATCTACAATTGTTATATATTCTTGTTGGATTGTCCCCTTTATTATTATGTAAATGATCTTCTTTGTCTCTTTTTGCAGTCTTTAAGTCTAGTTTGTCCGATATAAGGAGAGCTACCAAGGCTTCCTTTTGACATCCATTTGTGTGATAAATGTCTCTTTACTCCCTAACTTTATTTTTTTTTTAATTTTTTTTTCAACGTTTTTTATTTATTTTTGGGACAGAGAGAGACAGAGCATGAATAGGGGAGGGGCAGAGAGAGAGGGAGACACAGAATCGGAAACAGGCTCCAGGCTCTGAGCCATCAGCCCGGAGCCTGACGCAGGGCTCGAACTCACGGACCGCGAGATCGTGACCTGGTTGAAGTCGGACGCTTAACCGACTGCGCCACCCAGGCGCCCCTTTACTCCCTAACTTTAAATCTGCAGGTGGTTTTAGATCTAAAATGAATCTATTATAGGCAACATATAGATGGATCTTATTTTTTTAAAACCATTCTGACACTATGTCTTTTGATTAGAGTGTTTAGTCCATTTATGTTCAGAGTAATTAATAAATATGTATTTAGTGCCATCTTCTTGCTATGTCATTGTTTCTGGAGCTTTTCTCTGATCCATTTTTGTCTTTGTCACATTTGGTCTCTCCTTTCCACTCAAAGAATCCCCTCTAATATTTCTTGCAGGGCTGGTTTAGTAGTCACAAACTGCTTTACTTCTTGTTTGTCTAGGGAACAATTATCTCTCTTTCCATTCTGAAGGTCAATTTTGCTAAGTAGATATATTTGGTTGCAGATTTTTCCCATTCAGTACTTTGAATATATCATGCCACTCCCTTCTGGCTTGCCAAGTTTCTGTTGAGAAATCTACAGCTAGACTTGAGGATTTTTCCTTTTAAGGTAAGGACTTTATCTTGTTGCTTTTAGGATTTTTCTTTATCAGTGTATTTTGAAAATTTAATTACAGTATGCCTTGATGTTTGCATGCTTTCCTTGATTTTGATGAGAGTTCTCTGTGCCTCCTGGATTTGAAAGTCTGTTTCTTTCCCAGATTAGGGAAGTTTTCTGCTATTATTTCTTGAAGTAAATTTTCAGCCACCTTTTCTCTCTCTTCTTCTGGGACTCATAATAACACAAATGTTATCATATTTGATGAAGTCAGAACATTCCATTCTAAAACCGCGGAATGTACGTTCTATTGAAGAACACATGGAACATTCTCCAAAGTAGATCACATATTAGGTCATAAAACAAATACAAAAAGACTGAACTAAATACCATGCACATTTTCTAACCAAAGAAAAATAAAACTAGAAGTCAACTACAAGAAACAATTTGGAAAGACCACAAATACATGTAAGTTAAACAGCATGCTACTCAACTATGAAGGGGCAACCAGAAATTCAAAGAAGAAATTTAAATAAATACATAGAAACAAATGAAAAGACAATGGTCTGAAACTTTTGGGATGCAGTAAAAGTTGTCAGAAGAGGGAAGTATATAGCAATATAGGCTTACATCAAAAAGCAAGAAACGTTTCAAACAACCTAACCTTACAACTAAAGCAGCTAGTAAAAGAAAAACAAAGTAAGCCTACAGCCAGAAGAAGGAAGACATAACAAAGATCAGAGCAGAAATAAGTGATATAGAAAATAAAAATGCAATAGAACAGCTCAATGAAATGAGCTGGTTCTTTGAAAGAATTCATGAAATAGATAAATCTCTGGCCATATTTTTCAAAAAGAAGAGAATTGGCTCAAATAATAAAATCACGAATTAGAAATAATCAGTGCCACAGAAATTCAAACAATTGTAATGAGAAACTAGATGCAAACAAACTGGACAACCTCAAAAATTCCCAGACACACATAAACTACCAAAACTGAAACAGAAAAGAATAAGAAAATTGAACATATCCACAACCAGCAAAAAAAAATTGATTCAGTAATCAAAAAACCCCCAACAAAAGTCCGTGACCAAATGGCTTTACAGGTGAATTCTACCAAACACTTAAACACTTGAGGAGGTAATACCTATTCTTCTCAAACTATTACAATAAATAGAAAGGAAATAACTTTCAAATTTATTCTGAGGCCAACGTTACCCTGATATCAAAACCAGAAAATACACTATTGAAAAAGAGAACTATAGGCCAATTTCTCTGATGAACATAGATACAAAAATTCTCAATAAAAATCTAGCAAATTGAATCCAAAAACACATAAAATCATTACCCATGATCAAGTGGGATTTACTCCTGGATTGCAAGGATGGTTCAATATTTGCAAATCAATCACTGTTATACACCACATTAATAAAGGAAAGGATAAGAATCATATAATATCAATGGATACAGAAAAATAATTTGACAAAATACAACATTCATTTATGATAAAAACTCTCAAAGTTGAGACAGAGGGAATATACTTCAACATAATAAAGGCCATAAATGAACGACCCACAGCTAATATCCTAGAGAGGGTAAAATGGACAGATTTTCCTCTACAGTCAGGAATAAGACAGGGATGTCCATTCTCACCACTGTTACTTAACATAGTACTTTAAGTCCTAGCCACAGAAATCAGACAACAAAAAGAAATAAAGGACATCCAAACTGGCAAGGAAGAAGTCAAACTTCTATATATGGGTGACATGATACTATATATAGAAAACCTGAAAGAATCCCACCAAAAAACAGCTACAATTGATATGATTTCAGTAAAGTCACAGGATACAGTATCAATTTAAAATATGCTGAAGTTCTATATGCCAATAATGAAGCTGAAGAAAGAGAAATTAAGGAATCACTCCAATTTACAGACGCACCCAAAATAATGAGATACCTAGGATTAAACTGAACCAAAAAGGTAAAAGATCTCTAGTCTGAAAACTATAAAACATTGATGAAAGAAATTGAAGATGACACAAGGAAATGAAAAGATATTCTACCAGAGCAATCTACACATTTAATGCAATCCCTATCAAAACACCACCAGCATTTTTCACAGAGCTAGAACAAAAATCCTAAAATGTGTATGGAACCACAAAAGACCCCAAAGAGCCAAAGCAATCTTGAAAAAGCAAAGCAAAGCTGGAGGCCTCACAATTCTGGACTTCAAGTTATATTACAAAGCTGTAGTGATAAAAACAGTATGCGACAGGCACAAAAACCGACACAGAGATTAATGGAACAGAATTGAAAACCCAGAAATGAATCCACAACTCTATGGTTGGTTAATCTTGGACAAAGCAGAAAACAATATCTCATGGGGAAAAGACAGTCTCTTTAACAAATGGAGTTGGAAAAATTGTACAACTCTTACACCATACACACACACACACAAAAATAATAGCATTATTTCTGTGTCTCAAGTTTTTACTTCAGTTTTAGTTAACATATACAATGTTTTTCAAGAACCGATGTTCTATAACACCCAGTTCTCATCAAAACAACTGCCCTCCTTAATACCCAATACCTATTTAGCCTACCTCCCTTCCAGTGCCCCTCAGTTTGTTCTCCACAGTTAAGAGTCTCATATGGTTTGCTTCCCTGTTTTATTTCCTTCACCTATGTTCATCTGTTTTATTTCTTAAATTCCATTTGAGTGAAAACATACGGTATTTGTCTTTCTCTGACTGACTTCTTTCACTTAGTATAATATACTAGCCTTGTACACATCACTGCAAATGGCAATATGTCATTCTTTTTTGATGGCTGAGTAATATTCCATTGTGTGTGTGTATATATAACACTTCTTTATACATTCATCAGTCAATGGACATTTGTGCTCTTTTAATAATTTAGCTATTGTTGAAGATGTTGCTATAAACACCAGGGTGTGTGTGCTCCTTAAAATCACTATTTTTTTATCCTTTGAGTAAATACCTAGTAGTGCAAATCCTGGGTCATAGGGTAGTCCTGTTTTTAACTTTCTGAGAAAACTCCATACTGTTTTCTCAAGTGGGTACACAAGTTCGCATTCCCACCAATGGTGTGAGAGGGTTCCCTTCCCTTTACAATTTCACCAACATCTGTTGTTTCCTGTGTTGTTAATTTTAGCCATTCTGACAGCTGTGAGGTGGTATCTCAGTGTGGTTTTGATTTGTATTTCTGTGATGATGTGTGATGTTGAACATCTTTTCACATGACTATTGGCCAACTGTAGGTCTTCTTTGGAAAAATGTCTATTCATGTCTTCTGCCTATTTCTTAACTTGATTATTTGTTTTTTTGAGTGATGAGTTTGATAAATTCTGTATAGATTTTGGATACTAACCCTTTATCAGATAAGTCCTTTATAAATGTCTTTTCCCATTCTGTAGGCTGCCTTTTAGTTTTATTGATTTGTTTCTTTCACTGTGCAGAAGGTTTTTATCTTGATAAAGTACCATACTTACTTTTTGCTTTTGTTTCCTTTGCCTCCAGAGATGTGCCTAGTTAGAAGTTGCAGGGGTGCATGGGTGGCTCAGTTGGTTGAGCATCCAACTTCGGCTCAGGTCATGATCTCGCAGCTCATGGGTTCGAACCCCATGTCGGGCTCTGTGCTGACAGCTTGGAGCCTGGAGCCTGCTTCGGATTCTGTGTCTCCCTCTCTCTCTCTGCCCCAACCTACCCGCATTCTGTCTCTGTTTCTCTCAAAAATAAATAAACATTAAAAAATTTTTTTTTAAAAAGTTGCTACCACCAATGTCAAAGATGTTGCTGTCTGTGTTTTCCTCTAGGATTTTGATGGTTTTCTGTCTCACATTTAGGTCTTTCATCCATTTTGAATTTACTATTATGTAGGGTGTAATAAATTGATCCAATATCATGCTTCTGCATGTTGCTGTCTAGTTGTCCCAACACCATTTGTGGAAAAGATTTTTTCCCCATTTGTTGTTCTTTCCTGCTTTGTTGCAGATTAGTCGACCATACAGTTGTGGGACAATTTCTGGGTTTTCTATTCTGTTCCATTGATCTATGTGTCTGTGCTTGTGCCAGAGCCATACTGTCTTCATGACTACACCTTTGTAATATAACTTAAAGCCCAGAATTGTGATGCCCCCAGCTTTGCTTTTCTTTTTCAAGATTGCTTTAACTATCTGGGGTCTTTTGTGGTTATATACAAATTTTAGGATAGTTTGTTCTGGCTCTGTGAAAAATGCTGGTGGTGATGGGGATTGCATTAAGTGTGTAGAATGCTTTGGGTATTATAGACATGTTCTTCCAATCTGTGAGCATGTAGTTTTGCCATTTTTTTGTGTCCTCTTCAATTTCTGTCATAAATGTTCTATAGTTTTCGGAGTAGAGATCTTTTACCTCTTTGGATCAGCTTAATCCTAGGTATTTTGTTTTTGGTGCAATTGTAAACGGGATTGATTCCTTCATTTCTCTTTTTGCTGTTCTTCATTAGTATAGAAATGCAACAGATGTCTCCTTTTGTTGATTTTTGTATCCTTCAATTTCGCTGAAGTTGTGTATCAGTTGTAGCAATTTTTTGGTGGAATCTAGGATTTCTACATAAAGTATCCTATGATCTGCAGATAGAGAAAGTTTGACTTCTTCCTTGCCAATTTGGATAGCTTTAGTTTCTTTTTGTTGTCTGATTGCTGTCGTTAGGATTTCCAGTACTATGTTAAATAATAGTGGTGAGAGTGGACATCCCTGTCTTGTTCCTGACCATAGAGGAAAAGCTCTGTTTTTCCCAATTGAGAATTATTTTATCTGTGTCTTGCATATATGGCTTCTATGATGTTGAAGTCTGTTCCCTCTGTCCCTACTTTGTTAAAAGTCTTTATTAAGAACGGATGCTGTACTTTGTTAAATGCTTTTTATGCATCTATTGACAGGAGCATATGGTTCTTATCTTTTATTAACATGGCGTATCATGTTGATTGATTTGCAGATATTGAACCACCCCTGTAGACCATGAATAAATACCATTTGATCGTGGTGAATAGTTCTTTTAATATACTGTTTGATTTGATTTCCTAGTATCTTGAGAATTTTTGCATCCGTGATCATCAGGGATATTAGTCTGTAATTATCCTTTTTAGAGGAGTGTTTGATTTTGGAATCAAGTAATGCTGGCCTTATATGATGAGGAATGAAGTTTTCTTTCCATTTCTTTCTTTCTTTTCTTTTTTTTTTTTTTTTTTGGAACAGTTTGAGAAGCATAGGTATTAATTCTTCTTTAAATGTTTGGTAGAATTCATCTGGGTAGCCATCTGGTCCTGAACTTTTGTTTGCTGGGAAGTTTTTGATAACTGATTCAATTTCTTCATGGGTTATCGGTCTGTTCAAACTTTCTATTTCCTCCTATTTCAGATTTGGTAGTTTATGTTTCCCAGAATTAACCATTTCTTACAGATTGCCCGATTTATTGGTATATAATTTTTCATATCATTCTCTTACATTTTTTTTTTTTGTATTTCTGCAGTGTTGGCTGTGATCTTTTCTATTCCTGATTTTATTTGGGTATTTTTTCTTTTTGTAAGTATGGCGAGGGGGTTATCAATTTTATTAATTCTTTCAAAGAACCAGCTCCTGGTTTCATTGATATGTCCTACTGTTTGTTTGTTTCTGTATCGTTTCTTTCTGCTCTAATATTTATTATTTCCCATCTGCTGCTGCTGGCTTTTGGTATTATTTGTTCCTTTTTCTAGCTCATTTATGTGTAAGGTTAGGTTGTGTTTTTGAGACTTTTCTTGCTTCTTGAGTTAGGCCCATAATGCTATCTATCTACTTCTCTCCTATGACATTTTTTGCTGCATCCTAATGATTTTGGACTATCATGTTTTCATTTTCATTTGCTTCCATGTATTTTTTTTTAATTTTTAATTTCCTGGTTAACCCATTTATCTTTAGTAGGATGTTATAGAGCCTCCATGTATTTGTGGATTTTCCAATTTCCAATTTTGTGGTTAACTTCAAGTCTTATAGCATTGTTGTCTGAAAAGATGCTTGGTATGATCTTAATTTTTGCATTCATTGAGACCTGACTTGTGACCCAGCATGCGATCTATTCTGGTGAATGTTCCATATGCATTCAAAAAGAATGTGTATTCTACTGCTTTAGGATGAAATGTTCTGAATATATCTGTGAAGTCCATCTGGTCTAGTGCGCCTTTCAGAGCCTTTGTTTCCTTGTTGATTTTCTGCTTAATGATCTGTCCATTGTTGTAAGTGGGGTGTCAAAGTACCCTACTGTTTTTTCTTATCAATGAGTTCCTTTGTTATTAACTGATTTATATGTTTGGGTGGTTAGCGTTGGGGACACAAATATTTAAAATTATTAGATTTTGTTGGAGAGACCCCTTTATTATACAGTGACTTTCTTCATCTCCTATTACAGTCTTTGGTTTAAAATCTAGTTTTTCTGATATAAATATGGCTACCCTGGTTTTCTTTTGATGTCCATTAGCATGATAAATGGTTTTCCATCCCCTCACTTTAAGTCTGTAGGTGTCTTTAGTCTAAAATGAATCTCTTGTAGGCAGCATATGGTTGGGTATATTTTTTAAATCCATTCTGATACCCTATGCCTTTTGATTGGAGAATTTACTCCACTTATGTTCAGAATGTTTACTGATAGGTATGAATTAAGTGCCATTGTATTATCTCTAAAGCTGTTGTTTCTGGAGATTTTCTCTATTTTTTAGTCTTTGTTACTTTTGGTCTTTCTTTCCCAAAGTGTCCCCTTTAATATTTCTTGCAGGGCTTTTTTAGTGGTCATGAACTCCCTTAGTTTTTATTTGGGAAACTCTTCTCTCATTATATTCTGAATGACAGTCTTGTTGGATACAGTATTCTTGGCAGCATATGTTTCCCATTTAGCATGTTGACTATATCATGCCACTACTTTCTGTCCTGCCAATTGTCTGTGGAGAGTTCTGGTGCTAACCTGATTTGTTTTCACTTGTAGGTTAGGAATTTATTTTCCTTTACTGCTTTCAGGATTTTCTTTCCTTCTCTCTATTTTGCAAATTTTGCTATGATATGTCTTGGTGTTAGCCAGCTTTTGTTGATTTTGATGAGAGTTCTTTGTGCTTTCTGGATTTGGATGTCTATTTCCTTCCCCACATTAAGGAAGATTTCAGCTATGCTTTGCTCAGATAAACCTTCTTCCCCTTTTCCCCTCTCTTCTTCTGGGACTCCTATGAATACAAATGTTATTACACTTTATGGAGTCAGTTCTCTAAGCCTACATTAATGATCCAATATTTTTCTTTCTCTCTTCTTTTCAGCTTCATTATTTTCCATAATTTTATCTTCTGTGTCACTCATTCATTCTTCCACTTCTTACATCCTTGTGGTCATAACACTAGTCAGTTTTGCAACTAGTTATGGTATTTTTTATTTCAGTGTGACTAGTTCTAGGTCTTTTATCTCTATCGTAAGGGACCCCCCCTTCTATGCTTTTCTCAAGCCCAGCTAGTATCCTTCTGACTATTTTAAGTTCTGGTTCAGGCATATTACCTATATCTATTTTGATTAGATCCCATGCTGTGTGACCTTTTTTGTTCTTTCTTTGGGGATGAATTCCTTCATCTTGGCATTTTGTCTACATCTGTTTTCTTCTCTGTGTTAGGAAAGCCTGGTATATATCATGATCCTGAGACTAATGGCTATATTAGGAGAGGACACATACTGCCTAGGGTCTGGCACTTCAGGAAGTGTTTCTAGTGTATGCCGTGTGCACTCTGTTGTTGTGTTTTGGCTGTTCTTTCCCTCAGGTTAGTAGTTGGCAGAGTTTCTCCTTGCCTGTACTAGGGAGTGTTTGGACCTTGTCCAATGTGTGTCAAGTTTCAACTAGATGTGTTTCGGTTTGCTTGTTAGAAGACGCTAGATCCTATTTCCCTTATAGCTGGAGCTATAACACTCTATGGTCAGTAGACTTGGTCCATGAGGGGATTTGTGCTGTTCTTCTGGGGGAACTGATCTGCTCTGCCTCTCAGACACACTTGACTTAGTAAAAAAGCACTTGCAGAGCACAGGGTTGGCAGGGCTTGATGTAAGTGGCTCAAAGCCTCTGCTGTGTGAACTCTGATGCTCACTAAAGTCTGTGCTGATGGGCAGAGGGGGAAAATGGTGTCGGCTGGCTCTGTTGTCCCCAGAGAAGAGAGTTCATGCCCTCTACTGTTAAGGAGGCTGTCAGAGAAGAGTGGAACAGTCTCCTGGTGTGTGTTCTAGACGTCCCTCCAATCCCTGCCTTCAGCCTGTCTGTGCCCAACCTGTGTGCCCACCAAGCAGTGCAATGCTCCTGTGTTTTACCTCTGGCACACTGGCTGGGTTTCAAAACTCCAGATTTTAGGGACCTTGAGAGTCAGAGACTCATGCTGAACTTTTGAGGGAAGGTCTGGCCATGGTGTTGCTAGTGCTGGTTTGTCCCAGAAGGGCAGGTACACAAACACATGGGGGCTTGGTGTTGTGGTCAAGTGCAGTGAAAAGCTGGATCTAGGTTAGCTGTCCTCAGCAGGTTTCACTACTCCTATGATACAGGACAGCACAATGGTGACTATTAACTCTTTTGTCCCCTGAGAGGCAGTGCCACCTCTTCCAAAGCACTCCAAGAAGGGGGACTGTCTCTCCCAGTGTGACCCAGGGGATCCTCTGACCACACTGTCTGCTTATGGGCCTCCACACTCTTTCTCCACAGAAGCACTGCTATGCCTGTCAGGCTCCACCGTGGCAATGGCACAGACCTCTCAAACTTTAGTCTTTGAGCTCTGCTACTTGTACTAATTGGCAATAATCAGATCCTCTCATTTTCCCTATCAATAATTTTGGGGACGTATTTTTCTTGTGCAATCCCCTACATGTTGTGTCCTCCCTCCCTCCCTCCCTCTGTCTCCCTCCCTCTCTCTCCCTCCCTCTCTCTCCCTCCCTCCCTCTCCCTCCCTCCCCCTCCCTCCCTCCCTCTCCCTCCCTCTCCCTCCCTTCCCCTCCCTCCCCCTCCCTCTCCCTCCCTCCCTCTGTCTCCCTCCCTCTCTCTCCCTCCCTCTCTCTCTCTCCCCCTCCCTCCCTCCCTCTTTCTCTCTCTCCCCACCCCCCCCCACCTGAATCTGTGATCAGGGCTCCCTCTCCTCCACTGCACCCGTGATTCCTCTGCACACCTCCTACCCTCCACAATGTGCCCTCTTATTTCCCTCCAGGTATGCAGTTTATTCTCTCAGTCCTCAGGTTGATATCTTGAGTGTTCAGATTGATTTGGTATTTATGTAGCTGTGTTTGATGGATGAGGCAAGCATAGGGTCCCCCTACCACTCTACATTCTTAATTCCTCCCCATATGACAATATGATCTAAAATAGCCAAATTATGGAAACAACCCAAGTACCCACGGACAGATGAATGGAATATTACCCATAAAAAAGAATGAAATCTTACCATTTGCAGCAGCATGGATGGAGCAGAGCTAGAGAGTACTATTCTTTTTTTTTTTTCTTTAACATTTATTTATTTTTGAGACAGCATGAACAGGGGAGGGTCAGAGAAAGAGGGAGACACAGAATCCAAAACAGGCTCCAGGCTCTGAGCTGTCAGCACAGAGCCCAACGCAGGACTCGAACCCACAGACTGGGAGATCATGACCTGAGCCAAAGTAGGACGCTTAACCGACTGAGCCACCCAGGTGCCCCTAGAGAGTACTATTCTAAGTGAAATAAGTCCATCAGAGAAAGACCATATGATTTCACTCATCTGTGGAATTTAAGAAACAAAACAAATGAGCAAAGGGGAAAAAAAAGAGGTAAACCATGGAACAGGTTGTTGTTAAACTATAGAGGACAGACTGATGGTACCAGACGGGAAGTAGGTAGGGGGGATTTGTAAAATGGGTGATGGGAATTAAGGAGTGCATTTGCACCACGTGTTGTATGCAAGTGTTGAATCACTGTACTGTATACCTGCAAATAACATTACACTGTAGGTCAGTTGGAATTTAAAAACTTAAAGAAATTTTGCATATTTGAAGTTACACAATTGTGTAATTGTTTCAAACATAAAGAAAACTCTCTATAAATACAATTTGGAAAATGAAGTAGGATGTAAAATAACATCACCTTTAATCCCATATTCAAAAATGAATATTTAACATTTTAGCCTTTTCCTTCTAGCTTCTATATAATGCATTTATGTGCTAAATTGAATATGTACAACTTCTGTCATCAGAATGTCATTGTAGTGTAAACCCGATGTTTTTGTATTGCAAATGGCTGACTTAAGCTTTTGTTGCAGAGGTATTTCTCTTCAAAGATGGCTATCTAGAATAAGCACACAGCCAGCCACACAGCTAGATTGAGAGCCAGCCCTTACAGCTTCATCCTTTGAGGAGCGTTTGTGTTAGAGATCCTGGTTGATTTAGGTAACTGGCCATTTGAGCCATTTGTTTTTCTCTCTCTGTGCTTTAAATTCCCACTCTTATGTTTCATGTTTAAAATTACCAGTTTCTTTTTAATGGAAGTATAGTTGGCTACAGTGTTACATTAGCTCCACATGTACAACATAGTGATTCCACAACCCTATATATTATGGTTTGCTAATCACAAATGTAGCTGCAATCTGTTAGTATAAACACATATTATAGTACCATACCATTGACTATATTCCTGATTCTGTACTTATCATCACTGTGACTTAATCATTTTGTAACTGGAAGCCTGTACCTCCCACTCCCTTCCACCCATTTTGTCCACCCCCGTCCTTCTGGCAACCATCAGTTTGTTCCCTGTATTTATGTCTCTGTTTCTGGTCTTTGTCTCTTGCTTGGTTGGATCTTTAGATTCCACAAATAAGTGAAATCATATGATCTGTCTCTCTCTGCCTTAATTCAATACCCTGTAAGTCCATCTAGACTGTTGCAAATGGTAGGATCTCATTCATCATTATGGCTGAGTAATATTCCATTCTATAAATATTTTATTATAAATATACACAAATACTATTTAAATACATAATATATATGTCATGTCACATCTTCTTTATCCATTCATCTAGACAAGTTATTTCTTTTTACATTTTTTTTTTAACGTTTATTCATTTTAGAGACAGAGCATGAATGGGGGAAGGTCAGAGAGAGAGGGAGACACAGAATCTGAAACAGGCTCCAGGCTCTGAGCTGTCAGCACAGAGCCCAATGCGGGGCTTGAACTCACAGACCGCGAGATCATGACCTGAGCCGAAGTCAAACACCCAACTGACTGAGCCACCCAGGTGCCCCAAGACAAGTTATTTCTATATGTTGGATATTATCTACAATGCTGCAATAATCATAGGGATGTATAGCTGTTCAAATTACTGCTTTTGTTTTCTTTGGACAAATACCCAGTGGTAGAATTACTGAATCATACGGTGTTATTTATTTTTTTTTTAATTTTTTGAGGAACCTCCATGCCCTTTTCCATAGTGGCTGCATCAATTTACTTTCCCACCAGTGTGCACCAGCATTCCCTTTTCTCTCCATTCTTGTTGACACTTGTTATTTCTTGTCTTTTTAATTCTAGCCATTCTGGCCAGTATGAGGTGATAACGCATTGTGGTTTTGATTTGCATTTTTCTGATTAGTGATATTGAAGATCTCTTCATGTATATGTCGGCCATCTGTGTCTTATTTGGAAAAATGTCTATTCAGGTCCTCTGTCCATTTTTTAATTGGATTAACTATTTTGGTTTTGAGTTGTACAGTTTCTTTAAATATTTTGTATGTTAACCCCTTATCAGATATTTGCAGATATCTTCTCCCATTCAGTATATTGCATTTATATTTTGTTGATGTTTTCCTTGCTCTGAAAAGCTTTTCATTTTAGTGTAGTCCAAATAGTTGAGTTTTGCTTTCGTTTCCCTTGTTTGAGGAGATCTATCTGGAAAAAAATTGCTGCTAAGGCCAAGGTCAAAGAGATTAATAGCTATGCTTTTTTCTAGGAGTTTTATGGTTTCAGGCCTCACATATAGCTCTTTAATCCATTTTGAGTTTATTTTTGTGTATGGTATAAGAAAGTGGTCCAGTTTCATTCTTTGTATGTAGCTGTCCAATTTTCCCAACACCATTTGTTGAAAAGACTATCCTTTCTGCATTGTATATTCTTGCCTCCTTTTTATTCTCTCCATCCTGTCCCATTCATCTATGTGCTTTTGTGCCAGTAACATGCTGTATTCTTTACTCTAGCTTTGTAATTTATCTTGAAGTCTGGAACTGTGATACCTTCAGCTTTGTTCTTTCTCAAGAGTGCTTTGATGGAGGTTTTCTGTGTTTCCCTACAAATTTGGGGATTATTTGTTCTAGTACTGTGAAAAAGGCTATTGGTGTTTTGATAGGGATTACATTGAATCTGTAGATTTCTTTGGGTAGTTTGAACATTTTAACAATATTTTTCCAATCCATAAGCATCATATATTTTCCCATTTGTTTACATCTTCCTTAATTTCTTTCATCAATGTTTTCTGATTTTCAGAGTACAGGTCTTTTAACTTTTTAATTAAGTTTATTCCTAGGTATCTTTTTGTGCAAATGTAAACAATGTTTCATTAATTTCTCTTTCTGCCATTTCGTTATTACTATATATAAATGCAATAGATTTCTGTGTGTTAATTTTTATCATGCAACACGTTATTCAACTATTCAAATAGTTTTTCGTTGACATCTTTAGGGTTTTCAATGTATATCATTGTATTATTTACAAATAATTTAATTGTCTTCTTACCCATCTGGATGCCTTTTATTTTTCTTGTCTGATTTCTGTGGCTAGGACTTCTAGTACTATGCTGAGTAAAAGAGGTGCCAGTGGACCACATAGTTTGTTGCTGATCTTGGAGAAAATTCAGCTTTTCACTGTTGAGTATGACGTTGCCTGCGGATTTTTTATAGCTGTGGATTTTTTATATATGGTTTTTATTAGGTTGAGGTATATTCCCTCTAAACCCACACGGAGAATTTATATCATGAGTAGATATTGTATTTTTTCAAATCCTTTTTCTACATCTATTGTGATAATCAGATGATTTTTATCCTTAATTGTGTTAGTGTGGTGTATCATGTTGATTGATTTGAGGATATTGAAACATCCTTGCATTATGGGAAATAAATGTCACTTCATTGTGGTGAATGATCCTTTCAATGTATTGTTTAATTCAGTTTTTAAAATATTTTGTTGAAGATTTTAGCATCTATATTCATGTCTATGTTTGTCAGTAATATTGACCTTTTTTTTTTTTTAAATAGAATCTTTGGTTTTGGTATCAGAGTGATGTTGGCCTTGTAAAAGTATCCTCTTTTATTTTTTGAAATAGTTTGAGAAGAATAGGTATTAACACTTCTTTAAATGTTTGGTAGATTTCATGCTTCTAGTGATGTCTCTGGTACTTTGTGGTCCTTGCAACATTTCACACATAGAATCCCCCTGAGAATCTCGTATAGGGCTGGTTTAGTGGTGATGAATTCCTTCAGTTTTTGTTTGGGAAAACCTTTATCTCTCCTATTCTGAATGACGACTTGCTGGATAAAGGATTCTTGGCTGCATATTTTTTGCTATTCATCACATTGAGATTTCCTGCCGTGCCTTTCTGGCCTGCCAAGTTTCAGCAGATAGGTCTGCTACTATTCTTATGTGTCTACCTTTGTAAGTTAGAGCCTGTTTATCCCTCGCTGCTTTCAGAATTTTCTCTTTATCCTTGTTATTTTGCCAGTTTCACTATGATATGTCGTGCAGAAGATCGATTCAAGTTACATCTGAAGGGAGTTCTCTGTGCCTCTTGGATTTCAATGCCTTTTTCCTTCCCCAGATCAGGCAAGTTCTCAACTATGATTTGTTCAAGTACACCGTCAGCCCCTTTCTCTGTCTCTTCCTCTTCTGGAATTCCTATTATGTGGATATTGTTCCGTTTGATTGCATCACTTAGTTCTCTAATTCTCCCCTCATACTCCTGGATTTTTTTTTTTATCTCTCTTTTTCTCAGCTTCCACTTTTTCCATAATTTTATCTTCTAATGCACCTATTCTCTCCTCTGCCTCTTCAATCCGTGCTATGGCCACCTCCATTTTATTTTATACCTCATTTATAGCATTTTTTTTTAGCTCCTTGTGACTATTTCTTAGTCCCTTGATCTCTATAGCAATAGATTCTCTGCTGTCCTCTGTTTTTTTTCAAGCTCAGAGATTAATTTTATGACTATTATTCTAAATTCTTGTTCCATTATATTGCATAAATCGTTTTTGATCAATTTGTTAGCTGTCACTACTTCCTGGACTTTCTTTTCAGGAGAATTCTTCCATTTTGTCATTTTGGGTAATCCCTGTGGTAGCTCTAAACTGCAGGGCACTTCCCCTGTGCTGTCTCGCGTACTTGTGAGTAAACAGTTCTCTAAAGAAGACGTCCGGATGGCCAACAGGCATATGAAAAGATGCTCAACGTTGCTCCTAATCAGGGAAATACAAATCAAAATCACACTCCGATAGCACCTCATGCCAGTCAGAGTGGCTAAAATGAACAAATCAGGAGACTATAGGTGCTGGTGAGGATGTGGAGAAATGGGAACCCTCTTGCACTGTTGGTGTGAATGCAAACTGGTGCAGCCACTCTGGAAAACGGTATGGAGGTTCCTCAAAAAATTAAAAATAGATTACCCTATGACCCAGCAATAGCACTACTAGGAATTTACCCAAGGGATACAGGAGTGCTGATACGTAAGGGCACTTGTACCCCAATGTTTATAACAGCACTTTCAACAATAGCCAAATTATGGAAAGAGCCTAATTGTCTATCAACTGACGAATGGATAAAGAAATTGTGGTTTATATATACAATGGAATACTACTTGGCAGTGAGAAAGAATGAAATATGGCCTTTTGTAGCAATGTAGATGGAACTGGAGAGTGTTATGCTAAGTGAAATAAGTCATACAGAGAAAGATAGATGCCATATGTTTTCACTCTTATGTGGATCCTGAGAAATTTAACAGAAGACCATGGGGGGAGGGGAAGGGGAAAAATTAGGGAAGGCAGCAACCTGTAAGAGACCCTTAAAAATTGAGAATAAACTGAGGGTTGATGGGGGTGGGAAGGAGGGGAAAGTGGGTGATGGACATTGAAGAGGGCACCTGTTGGGATAAGCACTAGGTGTTGTCTGGAAACCAATTTAACAATAAATTTCATATTAAAAAATATTCTAAAATCTAAATACATGAAGAGACAGTATGTTATTTAATTGGAAAATTCAAAAAAAATAAATGTTTGGTAGAATTCATCTGTGAATCCATTTTATCCTGAACTTGAGTTCTTTTATTAGCGATTTAATTTCTTTACTAGTAATCAGTCTTCAGATATCCAATATTTCCTGTGTCAGATTAAGAAGCTTGTATGTTTCTATGAATTTAACCATTTCTTCTAGGTTGTCCAATTTGGTATATAATTTTTTGTAGTATTCTCTTATAATCCTTTTATGTCTGTGGTGTCAGTGGTTATATTTTGTCTTTTATTTCTAATTTTATTTTTGTTCTCTTTTTTTTTTCCTTATGAGTCTGGCAAAAGGTTTATCAATTTTGTCTTTCCAAAGAACCAGATTTTCTTTGATCTTTTGTTTTTTAAGTCTCTATTTATGTTTTGATCCTTATTATTTCCTTTCTTCTAACTTTGGGCTTTGGTGGTTTCTAGTTCCTTTAGTCATAAGGTCAGATTGTCTATCTGAAATGTATTATTTTCTTATTTTTTTAACATTCATTTTTGAGAGACAGAGCATGAGCAGGGGAGGGGCACAGAGAGAAAGGGAGACACAGGATACGAAGCAGGCTCTAGGCTCTGAGCTGTCAGCACAGAGCCCGATGCAGGGCTTGAACTCATGAACCATGAGATCATAACCTGAGCTGAAGTCGGACACTTAGCTGACAGAGCTACCCAGGTACCCCTTGAGGTAGACCTGTAAACTTCCCTCTTAGAAATACTTTCACTGTGTCCCAGATATTATTGTATTTTCATTTTTGTCTCTATGTATTTTTTTAATTTCCTCTTTGATTTCTTTATACAATTCATTGAACAATTCATTGATTGTTCAATAGCATGTTGTTTAGTCTCCACCTGTTTTATTTTCTCCAGTTATTTTTTGCCTGTTTTTGTTTGCCCTATGTTCATTTGTTTTGTGTCTTAAACCTCACATGAGTTAAATGTCTTGATTTGCCTCTTTTGTTCCTCCCATGTTCATTTGTTTCCTAAAGCCCACATATTAAAGAAATACCTTAGTCTGCCTCTTTCTCTTTCCCTCTATGTTCATCTGTTCAGTTATTTTTCCTCATATAGTTCTAGTTTCATATTGTGGTCAGAAATGATGCTTGCTATAATATTAACCTTCTTAAATTTATTGAAATGTGTTTTGTAGCCTAACATGATCTGTGCTGGAGATTTTTCCAAGTGCACTTAAAAAGAATGAGTATTCTGTTATTTTTGGATAAAATGTTCTGTATATTTCTGTTAAGTCCATCTGGTCTATTAAAAATATTCTGTTTTATTCTATTTAAGTCCATGTGTCATTCAAAATATTGTTTTCTTAAAGATTTTTTTTCTTTTTTGCGTGGGTGATGTATTCATTGATGTAAGTGGGATATTAAAGTCCCCTATTGTATTAGTGTCCAGTGCTCTTTTCTTGCTGTTAATATTTGCTTTATGTATTTAGGTGCTCTAACGTGGGGTACATAGATACTTACAATTGTATCATTTTGTTGGATTGATCCCTTTATCGTTATATAATGCCCTTCTTTGTCTCTTGTTACAGTTTTTGTTTTAAAGCCTACTTTTTCAAAAACGAGAGGGAGGCAAACCATAAGAGTCTTAACTATAGAGAACAAACTGAGGGTTGATGGAGAGGAGGTGGGGAAGAGTTAGGCGAAATGGGTAATGGATATTAAGAAGGACACTTGTGAGGAGCACTGGGTGTTATATATAAGCGATGAATCACTAAATTCTCCTGAAACCAATAATACACTATATATTAACTAACTATATTTAAATAAAAACTTGAAAAAAATTATTTTGTCTAAGTATTGCTGACCCAACTTCTTTTAACTTCCATTTCCATAGAATAACTTTTTTCATCCTTTTACTTTCAGTCTGTATGTGTCTTTGTGTCTAACCTGAGACTTGCAGGCGCCATATAAATGGGTCTTTTTTTTTTTTTAATCTCTTCAGTTAGCTATGTATTTTTATTGGAACATTAATTATTTTTTTAAAAAAAATTTAATGTTTATTTTTGAGAGAGAGAGAGAGAGACAGAGCATGAGTGGGTGAGGACAGAGAGAGGGAGACACAGAATCAGAGGCAAGCTCCAGGCTTTGAGGTGTCAGCACAGAGCCCAACATGGGACTTGTACCTACGAAATCATGAGATCATGACCTGAGCCAAAGTCAGGCGCTTAACTGATTGAGCCGTTCAGGCGCCCTGAAGCATTAATTATTGACAGGTATGTACTTATTGCCATTTTGTTGTTTTCTGGTTGTTTTTATGCTCTTTTGTTGCTCTCTTTTATTGTGATTTGTGATTTTCTTTAGTGTTATGCTTTCTCTTTATTTTTTGTGTATCCGTGTTAGGTTTTTGGTTTATGTTTACCACTGAGTGCATATATAACATCCTAAGTATATAGCAGTCTATATTAAGTTGATGGTCACTTAAGTTTGAACACCTTTTTTTAAAAAAATATATTTTTGAGAGAGAAAGAGACAGAGTGTGAGCAAGGGAAAGGCAGAGAGAGGCAGACACAGAATCTGAAGCAGGCTCCAGGCTTTGAGCTATTAGTGCAGAACCTGATGCAGAGCTGGAACCCATGAACTGTGAGGTCATGACTTGAGCCAAAGTCAGATGCTCAACTGACTGAGACATCCAGGTGCCCCTAAGTTTGAACACCTTCTAGAAGAAGTTCATTTTTACTTCTCTCCTCCTCTATTTATGTGTCTGTTGTCATATTTTACATCTTTTTGTGAATCCTCCTAAGTAATTTTTTAGATATAATTGATTTTGCTGCTTTTGTATTTAATCTTCACTCTAGCTTCATAAGTGATTGGTCTACTACCTTTATGTTTGCTTTTACTTATGGACAATTTTTCCTTTTTTTTTTTTTTTTCTAATTCTCACCTTTTCTCCATAAAGAAATCTTTTAAACATTTCTTGGAAGGCCAGTTGACTGGTGATAAACTCCTTTACCTTTGGGAATCTCTTCATCTCTCCTTCAATTCAGAATGATAACATTACCAGGCAGATTATTCTTGGTTGTAGATGTTTTCTTTCAGCACTTTCAATGTATCATGACACTCCCTTTTGTCCTACAAAGTTTCTTATGAAAAATCAGCTGATAGTTATATGCAGTTTCCATTGTACATAGCTGCTTGTTTCACTCTTGCTGCTTTTAAAATCCTCTATCTTTAATCTGTGAAATTGTAATTATTATGTTTTATGTCGACCTCCTTGGGTTCATCTTACTTGGAACTCCCTATGTTTCCTGATTGTTGTTGTCTCTTTCCTTTCTCAGGTTAGGGAAGTGTTCAACTATTATTTCTTCAGTTAAGTTTTCTGCCCCTTTGTCTCTTCTCTTTCTCATGCCTCACTAGTGCAAATGGTTGTTTGTTTGATGTTGTCCAAGAGATTCCCTTAACTTATCCTCATTTAGAAAAAAAATATATGTATATTTTGTTGTTGTTCTTTAGCTTGGGTGCTTTCCATTACCCTTTCTTTCAGATTTCTGACCCATTATTCTGCATCTTCTAATCTAGTTTGATTCACTCTAGTGTATTTTTTCATTCTAGTTATTGTATTCTCAAACTCTGATTCTACTTTGTTTTATGTGTCTTTGTTGAATTTCTTACTGAATTCCTCTCTCTAGTCTGGTTAGCAACTTTATGATCATTATTTTGACCTCTGAATAAAGCAAATTTCTTATCTGTGTCATTTTATTTATGGAGGTTTGTCTTCTTATTTTTTTTTAATTTGTGGTATTATTCTGTCTCTTCATTTTGCTTTACTTTCTTTGTTTCTGTGACTTAGGAGGAACAGCTACTTCTAAACTAGAAGGAATGGTCTTGTGTATGGTTGTTCCCTGTGTAAATTGTGTGTACCTGGCAACTTTCGCTCACTGGCTGGCTGGTGCTTAGGCTTGTGTGGGCTTAGGGTTGTGGGGTACTCTGTGGGATGACAGAACTGAGATGAGTGCAGGTGAGGCCAATCTGGGGGCTCTCTGTACAGAAGATGTCCTGGAAGCACATCTGAAGCTGAAATGTGCATGGGCCATGGTAGTCCCAGGACTCTCCACCTTGAAGGTTCTTCATAGGACAGCTTGAGCTGAAGTAGGTGCAAGCTGGTGTGTCCCAGAATATTCCCTGGTCAGTTGTCTAGAGCCAAAGTGGCTCAGGCCTGGAGTATTTTGTGCCTGTGTCACCTTGGCAAGAAGTCTGGAGCTGTAGCAAGCCTTCACTAGGGATATCCCAGTGTGTGTTATTCTCAGGACACCATTGTGGGGTTGTTAGGTCTGGTTTGATCTACAGGCCCAGGAATCGTTGAGGCAGTGGGCTGGCTGGGTGTGTAGACCTTGTTCTCAACTGTGCTATCGCGGGAAACACAAACTGGGGTGCTCATCAGCTCCTCTGACCTGGAGAGAGTTCCAACAGCTCCCCCAACCCCATAATTTGACAGGGTTCTAGGGCTGGATCCTTTATATTCTAGAAGTTTTCTTTTTCCTGTGTCCCAGGTACCTGGGGATGGTGCGGGCTAGGGGCCCAGGGCTCACTGAGGCAGCAGGCTGGCTATGGTGTCTGGCCCTTGCTCCCGTATGTGCTGTCAAGGTGGAAGGGAAGCATGAACTGTGACATTTGCTGGACACTTAGACCTAGACAGAGTTGCAGCAGCTACCCCACTTCCAGACAGGGTTCTAGTGCTAGCTCCTTGATATTCTAGTTGCCCTTTAAAATTGGCACAGAGCCCAATACAGGGCTTGAACCCATGAACCGTGAGACAATGACCTGAGCAGAAGTCGGATGCTTAACCGATGCCCAGGCACCCCCCTAGTTGCCCTTTTAAGCCATAGTGGGTTTTTGTTGTTTTTGTTGTTTGTTTCTTTGTTTTTGTTTTTTCCCTGGGCTCTAGGGCAGATAAACTGGTTTACAGTGCCTTAGTACTATTCCTCCCCATTGTGGTTCAGTGTCCTGGATAGAGGTAACCTTTGTTACTACGTCTCCATTTGTCTTGCTGTTGTCTGTGTGATCTATCTTGTACTGTGCAGAAGCCGTCCAGTCAGCCCTTAGTTGTTCTTCAGAAGGAATTGCTTTATAGAATGTTTATTTTTAAGAGAAAGAGAGCGTGTGCATGCACATACACACGAGAGGGGGCGGAGGGCAGGGAAAGAGAGAATCTTCCACGAACTGTGAGATCATGACCTGAGAGAAATCAAGACAGATGCTTAAGCAACTGAGCTACCCAGGTACCCCAGGAATTGCTCTATAAATGGGTGTAGATTTGGTGTGTCCGTGGGGAGGTCAGCTTAGGGTCTTTGTATGTTGCCATCTTGGACCCTATCTTCCTCCTTGTTCTTATCTTTTAAATTTACCAATGAAGAATGATTCTACAAAACTTTAGGTCCCTACCCTCCTTCCCAGTAAAAGCAGAACTCCAGGTATATGCACTGCCTATCTCTACCCTGACCACTGTGTGTTCTCAGATATTCTGTACACTTCTAGGACTTGTAAGTAATTAATATTCTCCCCACTCAGCATTCACCCCCACCAAAGTTCCCTGATTGTTATTGCTGACAGCATCTTGCAATCATAATAAGAACCACAGGGCCTGGTCCAGCTACAATAGTGGTTATTGAAACACTGAGACTAGCACAAAACATTTTAATTTTCTCTCATTCACTTACAGTTTATTCAATAAGGAATTTTTTTCCCAGCCATTGGGTAAAATACCATCAGGACTCTTGCCATTTTGTTCAATCTGAAGTACTAGTTTCTTCAGTTTGCAAATGCAGACCCTGCTCTTGAGTATCCTGTCCAATACAGTAAGCAGAATTCTAAACTTGATTTGGCACTAGTCATTCTCCCCATTCTAGCTTATGTGTGCCTCGGCTTGGAATCCTATAGTGGATATTGGGAGAAGGGTGTCTTCTCATTCTTCTCCCAACTAGTTACCTAGATTTTAAGCCTTTCCTGGACTAAGATTTGGGAAAGGAGAAGAAACAAATAAATAGAACCTACTTGAAGTGGTGTCAACAAAAGCAAGCTCTGTGTTCTCTGAAGTCTGGTGGATATTTTAAGGCTGAGTCCCTTTTACCTGGAATCACTTCCCTTGACTTGAGTGAATACAGTTCAGTCTATGGTTGTTGCTTGGGGGCCTTTTTTGGACCTTGGATTCTCACCTACATTTCTTGTTGCTGGGGTCCTGCCACAATTCTAGGTAGCTATAGATTAACTTACGCTAGCTTTTCTCTCTTGACTGTGGGATACATGCATGCATTCACATCTTGTGAACTTCTGAGTATTTCTTTAGGATAGTGTCTTAGTCCATTCAGGCTGCTATAGCAAAATACCAGAACCTGGAGAGCTTCTAAAGAACAGAAACATTTCTTACAGTTCTGGAGGCTGGAAGTTAGAGATCAGGGTGCTACCATGGTCAGGTGAGGACCTTATTTCAGGCCACAGACTTCTGGTTTTGTGTAGATATGGCAGAAAAGTCCAGGAAGCTCTCTTGGGCCCCTTACGATTTTATCAGCTCTCTAAGTCTCCACCTCCTAAATACCATCATGTTATGCATTAAGATTTTAACATCTTCATTTTGGGGGGACACAAACATTCAGACCTTAGCAAATTGGTTCTAAAACGTGGAAGAATTGAATCATTCATTTTGAAGTCTAATTTTCTATTTTTCTTCACTTAGGTACTGAGAATATATGGTATTTCTTTCATTTTCCCATGCTGTAATTTGTTCGACCTTATATTTGCTTAGATTAATCTCTGATGGAGATAACTTTATTTTTAAAAATAAAATCAAACTTTCTTTTATTTCATGGCTGTTTCTGCTTAAAAAGTCATCGGCATGCAGGCAACAGATAGTCTTCTGCATTCTAAGGTTTATCCCCATCCTAACATCTTTTTCCCTTTGTGTGCATGACTTTAAGTTCTCCTCGTTTTCCTTCAAATTTTTTTTGGCTTCCTTAGCATCTCTTCCATCTGACCTCAATAATGGAAATGGTGTCGTTTTTTGATGTTCTATTTGAGGCCTGCTTTCAATCTCCCAGGGTAGTTTCATCTATTCTTATGAATTCAGTCGCTATTCATACATAGATAATTATCAAATTTATATCTCCATTGCAGAGTTTTCTCTTAACTTCTTGATATTCACTTACTTTGCTATGTAATACCTTTGCCTGGACAAATTATATGTGTAAAATTTTTAAAAAATGATCTCTACCCTTCCCTAACTTGTTCTTCCACTAGTGTTTGCTATTTCAGCAAATAGCGCCACAAATACCTTGCTCCTAGTATACATAGAATTTGTATTTGACCCTAGATTTGTATCTTAGCCCCATATTCAATCAATTACCAAACATTAATTTCCCTGTATAAATATCTCTGGAGTCAATTTTTTTGCATTTCCTATCATCATCGTAAGTCCTACTAGTATCATTATTTACCTAAACTATTGTATCCTCTCCTAGCCTAGATGAACCCAGAGAGTTACTCTTTCTCTTTCAAGATAATTCTCTACAATAGAATTAGAGACTTCTAAAAAATAACTTTATTTCATTATTCTATCTAAAGCTTTTTATCGTCTATTCTTATTGAAGGCCCAAAATATTAGCACTGCCCATACTCTATTGTCCACATTCAGTCTCTTACCCGTCTCTTTATAGGATACATTTTTACCCGTAGGGTGACCCATTGTCTTTATCTTTTGTGTCCTTTCTCATCTCAAGGCTTTTGCATACATTGCCGCCTTATCTAAATAATATGATACACACCCCCTTTCCACCCACTGACACACTACCTACACACACTCAATCTTTGTTTATTTAATGTCACACACCACCTTCCTCAGGGAAGACTTGTCAATTCCAGACAGGTTTGGTGTTGCCGTGAATTATATCCCTTGTTCCCCGTACTGCTCATTTATACCAGTTAGTTCAGTGTGTGTCTAATGCTGACTGCAGGGATATAGGCTATGTGCATTTTATTCATCATTGTTTGCCCAAAGACTAGAACAGTGTTTAACAGTGAGTGGGTACTTAAATATTTATTGAACAAACTACAGCCTTAAATAACCAAGTTATAGTTCAAGGCCAATAGTCTGAATAGGCAGAATAGGTACAGAGGTGAAAGGAAACAGTCCTTGATCCCATTTCTGTCGCTGTTACAGGAACATACAGAGATGCTTCCAGAAAATTTTTCAGAAGCCATGTGTGTGTGTGTGTGTGTGTGTGTATAAATATGTGTGTGTATATATATATATATTTTTTTGCTGGGTGACTGATAAAGTTCTGAAGTTAGAAAATTACATCTACAGTATCCTTTCCTGTAAGACAACTTCTTTCTTCACATGATCAGATTTAAGACTCTTATATGTTTATATGTTACTTTATTCATACAGCTAGAGAAATAGAGAAAAAATGAGAAGAAAGAATATTTAAAAGATGTTACCTCTGTGTGGTAGAATTTAAAGCACTTAAAATTATTCTTTATATTCTTGGTATTTTACTATGACTATATACTTTAAATTTCATAATAATAAAATATCACTTTAGGGGCAAAGTACTATTCAGCAAAAGTTTAGACCAATCCCACATTTACGTAAATTTAACTGTTTATGAAATATTTTAGGTGTTTGATGCTCATTTTTATGACTTATTTTATTAAGAAGTTGTCCATTTTTTAGTCTCAGGAGTTGCCCAAGAAGTTGAGAAATTTCTTTTTCTATTCATGCTGTAATTATTCAGAGAAACAAAAGTTTCCGTGCAGACATGTAATAGATAATCATTCTCAAAAATAAGTGTGCAAGAATTCAGTAGTTCCTTAAATTTCATATATATTTATTTACATTTTTAATAAAACCTTGGGCATGAAGACATCATTAAGTTGCAGTGTTGCTCAAAATAAAAGGTAAATTTCCAAATTACGTTTAAAAAAGTCCCCCCAGATTGATGTATATTTACCACTTATCAATAAGAAATTTGTAACTCAAAATGAACTGAAATTGAGCAAATCATGATATTATTTTGTCTTTGCAATATAAATACATCTACAATTAAGAGGAAAGTGGGGCATTTCTCAAATATCCTCTACTTTCTTAAGTGAAATCCTGGCACACCACATAGTAGTTATGCCCTCTGATGAATAACAAAATGAATATCAAGGGGTATTGTTTTAGGATTGACATGTTCTATTTGGATAGAACTTGTTTAAAAACTCACGAGATGGGGCGCCTGGGTGGCTCAGTCAGTTGAGCAACTGACTTCGGCTCAGGTCATGATCTCACGGTTTGTGAGTTCAAGCCCCGTGTCGGGCTCTGTGCTGATGGCTCAGAGCCCGGAGCCTGCTTCCGATTCTGTGTCTCCCCCTCTCTCTCTGCCCCTCCCCCACTCATGCTCCATCTCTCTCTGTCTCAGAAATAAACATTAAAAAAAAACTCATGAGAAATATCAGATCATTTCTACTTTCATGTTAAATCATATTCAAAGATTAATGTGCTAGGCATCTATGGCATTGTCACTGTTCATATTTTCTCTTGATAATCAGTATTCTGATTGTTTTAAAAATAATAACTTTTAACATTGTTATCAGCCATGAGACACTTATAGGACTGATGATACTTTGTTTTTTAAAGATGAAGTTTAAGATATTCTATCTCATGTCTTGGCCAGTTTTTGTTTCAGGAATAGAGCAATAAAAGAGTAAAGAAATCAACATGTAATTATTCCAGAAGCGGTAGGTACAGTTGCGCACTTAAGACTTCTCATTTAGTATTTTCCTGGTATATTGCTAGAAATGCTGGGGAACAGACTATCATTATTGTTCTTATTATGAAAAAAGAAACCTGTATTCCTGGGGATTTTTGATCATTATCTTTGCTTCCAAAGGGAAACCACCATTAGGATAAACCGAAATTAAGGGGGAAGAGATTGAAAAGAGAGAAACAAAACAGACTTTTGATAATATCACTGAGCCACAGATAGCATCTTTTCTAAAGCTTTATGTACTTGTCACTTGACTTTTGTGTTAGGCACTGGAATACAGTAACCTGCTATTTGCATCTTAAGTAATCAAATTAATGGTAGAACCAAAGTTGTTCCTTCAACTTCAGCAAATATTAATTCTGTGTCATTAAAATACAAATGTTTTTTTCACCTAAAAATAGGTAATATGAACATATATAAATGAGATTCTCAACAAGTTACCTCAAGCATAGTACATAAATTTAGTAAGATTGCTGGGGACACCAAGTATTCAACAAATCAAAAAAGTACTAAATAGTGACACATAGTTTTGGTCATTGTTCTCTTAATCTTAAAGTTAAGAGGAGATCTTTATTGTCTACTTAAAATTCAAAGTTACAGAATTTATTTTAATACAAGAAAGTTCAAAGTTTCATGACCTCTGATTCTACTTGTCATTTGGAAAGAGCAATAGCAACAAATAAGAATAATAAGTGAATATAAAAAATAATTCTAAGCATCAGCCAAAAGATAATTTATAATTAAATAGGCATCAGCCAAAAGATTAAAAAAAAAGTAGGTAATGCCTTCAAATTCCAAGGAGTGATACAGCAGAGAGTAAAGAAAATGTCACAAGATACATGAAGTTCTTGCTATAAATAAGATTTATGCTTCTAGCACAGCAGTATCCAGCAAAGTCACTTAGGAAATGAACCACAAGAACAAACAAACTGCTGAACTTTGTGGTTGCAGGGCACCTTTTCTGATCTACCTAGAGCATCTCTGTCCAACTGGAGGTAGAAATGGCAGCAAGATAAATCACCTAA
Source organism: Prionailurus viverrinus (assembly GCF_022837055.1). Lineage (NCBI taxonomy): Eukaryota > Metazoa > Chordata > Mammalia > Carnivora > Felidae > Prionailurus > Prionailurus viverrinus. The sequence goes on from NC_062565.1 coordinate 46,208,816, forward strand.
GAACTAGAGCTCTTGAGTGGTGAAGAGGCAAATATAAGGTTAACCCATCCATGTAAACCCATTTCTGGTAATAAAGTCCAAATTCTATTGTCTGTTGGATATCAAAGCACATTGCCATAACTAGATGAAGTCTTCTCCTCAAAAATGGATCAATGATCAATAACATTTAGGGAATAGATTTTCACATGCTCTGCACCTGTCTATTTTTATACATGAAGAAAAAAAATAGCACTAAATACAATGAAGATTTCCTTGATAATTGGTTATACACAACTGGTTAAAAAAAACATTGCAAATGATTACAAAACTGTAGTTGATGGTGATGCCTTAGATACTCTCAAAAAAAGAAAGGAAAATTCATTATGTGGATTGACCCAATGAGCAATGTATCAGAAGTTGGAAAAATTATGAGGAACTGTATCTTCCTTTGTGGGTCTTCTTTATACACAAGGAGTTGCTGGATTTACTGTACTGGATTTTTTGTACTGATTTTATCTTGTTCTCTTCTACAAACTCCTGAAAAAAAGTCTGAAAAGAAAGTAAATGTACAGGTATGTAACCATGGTTGTGAATTGTGTTAGGCAATGAAGAAGCCCCTCCCTAGTTCTACCTTTGATTCTAACTTCCCATCAATTAACATTATTTTGAAAATGTAATTTGAAAAATATCAAATTCCTGAACCCTTTTCTATACTGTGATTTGATAAAACTCCTGATATTATTTTACATGGGTTAGAATATTGGGCAAAAAGGACTTGATAGAGAAAATTAACCATGTAAATAGTTTTACTAAGTTTCTATTGGAGAGTCCATACTATGATGACAGAAAAATTTGTAGGAAGGCACTCATTCACATAACAAATGTTTAACTTTTACTATGTTAAACTACAAGTATCTGGATGAAACACTACAAGTATCTGGATGAAACTACAAGTATCTGGATGAAACACTAGATAACATATGGTCTTTGACTTTGAAATGCTTACTGTCTAGAATGAGACAAGTGTGATGGGAACCAAGATAGATATGTGAATGAGAATTCTGTAGTGACAAAGTTTTCCTTGAAAAGTTGTCTGCTAGCTGAATCTTAAGTCAAGTGGGCATTTTCCAGGTGGATGGAGGTGGAGGGGGGTCAGAGACTGAGGAAAGGTCCTTCTAAGACCAGAGTGTTTTGGCATTCCACCTAGTTAAATGGCAAGGAGACACTATATAAGCTCACGTGATATTGGCAGAGCTTCACCACAGCTAAGAAATGTAGAACCCAGCTGTGTGCATGTTATCCTAGTGACAATTCTATATTAAGTTAGGGGAATCGTGAATTTTAGTTAATTCTTAAGTTAGTCTATAGGTGGTAGCTGTTGACATACATATGGAGGAAATAATTTAGAAAGAATATGTAATGGGAAAAATTTTAAAAACCTCATAGATGTTGAGGGTGCTTGGGTGGCTCAGTCAGTTGAGCATCTGAATCTTGGTTTCAGCTGGGGTCATGATCTCACGGTTTTGTCAGTTGGAGCCCCATCCTGGGACTCTGTACTTACAGCATGGAGCCTGTTTGGGATTCTCTCTCTCCCTTCCTGCCCCTTCCCCATTCATGCTGTCTCTCTCTCTCAAAATAAATAAATAAACCTAAAAAAACACATAGATGTTAAATAATCAGTCTTGAGCAAGAGTAGATTACAGGTTCCTCTAAGGCTGCAAAAGGACATAGTAGGTAGTGCAGATAACTTCTGGTATGATAAATGGATGTGCTTGATGTTCTCTCTGTGAAATAGATGGTAGGGTCCTTTGTTGAGTGAAGGAAAGGGTATCAGTGCAGGCGTGAGGGATATGAACTTTGGTATACTAGATATGGAAGGGAGAAGTGGTCAAAAAAAAAAAGATTGGTGAGCAAGAATGAATATTTGGCTCACGCGGAGACTGAGAATGAAAGAACAAAAGATTTGAAACGAGGGGCACCTATGTGGCTCAGTCTGTTGAGCGTCCCACTTCAGCTCAGGTTGTGATCTCGAGGTTCATGAGTTTGAGCCCCACATTCAGTTCCCTGCTGTCAGCCTGTCAGTGCAGAACCTGCTTCACATCCTCTTTCCCCTTCTGTCTGTGCCTCTCCCCCACTTGCACTCCCTCTTTCAAAATCAATCAATCAATCAATCAAACAAAAGACTTGAAATCACAAGACATGGAATGGAATTTGGACTCTGCATAATGTTAGCTGTTCACCTTATGCAAATCAGTAAATATTTCTGAGTTTCAATGTTCACAAAAAAACGAGAAACAGTAATGTCTGTTCTGCCATTTGTATTTGATTATTTGAATGTTACATAATTATGTATAAAAGTAGGTTATAAATCAAATTTATGATTAGTTTTCAATCAATTAAACCTCTAAAATAAAAAGTAAATGATGGATATGTGGATGATCAGATAAAAAAATACAATACTTAGATAAAACCATAGGCTGGAGAGTAAATGTTCAACTTGTATTGGCGTAATTGCTGATTTCACTTTTGATTCACTACCTTTATGAAATAGGCCTACATTTCATAAGATAGGCTGTATGTAAGTGCTAGCAGGTCAAATTTATCTCACTTGCTAAGTATGATAAAAGAATGTTCCATAAAATTCTGTTTTTGCAAAGGCTAAAACTGCAAATAAATACAATGTAAACTTAATCTGTTCTGTTTATAGTCTCACTGTCATTTCAAGGTCCTTTAGGGATGCCATATGGGCTGGTTTATTGCTTAGATGATGTTTACAAATATGAATGAATAAATTTTTGGAGTTTCTGCTAAGTCAAATTAAGTGGGATACAATGTCAGGCAAACAGCACATACCGTTATTTCACAAAGAAATGAGGATTTATTATCACTGAGGAAACGAATTCCCAAATTACATTTTACTGGGTGTACAAAAATGCTTACATCCACTGTACTTCAAATCTGTCACTTATTTGAAGAGTCATGCTTTTTACTACAATTAATAAATTAATCATTTCCCAGCGAGTTACTGTGTTTTCTAATATGCTTACTGATTTTATTCATCCTATTGAATGTTCACTAACAAATAGAACCATGAGGCATTGTTGTTCTTTCCTAATATAAAGTTCTGAGATGGAGAATAAGGTAATTATTGACAGGAACAGCTTCCAGTTTCTTTAATAGTGAGATATTCAAGACAAGGCAGCCAAATGTTCTTAAACAAAATTTAATTTGTGCTCAGGAAAGAAAGGATGGCCATCAAGTGATATTGACCAATGCTTTAAAAATTTTGCTTATCCCAAATGCAAGTCTTTAGAAAGCCAGGGAACAAACACAAATCAGGAACTCATTATATATAAGCTAAGAAGTGTTTCATTAAATTGTAAAAAATAATTCAAGAAAAATACACAATGTTAGGTAGATATAATCTTAAAATGTAGATATATGAACTGTAGATAACTTTAATACTGCATTTTCCTCCACACTTAATCTAGTATATAAGGACCCTCTGACCTTTAACATATTTTAATATCATAAGATCTTCACCAGTTTTATTGAGCAATATCTTCTCTTTCTATATAAAAATTACTCAGTGTGACTTAGGATGGGGAGATAACATTCTTTTTAATGGCTATTCCTATGCCAACTCTAGAAAATAATCAGACTCTAATTCTGGTTTTTAAAAGGCCTTTTTTATGATAATCCAATGAAAGGAGATTCTATCTTTAAGATGGTCTTTATGTTTGAACATCAGAGTCCTTGATGAACTTGTATGAGAATTAACACATTTCCTCCTCCTCTCCTCTAATTCAACTAATACTCCAGGTTGATTCTGATATTCTGGTTATGATTCTGATTTAACATTAGGAGAAAATAATTGGAAATTTCTTCATCATTTGGAATTATTTTTCAATTGCTATTTAAATTATTTTTCAAACATTACAAAAATTCTAACTAGTGACTTTATAGATCAGTTGCTGAATCTCACAGCTTAGCAAATAATCATTTGTCTTATTAATATTCATTGTAATTAAGAATGGTTATTTATAGGGGCATCTGGGTAGCTCAGTCAGTTAAGCGGCCGACTTCGGCCCAGGTCATGATCTTGTGGTCCGTGAGTTTGAGCCCCACGTCGGGCTCTGTGCTGACAGCTCAGAGCCTGGAGCCTGCTTCGGATTCTGTGTCTCCCTCTCTCTCTGACCCTCCCCCATTCATGCTCTGTCTCAAAAATAAACATTAAAAAAAAAAGAATGGTTATTTATAGATAATAAATCCAACATTTTCTCTTAGCATGTTATTGTTCAAGGAGGATGAAAGATCAGACCTGATGGTTTTAGTTCTGTTACTTGATATGTATGAGCTCACTTAGTTTCTTAATGTTATCAGCTCCTTGGAAAAAGAGAATTGTTGTATTGGAATATTTTCTCTAGGAAAGACAGAATTCTCAGAATTTAAGGCTTGACTATATTGTTCACTTAGGGAAAGGAACTGAGAAACATAAATACACAAAAATTTTGTATTCTTCTTAGCTAGTTCAATGAAATGTGAGGCAACAATTATGAGTGTTCGGCCAAATATGTAGAAGAATAGAGTTGTGTTTTCACTCTATAGATGAGAGGAAGCAGGAAACCAAAGTTACCATAGCAGTAAGGCGGTAAAATGAACTGTTCACACCTATGTTGGGGATTTCCTTTGTAGATAAATTTTAGGGATTTAAGTACAGAATTTTTAAATGTAATTGGTGGAAAAGATGGGCTCTCCTGAACTTATACTACCCTAGGTTAACTGGAATTATCCATATTAAATACTCGTATTAATGGAAAAAAAGTGTTGTAAACCAATCACCTAAGATTCAAGGTTTAAATCTAGAAAGGAGAGAAAATTAAGTCCAAAGCAACAAGAAATAATATCAAAAATTAAAAATAGAAAAACAAAAAATAAACCCTGGATATTTGAAACGATCAATAAAATCTGTTAAACGTTAACAAGACTGATCAAGAAAACCAAGGAAAATATAAATTACCAATTTCAATTAAAAGAATAATTATCATTATAGATATCCCAGGCATTTAAAGGAAAATGAGTTATTTTTAAAATATTCAAGAAATTTAATAATATAGAGAACAGAAAAAAAATTGAGAGCACCAAAAAGTTTTCCCCAGAAGTAGTAGATAGCCTAAATAGTACAACATCTTTTACAGAAATGAATTTGTACTTTCCCACAAAGAAGTCTTCAGAGCCAGATGGCTTCATAGGCAAATTCTGCCAAATGCACAAGAAAGAAATAAAACCAATTCAAGATGGACACTTCCTGAGAAGAAAATAAGAATATTTTTCAGTTCACTTTATGAGGCTCCCCACACCAGATAAAAATAAAGACCAGTATGCCTCATGAGCATAGTTGCAAAAAGCCTTGAAGTAAGTTCAATTCAGCAATATTTAAAAAGGATAATACATCATCATCAAGGGGTATTTATCATTAGAATGTGAAGCTGGAACAACATTGACCAATCAGTAATGAATTTTACCATATCACAGACCAGAAAAGAAGAAAACATGATTAGCCCAATAGATGCAGACAAAAATATTTTACAAAATTCAACTTCTGTTCATGATAAAAAATACTTTCATAAGCAAGAATAAAGGGAAACTTCTTCAATCTAATTAAAGGCTTTTCGGAAAAAAAAAACCCAACAGCTAATATGCTTAATGGGGTGAAACTGAATGTTTTCACCCTGAAATTGAGAATGAAGCAAGGATGTCAGCTCCCACTTCTATTCAGTGATTTAGGGGAGGTTTAGCAAGTGTGAATAAGGCAACTTAAAAAAATAAAAATTTAAAAATATAAGTATGAAAGGAAAAATAAAACTAGCTTTATAGAAAGCATGAGGATCTATATAGAAAATAACAAAGAATTTATTAACAAGCTTCTAGAAAGAGCAAGTTTTGTACGATTGCAGGATATGACATCAAAATACAAATCACTTGTTTTCATATATTAATAAATGACTAAAATGTTTAAAAGATAAAAGCAAGAACATTAGATATTAATAATTGATATGCAAGATTTAGATGATATAAAGAGGAAAATAACAAGAAACCATAAAGAGAAAGAGTTTTTTATCATTTGGAAGATGGGCTATTTTTCGGATATCAATTTTTCCCAAATTGATGTAAATTAGACACAGTTCCAACCACAATTTAAGCATGGTAGTGTGGGTATGATAAAATGATGAATAACTCTTGGTAAAACTTCAAAAAGAAACAGTGTAATTGTATACCAGAAAAGTTTATTCAGTTCATGCAAAAATAATTCTAAGTTGCTAAGTCTATACTCAAATCATGGTGGTTTTTTAATATTCATAAATGTATACTTAGAATGGAAATTTTTTTTTACTGGCTACAAGTGTTCTGTGTATTATAGGATGCTTAACAATTTTTTTGTATGCTAAACACAGTAGCATCGTACCCAGACATTACATTGAAAACAAAAACAAAAGTATTCTATTTCTTAAACTATCCCCTAAGAGATGGTTGATGGCTCTCACAAGTGAAAATAATTAGCATTTAAGATTGTAAGTCATAGTAGTTTGATAAATGGAATCTGTACTAGTCAAACATTTATTGATATAAACCAGTTCCCTCATCTGAAAATGAAGATAACAGTACTCTCTTTATAGCAACTTCAGGGTATCAGTATTCAAATAAAATAATACTTTTCACAATAACTAGAATATTGTAAATATTCAGCAAATGCCGGTTATGATTTTCACTGATGGTAAGATTTTGCTTATCACAGTAATTAATGGATAGAGCTATGAGAAGCCTTCAAGAGATTTTTTACCATTATTACCATTCCTGCTTTGGATGCAAGCAATGTAATCCTCATCATATCTCCTGGTTCTTTCTGAACAGTAGGAGAAGGGAAAATGATACATCTCTCTGCCTCAAATGAATATGTTTTAGATCAGTTGAGATCAGATCACTTGTTTCCTCTGGGATGAAAAGTGGTATAAATAACTGATACTTTGTTTTGCAAAGAGTTCTCAAAACAGCTGTCCTTTCCATTCCTTCCCAGAGTAGGATGGGACAGGAGAGACGACTGAGTAGTATATAAAGAGTATAGAAGCCTGAAAATGTTAAGAATATCCTCTGAAGAACTTATGGCCTAGGCTCTGATGTGTCACTTCTCATTACACTAAACCTATTTATGGTGATTCTGTTTTGAAGCTGTCCAATAGAATTATAATGATTTATAGCTGGCTTTATTTTCAGAATGTACACAGATAAAGCATTTTATCACAGCTCTGAAGGGCCTGATGATCCTTTTCTCATTTTATCCTGGCCAGCTGGGTTAAAGTTGCCCTCATTTGTCTGCCTTGTCAGGTGTTGTGTCCCATTCATGAGAGCTGTTGACCTTTGTCTCCTCTCCTCCACGTGTTTGGGTCATGCACAAAATCTGAATGTAACTGGGCCCCATTAGCTCTCTGAAAGCCTCCAATGATCATTTTTTTTGTGTGTGACACTGGGGCATTCAGCGTTTTTGGTTCTTTTTGGTGTCTTACCTGGGAGAAGCTGAACATATTTTATCTTCACAAAAGCAGATTGCAGTAACCTAAATCATAAAAAAATAATTGACACAAAGGACTGGTTATCTGAAAAATGATTGCTTATTTCCTACTATTTTTCTTCTGTAGCCTGGACATCTTTATTTACCCTAATTGCATCTGGAGGAACACAGAGAGGAATTATGTCTTGTCACATGCCTGAATGAAGATAAAAATGTGCGAGACACATGGACACTCCCACCCCTCATATGTCAATTTAAGGCTCAACCCCTTAGGGATGAAGGGTGGGAAGGAGAAGGGAATTACTCTGGATCCTCTGTGATGAAAACATTCTGTCCTTTCTCGTCTGGAAAAATTAAAAGGATAAGTTTTCACGAACACTTGTTGAGTACCGATTAGACACTCAGGGCTGTTCCAGGTGAGTGACATGTGTCACTTCACTGATTGCACAGAAACCCTGTTTCTCCTCTGGTTGAAATAACATGCAGCAAGATTTTGTGGGCATGTTACATACCCTAGTTGGTCTGAACAACATATGCTTGAGGGACTGTTCTTTCTTATAAGCATCCATCTGAGTTTTACTTATTAAGGACAAAGAGACTATCTTAGCCATTTTTGTAATTTGCGTTAAATCACGTGCCACTGATTTACAATGGAGTAGGCTCAATTTAGAAAGCCCATTTTTGGTTAATTTAGATATATATTTTTTTCTCTTTCAAGTATACATAGTAGGCTATTTTTTAAAAAGTTTATTTTGGGAGAGAGCAAGCATGCAAGTGGGGGAGAGGCAGAGAGGGAGAGATTGATTCCCAAGCACTTGTCAGTGCGGAGTCCCATGCGGGGTTCAAACTCATGAACCACGAGATCATGACCTGAGCCTAAGTCAGGTGTTTAACCAACTAAGCTGCCCAGGTACACTCAATTTTTAAATTAATTATTTTACATAGACAGGTTCTCGATTTATTTACTGAGCGTTTATTTCCACTGATTTTAAGAGAGATGATTAAGAAGTGAGGGAGAAATAAGAGAGATGGGGGAGTTTTTAAATAATCAGATCAAAATGTAGTGTGTGTACCTTGTACTTCAAAATATTCTCATGGAGGACATAAAATAGGAAACACTTCCGCTGTTTTGGCTGCTTCAGGAATTAGAACAAGCAGGGGTGCCTGGCAAGCTCGGCCAGTAGAGCAGGTGACTCGTGGTCTTGAGGTCATGAGTTTGAGCCCCACATTGGACATAAAGATTACTTAAAAATAAAATCTTAAAATAGAACAGGCAAAACCGTATTTTTTTCTTTAGATAGCCTAAACTGCAAGTGAAAGTACAGTGAATGATTAAACATATGGATATATATGTAATTATTTCCAGAATAGATAATTTTCATAGGTACTTGAAAATACCTCACTGTAATATTCATAAAACAAAGCCCTCTCCCAATATGTAATCTGCGAAACTTGAAATATTCCTTATGAGACACAAACAATATCTTGTGTTCAGCAAAGTTTGGTATTTAAACACGTTCTCCAAATAGCAGTTGGAAACACCGGGAGTTCGTAAATTCTCAATTAATTGCATTATTTCACAACACAGAACAGATTAGCATTCTTTCACAAGCTAGCTGTTAGTGGATCTTCACAGCTCTTACCTGCCCTTTTAGGGAGTGTATAATGTATGTTCTCTCTGGCACATCTCAAATTTTATTTTATATATATATTTTTTAACATTCATTTTTGAGACAGAGAGTGGTGAGTGGGGGAGGGGCAGAGAGAGAGGGAGACCCAGAATCCGAAGTAGGCTCCAGGCTCTGTCAGCAGAGACCCAGACGTGGGGCTCAAACTCACGGACCTTGAGATCATGACCTGAGCTGAAGTCAGACGCTCAACAGACTGAGCCACCCAGGTGCCTCACATCTCAAATTTTAAAGTGCACAAGAATCACTTGAGTAACTTGGTAAAATGCCATTATCACTGATTGATTATAGGTGAGATAGTTAAATAAGTACAGGAGTTAGGAGATAGGACTTGTCTGTTAAGTGGTTTCACAATTTCTCATTTTGGTGAGTTCTTATTTTGTATAGAGAATATCTTAAAAAGAGAGACTGATTTACTATACCATTTTCCCTTTAGCCACATGATTCTGTGATATCATCTATACAGCGAAACAACTCAGGATTTGAGAAGAACAGTTTATTACACGTTAGCAATTTAAAGTTCTCATATTTTAATTATCTCTTAAAATTGATGGCATTTTGTAATTTGAGAACATTTTTTTTCTTCGTTTAGCTTTCTCTTTTTATTTTATATGAATCAGGAATCCTGCCTCTTGAAATAAATGGGAACATAGATTTCAAAAAAGCAAAAAAACCACAAAAAACAACAGACACAAACCAAGGTATAGACTTTAATCATATAGAACAAAGTGATGATTACCAGAGGGGAGGTGGGTGGGGTGATGGGTGACAGAGGTGATGAGGATTAAGAGTACACTTACCATGATCACTGAGTAATCTATAGAATCGTTAAATCAGTGTATTGTACACCTGAAACTAATATAACACGGTACGTTAACTATACTGGAGTTAAACAAAAAAAAAAAACCAAAAAGCATGGTTGCTGATGCGCCTTGGATGTCACTGATCATCTACTCTTCTGCAGAAGCACACAACTTGGGCGCTGATGGCTTGCTGTGACAGATAATGCCATATGATTCTGCTTCAAGCAATAGCCAAACGGGACAAAAATCACACGGGATATAAAATGACAAGAGGACAGGGATCTCCTAGTATTCTGCACAGGCTTGCTTTGCTTATGGGGCCATTGGGAACAGTCACAGACCTGCAAAAAAAGACTTTTCTCCTGCTGTTCCATCTCAGACTCTTTCTCAATGCCACTTACATCCTATGGAGAAGGGCATCAATGGCCAACATTTCTCTCTGGGAATGGCTGGTGGTTTTTCCCTTTCGAAATACATGTTGGACAAAAGTTTAAAGACATTTTTGGACTCCCACGATAAGGGCCTCTCTGTTAGGCTGAGTTAGGGCCAAGTGAAAATGCAGGTTTCTTTTCCTCCACCAACTAGTGCTGGTGCAAGAGAAATAAGTTGGCAGATCTTGATTTTCTTTACTGAAAACAAAAAAGAAAGTAACTTTAAAAATCCTATGGATAATGAGATAGGTTTCTAAACTGAAGTTTGATAATCTTAGAAAATGTATATTTTTATTTTTTTAAACATTTTTTAAATTTATTTTTGAGAGATAGAGTGTGAGTTGGGGAGAGACAGACACAGAATCCTAAGAAGGCTCCAGGCTATGAGCTGTCAGCACAGAGCCTGACATGGGACTTGAACACACGAACCGTGAGATCAAGGCCTGAGCTGAAGTTGGATGCTTAATCGACCGAGCCACCCAGACGCTCCTCAGAAAATGTTTTCAGATCACTTTTATCACATTTATCTGTGTTGACATAGGAGCACAGTATAGTTAAACCAACCTTAGCTACCATTCTAATGACAAATTCTTGGTGATATTTTAGCCTTCTATATCTCTTACATAAATGAAAGATCTAAGCCTTAAAGGACAAATTGTATGCTTCTTCACTCCGAATAGCATACATCAATAAATGCTCTGAACTGGCTCTGTTTCCTGAGAAGGGCAAACCAACCCTTTGTTAGTCGGTATTATTGGTCAGAATAATAATAATAATTGGTCAGAATAATAATAGTTCATCGAAATTAAGATGAGCTAATGGTCTAGGAGTACTGGCATTGTAATTTAGGGGATAAATAAAACAATATTAATAATAATATAAATATACGAATAATATAAATATAAATATATAAATAATATGAATGCAATATAAATAACATTAATAATTAATAATTCATCTAAATTAAGATGAGCTAATGGCCTAGGAGTAATGACATTGTAATTTAGGGAGTGATAAATTAGAATCCTTTATTACCAAACATAAAAGAACTATGGCCTTATATTTGAAAGCAACTCAATAATAAGAGAAAGTAATCAGGAATTTATAGTCAAATATAAATGAAACTTGGAAGTCAACTATTTAAAATTGATCTAAACAGTCTGAGTCTATAATCAAATTTAAGAAAGATTCATTTTCCATGTTTATTTTTTCACTAAGTAGAATTTCATTCAACGGAATGCATAAGTCATTGTATTAATCCTTTCTCTTAACCTATCGTTCATTTCAGTCTCCTAAATTTACTTTTTATTTGCACCCCTCTGGATGAAAAATGATTGTCCATAAACATCAATTGCTAAAACATCAGGAAATCTGGTGATAATTCTGTAACTTGGTTTCCAGTTTTATATAACCATGGAGTAATATAAATGATTAATGCTTTGTGTTTTTCTTGTTCAACCCTATAATCAGCCTAATTAAGACCCTGCTAGCGCTAATTGAGAAATTATCACTAATTTCTTCAAATTTCCCTAACTTAGACCTCTATTAATTTGTTAGAAAGTACACTTGTATCTCTTGTTGTATTTCAGACCAGCTGTTGCATTTGGAAAAGGATGTTTCAAATAAAAAAAAAATTCTTTAAAATTTCTTCAAGGTTTATAATTCTGTTTCAAGGATAAGACATTTAAGTACTAAATATGTGTGAAAGTATGCATAAATATTCCCATATTTGTTACTAGAGCCCAATTGTGGGGACTAGACAATAAGTTCTAATGCAATATTTTTTTTCTCTTCATAGCTTGCTTTCAAAGTTATAGTAGGAAATTTTTCCAATTTCTAGGACCTCTGGTTTATAAAGAATATATAATAGTGAAAACTACATTTTGTCTTCACACAATCATGATTTTCTAGTGTGCTAGTATGTTAAATCAGAATTTTCTCTTAAATGCTGACCGAAAGAGCGTGCTCCTGTTGTCTTTCCTGTACTATCTTCCCAGATTCTTTCCTGGGGCCCATCCATCCTCCTACAGAGGAATGCCAAGGGCAGTGGTGAGAATGCTTCAAGAAATTTACTTTTGTCTCACCTATATGGGTATATGCCATAGGTGAAATTGTCTGGAAGTTTATTTGCTTACCAAAATAAACATCTGGACCATCTCTGATTGGTTAAAAAGTCTGATTTCTTCATCACTTTTAGTTTCAAACTCTAATTTACGGCTTTGTTTTTCCGATATTTGGTCAGTTTGTTTTTTCCCCTAAATAGACCTTTTTGTCCAGGAAGTAAGCATCAGGAAGCTAATCTGATATGTCCTGAAATAATCTGTTCCTCAATTCTTATAAACATCTTAAAGTTATAAACATCTTAAAGGAGATAGTCCTTGCCCTTCATAAATGTGGTTAGGTTTGGCAAAAACGAAAAGTGGCAGATGTTTGTCAAATCTATTATGCCATGAATATATCACTCTTTTTAAATGTTGAAATGTTATCCCAGGTGCTTCAAAAGTTTGTACCCTCATAACTGAATGATTGAGGATAGCTGTAATACATCTGGAAAGTGTTTCAATAATACAAGGCAAATATACAGAATTACCACACTGGACACTCTTAGGGAACTTGGAAAAATGAAAGACTTCTAGGGGTTTCCATTTGGACTTGAGTAAATTTTTGCTGCCATTCTTCAAAACATATCAACTGGGGAAGGAGATCAAGGCTAAAGATTCAGTTCCCTGCACTGTTTTTTGTGCAGACGAGGGCTTTAATTTTGGTTGAATATTTCTACACATTAATTTATATTCTTATTGTTCTCTTCTCCCCCAACATTCCTGTCTTGGGGTGTTGTGTCTCTTGCAGCACAATGAACTTGAGATCCTTTCCAATTCACATAAAATGTTAGTCCTGCATAAAGGACTCATTACAAATCACTAGATGTTGATGTAAGTCAACACATACTTATTGAGGTGCCTGGGTGGCTCAGTTGGTTAAGCATCCTACTCTTGATCTTGGCCTGGGTCATGATCTCAGGGTCATGAGACTGTGCCCCGTGCTGGGCATGGAGCCTGCTTAAGATTCTCTCTCTCCTTCTCTTTCTGCATAACATCCTCCCTCCTCCCTTCCCCCTCCTAAAAAAAAATACACAAATATATATTTGCAAATTGCCCACAGTTTCACATTTAAATGGACTTTTCATTCATTCTTTTTATTCAGTGGTCCTTTTGCTGGACGATTTCACTTCTACCAGCTCCCAACTTTGCTCCTTACATCTTTGTTCCCTCTCTTTCTCTATCACACATATAAACAGCATTCTTACTTCCCTGAAAAAAAAAATAGATGTTTAGAAATTTTTATATGTGTATCCAGGTTAGTTGTACAAGTGACTACCAACTGAAACCATTGTTAGCCCAACTGTTTAATTCAGTGACTTTTCTCACGTCATCTGAGTTACAGTGTTCTATATACTTTAAATGGACTGCCTCTAATTTTCAGCATTTTTCAATTTATTTAATTTTTGTGAACTGATCACACTGTGTCTAGCACCGTGAATAAAATAAAATACAGTACAGCTTCAATATTTATTATATATTTAGTATATATTAAATAATAAAATATATTAAATATATATATTAAATAATAAAAATATTATAATTTAATATATATTATTTAATATATAATATATAATATATAAATATTATTTAAACAGCATCATATATTATCATACGGCCCACCCCTGTTGTTATTAATGCCTAGTGCCTCAATTCTTAATCATTTCATCCTATGTTCTCAGTTCTTTTTTTTCTTCCCTTGGAGTCATAAACTATCTAATTGATAAACTTTCCCTCCCCTCCCCCTCCCCACACACAAACCCATTCTCTGGGAATCAGTGCAGCTAAGTAAATGAGACCACATTCAAAAATAATCATGTGGTCTATAAACCCCCAAAATCATAAAAAATGTTACAAACCTATAATATATAGGTTTATGTATTTTATACAGGCTTATAATATTACAAAGCCCAAACTTTAATATTAATTCTATGGATCAAATAATTTCTTCCTCTCTTTTTCCTCCCCATATTCTTCTCTCTTCTTCTTTCTTCTTCCTCTTCCTCTCTTTATTTCTTTTTGCATATTTCATGTTTTTGAGGTCCAAGAACAACACATTTTATGCCTTCCTATCTTTATAATAATCCTATAGATGTAAAATATAAGCCCATTCAAGTTTATATTTGCAAGTATATATTTGCAAATTGTGTCTTTCTTATACTTGGTAGAACAAAGGCCATTTTTATGTGATTGAGACATGAACAGGTGTTTGCTGGGCTCATTCTCTTTTTCATAGTGATGTTCTCTTGCTACCACAAATGGATTAATCAGATTGCAGCCTGTTCTTGGAATGCTTATCTCCCTCTGCTTACTGTCCATCCAGTCTTGGTTATAGGTTGGTCTGTCTGAGCTGGCATTTACTTTACTGTGACTCATTAGTCTTTCATCATTATAAGTAGTAGTGATATCCAGAATGTTTCTGTCCCTCAAACTGAGGGACTTATCAGTGGGGTCAGCTGTTTTCTCAAGTTTGCTTAATTCATCAACTTGCAATGCATTCTTGGACTTTCTTTCTACCTGATGATCAAATATGAACACTCATTCTGATGAAGCTTCACTATTCTTAGTATAGCTCCTATTTCTGCAACTGTTTGTTTTTCCTTAGTTTCTTATGCCTACTGTCCCTTATGTAGAGAAAAATGCATGTCTATTGTGGCGGGATTTGAGAATATCCACTCCTCTTCTGCATTTCCTGTCTCCCCTTACAGTTAGGTAGGCCATGAGATCAGTTCTGGTAAATGGAATGTGAGTGGAACTAACTTGTGGTCATGTGGCTTGAAGTACAGAGATAGACCCCACAGAGACACCTAGAAGCCATATTATCACGTGAGAAGCTGCTGCTCAGCAGAAATATCCAAACCATGTCAGACTCCGCTTGAATGAAATAAAAGCTTTTTAAAGTTTTTTTATTGTAATTTCAGTATAATTAACACAGTGTTATATTAGATACAGGTGTACAACATAGTGATTCACCAATTCTATACATCACCTGGTGCTCATCGTATGTGTACTCTTAGTCCCCTTCACTTATTTCACTCATCCCCCACCCACCTCCACTCTGGTAACATCAATTTGTTGTCTGTAGTTAATTGCAAATGACAAGATTTCATTCGTTTTTATGGTTACAGAAATAATATTCTATTGTATCTATACACCACATCTTCTTCATGCATTCGTCTATCAACAGACACATGGACTGCTTCCATAATTTGGCTATTGTAAATAATGTTGCAATAAACACGGGGATGTGTGTATCCCTTTGAATTGGTACTTTTGTATTTTGGGGGTCAATATCCAATAGTGTGATTACTAGATTCTAAGGTAGTTATGTTTTTAATTTTGTAAGGAAACTCCATACTGTTTTCCACAGTGGCTGTACCAGTTTACATTCCCACCAAAAGGGCATGAGGATTCCTTTTTATCCACATCCACGCCAACACTCATTGTTTCTCGTCTGTGTGTGTGTGTGTGTGTGTGTTTTATTTTAGCCATACTGACACGTGTGAAGTGATATCTCATTAGTTTTGATTTGTATTTCCCTGATAAGTGATGAGCATCTTTTCATGTGTCTCTTGGCCATCTTCATGTCTTCTTTGGAGAAATGTCATTCATGTCTTCTGCCCACTTTTTAATTGGGTTATTGTTTTTTTTTTTCTGGGGGGAGTGTTGAGTTTATAAGTTATTTATATATTTTGGAAACCCTTTTTCAGATATGGTATTTACAAATATTTCCCCCATTCAGTAGGTTGCCTTTTACTTTTGTTGACTATTCCTTTCACTGTGCAGAAGCTTTTTATTTTGATGTATTCCCAATGGGTTTTACTTTTATTCCCCTTGCCCCAAGAGACACATCTAGAAAAACGTAGTTACGGTGTTAAGCTTTTATTTTGTTAAGCCATTGGGTTACGGGGACTGTTAGAATGGCTACTGTTAATAACCTTGGTGAGTATACCTCTAAGATATTAAAAAACCTCTAAGATATTAAAATTAATGGAAGAAATAGTAAAGGACTTCTATATTTGTAAATACTTTTTTTATATGTTGAAACTGTTATGTTTCCTATTCTATTCATCTTTTATAATTGCATTTATGAAATACTTAAAGGTATTTTTTTCTATGATGGCTCATGGATTTTTAATAGTCAATTTGCTCCCAATATATGTAATTATAATTCACGTTTGGATATTCAAAGTTATATGACTTGATCAACGGAAGTCTATTTAAGTTTGAATATTTTTACTTCTTTGAGCAATACCATCAAACATTTTTTCAAATAATCTTATCTGACAAGGAGTTACTGGTCTGTTCAATTTTTCCCAGGTTCAGGATATGTAATCAGCCATTCACTAAGAAAAAATTCTTTTTAGTGGTGGAGGATATGAAATGTCAGATTCTAAGCTCTAGGGATACATAGCAAATTGTTTTGAGCTGAGCAGAGTAGTATCAGGTTTTAACATTGTTTTCCAATAACAGAAAAACCACTTGTTCTGGAGCATACCTAAATGATTTTTATGCCTTATCCAAATTATACTCCATTTCCTTTTGTAAGTCTTATATATTTTACCCATAGTGATTTTACATTGACTCTGCAGACAGAGTTTATTATAATAGTCTAAATAATATAACAATAGCTAATTCTCATCATATACTAAGCCCGATGTTTCTAGGAATCTCCTTTAGAAATCTGAAACCCTCTTTTTCCAAAAGGTTTCATCTGAAGAAATAGTTGGTCAAAAACTTTCTGCCACTATTCTGATCAAGAGAATCCTGCAGAAAAGGATTCAGTACCTATAGGAAAATAGATCAATCTAGTATAAACGTAAGCATTATGATTTGTGTCTAAACTTAGAACACACAATCTGACAAGCACATTTTTTATGTATTTGTAAATGTAAGGACCTAAAAATATCTTACCAAATGGTATATATGAATCACTACAGTATTTAATTAAAGAACCAATTTTACTGGAAATGATACAGGTATAGGGGAGGGAAATTTTTCCCTCTACCCTTCTAGGTTCTTTGGCTGGTCTAATAATCAAACTGACATAAGACAGATTAACCAGAGGGAAGCATGTTTAATTGCATATTATGGGGTCCCCACAAAGCAAGGAGATTCAAGGGCAAGCTGGGCAATTGAAGTTTATATGCAATCCTGACCTAAGACATGGGATAGGGACCCCGAGGCTTCAAAGGGGTGGAGGATAATTCACAGGGTGATAAGAACAGATGTTTACTAATTAGATGGTTGTCCTGCTATATAGATAGGTCATTCAGAGAAAAATGATCTCTTGGCAATAGCTCTCTTTCTGGGCCAGGCCCCCTATCTAAATTCTTTTAAGTAGTTTGTGGGAGAGGTAAAACTTTTTTTTTTCTTGAATCTGCTGGCTCTTGATTGTCTTCAGCTCAAAATAACCCACATGCCAAAGTGGCACATTTTGGGAAGATTTGTTATGAATCTCTTCACATGAGATGGACTCTACTAGAAACCCTAATGTTTCTTAATATTTGTAAAACAGAGAAGAAAGAAGAGCAGAAAAATGTATTCTTTAGGGCTTTGGTAGTGGGTTCATTGTAGTTGTAATACAAATCTAAAGTAACACGAAGTTGAGAAGTGAATACTTGGAAGGGATTCGAATAGGATCCAAATATTTTCAAACATGATGAATATCCATTACTGATAGCTTTACTAATAAGCTACATAAAATGATTAAAATTGTGCCTAAGCGAAATAGAGCATCTTTTAATAAATTATGGGGGAAATATCAAATGTCTAACTCAGATTATGACAAAGAAGCAAGTAGTTACAATCATTATTTTTCTTTTTATATTTTTAAAAAATATGCAGAGAATTTTAGGCTTCTGAATGGATAAAATAAAACAAAAATGGTTCATCATTATTCTATTAATTAATCTCATATTAATTAATCTCATAATTAAAAGCTCTCATGAGCTGCAAAAAAATACAATTAAAATGAAGCATTTTATAAAAAAATCTGTCTGGCACTGGGTAGGTGAGGGGATGGGAGATCAATGAAATGATCAAGCCCCAAAATTGTACTTCTGACAAAACAAGCAAAATTATATGTATGGTATCTCCATATTCAGAAGCAATCCTTTCTTTCTTGGCAGTTAGCCAAGACACGGATAGGCTCTTGAGACCACATTGGTAATTTCTTACCCAAACTTGCTCACCTCTGAGTGATTTATAATAAGTTAAAAGTAAAGTCTGATGGGAATTTCAGTTTCTTACATTTAAACCCCAGATGGTTCTTTTACAAAGGACTCTCATCTGAAAAATTAATGAAGAAACAAAATCTAGCAGGTATGGGGTAGAACGACACTTAATATTACAAGGGCGAATCATACATGCATATAAAATGCCATCACATTGATGATTAAAATTAATTCAAATATAGAAGGAATTACTATAAGCAAATTTTATTACCTTCATGATGTCAACATCTCACATACTGTTTGTCCCTAGAGTCATAGAGAAGCTCTTTTAGAAATCACAATGCAAAAGTATTCTGCAGTTTCATTACAGTTTGGGGCCAAAGGTCTCAATATAATTTCCAAATTAATTAAATAAATGTTGGCAACACTAAGAAAATATTACGAGGGGGAATCAATAGAACACCATTTTACATAAGCCAATTTATTCTCTTTAATGGAATTATTCAAACTGTTTAAAACTTTTATGTCTTCCAAAATAAAAATTTCTTTGGATAGTAAATTTCAGTCAGATTGCAACCTACCAGTCACTACCTCTGCTATACAACTTCGGATTTTATAACATTCTGTCTCAAAGGCATTTTTTAACAACTGAACTTTTCAAAATAAATTTCTGTATACATTAGTTTTAAAATAGAGAACACTGAAAATGTTATACTAATTTTTAATATCTAACACGAAAGTGAGTTGATTTTCCACCACTGAATCAGAAGCACAAAATTCCTGTTGGAAAACTGTTTTCCTTAAATTCTTAGAAGGAGGGTTATTTCTTTTCCAAAATACAATGTAAAGGAAGAAAAATTCACCTTTGATGACAACACAAGTTTCAGTTGAACCTTCAGCAAAAAAATTTTTAAGGTGATACTTGTCCTTATCCCTCTGCAGGCTGATCCTCACTAATAAAAAGATCTCCGTGCTTATGTGGGTATGGCATGAGATACCTTGAGTTGTGTTATTCTACTTCATCTTTATGATAGTTCTATGAATTGAGAGCACAAAGAGTATTATTAATATTTCACAGTTTAGGAATGGAGCATAGAAAAAATAAATGCTAAAGTTCATTTGGTTAGGTTAACAAAAGTCGTATAGCTAGAATTAAAGCACAGTTATCCCTCTATCCTAACCAAGGGCTCTTCATGTGATATATAATTATGGCATGAGTATACAAGTGGCTTAAGGGTAACTTTTAAAAAATGAATCTCTTTTTTCATGGAAGTTCATTGATTTCATTGATTTCCCAGGGATTCAAATAAATATTCTTTCATTGAAAACCTACTTTGTTATAGGCACTCTGCTTATTTGTTTAGACTCTGAAGGAGCATACAAAAGAGTTTCTTCCTTTGAGCTCACAATTTGGTGGTGGTGGAGATACATGTGTAGTACGATGGGAGGGGCTTTATAACAAAACTAGTACACAGTGGGTTAAGAGCATGACGAGAGAGAGACTAAGTAGAAGAGTAGGGTATTGTGATTAATCGTTAAAATAAATGTGCATTATGTCCTGAAAAATAAGAGCTTGAGAGGCAGAGTAAAACAAAGACATTTCAGATAAAAAAAACAGAATTTTAAAGACATGGGGAGTTGAAAGTCTTAGTTGTGTTCATATAGCAGTATTTTTGTATTATCTTCATGTAGGTAGAGAATGCAAAGGGAAGTGGGGTGGGGAGAATTGGGGGAAGTTTTTGAAAGTGTGTTTGTCATGTTAGAACGACCGTAAAGCATTATTTAGGGCAAGTTTTTAAAGGAGAGGAGGTGTATGATTCAATTTGCAGTAGCAAAGACACTTTTGGGGAAGAAGGGATGAACAGCTGGAGTAGGCGAGACTGGATGAAGGAAAACTGAAGCAGGAGAAGAATGATGGGGATGGTGGAAGACATTATTTCCTGTAGGAGCCCAGTCTGGGTTGATAACATTGGATACTCACTTTGTGTCCCTGCTTGTGATTTGCAGCCTCCACTTCTAAAAGTTTTCCATATATAAAATTTCTCTTTGTACAGTACGATTAGTTTCTGAGGGAGAGCAGAATACATCACCCTAGAATGTGCCACCTTGATACATGGATTATTTTGAGCTGAAAGCAATCAGGGCCTGAAAGACTTAGGAAGAATTTTTACCTCCCCCTTAACTGCCTACGATGATTTAGATAAGGGACCTGTACCAGGAAAAGAGCTACTACCAAAAATAACCTTTTTATATCCAAAAGATGTATCTGCAAGGCATGGGAAACATTTGTTTACCAAATACCTGCTCTTCTCAGCTTCCTGTGAATTGTTTTGCAGCCTTTGGAGACCCGAAACCCCTATTCCCTTCTCCTTAGCTCAGGATGGAAGCCTCAGTTACCTGCTAGAGGGTCTCCTACTTTTATGGGGCTACTGTATGTACAAAATTGGTATTTCTCCTGGTAATCTGTCTTATACCAATTTAATTATTAGGCTAGCCAAACAACCTAGAAGGGAAGAAGGGAAGCATTTCCCAACTCTACATTTTCCTAATAACTTCTATTATTTTTCTATTCACCACATGGTTTTACCCAGGTGTTCATCCTGGCCTTTTGGAATTAGTGTTGTTGTTTTTTTAAGTTTATTTATTTATTTTTGAGGGAGGAAGGAAGGGAGAGAGGGAGAGGAAGAGAATGAATGAATGAATGAATGAATGAATGAATGAATATCCCAAGCAGGGTCCACACTGTCAGCACAGAGCCTGACTCAGGGCTTGATCCCAGGAACTATGAGATCATGACCTGAGCTGAAATCAAGAGCCAGACCCTTAACCACTGAGCCACCCAGGCACCCCTGGATTTAGTGTTTAAAAACTATTTTCCTAGTTTTTAGCGATGATTTGAAGCAAGTAAATACTGTGACTAAAGAAGGGTTATACCTTATTGTGGACACTATGAAAATGATTTTCTTGCTTCAATAAGAGAGCCAACATGGAGGGATGGTTCTGAGTCAGACTGGCTAATGAGGAACACTCTTACCAGCTGCACACCTTCAGAAAATTAACCCCTTCATCCCTCCATTTCCTCAACTTAAAAATGAGGATAACTGTTTCTTCCTTAAAGAGTTTTGAGGATTAAGTGAATAAAGGATAAAAATGAGGGTTTATTTCTACTCACATCACTTTTGAAACCAAATATGTGTGTTTGAAAACAAATATGTGAAAACAAATATGTTTGTTTTTTTTTCACAATCAGCAATACAATTCAGTTCTAATGCTGTCTACCTGTAGTTAATGCAGACCCCCCAGGTTAAAGGTTTAATCCAACAAGACTGCCTGCCCTCACTTCAGATGCCAATCTCAAGTCTCAGGTTGTTTTGGCTATATGCTGGGGGATTCCCATGACCCCTTCCACGGGTTCAATAATTTTCTAGAAGGGTTCACAGAACTCAGGAAAACTAATTACTTAATAGATTATGGGTTTATTACAAAAAATACAGCTCAAATAGAAGAGATGTACAGAGCAAGGTATGGGGAGGGGGCAGAGCCTCTATGCCCCTTCCAAAGGCACCACCTTCTCAGCACCCCCATGTGTTTCCCAGTCTGGAAGCTCCCAAACCTCTCCAGTGAGGGTTTTTTATGAAAGCTTCACCAAGTAGACATGACTGATAATAAACTCAATTCTCCAGCCCTTTCTCCTTCCTGGAGGTCAGGGAATGGGGCTAAAAATTCCAGTAATCACACCGTAGGTTCCCTTAGCAACCAGCATCCCCCTCCCCATCCTCAGGAGCTTTCCCCAAATCCTAAAATTTATCATAAACTCTACTGTGGTTGAAAGCACCTCTTCCGAATAACAAAAAATGCTCCTTTCACTACTTTTTTCTCTGGAGCTGGTTTAGGAGACTGGGACAAAATCCAACTACTACCACAAAAGATACTGTCGCTTTTATCACTTAGGAAATTACAAGTATTGTAAGAGCTGGGATGAAGACCAGAATATGTATTTTGTATTATCATAATGAGCATGAATTAAAAAAATACTTAGAACTCTGGCAGATTGTATATGTTTAGTAAATGTTAGTCACAATGACCACCACCACTGTCATATTGTGGAGAAAAAAAGTCTAAAAAATTCAGAAGGTAGACATTTAAGACAAAAAACCAAAACAACCCCCCCCCAAAAAAAACATATTCCATGAAGTTACTCATTCACTTTGCAAGAGAACTTTCAAACCACAGAAGCTTGACCCTAATGAAATACTCAGTCCATACATTATGTAATCCTTTGGCCAAGATATTAATTCTAAAATATTTTAATGTATCATTAGCTCAGTCTCTAATGCACAAAACGCTTTTTATTCTTTTCGTGACACAAAAGTTTGCTGTTTTTCTCAGAGTGTATGTTTAAAAATATTTGATTTTTCTGTGATTTCTAAACTTGTCTTCTAAGTAGTTAGATATAAATAGAGCCAGTATTCGCTTTTTTGACCCTCTTTCCTTTTTCTGTATGTTCTTTCCATTAGAGATTTAAATCATTCTTATGGTTTCAGTGAAAATCTCTTATTTGTAAAATTTCTAACTACCCATCTGCAGTCATGACCTCTCTCTAATTTTATCACTAATTATCTACTTGAGTGATTTGCAGTTGCCTCAGTGTCAGCCAATCTACCCAGAGATTCATCATATTTCCCCCCAATCCTATAGATTCACATTTGTAAAAGGCAATGTGGTTTCCTGTTTGGGAGAAGGGCTCTGGGGTTAGACGCAACATGACTTGCTCTGGCTCCATATTTGGTAACTGTGACTTTTGGTGCCCTAACTTCTCTAGGCCTTAATAGTTACCTTGCTGGTGAAAGGAAATTTCTAGGCGAATTAAGATGCTTAACTCAGTGTTTGGCAAAAGCAAGACCTTAATGAATTTTAGCTGTCATTATTAATGTTATCCACACAGGAGAGCCTCTACATTATAGGTATACACAAATATCTTTGTGTCTGTAAATGAATCTTCCTCCATTCTTCTGCTATGTCATGTTGATATTAATTCACAAGACTTAGCTCAATCATGACCTCTTTTAGCCTGCCCTTGTCTTCTCTGGCTCCCTACAATTTCATCTTTAAGAGCCCACACATGCAGAACATGCAGAGGCTGGCCCACTTATGTTTCTAAGATGAAGAAGTAGGACCAGGAACTCCATTTGTGATGTCACCACCTCCCGAGCTTGCCATGCCCTACAAATGTCACCTCCATACTC
The DNA here is from genome assembly GCF_022837055.1 of Prionailurus viverrinus. NCBI lineage: Eukaryota > Metazoa > Chordata > Mammalia > Carnivora > Felidae > Prionailurus > Prionailurus viverrinus. Next base: position 46,232,805 of record NC_062565.1, read on the forward strand.
TGAGCGTGGATCTTAGTTGTCCTACTCTTGCGTGCAGTCTGCTCCCTGTTCCTGCTATTTTTACTAGCTGACAAGTCCCAGAATTCTTTGTGCTCAGGCAATCAGCAAATTATCAGTATTGATACTCATAAATCTCTCTATAGCTCAGGCCTTAATAGCTCAGTTGTCTATATTTTCTGTCAGACAAATAAATCTTCATTTATTTGTCAAAACTTCATATCCTTTACTATTTCCTTCAACTTTTGAATTCAGCACCGCTGCATCTATTATAGTCTACATTTCCCATTGTTTCATTTTCTGATTACTCTGCTTTAGCTGGATTGACTTTTACTCACTGTTTTCTAACTCTGTCTTACTAGTTCATTTACCGTACCCTTGATCAAACTGCCAACATGGCACAGCACATTTGCCTCATTCTCTTTACCTATTTATGTACTTTGAGAATGTGATGTCTAGTTCAAGTTCCCATGCAACTTTGCTAATCATTTTAGCTCTTGGTGTTCTTTCCTGTCTCTGAATTATGATTTAACATGGGCTAAATTTATAAATGCTTGTGAACTTGAGTGGGCAGGTATCCTACTGAAATCAAAACCATCAATTAGAGAAACAGTTACATATGAAAATGGACACTCAGAAGTATCTTTTTTTGAAATATTGAGGTATAAACCATTGTGCTATTCTATTTTGAAAATTTTATGTGTGTATGTACCTATGCTGCAAAAATCTATGCTATACAATATATACGTACACATATAAGTGTACCTATATACATGTATTATAGATTTTATAACATTGTAGACACCTAACTGGTTGCCATGTTAACAACCATAAAGATGATGATAATGATGACGATGATGAGATTGAAAAGAATTTGAAGTAGGGAAATGTGTTTCTTAACTTTCTTTGGTACCTATGCCATTGGGGCAGGTATACAATTAGTACCTTATATTAAACATTATGATTACGATTTATAGTATTTGCTAGGCAAGTTATTGGTGTTTTTCTGTAGTTTCTCCCTGATTAAGATTGAAAGATTCTTTTGGCTACAGTTCCCACACATGCTCTAGAAGAAAATAGAGAAGAGGAGAAGCAAAAATAAGTATTTTGCACCAGGAGAAAACAACAGTGAAGGAGCACAGCAGGCTGGCACTAGGTCCAACATCCTTCCTCTTGCCCTGCCTCACTGGCTGCTTCTGCTCTCATGAAGTCATCACTGGGAAGCAAACACTGGCAGTGGGAAAGGATATCCTGAGATCTGGCCTGCAGTCTGACAATAACTTTTTGGCACATTCTAGTGTAAAATATTCCTATTAGTACTCCACATTCGTTCTGGCGCCTGAACATGGCCAACTGCAGGAGCCAAGAGGAAATTCCCTGTTGAGGAAACACTGTGGGATACAGAGGAACAGGTGAGCACAGCAAGAAATGGAGCCATTTCTCGACCCTCAAAGAAGAATAATTTACAGAAAATTCCTTATCTACTTGGGTGTCTCCTCAGGAACAGTAAAATAGAAATGGGAATTTTCATAAGAGTAAGATGAAAAGGAAAAGCGCAAAATGGGAAGAATTACATTAATGCATGCCACAAAAATTCTTTAGCTGGTAACAGGGAAAAATATAATTCCTGAAATCTTAGAGTTTGTATAAACCCTAGAGCTCTCGATGAAAATGTATCCCTCAGGTGGATTTTAGTACAGAAACTATTCTGGCATTGTCCCAAGTATTTTCTTTAGGATGATATTTTGTTTTGGGGGAGGAAAATGTCTTGGGAAGGCCAGATTAAACCAATGTTAATAGATTCCCTTCATTAACGTAAATGCCTTTTTAAAATATGCTGATGTGGAGGGGCACCTGGTGGCTTGGTGAGTTAAGCATCCAACTCTTGTTTTGGCTCAGATCATGATCTTAGGACTCAGGAGTTACAGCCTTGCATCATGCTCTAGACTGACTGCAGGAGCCTGATTGGGCTTCTCTGTCTCCCTCTCTCTGTTTCAAAAATAAATGCATATTTAAAATATGCTGATGTGAAATAAACATAGTACACATTATTTACCATTCATCTCACCATTGATTTCCTCCAACACCTTTTTTTTTAATATGAAGAGAATTTTGCAGCATGAAGTAATACCATATTTAGGAAAAACATGATCTATTCCATAATGAGTCCTAGACAACTTGAGATGAAAAAAAGAGTTGTAGGTTTCCTTAAATTAGCCATACTATTTTTTTTTCTGTAATATTCTGGAACTCCAATGGGCTCTGTACCAATTAATCTTGCCCTCAATAGAACTCATCAAGGTGTGTTGTTGCGATTTCAACTACGTGACCCAGGTTTCCTGTTACTTCCCCGTTCCAATTTTAGTCCTCATTTCCTTATGTAAGTTTTCTTTGTCTAAAAGCATGACTGAACACTTGTTATACCGTTAACTATTTGTGGGATATGTTGCATTTGGAGTCACAGGAACTGCACTTCCCACTATGCATGCCTCATAGTACTTTCCACACCTTGAATTTCTACTGTCCCTTTGACATGCTTTTACCAAGAAAATGTAAAAGAAACGATGCCATTCAATACCAGCCTTAAACATTAAAAAGGCCCAGCATGTTTTACTTTTTTTTTTTATTTTAGAAGTCTAGCTGGTAGAATCAGGAACCATGATACGTAAAAAGAAAGATATAAATTCTCCTGATGGAGAAGACATGGACAGTTCCTCATGGGTGGGAAAACACCGAAAGAGACCAAGTTCAAGAGAAATGAGGTGCCCCAGTTGTCCACATAGCCCTCGGGCATATGAGAAAGGCTTTCTGAGACCTTTCATTTCGGCCATCCACAGATGGAGTGCAGTCAAATACAAGTCATATCAGATGTTTGCACCCCATCAAAACCATCAAAATCAAATGAAAAGAACCTTGAGGGTAGCTCTGCCTAAAATTCCAATCCATAGAAATACAGACAATCAAAAGAAGCCTTGTTTGATGCTATTAAATTTTAAGATGGCTTATTACATGGCACAGATAACTGAAATAGAAGGGTTTTTTTCTGTCTCTAGGTATTTGGGGAAGAAGCATAATTTCACCATACAGGTAAATACAAACCAACAGAATCATCAATATGAGGCAGAGGAGGGAAAACATTATGAGGTTGGTGTGTGTATTAATATCACAAGTTTGAAAGAAACTCTTGGAGGAACTTCTTATTTTTGTTTGGCTTCTAAAATCAGGTAGGTTTGGTATAAAAAGGGATTCTGTAGAGGGGAGGCAATAGCCTATAAAATAAATAGAATAGGTTGAAAAGGTATTAGCTCTGGAGAATCACACAAACACAAATACACGTGGCTATATGTATACATGTGCACATGCATGTATAAGATATAACTATATATATAGAGAGAATATATAAATGCATATAAGTGTAGATATATTTGCACATATCACATTACTAAAGGATATATATAGATTATATATGTATATCTAAAAATATATAAAACATTAATTATATATGTACACATATATATATAATACATATTAGATGTTTAGTACATATATAATACATATATACATAATACATATTACATACGTATCATACATATATAATGTAAATATATGCAACTATATCGGATATACACACACATACACATAAGAAACCCAAACATATGTCTGAATTTACACCAAGAAGTTTACATAATTATTTTCTCTTATTTGTATTGAAATCTATGTAACAAACTATATCACACTGCAGTGACAACATACACAGTACATCATACTGATTCAACAATTCCATACATTACTCAGTGCTCACCATAAGTGTAGTCATCTTTAACCATCTGTCACCATATAACATTTTTACAATATTATTGACTAGGTTCTCTATGCTGTGTTTTTCATTTCTGGGATATATTTATTTCATAACTGGAAGTTTGTTCCTTTTAACGCCCCTTGTCTGTTTTGCCCAGCCTCCCCACCCCCAGAGCCATCAGTTCTCTGTATTTATGAGTCTTTTTGTTTTTTTAGATGCCATGTATAGGTGAAATCATATGGTATTTGCCTTTCTCTGTCTGAAGTTTTTCACTTAGTAGAATACCCTCTAGGCCTATGTTTTCACAGATAGCAAGATCTCATTTTTTTTATGGCTGAGTAATATTCCATTGTACATATCTTCTTTATCCATTCATCTATTGAGGGACACTTGGATTCTTTCTGTATTTTGGCTATTGTAACTAATGCTGCAATAAACACGGTACATTTATTTTTTCAAATTATTATTTTTGTTTTCTTTGGACAAATGCCCAGCTGTGGAATTACTAGATCATGTGGTACTTCTATATTTAAATTTTTGAGGGAACTCCATAATGATTTCTATAGTAGTTACACCAGTTTACATTCCTACCAACAGTGTACAAGGGTTTTCTTTTCTCTTTCTTGTCTACACTTGTTATTATCTTTTTGAAACTAGCCATTTGACTAGTATAAGGTGATAGCTCACTGTGGATTTGACTTGCATTTCCTTGATAATGATGTTGAGGATCTTTTCATGTGTCCGTTGACCTCTTGTATATCATCTTTGGAAAATGTCTATTTAGGTTCCCTACACATATTTGAATTGGGATGTTTGTTCTATTGGTGTTGAGTTAGATATTTTTTTTTTTTTTTTTTAATTTTTTTTTTTTAACATTTATTTATTTTTGAGACAGAGAGAGACAGAGCATGAACGGGGGAGGGGCAGAGAGAGAGGGAGACACAGAATCGGAAACAGGCTCCAGGCTCTGAGCCATCAGCCCAGAGCCCGACGCGGGGCTTGAACTCACGGTCCGTGAGATCGTGACCTGGCTGAAGTCGGACGCTCAACCGACTGAGCCACCCAGGCGCCCCGTGTTGAGTTAGATATTAACTCCTTGTCAAATATATTATTTGCAAACATTTTCTCCCATTAAATAGATTGGCTTTTTGTCCTGTTGGTTGTTTTCTTTGTAGTACATAGCTTTTTTTTTTTTGGTGTAGCCTCAATAGTTTATTTTAGTTTTTGTTTCCCCTGCTGAGGACACACATCCATAGACATCTCGCAAAGAACAATGTCCAAGCGATTACTGCCTACATTTTCCTCTAGGAGTTTTATGGTTTCAGGTCTCACATTTAGGTCTTTAATCCATTTTGAGTTTATTTTTGTATTTGGTTTGAGAAAGTGGTCTGTTTCATTCTTTTGCATGTAGCTGTCCAGTTTTCCCAACACCATTTGTTGAAGAGACTGTCTTTTCTGCATTGTATATTCTTGCCTGTGTTGTACGTTAATTGACCATATAACCTTGGGTTTATTTCTGGGCCCTCTATCTTGTTCCATCGATCGGTCTAGTCGATCGATCGATCGATCTATGTGTGTGTGTGTGTGTGTGTGTGTGTGCTGGTACCATACTGTATTCTGAACTATATTTTTTGTAATGTATCTTGAAATCTGGGATTGTGATACCTCCAGTTTCATTTTTCTTTCTCAAGATTGTTTTGGTTATTGTAGGCCTTCTGTGGTTCCATACAAAACTGAGGATTATTTGTTCTACTGTGAAAAATGCTATTGGTATACTGATATAGATAGTCTTAGATTTGTAGATTGCTTCGGGTAGTATGGAAATTTTAACAATATTATTCCAAACTATGAGTATGGTGTGTTTTTCAATCTGTTTGTGTTGCCTGGAATCACTTTTGTTAATGTCTTACAGTTTTCAGAATACAGATCTTTCACCTCTTAGTTGAATTTATTTAGGTATTCATTGTGGTGAAATCGTAAATGAAATTCTTAATTTCTTTTTCTGCTATTTCTTTATTAGTGTATAGAAATGCAACCGATTTCTGTACTTTAATTTTGTATCCTGCAATCTTACTGAATTCATTTGTCAATTCTAGTAGTGTTTTGGTGGAGTATTTAGAGTTATATGTATATATGTAGTATCTTGTCACCTGCAAATTATTAGTTTTACTTATTCCTCACCAATATGGATGAGTTTTATTTCTTCTCCTCTTCTAATTGCTACAGGTAGGACTTCCAGTACTACGTTGAATCAAAGTGGTGAGAATGGACATCCTTGTCTCATTCCTGACCTGAGAGGAAAAGCTCTCGGTTTTTTGCCATTAGTTTAGATTGAGCTGTGAGTCTTTCATATATGGCCTTTATTATAGGGTATATTCCCTCCAAACCCACTCTGTTTAGAGTTTTTATCATGCATGAATATTATATTTGTGAAATGTTTTTCCTGCATCTATTGAGATGGTTGGATGGTTTTTATTCTTCTTCATATTAATGTGGTGTATCATACTGATTAATTTCCAAATATTGACCCACCCCTGGATCCCTGAAGTGCCACTTGATCATATGGAATGATTTTTTAAATGTATTGTTGAATTTGATTTGCTAATATTTGTTGAGGATTTTTGGATCTATATTCCTGATATTAACTTGTAGGTCTTTTTTGTGTGCGGGGGGGGGGGGTTTGGGAGGGGGCTAGTACCTCTGTTTGGTTTCAATATCAGGATAATGCTGACCTTGTAGAATGAATCTGGCTGCTTTCCTTCTTCAAAACTACCTTTAGTTTTTGAAATAGTTTAAGGAGAATATGTATTTTTTTTTTATGTTTGGTAGAATTCATCTGAATTCTGGTCCTGGACTTTTGTTTGTTCATAGTTTTTAATTACCACTTCAATTTCATTAGTGGTAATTGGTCTGTTCAGATTTTCTGTTTCTTCCTGATTCAGTTTTGGAAGATTTTGTTTGTAGGAATTTATCCCTCTCTTCTAGGATGTTCACTTTGTTGGCATATAATTTTTCATAACATTCTTTTATAATCCTTTTTATTTATGTGGTGTCAGTTGTCATTCTCCTTTGTATCTGATTTTGAGTCCTCTTTTTTTCCTTCATGAGTATGGCTACAGGTTTATCAGTTTTATTTTTTCAAGAGCCAGCTCCTGGTTTCACTGATTTTCTCTGTTTAGTTTCTATTTCATTTATTTCTACTCTAGTTTTTCATTATTTTCTTCCTTCTACTAGCTTTGGCTTCATTTTTGTTGTTGGGTTTTTTGCTTTGTTTTGCTTTGTTTAGGTCTTTTTGGTAAATGTTTAGGATATTTGAGATTTTTGTTTCTTTTTTGTTTCTTTTTTATTTTTAAAATTATTATTTTTTATTTATTTGAGGTAGGCCTGTTTCACTATAACCTTCCCTCCTAAAACTGCTTTTGCTGTGTCCCAACAATTTTGGACCATTTTATTTTCATTTGTTTCCATACATTTTTTTTTAAATTTCCTCTTTGTTTTCTTTGTTGATCCATTCGTTGTATAATAAAGTAGCATGTTGTTTAGCCTCCATGTGTTTGTGTTTGTTTGTTTGTTTATTTATTTATTTTACAGATTTTTTCATGTAACTGATTTCTAGTTTCATATTTTTGTGGTTGGATAAGAGGCTTGATATGATTTAAATCTTCCTAAAATTATTGAGATTTATTTTATGGCTTAATATAATTTATCCTAGAGAATGTTCCATGTACAACTGGAACAAACATGTACTCTATTAAATGAATGTTCTGTATATATCTGTCAGGTCGATCTGGTGACTCATGTGTCATTCAAAGCCATTGTGTTCTTGTCAGTTTTCTGTCTGGATGATCTATCCATGGATATAAGTGGGATGTTAAAATCTCCTATTATTGTATTACTGTCAATGCTTCCCTTTGTATCTATCTGTTAATACTTGCTTTATAAATTTATGTTCTCCTATGTTGGGTGAATAAAATTTTATAGTTGTTATATCCTCTTGTTGGATTAATCCCTTTATCATTACATAATGCTCTTATTTATCTTTTGCTACAGTCTTTGTTTAAAGTGTATTTTGTCTGATATAAATATTGCTAACTTGGCTTTCCCCACCTTTAATTTGCATAGAATATCCTTTTGCATCTCTTCATTTTCAGGCTGTGTTTTTAGGTCTGAAGTGAGTCTCTGCCAGCAGCATATAGATGGGTCTTAATTTTTATTCATTCAGTTACCCTTTGTCTTTTGATTGGAACATACAATCTATTTACATTTAAGGTAATTATTGATTTTGTTTTGCCAAATTGATTTATTATTTTGTTGTTTCCTAGTTTTTTGTAATTCTTGTCCTTATTTTTTCTCTTGTCCTGTGATTTAATGGTTTTTGTTTTTAGTATTATGTTTGGATTTCTCTGCTTTTTATGTATCTGAGTTTTGATTTGTGGTTACAACTGAGTCTTGTATCTTATGTGTCTAGCAGTCTACATTAAGTTGATGGTTATTTAAGATTGAACATATTCTAAAAGCACTAAATTTTTACTCCTCTGTCGTGTTTTATGTATATGATGTTATATTTTACATCTTTTTATTTTGCATACCCCTTGATTAATTTTTGTAGATATAATTGATTTTACTATTTTCATGTTTCAATCTTTATATTGCATTAATAAGTGATTAATCTATTACATTTACTATATGTTTTTATATGTGAATTTTTTTCATTCATAATTTTCTTCTAGTTATGGCTTTTTGTTTTTACTTAAGAGTCCCTTTAAGATTTCTTAGAACACTGATTTAGTGGTGATAAACTGCTTTGTTTGAGAAATTTTTCATCTCTCCTTTTCTGAATAATGACTTTGTTGGGTAGAGTATTATTGGTTGTAAGTTTTTTCTTTCAACACCTTGAATATATCATGCCACTCCCTTCTGGCCTGCAAAGTTTCTGTTATAAAACCAGATGAGGTTTGCCTTGTATATAACTGTTTTTCTTTACTCTTGCTGCTTTTAAAACTCTCATTATTTTTTGCAGTTTTAATTATGACTCTTGTGTAGCTCTCCTTGGGCTTATCTTGTTACAGGTATCTCTGTACTTCTTAGACCTGGGGAGAAGTTTTCAGTTATTATTACTTCAAATATGTTTCTGTCTGCTTCTCTTCTTCTGGGATACCTATAATGCAAATGTTATTATGCTTGAGGATGTTTCTGAGTTTCCTTAATCTAGTCTCATTTTTTATTTTTTATTTTGTATTTTTTGCTTTTCAGCTTGGTTGCTTTTTATTGCCCTGTCTTCCTAATAGCCAATCCATTCTTCTGCATCTTTTAATGGGGCTGTTGCTTCCCTCTAGTGTATGTTTTACTTCAGTTATTAAATTCTTCATCTCTGTCTGGTTCTTTTTTATTTTTTTTTAAATCTCTGTTGAAGTTCTCACCGAGCTCATTCACTCTTTTCTCAGCAAGTATTTTTTGACCTTTATGTTGAATTCTTTGTGAAGCATTTTGCTCATCTTCGTTTCATTTCGCTCTTTTACTATGATTTTGTTTTATTCTTTCATTTGGGGCCTATTTCTCTGTCTTCTTATTTTGTCAAACTCTCATTGTTTGTTTTTGCTAATAGGGAGGTCAGCTACATCTCCTGGTCTTGAAGAAGTTGTTTTATGGAGAAGTCCTGTGGTACCCTGTAGTGCAATTCCCCCCTGGTCACCAGAAGGAGATCCTCCAGGGGTGTCCCCTGTTTGGGCTGCTTGTGTCCTTCTGTTTTGCCTGAGCCACAATTGCCCTCAGCCCGGCTGTTGCAATATCTGCTGTGGACACAATGGGAAGGTTCTGTCCCTGTGCTGTTAAGAGGCCTTATCTGAGGCCACCACAGGCTTATTGCAGGGGAATACTGATAATCAGACTAGCTGTCTGCAGTTAGTCACTTCCATAGCTGCAGGTGCACTGAAAGGCAGGGTATGCTCCCTGCATGGCCAACTGAGAAGCTGTCATTGGTGAGCCAGGAGCAGACAAGGTATCCATAATTACCCTCTCTGCTGTAGCTGCAATTGCACGAAATTGCAGGGCTCATTCCCTATGCAGCCAGATAAGAAGCCTGGCTGTTGGAACTGTGGGTACACTAGTGTGGGGTGTTATATCTCCCCCACCCCAGGCCAGGAGTTACTTTACAGTGGCACAGGGCCCTGCTGGGGCTGCCTGTAGGGTGTACCAGAGCAGGACCTGCTTCAGAGGAATGCCTACAGAGGCAGACAGGATGTATGAGGTGGGTCCATAGGGGAACACCAGGGCATGTGGTGCTGGCAAGATAGGTGGAGATACTAGAACTGGCTCCTTTAAGCATTCGGCTATGTAGTCTGGGGAACAGAAAGAGAAATTGCACCTGCCAACACTTTGTCCTGGAGAGGTCTCCTTTAGGTAGCTATCCTTCAAGGACACATAAGATCAGTTTATAATTTTTTGTGTATACCCTAGGTGTTTTTCAAACTGTTGCTTCTGTACTGTGTCATGGGCCAAGTTGGTTATTATGCTGGCTCTTTAAGGGCAGGGACTCCTATTGTCCTCCAGCTCTCCTAGAGTTAAGCCAAATGATTTTTAAAGCTCCCAAAGTGCAGCTGGTTTCCAAAATCCGATGTTATGGGAACTTGTCTTCGCAGTGTGGGTCCCCAGTGCTAGGGGTATCTGGAATGGGATCTGATCCTTTTGATTCTCCATGATTGTGATGTCCCTCCCACTTATGCTAAGACTCCCCAGGCGTTTGGTTCCCAACCACATCTCTGCCGCTCTTACCCTTTTTGATATAGTCTTCTATTATTAACTGTGAAGGGTGTGTTTTGTCAGTCTTCAGGTCATTTTCAGAAGTAGTTGCTTGGATGTAGTAGGTTTTTTTTAATTGATTTTTTTTTTATTTTTGAGAGAGAGTGCACATGTGAGTGGGGGAGAGAGAATCTTAATCAGGCTGCCCAGGCTTAGCACAGAGCCTAACACAGGGATTGATCCCATGACCCTGGGGTCATGAGCTGAAATCAAGATTGGATGCTCAGCTCACTGAGCCACCACAGAACTCCTAAATGTAGTTATTATCTCTGTGTGTCTATGAGACGAAGTGAGCTCAGGATCCTCCTACTCTGCCATCTTCCTGCCCTTCCTCACAAACTTACATAATTTATCTACTTTAATCCTTATACAGTACCACACACTAGGCATTACACACCCTGAATTATAGAAGAGAAAGTTGAAGTTCAAAATGTTTGTATACCTTACTCAAGTCATAAAGGATTTGACCAAGAACTAGATAATTCAAGTGCCCCTGCTGTCAGTGTCCCACTCTGTCTCTTTCAGTTAGAATGGCTGGAAAAATAATCTAATTGATGTTATTTAGCACAGATTATAAGTGGCAGCAAATCTGTAAGTTCTTGTGTGTGTTGTTTATGGCACTGTGAGCTGTGACCAATCAACCCATCAAAGTCATTCCAGAATAATGGACTTTGCACACCATGAAAAGTCAAAACTCATTATAAAAGCCCTATAGATCAAGGCTTGCTTTAGACTGTTATCACATTGATCAGTGCTTCTCAGATGTTAATAATGCTTGAGTTTAGGATTCTTATTAAAACACAGATTAGAATTCAGTAAATCTTGTATGAACACTGTGATTCTGTATTTCTAGCAAGTCCTTAGATGATGCTAACTATAGACAACACTGACTATCAAGGATCTACATAAGGTGGTTCTCACACACTTATCTCTGCATCTCCTCTCCTGACCCCCACCATTTCCTGCCAATAGGTTACCACCCTGACAAATGCCCCTGGTTCCATAGGGATTAAAATATTTTCCCATTTTCCAATCTCTTAACATTTTATTAGCCTTGTACTTTAGTCTTTCAAATTTTCTAATTAAAATATTACCTAGTAAAGCAATTCCAGTCAATGAAATAGTTTTAAATTCAACCCCTCCAGAAAATATAATATGCTTAAAATAGATTTCTGTACCTTTACGCATAAAATATAATTATTGGTGAAGCATTTGTACCCAAGATAGCTTATTAGGAAACAGGATTTCTGTTGCTGTTGGTGTTTGACAGGGAACTATTTTGGTAAATATTCAATAACAGCATTATGCATTAGAGGATTATCCTCTTTGTTTAAATAGAAGACTAGCTATTTATTAAACTAGAATACAAGGGAGATAATACAAGCTATATTTAATATTTTTTTCTCAACCTCTTCCTCAACTCTTAGGGTGATAAGTTTGAGAGTTGTAAAGAATTCTCTGTATATTGTGTCTTTCAATATGTCTTGTATGGTAAGATTAAGAGGTTTACATTGTGATAGGATCCTTAAGGTATGGTGAATTTTTGCTAAACTTTAAATGGTGTCATTATAACTAGGCTAAAATAGTTAGAATTTCATAGTCAGAAATTGATTCAAAAAGAGATTATACTGAACCTGCTTTCCAAAAACAATTTCTATCAGGTTTACTTAAACACTGACATAATAATAAATTGAATTTAGTATAATCTATTTGAAGAATATACGTGGTCTTTATTAAATTGTTTTGGTAATAAAAATTGCCTGCCACTCAGGAAAGAAAGGATAGACTGAACTTTCCAAACAGGTTTATTAGGGGTAAAATTATAAATACATAGGATTTTATAGGCATTGAGAAAGAGATCCAGTTGGTCAGTTTAATTCTGTAAAGAGCCTAGTAAAGTAAGATCTGTCTTTTGATACAGTTATGTGAAACTTAACTGCTTGTTTAATACTTTCCTCCTAGCTATATATTCTTTTGAAATAACATCTGTTTCAGCTTGTGCCTTGACTAATTATGAAATGTTTATCAAGCATCTAAGTCCAAATATATACCCAACATGATTGATAAGATAAATATCTCTCCTAGTCACTGGCTCAAAAACAAAAAAAAAAAACCAAAAAAACAAAAAACAAAAAAAAAAGGAAGAAAAGAAAAAAGGGATAGCTGGTTGTCTGAAATTCCAGAAAAAACAACAATAAAAAAAACACCAATTAAGACATTATATTTTGGTGGGGAGTGTTGATTAAAAGAATAAGGGAGGAATAGGGCTGGGAGAATTATGAGGGTAATTCTTCAGACTTTTTTTTTTAAAACTTAATCTGCATGTAATTAAAGCCAAATAGAAATATGGTTCTGTTAATTCACTATATTTATGGAGAAATTTATGTATACTTTATGAAGACTTTTGGATCCTTGGTAAAAATCACAGCACATCTCTTTTGCAAACAATAAGCATAATGTTCACAATAAAAATAGAGACCTATGGTCGATGTTGTCAAAAGCCTGGAACTAGCCTCAGAGAATGGATGAAATGGCACTTGAAGGCACCAACCAATTCTATTCACAATTGTAATGATTATCAGAAGCATATAAGAAGATTATAAACAAAAGATGCACCTGAGCCCACCAGGCTTCTTAGGGGTTCTCTTCTTCTCATGGGGGCAGGGAAATAAAGGCCAGGTGAGGGAGAAGGTCAGGGGCCATGAATGCTAAAGAGTCCAACTGAGCTGAAGAAAATCTGAAACAAGGAATTTCAGAATTTTTATCCTCTTCTGCCCCCAGAAAGACTATTAAACAACTTAATGCCAAATAGAATACCATAATTCAACTTTTCAGCAAGATAACCCTATCTAAATTTAAGTTCCTGATTACAGAACTATTACTGTGCCCATTAGGCCGACTTTATTTGGCACTAGTTTTTGCCTTCTCCTATTATCTGTGTCTGAAAATTTTGTTTTTCACTAAGGGGCTAACAAGAGAAGGCCTGACCATGTTTAACAAAATGTCAACGTGATGGTTAATTTTACGTGTCAAATTGGTTTGATCAGAGTGCCCAGAGATTTGGTCAAACATTATTCTGAATGTTTCCGTGAAAGTTTTTAGATGAGATTAACGTTTAAATCAGTAGACTTTGAGTAAGGCAGATTACTTTCTATAATGTGTGTGGGCTTTATTCAATCAGTTGAAGGTGTTAATAGAACAAAAACTGACCTCCCCTGAGCAAGAAGGAGTTCCAGCAGTCTGCCTTTGGACTCAAGCTCCCCTCCCTTACCCTGTTCCCTGAGTCTCCAGCCTGCTGCTCTACGCTACAGATTTTGGATTTACCAGCCTTTTCTATTATATAACACATTTCCTTAAAATAAATCTCCCTCTTTATGTATAAGTACATCCTGTTCTGTTTTTTGGAGAACTCTAATATGTACACAATAAATTTTCCTTTCATAAATCCATATTTATTAGGAAAAAGCTGTAAAACTCTAAAAGGAAGATCTCATTTAGTCATAATTGGGATTACCATAGAAAATTGGCAAATTTCAGAGGTGCTTTAGGATGCAAAAGCAAATTAGCCCTTATAGATTATTCTTTTATTCTTTGATCCTAATTTATAAATTTATCAAGTCTAACTTTGTTGAGTCCGACGATGACTCTAGCTACTTGTGCCATATATGTGTGCATTAAGAGAACTCAGAAAGCCCTGCCTCTGTCTGTCTGATACATCTCTTGATTGGGACTGGCAATGCTACAAACTTCTAGGTGGATATAAGATTGTTTCCCAGAATTTCTGGTGCCTAGCTAAAAAAAATGCAATTTCTTCCTCAGAACAGGAAGAAATAATGGCAAAGCTATGGAATGGTATTTCACTAGAAATAAGCCTACCTTCTCCCCACCTCCAACCTTTAATATATGACTCCTTAGTGCAAAGACATACTCTAAATGGCAACCATATTTCGTCAGAATGATTGCTGTAGAGGTGTCATTCCAAGGCTCTGGCTATGCTGATTGAATTAGAACTGTCTCTCTCACATAAGTCTCTGAACTCCATGACAAATGCTTATGCTAATTATTTTATATTAACTACCTGTAATTAATGGCCTATGTCAGTTCTTTTCTGACACCAAATTGAATGTTTTAATTTGGGCATGGAATTTCTTTCAAGGAAAAATAATTCATATTCTATTCGTAATTAAAGTTGTGAGCTCTTAGTCATAAATTGTGCTTTATTTTTTCATTATTTTAAAGAGACAGCACAAGTGGGGGAAAGGGGCAGAGGGAGAAAGAGAGAATCTTAGGCAGGCTCCACTCTCAGCATGGAGAAAGTAAACTATATATATAGTAAACTATTTTACTTATAGAAAAAAAACTAAAAATATCTGTATGTCTATATATGGATATGTAGATATATGTATATATATATCCATATATGTATATATATATATGTATATATCTACATATACATATGTAGATATATGGACATATATGGACCATATAGGTATGTAGATATATGTATATATATATCCATATATGTGTATATATATATGTATATATATATACATGGATATATATATACATATGTAGATATATGGACATATATGGACCATATAGATATGTAGATATATGGATATATATATCCATGTATATATATATGTATATGTATGTATCCATGTATATATATATGGATATGTATATATCCATATATATATACATATATGGATATATCCATGTATATATATATGTATATGTATATATCCATATATATATACATATATGGGTATATCCATGTATATATATATATATGTATATGTATATCCACGTATATATATATGTATATGTATATATATGTGTATATATATATGTATATATAAATCCATGTATGTATATATGTATATATATCCATATATGTATATATGGGTATATATATATGTATATATATCCATGTATATATATGTATATGTATATATATGTGTGTATATATATGTATATATGTATATATATGTATATATATATCCATGTATATATATGTATATGTATATATCCATGTATATATATATGTATATGTATATATATTCACATATATATACATATATGGATATATCCATGTATATATATATGTATATGTATATATATCCATATATATATATATCCATATATATACATATATGGATATATATACATATACATATATATATGTATCTATACATATATCTATACATATATGGATATATATATCCATATATCTACATATCTATATGGTCCATATATGTCCATATATATACATATCTATATCTATATCTATATATTATAATAGTCCTAAAAATTCTAATACGTATATATTCATATATATAGACATATACAATACATATGGGTATACATGGATATACATATCTGTGTGTGTTTATATATAGTATACATATTTATGTTTATATATCAGTGTGTATGTGTTTATATACAGGTGTGTGTGTGTATGGCTATATATATAAACCTATATGTAAATATATGGAAATATATATATATCCCAATAATCCTAAAATTTGTAATGCCTGTTATTATCCAAATTATAACCTAAGCACTTAGTTGTAATAAATTCCTAACTGCAGCACTATATCTAAGCAAAAAGAGAACAGAGACATAGCTATATAAAAACCCTATAACCAGCAATTATAATTTTGTCTATTTGTATTTTATCACTTACTTTGTGCATTGTGATTCAAGATTAGAAGTCAGGAGTCTACTGTTTGTTTGGTTTTACTTTTACTTTTTTACTTTTTATATGCTTTAGCTCAGCAATGATATAATTATGTGATGTCCCCATAACTGTATGATCTAGGAAGGTGGCTTTCCAAAACTGGTGGGAAATGGGAGACAGTTAATATAGTTTTCCATTTCCATATTAGAAAATGCACATGTAACTACAGATATTCCTTGACGTTTGATGGGGTTCACGTCCCAATTAACCAACTGGAAGGTGAAAGTATCATAAGTTGAAAATTCATTTAATATTTGTAACCTGTTGAACATTATAGCTTAGCCTAGTCTACCTTAAACCCACTCAGAACATATTAGCCTCCAGTTGGGCAAAATCCTCTAAAAATAGACTTTTATAATAAAGTATTGAACGTCTCATGTAATTTATTGAATACTGTGCTGAAAGTTAGACACAAAATGGTTGTCTGGGGACAGAAGAGTTATAAGTGTATTGGTTATTTACCCTCCTGATCACGTGGCTAATGGGAAGCCACACTGACTGGGTGGCCGCTGCCCATCATCAGAAGAGACTATCTCTACAACATATCATTGTCCCAGAAAAAGAGCAAAATTCAAAATGTGAAATACAATTTTTGCTGAATGCATATTGTTTTCTCACCATTGTAAAGTCAACCATAAGTTGAACCATTGTAATTTGGGGACCGTCTGTATATTAAAATTCAACATATTACTGTTATAATTATTTTATAGCATATGTTAAAAGAGAAAGTTATAAAAAGAAAATAATATGACATAGTTAGGTACTTTACTCAATAATACTTAAGAATCAATTCTTACTTATTGAACATGTGTTTTCTTCAGGACTTGGTAGAAACTGTTTTTGGTTCATCCTGTATTAATCCTGAATCTCTTGGTAGATGCAACATTTTAGCATTTTATCCATGCAAAATCTTGTGTAAGATCCCTTTGGGTAAAGACCCACTTGACTGTAAATTCTGTGTTTCAGAGCTTAGTACCCCCACCCCCAAATTTTCAGTTCCCATCCCAGGAAATCAGTGTGATGACCTTGTCTGATAAAACAACACCCAGTTGAATGCCCCAATTCTTAAAAACTTAGATAATTAATCATCTCCTTTCACTTCACTCCCATGGTGGCTTTTCTCTTCTGAGGCCCCCTGGTCTTCAGTTACGCTTTATTGTCCCTTTTAGTCTGACCTCACAGACTTATCTTCTGATTCTGAAATTATTTCTAGGTTATCTGTCTGCATGGGTGTGGAAGTGCCCGATACTCATCTTCTTGTGGAGTATGTAAAAGGTTTTCATGAGACCCACAGTGAAGTCCTAGATTGAGATATTGAATCAAACCACAGTGTTGCCAACCTTTGCCTTCCTAGTATTGTGATTACTGGGAGAGTCTCCCTGCTATGCCCCTCTTGATCTGCTTGGCAGTCTATGAGTGATGATCAGAGCCTGAGTTTTCCCTCATCCTATTCACATTACTTTGAGCTGCTGAAACTCTTTCTCACAGTATTCTGCATTTCTTGTACACCAGAGAACACAAATTCTGCACCCTGGGAGTGCCCTTTTCTGTCTTTGCTTTATCTTCCAGTACCAGCTCCCTAGACACAGTTTGTCTTCCAGCCTCAGCCCACATACATCAGATCAGTTATGTTATTCACTATTTGCTTCATCATTTCTAATAACAAAGAATCCATTGCTGAGTTCAACTGATGAATAGCTCAAAGTCACAGTAAGTTTGCCATCATAATTCGCAGATGGCCTTCTTTGATTTCCCTGTATTCATTCTTATTTTATCAGGGTAATGAAAATGCATGTAGAAGATTCTGAGTATCTGCAGTCCCTCATCATAAATGACTGTGTCAATAATCTTTTTAAACTACAACATCAACAGAAGACCAAGTTCTCAAATGTAACTGTATAAATACTTATAATGAAGTTTCTTCATCTTCTGTTATATTGGTTCACTTTAAATAAATATATATACTCACCAGGTATCTTCTGAAACCTTTATGTTCCAATAAGGATTTCCAAAAACATGCATTGTAATATCTTAGTTAAGGCTGAGTTTTGAGCTGGACTATTTGGAAATGAATCCCAGCTCAATTACTAGTGGTGTGGCAATATCCAGGTTAGCCTTTCCAGGCCACAATTTCCTTATCTATAAAGTGAGAGTGAAAGTAGTAATAATAATAATAACTACATAATAAGAAGGTTATTAGGATTAGATTGATTGGCTTATGTAAGTCAGGTTAATTCCCAGTAAGTGTCTTAAACCTGGTAGAACTGTTTTCCTTTGAGACAGACTCCTGTTACTGCTCTCAGCTAATATAATTATACTTTTTATAATTGATATGATCTAAGTTTATGTCCAGTTTTTAAGAAGGTGTTTAACTGATAGTATGTTTAAAGTTAAATAAAACGCCTAGGTTTATTTACTCGAGTTGCCCTTATATTTTGAGAGATCTGCTTTCTTGCTTTCCAGCTCCTTTATGTAACTATAGGACTACAACTTTATGCTTGTGAAAACATACCTGGGATTCATCCAGCATAGTAGTGTATTTGTCCTCAAGTTTTTTATTTGTGAATTTTGCAACATACCTTTTATGTTATTATATGTCATTAATAAAACAGCATAGTAATTCAAGTTCAAAGTCAGAACCTTGGGATAAGAGCCATTCAATCAGGATAACATTCACTTATTTAGCAATTAGTTCATTTATCTATACTTCCTGTGAATCACACAGTTTTACCTGCCATTCCAGCCAGACCTATTTGGTTTGTCCACAAGGAGACCATAAGGTGTCTGCTAAATCCTTCTACAGTCTGATTACTTCCTAACTTCATAGTTATATCCCCTTCAATCTCATCTACGCCATCGCTGGTCTCGTTTGTTGGTCTTCCTGTTTCCACCTTTACCCCTGAAGTCTATTATCAATACAAAGTAGCATGTTTAAAACCTAAGTCTGATTATGCCATTCTTCTGCCCATAACCCTCTTATGCCTCCCTATTCCTCTCAGAGAAAAAGCCAGGATACTTGCTGCTATGTGTAATGTGCCTAGCCTGACTCAATTTACTCTCTGATTCCCTATTCTGTTCTAGCCTATCTGTACCATCTCCTGCCCAGCCCTGCCCTCACTTCTCTTTAAACTTCTACCTTCACCATGTAAGCATGCTGATGGCTTTCCTCTCTGTCTGGAACACTGTCTCCAATATTTCTAGGTCCCCAGCACATTCTCCTTGTTTTTGTTCAAATATTCCATTTTTAGTAAAACTGACCATGACCAATGATGGCTACACTCGTTATGGCATGATTTAATAAGACTATGCCTTCTTATTATTTTTTCTTTAATAAAAAAATATTCTCAATATAATGGAGGAGCATATTATATCCAAAGACTAGGCAGTCTTGTGGCAGATAGACACATGAAATATTTGTCTTATTTCTGTATATTAGAAAATCTTCCCCTGATGAATATCAAGGACATTTTCTACGTAGTGTTGGCTTCTGCTCCTTCTCATAAGCAAGGAACCAAAAAGATTAAGTATAGAGTACAATTATAAGATGAAGTTTGTCAATAGAATGAATTGCCAAAGTCACTTCTATTGGCTCAGGTGGGCATAACTTACAGAACTGACTCAGTAATTGGCAATGTATCAGGCATATTATGTTTTTAGAAAACACATTTCATAAATGATAATCATAATTATGTTGATCCCGAAACTGGAAGCCGAGATTTACTAGAAATTAATTTTGACTCACTAAAGTGCAATTATAAGTATGACTAGATTAGTTTTGAACAATCCCCGTTTTCTGTTACTTTGGTTTAAATACATCTATGCTATGAAAAGCGAATGGAGGGTTTTACTCCTGTGGGCTAAAATATTAGGGCTTTCTGTGTATGCTTTTATGATTATCAGAATGAAATATGATAGTGCCATTTTTAGCCTGCCATTATCTGTGATGTATGTCATCCTAACACAATTGCTTGTACAGCATATGTCAGAAATAAGTCACACCTGTCTAAAACAGCTATTTCCCTAGGCAAATCTCTCTTGGCTATGTTCTGCATGTGAGTCTCAAAATGCTTTAAACATAGAAAATGAAGAACTAAAAATAATGCAAATAAAAAACTTTGATTAGAAAAAAATTATAGGGAAGAACTTTGGCAAGATGGCGGCGTAAGAGGACGCTGGGCTCACCGCGCGTCCTGCTGATCACTTAGATTCCACCTACACCTGCCTAAATAACCCAGAAAAACACCAGAGGATTAGCAGAATGGAGTCGCCGGAGCCAAGCGCAGACAAGAGGCCCAGGGAAGAGGGTAGGAAGGGCGGCGAGGCAGTGCGCGCTCCACGGACTGGTGGGAGGGAGCCGGGGCAGAGGGGCGGCTCGCCGGCCAAGCAGAGCCCCCGAGTCTGGCTTGCAAAAGCGGAGGGGCCTGACGGACTGTGTTCCGACAGCAAGCGCGACTTAGCGTCTGGGAGGTCATAAGTTAACAGCTCTGCTCAGAAAGCGGGAAGGCTGGAGGACAAAGGGAGGGAGAGCTGCTGAGCCCCCTGACGACAGAGCTCAGTTTGGTGGGGAACAAAGGCGCTCGCCAGCGCCATCTCCCCCGCCCATCCCCCAGCCAAAATCCCAAAGAGAACCAGTTCCTGCCAGGGAACTTGCTCGCTCCGCGCAAACACCCAACTCTGTTCTTCTGCGGAGCCAAACCTCCGGCAGCGGATCTGACTCCCTCCCGCTGCCACAGGGCCCCTCCTGAAGTGGATCACCTAAGGAGAAGCGATCTAAGCCTGCCCCTCCTGCCCCTGTGCACCTTGCCTACCCACCCCAGCTAATACGCCAGATCCCCAGCATCACAAGCCTGGCAGGGTGCAAGTAGCCCAGATGGGCCACCCCACCCCACAGTGAATCCCGCCCCTAGGAGAGGGGAAGAGAAGGCACACACCAGTCTGACTGTGGCCCCAGGGGTGGGCTGGGGGCAGACATCAGGTCTGACTGCGGCCCCGCCCACCAACTCCAGTTATACACCACAGCACAGGGGAAGTGCCCTGCAGGTCCACACCATGCCAGGGACTGTCCAAAATGACCAAGCGGAAGAATTCCCCTCAGAAGAATCTCCAGGAAATAACAACAGCTAATGAGCTGATCAAAAATGATTTAAATAATATAACAGAAAGTGAATTTAGAATAATAGTCATAAAATTAATCGCTGGGCTTGAAAACAGTATACAGGACAGCAGAGAATCGCTTGCTACAGAGATCAAGGGCCTAAGGAACAGTCACGAGGAGCTGAAAAACACTTTAAATGAAATGCAAAACAAAATGGAAACCACCACAGCTCGGCTTGAAGAGGCAGAGGAGAGAATAGGTGAACTAGAAGATAAAGTTATGGAAAAAGAGGAAGCTGAGAAAAAGAGAGATAAAAAAAACAGGAGTGTGAGGGGAAAATTAGAGAATTAAGTGATACACTAAAAAGAAATAATATACGCATAATTGGTATCCCAGAGGAGGAAGAGAGAGGGAAAGGTGCTGAAGGGGTACTTGAAGAAATCATAGCTGAGAACTTCCCTGAACTGGGGAAGGAAAAAGGCATTGAAATCCAAGAGGCACAGAGAACTCCCTTCAGACGTAACTTGAATCAATCTTCTGCACGACATATCATAGTGAAACTGGCAAAATACAAGGATAAAGAGAAAATTCTGAAAGCAGCAAGGGGTAAACGTGCCCTCACATATAAAGGGAGACCTATAAGACTCGTGACAGATCTCTCTTTTGAAACTTGGCAGGCCAGAAAGGATTGGCACGAGATTTTCAGGGTGCTAGACAGAAAAAATATGCAGCCAAGAATCCTTTATCCAGCAAGTCTGTCATTTAGAATAGAAGGAGAGATAAAGGTCTTCTGAAACAAACAAAAACTGAAGGAATTTGTCACCACTAAACCAGCCCTACAAGAGATCCTAAGGGGGACCCTGTGAGACAAAGTCCCAGAGACATCACTACAAGCATAAAACATACAGACATCACAATGACTCTAAACCCGTATCTTTCTATAATAACACTGAATGTAAATGGATTAAATGCGCCAACCAAAAGAAAGACATAGGGTATCAGAATGGATAAAAAAACAAGACCCATCTATTTGCTGTCTACAAGAGACTCATTTTAGACCTGAGGACACCTTTAGATTGAGAGTGAGGGGATGGAGAACTATTTATCATGCGACTGGAAGCCAAAAGAAAGCTGGAGTAGCCATACTTATATCAGACAAACTAGACTTTAAATTAAAGGCTGTAACAAGAGATGAAGAAGGACATTATATAATAGTTACAGGGTCTATCCATCAGGAAGAGCTAACAATTATCAATGTCTATGCGCCGAATACCGGAGCCCCCAAATATATAAAACAATTACTCATAAACATAAGCAACCTTATTGATAAGAATGTGGTAATTGCAGGGGACCTTAACACCCCACATACAGAAATGGATAGATCATCTAGACACATGGTCAATAAAGAAACAAGGGCCCTGAATGAGACATTGGATCAGATGGACTTGACAGATATATTTATAACTCTGCATCCCAAAGCAACAGAATATACTTTCTTCTCGAGTGCACATGGAACATTCTCCAAGATAGATCATATGCTGGGTCACAAAACAGCCCTTCATAAGTTTACAAGAATTGAAATTATACCATGCTTACTTTCAGACCACAATGCTATGAAGCTTGAAATCAACCACAGAAAAAAGTCTGGAAAACCTCCAAAAGCATGGAGGTTAAAGAACACCCTACTAACGAATGAGTGGGTCAACCAGGCAATTAGAGAAGAAATTAAAAAATATATGGAAACAAACAAAAATGAAAATACAACAATCCAAACGCTTTGGGACGCAGCGAAGGCAGTCCTGAGAGGAAAATACATTGCCATCCAGGCCTATCTCAAGAAACAAGAAAAATCCCAAATACAAAATCTAACAGCACACCTAAAGGAAATAGAAGCAGAACAGCAAAGGCAGCCTAAACCCAGCAGAAGAAGAGAAATAATAAAGATCAGAGCAGAAATAAACAATATAGAATCTAAAAAAACTGTAGAGCAGATCAACAAAATGAAGAGCTGGTTTTTTGAAAAAATAAACAAAATTGACAAACCTCTAGCCAGGCTTCTCAAAAAGAAAAGGGAGATGACCCAAATAGATAAAATCATGAATGAAAATGGAATTATTACAACCAATCCCTCAGAGATACAAACAATTATCAGGGAATACTATGAAAAATTATATGCCAACAAATTGGACAACCTGGAAGAAATGGACAAATTCCTAAACATCCACACTCTTCCAAAACTCAATAAGGAGGAAACAGAAAGCTTGAACAGACCCATAACCAGCGAATAAATTGAATCGGTTAT
The DNA here is from genome assembly GCF_022837055.1 of Prionailurus viverrinus. Lineage (NCBI taxonomy): Eukaryota > Metazoa > Chordata > Mammalia > Carnivora > Felidae > Prionailurus > Prionailurus viverrinus. The sequence goes on from NC_062565.1 coordinate 46,256,539, forward strand.
CAAAAATCTCCCAACAAATAAGAGTCCAGGACCAGATGGCTTCCCAGGGGAGTTCTACCAGACGTTTAAAGCAGAGATAATACCTATCCTTCTCAAGCTATTCCAAGAAATAGAAAGGGAAGGAAAACTTCCAGACTCATTCTATGAAGCCAGTATTACTTTGATTCCTAAACCAGACAGAGACCCAGTAAAAAAAGAGAACTACAGGCCAATATCCCTGATGAATATGGATGCAAAAATTCTCAATAAGATACTAGCAAATCGAATTCAACGGCATATAAAAAGAATTATTCACCATGATCAAGTGGGATTCATTCCTGGGATGCAGGGCTGGTTCAACATTCGCAAATCAATCAACGTGATACATCACATTAACAAAAAAAAAGAGAAGAACCATATGATCCTGTCAGTCGATGCAGAAAAGGCCTTTGACAAAATCCAGCACCCTTTCTTAATAAAAACCCTTGAGAAAGTCGGGATAGAAGGAACATACTTAAAGATCATAAAGGCAATTTATGAAAAGCCCACAGCTAACATCATCCTCAACGGGGAAAAACTGAGAGCTTTTTCCCTGAGATCAGGAACACGACAGGGATGCCCACTCTCACCGCTGTTGTTTAACATAGTGTTGGAAGTTCTAGCATCAGCAATCAGACAACAAAAGGAAATCAAAGGCATCAAAATTGGCAAAGATGAAGTCAAGCTTTCGCTTTTTGCAGATGACATGATATTATACATGGAAAATCTGATAGACTCCACCAAAAGTCTGCTAGAACTGATACAGGAATTCAGCAAAGTTGTAGGATACAAAATCAATGTACAGAAATCAGTTGCATTCTTATACACTAACTATGAAGCAACAGAAAGACAAATAAAGAAACTGATCCCATTCACAATTGCACCAAGAAGCATAAAATACCTAGGAATAAATCTAACCAAAGATGTAAAGGATCTGTATGCTGAAAACTATAGAAAGCTTATGAAGGAAATTGAAGAAGATTTAAAGAAATGGAAAGACATTCCCTGCTCATGGATTGGAAGAATAAATATTGTCAAAATGTCAATACTACCCAAAGCTATCTACACATTCAATGCAATCCCAATCAAAATTGCACCAGCATTCTTCTCGAAACTAGAACAAGCAATCCTAAAATTCATATGGAACCACAAAAGGCCCCGAATAGCCAAAGGAATTTTGAAGAAGAAGACCAAAGCAGGAGGCATCACAATCCCAGACTTTAGCCTCTACTACAAAGCTGTCATCATCAAGACAGCATGGTATTGGCACCAAAACAGACACATAGACCAATGGAATAGAATAGAAACCCCAGAACTAGACCCACAAACGTATGGCCAACTCATCTTTGACAAAGCAGGAAAGAACATCCAATGGAAAAAAGACAGCCTCTTTAACAAATGGTGCTGGGAGAACTGGACAGCAACATGCAGAAGGTTGAAACTAGACCACTTTCTCACACCAGTAACAAAAATAAACTCAAAATGGATAAAGGACCTGAATGTGAGACAGGAAACCATCAAAACCTTAGAGGAGAAAGCAGGAAAAGACCTCTCTGACCTCAGCCGTAGCAATCTCTTACTCGACACATCCCCAAAGGCAAGGGAATTAAAAGCAAAAGTGAATTACTGGGACCTTATGAAGATAAAAAGCTTCTGCACAGCAAAGGAAACAACCAACAAAACTCAAAGGCAACCAACGGAATGGGAAAAGATATTCGCAAATGACATATCGGACAAAGGGCTAGTATCCAAAATCTATAAAGAGCTCACCAAACTCCACACCCGAAAAACAAATAACCCAGTGAAGAAATGGGCAGAAAACATGAATAGACACTTCTCTAAAGAAGACATCCAGATGGCCAACAGGCACATGAAAAGATGTTCAGCGTCGCTCCTTATCAGGGAAATACAAATCAAAACCACACTCAGGTATCACCTCATGCCAGTCAGAGTGGCCAAAATGAACAAATCAGGAGACTATAGATGCTGGAGAGGATGTGGAGAAACGGGAACCCTCTTGCCCTGTTGGTGGGAATGCAAATTGGTGCAGCCGCTCTGGAAAGCAGTGTGGAGGTTCCTCAGAAAAATAAAAATTGACCTACCCTATGACCCAGCAATAGCACTGCTAGGAATTTATCCAAGGGATACAGGAGTACTGATGCATAGGGCCACTTGTACCCCAATGTTCATAGCAGCACTCTCAACAATAGCCAAATTATGGAAAGAGCCTAAATGTCCATCAACTGATGAATGGATAAAGAAATTGTGGTTTATATACACAATGGAGTACTACGTGGCAATGAGAAAGAATGAAATATGGCCCTTTGTAGCAACGTGGATAGAACTGGAGAGTGTTATGCTAAGTGAAATAAGCCAAACAGAGAAAGACAGATACCATATGGTTTCACTCTTATGTGGATCCTGAGAAACTCAACAGAAACCCATGGAGGAGGGAAAGGAAAAAAAAAAAAGAGTTTAGAGTGGGAGAGAGCCAAAGCATAAGAGACTGTTAAAAACTGAGAACTGAGGGTTGATGGGGGGTGGGAGGGAGGGGAGGGTGGGTGATGGGTATTGAGGAGGGGACCTTTTGGGATGAGCACTGGGTGTTGTATGGAAACCAATTTGTCAATAAATTTCATATAAAAAAAAAAGAAATTATAGGTAGACCTATTACTCTTATTGTCATTTAGCATAGACCATATAGGAAAATTAATCTTACATACTTAGTTCTGCATAATAATAGGATCAAAGCAAAGTTGTTTATGTTTTGATTTTTGTTATTTTGTTTCTCACCACCCTCCCAAGGGATTTTAATGTATCTTATAACCCATTTTCTAAAATCATACATTTGCCATTCAAGAGAACTTTGCTTTACCTAGCCGTACCTCTACAGTAAGAAATTGTTCAAAATCAAACTATTTTTTTTATTCCAGTTAGCGATAACGTTGCATTGAAAACAGACACGGTTAGAAACTTACACATTGCGTTTAGCACGTAGCCCAGTCTGACAAATACTCTCTAATTTATGGTGTAATTAACTCAAGAAATATGTAAATGCATTAAATTTTCCAAATTGTATATGCAGCAGTTATGGGTGATCATAAAATGTGAAACGGAAAATGACATTTTCTTAAGACTCTTTTGTAGCTCCCTATTGCACACGAACTAAAATACAAATTTTTCCTTTCCCTAGACTCATGAAATACTCAAACTGACTCTTTTTCCTTCCACCTCATCTGGGCCATTACTAAGCTCTAAAATGAGTAGTGGCCTTTCAATTATTTGCCCAACCAAACCCTTTCTCAACACAGAGATCATAAATGTTATTCTCTCTACCGAGAAACCTTTTTCTCATTAAAAAAAAAAAAAAGTATAGGCATTTCAGGTCTCAGCCTAATGTCCTCTGAGAGTGCTGATCCCGCCCCACTTGCCTGCCATGGTGCAGATAGTCCTGCCCATTATTCTCTATTTCAGCATCCTGTTTATTTCCTTCAAGGCACATATGGTTTTTAATAATGTTTTATTGACCTGATTTTGGTCTTTCACATAAAGTAAAAAGTAAGTTCCATGTCAGCATAGCTCATGCCTGAAAAATCAGCTTTGAATCCCCAGACCTGGCACAAAGAATTTGAATAAAAAATGATATTTGTCTTTATATTTTTAATCCTTTTAATCACAAAATGTTCAAAAATGCACAAATTTAGGGAACTAGTGAAATGCGCATCCTCCATATTTAAAACTTACCCAAATTTTGCCACTTTTCCTTCCCTTGTATTTTTTTTACACAGTTCTGTATTGTCCTTTGATAAAATAAGACTGTAGACACTATGTCACTTTGACATACATTTCTAAGACATACCTGTAATTATTCAAATCCTCAGGAAATATTTTTACCAGTAGAATTTTTTTAATCTGGGAAATTAGATTTATAGTTGAATTGTGCCTAGATTGTGATTTGTTTGTACTGTTTGGAAAAATGTGCATTTTCTACCATAATTACGATGCCACAATCACAACAAATACAAATTAACAATGGTCTTTTGGTAACTTTAATACCCAGTTCAAGCCAGATTTCCTTTATCACCTCATATATATCTATTCAGTTTATTTATTCAGATATATATTAAAGCCCAAGGTGTGCATTAGTTTATAAATCTGTACCTATATCCATATCTGAAGTCTTTCTAAACCTAGATCTAACCTCCTTTTTGTCCCCTGCCACTGTCATACACAGCAGAGCTTGTATAGTGTCCCATATCTGGTAGCTGTTTTCTCCCTTGTGGCATCATCCAACCTGTTTTCCTACCCCTCATGTACCCCAAGAATGGATGTTATCTCTAGAAGTTAAATTCAGGTCTCAATTTTGATAAGATTGCTCCATAGAAGGCACCATGTGCTTTAAATTGCTTCATGTCAAAAGGCACAGAATGATTAGTTACCCTGTGAGGCCAACATGAAAGCTGGATTCGGGTGTTGGCAGCTTACTTAGCTTTTCCTATCAAACGTTTTTACTAGTGGGGCAGCTGGGTGGCCCAGTTGGTTGCGTATCTGACTTGGCTTCAGCTAAGTTCATGATCTCATGGTTTGTGAGTTCAAACCCCACACCCGGCTCTGTGCTGATGGTTCAGAGCCTGGGTGGGATTCTCTCTTCCTTTCTCTCTGCCCTTCCCATGAGCACTCTTTCTCTCTCAAAGAGCGAGAAAAGAAACAAAACAAATTTTTCACTAGTGAGATCGTTGCTGGTGATTGTTACCAAAATTAATTGCAGCTAAGGGTGTCAACGTGGAGATTTTTCTAAATCTATCTGTTTAAAAAAATTTTTTAAATACATTTATTTATTTTTGATAGAGACAGAGCACAAGCGGGGAGGGGCAGAGAGAGAGAAGGAGACACAGAATCCGAAGCAGGGTCTAGGCTCCCAGCTGTCAGCCCAGAGCCCGACGCGGGCCTCGAACTCACAAACAACGAGATCATGACCTGAGCCAAAGTCAGATGCTTAACCGACTGAGCCACTCTAAATCTATCTTTACCTGTGCATTTGTTAGCTGAGATTATTCTGAGTCTGCTCTTGGTGGTCACTGGGCCTCATTTGCTCATTTTATGAGGTTTGTGGGTTTACTATTGTCTAGCTTTGTTGAGATTATCCATGTGTTATTTTTCTCTGATTTTTTTCTCTCTTTTGGTCTTTCTGCTTAGCCCTTGTTGGGTTTGGTTGTCGAGAGGGAATTCTGAGCAGATTAAAACAAATTATGTTGTTGGCAGTGATCACCTCTATGTCCCCTTCCTTCATACTTTAAAGTCTTCTTTTACCTACTTTCTGTGTGCATCCCCCATCTCCGTTTCTGTTCTCTTTCTTCCCTTCTAAACATTTCTGGTCTAATTAGCAATTTAGTTTTTCAGAGCTGATTTTGCATGTATAAACTGTAGTTAATTACACAGCTGTGTGCTGGAATTATACAGGCTCTTCTCTGTGAAAAAATCTAAAACTTCTCAGTTTAAAAAACTATCCCTAATGTCATGTTAATTTATGAAAGGACCCAGAATAAGTTCTGGTCTCAGGCTGTCCCAAGGTATTTCTCGAAGCCAGTTCTCTTTGTCTTTTACTTATTTTCACTGGAAATAGCACTTTGTTCTTTCCCTGATAGTCCTTGGTAATGTTAGAACGTCCTCTAAAATTCCTTGAAACTTACTCGGATTCTCAGGAGATGTTTCATTTGTGGAGTTATATTTCTCGTTCAGTAGTATATGGATTGTGATCATTTGTATTGTTCAGGTTTCAGTCTTTTACGGTGTTAAAATGTGTGTATCCCCACCCCCAAGCCCAACCTGTGCTATTCACCTTGGGTGAAAAACACTACTGATTCACAGCAGAGCTTGTCACCTCATTAATACCGACTTCTTCTACTAGGGACTGGGTACTCCTATCTAAATCACCCCAAGGAAGGAGGCAAGGCCTACAATTAGATGTGGTGGGAACAGCTGGAAATATTTTATATTTGTTTCTATAAACTGCCTCCTTCCTAAGGGCAGAGTAAAGGTTATTAAACAAGGCCTTTGGAATGAGAAGGAATTTTGCCATTTACGTTGGGTTTCAGGATCACATTATAATTACTGGACCCACATTCATATCCTTCCTATCAGATAAAAGTTACTGTGCTGTATATTTGGACTTGCAAGATGTAGGCAACTTTTACCAAATTAAACTAAATGGTTACAGAGAGTAGCCAATAAAGCTCATTTAAGAATAACCTGGAGGGGCGCCTGGGTGGCTCAGGCAATTGAGTGTCAGACTTTGGCTCAAGTCACAATCTCAAGGTTCATGAGTTCGAGCCCCATGTCGGGTTCTGTGCTGACAGCTCAGAGCCTGGAACCTGCTTCGGATTCTGTGTCTCCCTCTCTCTCTCTGCCCCTCCCCTGCTTGCATTTTTTCTCTCAAAAATGAATAAATGTTAAAACAAATTTAAAAAAAAAGAACGTGGAGTTAGTTATAGGTTACACTGTTGGTTTTCACTGCAGAAGAAATATTGACATTAGAAGGTAACTGAAAGCCCAATAGGCTTCCTCCAGCAAAGTGTGATTTGAAAGATGTACTCAAACCAAAGTTACATCAAAATATCTCAGCCTCAGGTGACCGCTCAGCCTTTCCTGAACTGAAATTCTTACCAGGTTTCACCAGCATCTGCCTTTTCCACATGGCCCATCTAAAGCTATTGAGACCCTTCACCCAATATTATCTTTATTATAATTATGTAACTATAATTATGTATTACATGATAATTATAAAAATATTTTATTAAACCACAAAGGGGAATTATTTCAATACACTTTAATTTATCCCTAGTTATACATTAAAGAGAAAAAGAACTGCAATGAACTATAAAACAGTATTCAGCAGGACACTGATATTTTCAATAATAACATGGGTACTGTCATAATGAAACTATTATACATATATTATAGGATGAGGCAAATAAGTACACTAATGGCACATGCAACCAAGGTTTAACAGACAAGTAGATGCAAACAAGAAATATTTATTTTATATTTTTAATTTTTTAAGTTGTAAGAAATATATTTATTTAAATCAATAATGATATCAGGAGTAGAATTTAGTGATTCATCATGTACATATAACACCCAGTGGCTCATCCCAACAAGTGCCCTCTTAATGTCCATCACCCATTTATCCCATCCCCCCCACCCACCTCCCCTCCAGCAACCCTCAGTTTGTTCTCTGTATTTAAGAGTCTCTTATTGTTTGCCTCCCTCTGTTTATATCTTATTTTTCCTTCCCTTTCCCTTCATCTGTTGTGTTTCTTAAATTCTACATATGAGTGAAATCATAGGATACTTATATTTCTCTGACTTGCTTAGCATTATACCCTCTAGTTCAATCCATATTTTAGCAAATGGCAAGATTTCATTCTTTTTGATTCCTGAGTAACTCAAACACACACACACTCACACACACACACACACACACACACACACACACCACATCTTCTTTATCCATTCATCAGTCAATGGATATTTGGGCTCTTTCCACAATTTGGCTATTGTTGATAGCGCTGCTATAAACATTGGGGTGCATGTTTGTTTTCATGCATGTTTGTTTCACACTGTTTGTTTCAGCATTTTTGTATCTTTTTGATAAATACCTAGTGGGGCAATTTCTGGATCATAGGGTAGTTCTGTTTTTAATTTTTTGAGGAACCTCCACACTGTTTTTCAGAGCGGCTGCACCAGTTTGCATTCCCACCAACAGTGCGAGAGGGTTCCCCTTTCTCTGCATGCTCTCCAGCATCTATAGTCTCCTGATTTGTTCATTTTAGCCATTCTGACTGGTGTGAGGTGGTATCTGAGTGTGATTTTGATTTACATTTCCCTGAGGAAATATTTTAAATAGCTGATCAGAATGTCTGTATCCTTAAACTTAAAAATATCAGTGTAAACTCTTAACCTGCAAAAAAAAATTCTTTATTAATCTTGATGGCTGAAAAGGTCTGGTATCCCAATCCACTAACAACGTTTATCTCTCATCTAGATATGGTCTCCTAATTCTGTTTTTCATAGAAAGCAAGCAGAGTGGCTCAAAGAAATGGTTGGTCTTAGATCTGGCTGGGCAGAAAATACAGAGTGTTAACACCAGAAAGCAAATAATTTATCAAATACTGCTGGTACTGTGCTAAATGGAAACAAGCCAATTTGAAAGGATATCTCTGGTTAAAATGGAAAATTTGAAGGGTGCCTGCATGGGTCAGTTGATTAAGCATCCAACTCTTGATTTTGGCTCAGGCGTGATCTCAGGGTTCATGAGTTGGAGCCCCACCTGGGGCTCTGTGCTGTCAGCACTGAGTCTGCTGCTCTCTTGTCCTTCCTCTCTGCCCCTCCCCCACTCACACACATAGTCTCTAAGTAAACATGAAAACAAAATTTTTTTAATGGAAAATTTGAGTACCACAAAGAATAATGACTGAAATGGATTGAAATCCATCAAATATGTTAAAAATCCATAATTTCAAAATGAAAATAAAACAAATTGGTCATCTTGAAATTTTTCTAGCACATCAATTTCTTATTGTTCTGAAAGGTAGTACATAGGGGCACAGAATCAACACATCCTGCCAATACTATACTGCCTGCTCCTCATGATGGACCGTTGCTCTTAGAAAATAATTCCTACTAATGAACTCAAAAAAATTTTAAACTCAACAGTAGAGATGGTGACATTGAGCAGGGATGATATGTAAAGCAAATTTTGCTATCAAACATTTATATGATGAAATGTTTACAATGTCAAAGCAAACACTAGAAATTGTGAGGGATTAGGGAGAAGGTGTTGGTTCTGTCTAGGGGGTAGAGTGTGATTTATGAATGGAACAGATTAAAGACAGAATAAGGATATTCTATTTTAGATATTTTTAGAGGTTTGACTTTATTTATACACTGAGTAGCCATAAAAGGTTTTTGAGAAATGGATCTAAATATTTCCACCTGTGTTTTACAACTGCATTTCTGTTGGTAAAATGGAATATGTGGATTAAGAGGTGAAACCTTGCTGGCAGAGAAGTTAGTTGGTATATTAGGAGATGGTTCCAGAACAGAATGAGTGTATAAACAAGTACAGTTAAGTGGGACTGCCAAGGAGACAATGAATATGCAAGAAACTGGAGCTTTAGAAACATCAAAATGACAGGACCAGTTGAATGTGGAAGAATGGAGGGAAGTAAAACACACCTATATATGTTTATTGAAACTCCATAAGAGAAAAGGGATTATTAACAAAATTCGTATAAGGAGACTTTCTCTTTGATATCTTTAACCAAGTGTGTGTGTGTGTGTGTGTGTGTGTGTGTGTGTGTGTATTATTTTTTATATAATTTACTCTTCTTATCTACCATTATGCTAAAAGTAGCCTGAGAATGAGGTTAGCTCAACATTTGCTTTTGCTCAAGGCTACATCCAGTAAATTAATTCTTCCTCCAGTTCAGAAGAGAAATAAATCAATTACCCTTGCTGAAGGGTGGCTATCTTGAGTGATTTTAAGAAAAACTCAGGTCATTCTAAAGAAATGTCCGAAATAGCTACAGAAAGTTAAGAGCAAGATAAGCACTAATTTGCGATCTCCTTCATTCCAGTGATGGTGAGCTTAATAGAGGACAAATTTTATCACCAGGTCTTTTCAGGGTCAAACTGATATTTTAGTATTTCTATGAATATGCTGCACTGTCTGAGATGAAGTCTGTGTTTGTGAGATAGGTCTAAGGCTGAACCTTAGCACTAAAAGGACAACAATATACATTTTACTCCCGATAAAGCTCTTTGTACCTTAAATCTTCCTGATTCTTTTTCCCCCTATTTCTTTGTATATATTGTCTTTCATAAATGAGAACCTAAGAGACAGTGGGACAATGGACTATGAACTGATTGAGGACAATTGATTTTTAATTACTTGGATAAACTAGGCATCTATTTAGTGATTAGTAAGTTACCTTGAAAAGGAAGAGGAAAGCAAGTGGTTAAGTTTGTTTACACATAGGAAAATATAAATAAAGCTAGATTGTTTTTCCTGTTTTGCTCTATCTCTGGGAAAGCCTGGACGCCTGTCTTTAACTCTTGGCTAAGCTAAGAACAATAGGAGTTATGTGTTCTGCAAAGTCTGACATCTTCCTGGCAACCACCAGGGGCAGTTTGCTTACTGATAATTTTTACCTGGCATAACCAGTTAGATAGTCTGGCTTGATGAAGTGACCATGTGGGCATTAAAACACCACTGGGAACTCCTTCCTTGAGTATGAGTGAGTGTGTATCTGAGAAGTCTCATGAGTGCTTTCAAATAATGAAACTTAAAAACTTTGCAAAGTACATTCTTGGCAAAAGAACATTAGGTAGGCAAGGGGACAAAAGAGAGAAACTGGGAGATGTAGTAAGTTGGGGATTTGAGAAAGGACTGCTTCAGCTTTAGGTATTTAGAGCTATTTTGAATGGTGCATAATTCACTTAAATTAAGTCCAAGATTGATGAAGAGCTATCACTGAACTCACTAGTAAGTGCTCATGAGATCTCCTATTTTCACTATTTTTTTCCTTAGGATGTACTGCAATAAGATAATAAATCAAGCCCTGAACATTGCTGAAGTATGTCCAGAAAAACAGGATTTTTCTGGATACCAAACAGACAAAACCAAGAACAATGTAGTCCAGGGTCAATGAAGACATGGAATGTGCTGCCTTCCATGTCCTTCACTGTAAAGCATTCGAGACCGAAGTTCTCTACTGTCTCTAAAAACTGATAAGAATTATCATATGAACCAATGAGCAGACAGGATACTTATAATTCTGTCACATTTGAATTTAGGTCTAAAATTATGAGTCTCTTACCTTCTGTTTCCAGGAAAAGAGAAAATCTTGTCAAATCTCACATGATTTATGCATGCTGACCTTGCTTGAAAAATCAGACTTAATGCCAGGTTATTAATGTTTGAAATTGGGTTAACAGACATTTCATTCTGGACCCACATTTTAGTGCTATATACTGTTTTTTTATAGCCCAGGCTGCACACGAGCAGATATTACTCATCACTTTTTGGAACTATTACCTTTTTCACATTTTCAATTAAAAAAATTCCATCACTTCCAAATGATCAACTAAAACTCCACTGTAAAATAATAATTCTCCATTTGACTTTCTAGAATCAATATGCAGTCAGAAAAACAAATGGCAAATGACAATTCTCAAAGGTTTAAACTATGGAAAGGCAGAAGGAAAAATTTTTAAAATTTCAAATTCCAATCTGAAATATAATTTTTTTTTACAGTGAGCAGAAGCATGCAAATTTTGAATCATAGACTGGGAACTAGCTTCTTGTCACATCCACTGTATTCTTTGGGTCCAATCAAGTTGGATAATCCAGACTCAAGGGAGAAGATGCTATCCTCTGTCTCTTGATGTGAGAATCTGTAAAGTCACATTATAAAAGGAATGGGAACAGGGTTGACTGAAGGCTTGTGGTAATTTTTGGCATCTAACACACCAGGAAAATTCAAATAAAAATAAAGTGTCATAGGCAATGAACTAGATGGCTTAAGATACAGTCCAATTTTCTACTGTCTAAACAGGTAAAAAATGTTCACTTTGAAAAAAAAATTCTTGTGAAGGAATATTCTAACAAATATTCTATTTGTTAGAATACTGCTTAACATTTTAACATAAATGAATTCAATTCTTAGAGATGTGTAGAGAACTCTATATAATATTTTAATATTCTTAGTATTATATAAGGGCATCATTACAATAACCCTGTGTTCTGATTTTTCTATTATAATCCCATAGTGTTTAAATGTTTTATCATTTTCTACATTCTATTCCATATCCTCCAAATCTAGTCCATTTTTGACAGGTATTGTGTCCTCATTTTTATTCTGGGAAATGTCATTCTTGTATGAAAAGCTTACTTTAAAATGTGTATGTATTTTTATACATATTAATTGGACTTAGTTAATAGAGAATAGAGAAAATTGACTGGTTAATAGGTATACAAGTCTGATAGATGGCTAGAAAGAGGCCATATAAATGTTGGGGAATATCTAGCAGTACATAGCAAAATCTATTCTCGAGAACTTCAGCAAGCACAGAGTAGGCATTACCTGGAGAGTTGCCAGAAATGCATTCATCATAGTAAAGTCAGTGACCTAGGGCAGTTAGTTATCTGGGAGACACGGGACTATCTAGGAGGTCACTTGTTACGATGAGCACTGGGTGTAGTATGTATGTGAACTAAATAGAATTTAAAAAGTTGAAAAAAAAGAATCAGTGATCACAGAGTAGATCAAGCAAGGGAAAGACTGAACACACTGAGTGTGGACCAAAGCCTGTGTGCTGGCACTCTGTAACAGCTAGCCTCCCTCCGTGCATCAACAATATCAATGCAGTGCAGAATGAAGATCTGGCCTTCCCAGATCCTGCAGGTGGAAATGTAGGTGAAAGGGGAGAAGATTACAATGAGTCAGCATATCTGGGAGAAATAGTTCACACATGTTCTTTTTGAAAAAAAAAAAAAAAAGTCTGCTGGGGTGCCTGGGTGGCTCAGTCAGTTAAGCGTCCAGCTTCGGCTCAGGTCATGATCTCACAGTCCGTGAGTTCGAGCCCCGCGTCGGGCTCTGTGCTGACAGCGCAGAGCCTGGAGCCTGCTTCAGATTCTGTGTCTCCCTCTCTCTCTGCCCCTCCCCTGCTCATGCTCTGCCTCTCTCTGTCTCCAAAGTAAATAAAAACATTAAAAAAATTTTTTAAAAAGTCTGTAGTAATTAGGACTATATGACTTGTTGGGCACTTATATTTGCCAATCATTAACTGTGTAACTTTGGATGTTACTTAACCTTGTTGTTTCTGTTTCCCATTATATGAAGTAAGAATACTGAGGTACTGCTAAGCACCTGATTCAGACGGTTATTGTGAGAATTAAATAAACTTGTATAGGTATTTGGTAACGAGTCACTTCAAAACTTAGTGGCTTAAAACAATGGCAGGATTTATTTTGTTCAGAAATTTGTAATTGGTGCAGGGATAACTTATCTCTGGTCCTCTCATCATCACCTGGCGTGCATAAAGGCCATTCACTCAGAGTCTGTGCCTCCCTGTGAACTCACCAGCAGAGCCCAATTCTCAGAAGGAAGACTTATGAGTGAGATTTTTACCACCAACCCCCCAAAAAATGATTTTTTGCAGTCCAACAGCTTTTGCTCCAGATTCTGAACTCCTAGATGAAGATAATTAGTAATATAAATCTTTAAAATTTCTTTTTTCCAGTTTGTCTTGGCCACACTTGTCAACTTTGATAATGAAGCATATACTGAGGATTGTGATTGCTTTGAATACGTTGTGATGTTACAATTTTCAAAGCAGAGGTTTTACATTTACTTTTTTTTCTAGATGTTCTTGGAACAACTGTAAATACTATCATTAAGAAAAATGGCTTTCTGGGGCACCTGGGTGACTCAAGTCAGTTAAGCATCCAACTCTTGAATTCGGTTCCAGTAATGATCACACAGCTCATGGGATTGCGCCCTGTGTCAGGCTCCTCACTGAGCATGGACCCTGCTTAAGATTCTGTCTCTCTCTGCCCCTCCCCTGCTCACACATTCTCTCAAAAAAAAAAAAAAATGCTTTCGTGGTGATGGTTGCTAGATAATCTATAAGAATACAACAGATTTTCATACTGATCCTACATCCAGTGATTTACTAACTTTACTTTTTATATAATAAATGAATCAAAGTATTAGAAACAAGTTTTATTCTTTTGGATATTCTTATATATGCGATAATTCCAACTATTATATAAATTTTATTTTTTTCTTAAGCCTTATAACTTTCTTCTTACCTTATTATCCTAAAACTTTGAATAGTAAGTAAAAGGCAATCATGAGAGCAGACATCCTTTTTACGAGAGTGCTTTCAATATTCCTATATTATACTAAGAAAGTTCTGGGGCACCTGGGTGGCTCAGTTGGTTAAGCATCCCACTCTTAATTTCAGCTCTGGTTATTCGTGATTTCAAGCCCCACATCAGGCTTTGTGCTGACAGTGTGGAGCCTGCTTGGGATTCTCTCTCTATACCCCCCATACTCTCTCTCTCTCTCAAAATAAATACAATAGACTTTTTTAAAAAATTAAGAAATCTCTATTCACTGCTAATTGAATTTTGATTATGAATCTATTTTGACTTTTATCAAAAACATTTTTTGCATCTATAAAGATCATTGTATTTTTCTCCTTTATTTTGTAAATGTAAGTGGAACACATTGGTTTATTTTCAGATGCTAAACTACCTTACCTTCTTGAACAAGTCCAAATTTTGTATCCTATTATAAATTTGCATATAATTCTTTTATATGTCATTTGATCAGTAACTTTGTTTAGAATTTTTGTATGTATGTCTATAAAAGAGAATACCCTCTATAACTTCCCTTAAAATATCCTTGAGAAGATTTTTGTAAGGTTATGTAGATTAGTTTTATAAAATATATTGGGAAGTATTATTTTTGTCTTGAAATATTTGTACACAATTAGCCTTAAGTATTTAAAATAATATATTGGTGAGGGTATTTGGATATGGAGTTACTCCTTTATGGAAACTTCGATTGTACAAATGTGCTACTTCTCCTTGGTAAGTTGTTTTTCAAGATTTATGTCTACTGTGTTAAAAAGGATCTGGTATCTTTTCCTTTTATATTACTTACTTGTCTTTCTCTCTCCCTTTCTTCTGGCTTTGACCAGTCTTGTCAGACTAATAGTTAATATTATATATTCCAGTGCATATTTAATTTCTTCTATTCTTCATTGGTATTTCCTAATTCTTAAAAAGTAGACTTAGAACATCAAATTCCCTTTTATTCTTTTCTTACATGCACATTTAAGTCTACGCATTATTCTGTAAGTACCTCCTTGGTTATATTTCAAAGCTTTTGGATGCATATTTTTATTGTATGTCAATTCAAACTTTTTTTATGTTTATTTTTGAGAGAGAGCAAGCACACAAGCTAGGGAGGGGCAGAGAGAGACAGGGAGACAGAGGATCTGAAGCAGGTTCTGCACTATCATTGCAGAACCTGATGTGGGGCTCAAACTCATGAAATGTGACATCACAGCCTGAGCCAAAGTTGGATGCTTAACCGGCTGAGCCACCCAGTGCCTCTAAATACTTTTTTAATTTCTATTGTGACATCTTTGATCCATAAGCTATGCATTATTTATAAGTGAATTAATACCCTCACATTTCAGGGTTTTAAAAATACAAATAATTATTATTTCATTGCTTAAAATGTGCTCAAAGACCATTCTCTAATGTCCATTTAGAACTCCATAAGGCAATCAGCTGATTTAACAGCAGAAATTTTACAGGCTAGGAGAGAATGGCATGATATATTCAAAGTGCTAAAGGAAAATGCCTACAACCACGAATACTCTCTTTCTCCTCAATTCTGATCGATAGCCTTGTTAGGTAAATTGGCCTTAAAAGAAATGTTTAAATACCTTTTTAAGTAGAAAAGAAAAGATCATAACTAAAAGAAAAAAAAAAGAAAATGGGTAAAAGCAAATATACAGTAAAGGCAGTAGATCAACCATTTATAAAGTTTCTATAAAGGTTAAAAGACAAGATAAAAAGACCTAAAATATGACATCCTCTACATAAAATAAACGGGAAGGGAGTAAAAATTTAGAGCTTTTAGAAATGTTTGCCAAAAGTGACCATCAACTTAACATACTTTGCCATATGCAGGATAATATACATAAACCTCGTGGAAACCACACACCAAAATCCTATAATAGATATACAAAAAAATAAAGGGAAAGGAATCCAAACATAACACTAAAGAAGGTCACCAAGTCTTAGGGGAAGAGAGCAAGAGAAGAAAGGAACAAAGAAGTACTACAAAACAAGAAAAAATTAACAAAATGGCAATAAGTACATACAAATTGATAACTACTTTAAATGTAAATGGACTAAATGCTCTAATCAAAAGACATTGGGTGAATTAACGGATAAAACAAGATCCATATAAGTTACCTATAAGAGACTCCCTTCCTACCTAAAGATACATACAGAACAAAAGTGAAAAGATATTCCATGGAAATAAAAGCTAGGTTAGCAATACTAAAATGTCAAACAAAATAGACTTTAAAACAGAGAAAAGCACTGTGTAATTATAAATGGAACAATGCTACAAGAAGATAAAACAATTGTAAAGATCTATGCATGCAATATAGGAGCATCCAAAGCTATGAAGCAAATATTAACAGACATTAAGGGAGAAACTTACAGTATTACAAAAATAGTAGAGGAATTTAACACCCTACTTGCATCAATGAAAAAATAAACAGTGAACAACACATTCGACCACAGGGACTTAACAAATATATACAGAACATTCCATTCCAAAACCACAGAATACACTCTCCACACCCCCCCCCCCACCCCTAGGACACATGGAACATTCTATATTATCCCACTAAAAATCCTCAATAAATTTGAAAAGTTTGAAGTCTTTAAGCATCTTTTTGAACCACAATGGTAAGAAAATAGAGATCAATTACAAGAAATAAACTGAAAAAACATGAACCCATGGAGCCTAAACAACATGCTACTGAACAACCAATGGGTCAATAAAGAAATCAAAGAGTAAATGAAAATATACCTGGATACAAATGGAAACACAATGGCTCAAAATCTTTAGGATTCAACAAAAGCAATTCTAAAAAGGAAGTTAATAGCAATATAGGCCTATCTAAAAAAAAAAAAAAAAGAAAAAGAAAAATCTCAATCTAACTGAATGCTTAAAGGAACCTGAGGGGGGAAAAACAAAGAAAACCCAAAGTAGAAGAAAGAAAAAAAAAGAGAGATTAGAGTGGAAATAAATGTAAACCTACAAAAGAATAGAAAATATCAATGAAACCAAGAGCATTTTCTTGGTAAAGATAAATCAAGTGAAAGAGAAGTTATACCCAACATGATAGATATACAAATTATTGTAAAAAAATAACTATAAAAATTATGCCAACAAACTGGACAACCTAGAAGAAATTAATAAATTCCTACAAACATAATTTTTAAGACTGAATAAGTGAGAAATAGAAAATATGAACAGACCAATTACTAGTAAAAAAAAATTTGAATTGATAGTTAAAAAGAAAAAATCCCAACAAAGAAAAGTTAATACATATTCTCCTCAAGCCTCCTAGAAGAGGAAGAAATGATTCCAAATATATTCTAGGAGGACAGAAAAACCACACAAAGACACTACAAAAAAACTACAGGCCAATATCCCTCATTAACATAGATACCAAAACATTAAACCAAATTCAACAATACAGTAAAACGTTCATTCACAGTGATTGAGATTTAATCCATGGATGCAAAGATGGTTCAATATTCAGAAATCAATCCACATGATATGCTACATTAACAAAATGAAGAATACAAATCATATGATCATCTCAATAGATGTAAAAAAGGCATTTGACAAAATTCAATATCCATTCATGCTAAAAATGCTCAACAAAGTAGGGTTGGTGGGAACATAATAACGCCCATATATGACAACTCAATAGATAATCTCATGCTCAATGAGGAAAAACAGAACTTGTACTTTAAGTCAGGAACAAGATAAAGATGTCCACTCACCCCATTTTTTATTCAATACAATACTGAAAGTCCTAGCCATAGAAATCAGGCAAGAAAAAGAAATGTCATCTCAATTGGTGAGAAGTGGCTCAGTTGGTTAAGCATCCAACTCCTGATTTCTGCTCAGGTTATGATCACAGGGTCATGGGATTGAGCCCTGCATTAGGGCAGATTCTTTCTCTCTCTGTCCCTCCCCCTGGTTAGCACACTCTCTCCCTAAAATCATGTTTTTAAATGGTGAGGAAAAAGTAAAACTGTCACTATTTTCAGATTACATGACCCTATACAAACTAAATTTGATAAATGAATTCAATAAAGTTGCAGGATATAAAATTAATGTACAGAAATCTGTTGCATTCTTCACTAACAACAAAGTAGTAAAAAATTAAGAAAATAATTTCATTTATAATTGCACCAAAAAAAGTATAACATGCCTAGGAATAAGCACCAATAAAAGAAACTGAAGACAACACAAACAAATGAGAAGATATCCCATGCTCATGGACTAGAAGCATTAGTGTTAAGATGTCTGTACTACCCAATGTAATCTATAGAATCAGTGCAATCCCTGTCAAAATTCCAATAGAATTTTTCACAGAACTAGAACAAATAATCCTAAAATCTATATGGAACCACAGAAGACTTATAATGAGCAAAGCAATCTTGAAAAAAAGAACAAAGCCGGAGATATAATCCCAGATTCAAAGATACACTAGAAATTTATGATAATCAAAACAGTATGGTAGTGGCACAAAAATAGACACATAGATCAATAGAACAGGATAGAGCACCCAGAAATAAACTCACACCTATATCGTCAATTAATCTACAACAAAAGAGGTACAAATATACAATGAGAAGTCTCTTCAAATGGTATTGGGAAAACTAGACCACTTTCTTACACCACACACAAAAATAAACCCCAAATGGATTAAAGACCTAAAGAGGAGACCTAAAATCATAAGTATCCTAAAAGAAAATATAGACAACAATTACTTTGACATTAGATATAGAAACATTTTTCTAGATATGTCTCTCCAGGCAAGGGAAACAAAAACTATTGGGACTATACCAAAATAAAAAGCTTTTGCATAGCAAAGGAAACCATCAGTAAAATGAAAAGGCAACCTACTGAATGAGAGAAGATATGGGATTAATATCCAAAATATATAAAGAGCTTATATAACTGAAAACACACACACACACACACACACACACACACACACAAAACCAATCTGATTTTAAAATGAGAAAACTTGAATAGACATTTGTCCAAAAAAGATGCTCAAAATCACCAATCAGGAAAATGCATATCAATACGACAACGAAATCACCTCACACCTGTCAGAATGGCTAGAATCAAAATGACAAGAAATAACAAGTGTTGGCAAGGATGTGTAGTCATTGAAGAAAACTATTATGGGGGTTCCTCCAAAAAAATTAAAAATAGAAATACCATATGATCCAGTAATTTCACTTCCAGGTGGAATTTACTAAAAAATACGAATCTGAAGAGATACATGCACCCCTATGTTTACTGCAGCGTTATATACAATAGCCAAGATACGGAAGCAACTTAATTATCCATCAATGAATGGACAAAGATGTGGTACGTATGTGTGTGAATAAAAAACCATAAAAAAGAATGAGATCTTGCCATTTGTGACAACATGGATGGTCCTAGAGGGCATTATGCTAAGTGAAGTCAAAGACAAACACCATATGATTTCCTTCATATGTGGAATTTAAGAAGCAAAACAAACAACTGAAAAGCAGACATAGCCCTATAAATAGAGTCAAAACTGGCAGTTGCCAGAGGGCAAGGAGTGGGGAGATGGGTAAAGTGGGAGATACAGGCTTCCAGTTATGGAATGCTTAAGTCACAGGGAAGAAAGGTACAGCACAGGGTATATAGTTGCTAATACTGAAATAGCATTGTATGGTGACAGATGGTAGCTACGTTTGTGAACATGGCAGAAAGTATAGAGTTGTTGAGCGAAGGTGTACATCTGAGACTTATGTAATATTGTGTGTCAACTATACTTCAGTATATAATAATAAAGCCCCCAAATTCTTCTAGCTCGACAGAAGAATTCTGTCACAGCTATACTCAATTCACATTCCCGCACAGATTGTGAAGAGAATCCAGTAAGTCGTTAAATTAATTCCTTCAAGAACAAAAGAAACTTCTGCCTTGAAGTCAGCATTTCCCATCCAAGAAAACAGAAACTACTTGAAACTTTCAATAACAGATACTTTGTCTGCTTACGTTATGATTTTTCTGTGACCTTCTCTGTCCTATCCCTTCAAATAATTGGATTTAAAGATTTCCTAAAGGGGGTGAGAGTACATTTCATGAGTTATCCTGTATTTGGAAGCAGCATATTAATAATTCCCATTAGTATTTTCCATTTTTATAAGATGCTAAGAAAATAGAAGAGATACCTAAAGAAAGATTTATTTTCTCTAGATGTGGATCTATACCTACCCCTCCATTATACTTTATTTACATTAATAAAGAGAAAAGTCTACCCGTCGCCTCATTTTTTTCTCAATTTTAGAATTGAGTTTTAGGAAACAAATGCGAGAAAGATGTTGCATCCTTAAGGATACAAATAAAAAATATTCTAAGGAAAACAGCCCCTTTTCATGGTAAAACAAAAACATTAAAAAATATTAAATCCTAAGAAGATAAAATTAGGTTCAATGAAGAGATCTTTATTGGAGTGACATAGAACTAATTGAGCAGATATTTTAATTTTCATTATTTGTTTAAATACTGAGCTGTCACAATAATCAAAGTAACACAAACATGACATAAACTTTTAAAATAAACGCTGTTGGAGATTGTAACCCATACCATTATTATGTTACTATTTTCCCCTTTGGTTCCATTAATACTTGGTTTATATACTTTCTCTGCTATTTGGTACCTATACATTTGTAATTATTATATCTTTCTGGTGGATTGACACTTTTGTCATTATGTAATGTCCCTTTTTGTCCCCTATAACATTTTCTGACTCCGTGTATTTTGTCTGATACAAGTATAGCTACACCTGCTCTCTATTGTTTATCATTTGAATGAAATCTCTTTCTCCATCCCTGAACTTGCCACAGCTTATGTGTGACCTTACATCTAAAGTGAGTTTCTTATAGCTGGTTCTTGTTTTATTACCCATTCAGACACTCTTGTGCCTTTTGAGTGGGGACTTTATTCAATTTAAATTTAAAGTTTTTTTATTTTTTAATCAACTGGAAGCTTGTACCTCTTGACCCTTCACTCTCCACTGCACTCTCTGTGAAAGTTGTTATTGATAGGGAAGGATTTGCTAATCCCATTTGTTCATAGTTTTCTCTGTTTTGTAGTTCTTTTGTTCCTCTTTTCCTCTCTTGCTATCTTCTTTTGTGTTTCACTGACTTTTTGTGGTAATATTCTTTGATTCCTTTCTCTGCTGCGTATTTTCAGCATTTTTGTATGGGGGAGGTGGGTATCACGAGCACAGCTGTATTATAAATTTTGAAAACTTCACATTTTCCTTGATGCCTCAACATCCCCATGAATAGGCTCTGAGTATCCTGCCTAGGTGCCAGGCATACCAACGTCCCTTTCCCTTTTTGCCCTCCCCTGACTGTGACCTAGTGACTAAAGGCAACAATGAAATTCCCCACCCTGACCCCCAGTAAAGACACTTACCCTCATTCTCTTGCTGGGCTCTGCTCCTGCTGGGTTGAGCCTGCTCCATTGGAGATTCTCCCATATGGCTCCTGTACAGCACACTTTCTTTCCTCTTCTCAGAACTGTGAGTATAATAACTCTCACTTTCATGTTCCTCTCCACCGTTATTTCATGTCCACACCTGACTAATTAAAAGATTTTTAAAGTAGCGTAATTACTTCTTACAACACGCATAAAACATCTTATCAGGGTACTTTAAGCTAATAATTTTAATTACATACAAAAACGCTACACTTCTACTTCCCTCCTCCTTCACCGTGTTATTTTTGTGACTAAATAAGTTAATAAAACTAAATGTCGTTGCAGAGCATATTGGTAATAATTCACACTCAGAACAATTTCATCTGCTGGCACATCTGATGTCGTGGGCAGCGCTTTCATCTGAAGGTAATAGTTGGGGAGATTTCTCTCACCATTCCTGGACCAGCACGGTAGTGCACAGAGTCAGGTGGGGTTAGGCTGAGTACTGAGAACTGCTTGCTATCTAGTCACTAAACGAAAACTGGTGGGGAAATTGGATATGACACTAATGCTGAGTATTTGTTTACTTATGTGAAAATATTTAATTTTTGTGTCTCAAGTATTTTTTTTTAACGTTTATTTACTTTTCAGACAGAGAGAGACAGAGCATGAATGGGGGAGGGTCAGACAGAGGGAGACACAGAATCTGAAACAGGCTCCAGGCTCTGAGCGGTCAGCACAGAGCCCCACGCCGGGTTTGAACTCACGGACCATGAGATCATGCCCTGAGCCGAAGTCGGACGCTTAACCCACTGAGCCACCCAGGCGCCCCTGTGTTTCCAAACTTTTTAAGTGATTAATAATGCATCTCATAAGTACAGAATTAACTGGGGAAGGATCTTTTTTGTTGCAGTTGATTTTGTTTTGGTCTGATTTGGTTTTTGATTATTTGCTTTTAAGTATACATGAAGGTTCTGTCTTCCAGAGAGTCTGCTTCTATTGACCTCAGTTCCTTTGCCTGTATATTTGAAGAAATTCTACCAGTGATTCTAATGGCTGTCCCTGGCTAGACACCACAGATTTAGCAATTTATGTAAAATTAGGCATGCTAGCGAACAATAATAAAAACCACATACGATCAGATTATTCTAAATCCTCAAAATGTGATGCCTTGCAAGATTTGTGTTAAATAAGTGTCAAGAATGTTCTTTAAATACTATTTTTTTTTAAGTCCTTAGGATATTATATGTCTGTTTCTCAGGTATATTTGTTTTTTAAAATTTTTTTTCAATGTTTTTTATTTATTTTTGGGACAGAGACAGAGCATGAACAGGGGAGGGGCAGAGAGAGAGGGAGACACAGAATCGGAAACAGGCTCCAGGCTCCGAGCCATCAGCCCAGAGCCTGACGCGGGGCTCGAACTCCCGGACCGCGAGATTGTGACCTGGCTGAAGTTGGACGCTTAACCGACTGCGCCACCCAGGCGCCCCTAAATACTAATTTTAATCTCATATTCAAATGAGAATCCTGTGTGAAATGTCTTAAGTGTTTGAGAAAATCAGCCCTATCAGAAGCAAGTCCAATGGTTCAGCTACAATTCCCACTGTTACATTCTTTCTGCTTGCAAATTTTAAAGGCTAGGCGGGAAGGGTCTCAGGCCAATAGAGCTGAAATGTAGTGAGCCAACTGAAACTTTCAAAAGTTACTAATTTTGTAACTTTCCATTGTAAATAATCTTGAAGGGAGGGAAAATTTTTCTCTCTCGATCTATCTTGGTTTCCTTTCTCTTTTGATCTTGTGTCTGCAAATTTACTTAAAAGATAGTTCTTAGAATTAAAAAGGTACACATTTTAATAGAATTGTGTTGTAGCACTTCCAAGCTTTACAACATAATACAAGTCAAACTACTGATATTGAATGTTTTCATTTATGAAATAATGAGAGATTATGTGAACAAATTATATGCAATTTTCAAACGGCAATCGTATTAATACAAATACATAGTTTTAAGAAAAAGATAATGTCACATTTTTGCATTATAAAAACAAGAGACTCAAAGTTTACCTGGTGTTATGTATCCTCTGCTCAGAAAAGAATTGTTCTTACATTAAGAAATACAATATAAAGAACATTATATATAGAAATTTTTCTTTAATAAAAGTACCTTTTCCACATAGTCTAATCGCTTCCATAAATTTTCTCTATTTCATCACCAAGTTATTTTTGAGTAGTAATCCTGGCCCATTCTCTATATTTTAGAACTATTAAAAAAAAAAAAAGTAAAGACAAAGATTGCCAACAGACATTAGGGATAATATCTAAATTGGAAACATTGACATGGACTTATAACCACAGTTGCTACCTGACAGTTCAGAGATTTGGATCGGGTTTATTCAATTTTGGGGGGAAGGAAAATAACAATCATTTGCTTGGAGTTTACCTAATCCTAACCTCTAATGACTATCTCTTATGGACAAAAGATTTCCTATACACTAACAAATTCCAAATTCTTTGAGGTTTCAAATTCAGTGCAAGCTTTTGAAAAAAAAAATCTGATTTTTTCAATCAGTCAAGACTAAGTCAGGAAAGCAGATTCAATATGAGCGTTATGGCATTAAGGCATTTATTACAGTAAATAGATATGACAGGATGCTAGGAAGAGATGGTGATGTGAAGTTCCTCAGAATTGAACAAAGAAAAGATCACACTAACCAGCCTTACTAAAACACTGGCTTGAGTGGACAATTTGCAGCTTGCAGGAAAAGGCAAGGTTAATTTGTAATAATATATAATATATTACATATTAATTATAAAGTGTGAGATATAATTTAAACATAAAATTAATATAAAGATAAATATATAAATATAAAATATAAAAAATAAATATAAAATAAATAATATAAATATAAAATTATAAATTATAAATATAATTATTAACTATTATATATTAACATGTATATTATCTTAATATATATTATATACTTATATATATCTTAAGCAGGCTCCATGCTCAGCTCAGAGCTTGACATGGCTCATGACGCAGGGTTCCATCTTACAACCCAGGATCACGACATGAGCCAAAATCAAGAATGGGACACTCAGCTAACTGAACCACCCAGGTGACCCAAGAAAATGAAGATTCTTAGACTCCAAAATGGGACCATGACAAGGAGACGTGTGGTCTATGGGAAGCTGTTAATCTCTGTGTAGCTACTGCTGTTGCGGGTCTGTTACTAAGCATCTGCACACGGGCCTGGGTGCTGCAATTTGCAAGCACACGCAAGTCAAGACGCAGTCAATCATTTTAAAGTTGCAACAGTGTTTTACTTACATAGACAGTGAAAGGCAAAACAGCCCAAAGCAGGAACTCCCTTGGCTCCACACACCAGCAAGGACAACAGTGAAACAAAAGGAGCCACATGACTGCAGTGTAAGTTGTGGGGTATATTTGTTGCTGACAGGCTGGTTTTAAACTGCCCCTTGAGAGGTCTCAGTCTGCAGCTCTTTGGTGAGGGGACAGAGCAGGAAGCCCCATCCCTCATCAGACTTGCAGGGCAATGAGAAATGGTCTCATGACAGCCTCCCAGGGGTGTAGGGAGGTGACTGTCAGATGACGTCAGGATTGGCCCACCATCCTCTCTTGTTCTGGGAGGGTCACAAGACATTCTGCCAAACCCTGGATAAGCTGCAACTGAAGGCTTTACTTGATTTTTTTTTTTAATAATAGCTACAAAGTATGCTACTCTGATTGCCTACCTATTCCAAGTCTTTGGGGATTTGTGCCTGGGTCCTGAGGAGAGGGTTCTGCAGTGAAAGCCTGAAGTGCTGTTACCACCAAAATCTAAGAAATGAAAGTAAAAGACAAACCTACTTTGTGAAGATTTGATAATCTACAGAAGGATGGGATTCCCCTAAAGCCAGCAGCAAGAAGGGGAGGGAGAAAATGGTGAATATCAGAGGCAGGCAGAGGAAATTGATTCAATTTAACATTAGTGCCTGGAGACTTTCTGAACTAACTTGGAGGGATGTCAGCACCGCTAGCCCCCTCAATTGTGATGGTTGATATAAGAAGAGAGTTTTATTGCTATTATATTGTGGCTTCTGTATCCTGAGACTTGTGTGTTAGAGAAATTATCCATGCTTTTATTTTTCAAAGTCCAGAGTGCTAACCATTATACAATGGGACCCCATGCTTTTATTTTTCTAAAAGAATAGCTTAGGACTTAAAATGTTAAACATTGAAAGTAGCATATGAAAGCTTAAGTAGACATTTTTATTCAATGTTTACACCATGTAAATTTATGATTATTAATTAGTAGATAAAAATGAAGGGCATAGTTGGTGAGCACGGGTACAACATGTAAATGTCTGTCTGTGATGTAAGTGGGTGCCAACACAGCCTTTTAATTTGAACAACAAGCTGTGTAAATTAAGCATAAAGTTTAGGGTTCAAACCAAATAACTGCCTCAAAGTTAATTAGCGTGAATTTAACACAGAGTTGGACTTGAAAAGAATTTTAGGCATTAGTACATAGATTTTGTAGCAATAGCTTTAGCACCATCTAATTGGCTATCCCACTTCAACTAAAGATTGACCTCATTTTCTACAACCATCCCCACTCCTTGTGCTGAGAGACTGTACAACCAGACAATGCCCAGCCCATATACTAAAATAGAATGCTGACCCAAGCCTGCAGCAATCAGCAGGGGAAGCCAACCTACAACCTCTGGAGCAATTGACCCCAAATGGTCAGGACATGATGGATAACTGACAGCTTCCCTAATCTTTTCTCTTACTTCCAACTTCCAACTAACCAGGAAAGCCAAGTGTACTCCCCTAGTTAGCCTGTCTCCAGCTTCTGCATGTCAACAGCCTCCACTCACAGAATATCTGAAGCTTTCTCTTTTGTTCACTGTATAGCTTTTACGCTCCTCGGACTGCCTGTCTTTGAGTCTCAGCTTGTAAAACCAAGTGATGCTGGCTGCCTGCCTTGCTACAGCAAGCTCTAAATAAACAGCCTCTGCTTATTCTCCCCGAGTGGTCTTGGTCTATTTTGCAATGCTTATATACTTACTTAGTGTGGATAGTTTATGTGACTCAAGACTAGTGGATGACTTTGAAATAAACAACTAGTATCTTTATTTCGAGGTGAATTGACATAGTGAAATAAAAACACAATCTCCTCAAATATCTGATATTTATAAGCTGGTACTGCTGATGACCATATTCTAAGCCCTGTGCTAGATGCATCCCATGTCTAAACTCAGTTAATTATTTGAACAGTTCTGAAGAGCAGCTGTTTACAGGTTAAGGAATCAAGGCACAGAGAGGCTAAGGTCCTTGCCCAAATCAAGAAACCAATGGAAATGGATTTCAAAACCATACGCATCACTGTCCCCAGCCCAGCCTTCTTCCCCTGGACTACGTTACTTTCAGGACATAGTGCTGATTTCCTCAATAGCTACCAGACTTGAGAAGCTAATATGAACTGCTTATTGAACCCTCACTTGGTACCTATGTAGTTCTCAGTCCAAGAAGATACGGTAAAAGCAACTTAGCCTTGGCCCTTGAGAGCTCATTTCGTGGTACAAGGAATAAAATGAAATAAAACATGCCACAAATTTACTTGGAGGATCACAGGTTATTAAATCAGTAGTAATTGAGATTGTAAGCTTTGACAATAGTAGGAGTATAAGGGTGAGGCTAATGGGGTGAACTCAGATCACAACCATGGAATGAGTGAAGAACAGTCTGACACACGTACTCATCAAAAGTCTTAGCAGGTAAATTCAAAGGACGTGTTCTTGCTTCCCCAGCACTTAGTTTACCTGTGTCTGGCAATGGTTTCCCTAACATACAAGTCCTCATACCAATGCTGGCTTGTGAACCCCCAATTCAGGAACTTCTTTTTTTAACGTTTCTTTACTTTTGAGGGAGAGACACAGTGCAAGTGGGGTGGGGTGCAGAGAGAGAGGGAGACACAGAATCTGAAGCAGGCTCCAGGCTCTTAGCTGTCTGCACAGAGCCTGACATGGGGTCGAACCCACAAACTGTGAGATCATGACCTGATCCAAAGTTGGATGCTTACCTGACTGAGCCACCCAGGCGCCCCCATGAGCTTCTTTATTAATTGTAGACAGAACGGTAAGCAGGGTGTCAAAAAACCAAGATTCCAATTCAGTGGTTCTCAATTCATGCTTCCTTGGCTAAACCCTGTGCCACATAAATTGCATCTCTGAAAAGAGATGAAAGATACAAGTTGAAAACTGATATTTTAGATAGATATTTTAGACCTGAAGAGGCTTTTTCATATTATGTATAAGGCAATATTTAAAGGTCAGTATGATTTCTATTTGTGATACAAATAATCACTTGAAGTCCCAATTGAATGCATTTGACAACATATATTCAACTAAAAATAACAATGATTCCATTTCATCCTGAAGTACCCCAAAGGTAAATAACTTTACATCCTTTACATTATTCAGTCTTCCAAGAATTGGAAACTTACTGCTAATATGTCTTTGATATCTCACTATTGATTACTTGAATGTGATAATAAATTATTATGTACAAAAATGTTCCATTCAATATTTTATGGTCAGAATGGAAGGTTTATTTTGTGGCACAGAGATACATCAACAGTGTTAGAGGATATAGACCGAGATGGATGAAAATGACTTACTCTATTAGATTTGATGGTGAGCAAGGGCCTCTGACAAGAGTGTATTGCCCTCTGACACGTTGCAGAGGACCGTGTGTGCAGATATCTGGCAGGAGAGAATTCTGTTCGGGAAGAATAGGCAACAATTCAAAAGGTAGGGACATGACTGGTCAATTTCATGAGTAACAAGGAAGCCAATTTGTCGAAAGTGAAAGACCAGGTAGAGGGTGGCTGGAATAATGGCAGAGAAGTAGCCTGGGCCAGATCTTACAGAGCTTATGGGTTATGGGAAGGATGTTAAATTTTATTTTGATAGGGATGGGAAGTATTGGAAGATTCTGAGCAGAGGAGAAAAAAAATGACCTGGCTTTATTTTCAAAGGATCATTGCAGCCTTTTTTTTTCAAATTAATAAACTTAATTTTTGGCACGTTTTAGGTTCACAGCAAAATGTACTGGGAAGTACAAAGAGTTCTAGGACGCCATGGGTCCCTCCACATACACAGCCTTCTCTGCTACTGACATCCCACACCACTGTGGTATTTTGTCCTTGTGGCTTTTTTCTTTTTATGAGGTAAAGGCCTTAGGTAGACTAGTTAGAAGGCTGTTTTTCTAGTGTAGTGTAGTCATTTTCTAGTCTGGTCAAAAGAGAATGATTGCTTCAATGAACTTGGTAAAGGTAGAGGGGAGTTTTGTATTTGAAATGTCTACTAATTGAATATTAAGAATGCTAACAAAACACCAAGGAGGGAAAAATTGGTTTCACTGCATGTTGTACATGTTGAGTAGCACTGATTTCACCCCTCAATTTTCCCACTACTCAATTTTTACTCAGTTGGCTATCCTTGTAACAAGATCAGAGCTTCTCACTGGCTTCTATGGAACTAAATAACATAAGGCAGAATATATTAAAGTGCTCATTATGAGATCACATTTTCATCTTTGAGTAAATATTTATTAAAAACAGCTTTTTGGTTTGAAGCTGGGCTTAACAATTTTACGTTTTCTATCAGCGAAAGGCTGGAAACTAATGAAATTCATTCTCAGCTACTATCTGTTAACCACTCTATAAACCAGTCATACCTCAGCTCTTCCCATTCTGCCGAATGACCAGTTCTCTTGAAGAGGAGAAAGTTAGGCTCCTCTCTGCCAAAATTAAAGTGAATCATCGTTCATTTTTCACCTGGAGAAATCAGCACTTTATGATTAAGAATATTTTTTTAAACATTACACTTGGGAAAATGTCAGATTGCTTCTTGGAAGCAAATCTTTCCTCAGCTGAGTTTTAAGATGACTGCAGCTCAGACGGTGGGACTACAGCCCATGGGAACCCCTGAACTAGAGGCCCCATTTGCTTTACCCAGATTACTGACCAACAGAACCATGGGATTAAAATGTGCTTTGTTTTAAGCCACTGTGTCTTTGGATAATTTATTACATAGCAGTAGCTAACTAATGCAGGTCATCTACCCCTACCTGCATGGAGTAAATCTTAACTTGGCACCCTGGGAAGGGAATGAAGTTGGTATTTGTTTAAATGGGGATTGACAAATAGATCATCACTTCAGATATCTGCACAGGACTGTGGTCCCCTCAATCAAATATTTAGCAATGTGTAGCAAAAGATTAAATATAATAGCTTTGCCCAAAAATACATTAGTGTCTTTTCCCCTAACATGGACATCTTCATAAATAATGTGGCCATTTCTTCATATGGACATTTTATTTGCCCCCTTTTTAACTTGTACATTAGGCTAAGGAAGAAAAAGAGTCAAATGTAAAGGATTTTGTGAATTTTAAGTATAAGTTCTTGTTTTAGGGGTTAGAGAGCCATCTAATAAATTCCACTATAAACACAAAGACCTGAAAATAAAGCCTATTTTGTTTTCATTCTGCTTCATACAATTGTGACTCAAGACAGAAGACAAATCAACAGATTGGTAAATTGTTGACCCTAAAAAAACAAAAATTAAGCCCATTCGGCTTGTCCTGTGCCTGAACCCCTGCTGTTGGATTCTGCTCCTTTGATTGCTATGATGCTTTATCAACAGGGGAGGAAAAAGAAAGAAAACAAACTGTCCTATCAAGGTCTAAAGGATTGTGCAGCAGAAACGGGGCCCATCAAGCTGGTCTGTTCTTAAAGTGCAGAGTGACTTCCCATGTGACAATGAGAAATCACATTGAGGTAATATGAGAGTCAGAAAAGTCCTTCTGCCAAAGTGATATCTGCTCTACTCATTCTCTACTAATATAAGTACCTGTTGTTGAATCTCAAACTCCTTTTAAGCATCCCCAATTACAATGCAAAGTATACTTGAGAGGAGTCTTATTTTTTATCAATAAAAAGTAGAAAGTAACCAGAATGGGTCATCAAATCGTCTTCTAGGACACATCATCAGAAGCAGCTAGTATCTAAATATCTTCCCCTAAGCCATGGCCATGGGAAAGGACTGTCATCAACACTAAAAGCGCACAAGGTATACTGACATCTAGTAACTGTCAATTCTGTTACAAATTTTGCAGCCACATATAAACTTAAGCCTACATTCACATTATACTAACATTCAACTGCATACGAACTATCCTTTTCAGTTGGCTCATTTCTATGAACCAATATACTGCCACAACACAGAGCTACAGAGTTCCTTAGAGGAATAGAAGAAACTGAGAATACAGCAACATTGACCGTTGTATCTAGAATCGGCTTCCAAGGATTCAGGAAGGCATTTATGAGAGGAAAAGACATGCGGCCATACTTCTCCATTCTCAAAACGGGCAAGCTAAAAAGGCTTGTGAGTATTTACACTTCTGGCCGAGAAGTGATTTTTGGCTATGAAATATAAAATAGTAAGTTTAGAAGTGATTCAGGTAAATAGAAAGCAAGTCCACACCATCATCTCCCAACCCCTCAGAGCATCTATAACATTTATTAGATGAATGATTTCTGCAATCCAAATAGTTATTATATACTGGTACTCTATTAAAAATTTTCACTGTGTAAGATTACCAGTTACATAAAGATTATCTCATAAATGGATTCTTATGGATCCAGTCGTAATTGCTTTGCTGAATTCAATAGCACAATACTTTTACTCTGCAGAATCAATGATCAAGTTGTAATTTTTTTTTTCCAGCCTGGGAAATTAGGTCTGGGTTAGGATTCAGAAATTCTGCCTTTGTCTTGAGGCTCCTCTACTCTATAAATAGCCAGCCTTCAAGGGATTTCGATCTATTCAGGAAATTATTAGCCATTTTTAGAAACATTTAGCCTTTTATCTTAGGAAAACATTATATTGGGTAGCATAAGAGGGAACATACTTGATTTAAGATAATACTGTCACTTCACTGAAGGCAATGAATCTGCAAAGGCAAAATGATATTAAAGCTTCAATATTAGGAGCTAAGGTAATGTCAAATTTATCTTTTTCTCTGAGGCCTTCTGCTGAGCGCGAGTTCCAACTTTGATGACACTTGGGGTGCAGAGGACAGAATATAAAATTGATGACTCTCCTCAAACGGACAAGCAATAGATGAGCCGTATGCAATTCTGCGTTCTCAAAGGAGTATACCTCCCACCCACAGGGCAGAAGAAATGTATAAAACTTATTAACTAACCAACTAAGAAAAAAATCTTAAAAATCATACAGAAGAGGCCAGAAATTTTGTTTTTCTAGACCTTGGTGTTGGGAGGGAAAAGATAAAGATTCTTCCCTGAGAATCTGTAACCACAAGCTGGCATACAAGTTTCTGATGTGATTTCATGTTATACATGAGATCCAAAATATTGTCGAATGGAGAATTAATTTGTTCTGTATCCACGCTGCCCTCAAGATTTTAAATAGATCTCAAATGGAAGATTTAAAGTGGTCCCAGATTACTGGTAACCCCAGATAACTAGGAGATACAACATAAGTCTTACCCAGAGGAACCCAGGTCTCAAAGCAAATCCACAGACCAAATACACGGAAAAAATACCTGCCCAGAGTAAAATCAAATTATTAAGATAAAAGCAAAAAAAAAAAATACTTAAGAAAATAATGCAATATGAGTGAGAACTAGCGGAAAAGCAGAGCAATAGAATCTGATGCCCAAAGCTTTGAGATGTTGAAATTATCACAGAATATAAAATAACCTTATATAAGTGGAAATAAAGAGAAGCTTGAAAATATGACCAAGAAACAAAGTGTAAGGAATCCATATGCAGACATCAAAAAATAATAAAGTCATACAATTAAGTAAATCCCCTTATAAAAAACTACACACATAAATTGGATATAGAACAAAAATGACACTGTAGTGAAATGCGGGAAGGACTTTTTTCCAATAAATATTGATACAGTTGGCTATCCATTTGGAAGAAATATATATCTAGACTTCCTCTAGACATTCTAACAAAACAATTTCAGATATTTAATAGATCTACATGTGAAAGGCAGAACGATAAAACTTTCAGAAAATAACATAGAAAGATATATAAATTGTACCGGGATTGTGAAAGATTTTTTAAAACAAAACTAAAAAATAACTCTCTCCATAATGAAAAATATTGAAAAAACATTAAAATTAAGCACTTGCATTATCCAAAGACACTACTATAAGAGTAAAAAGGCAAGATGAAACCCAGGAGAAAATATTCAGGTATATCCAACAAGGGACCCGTGTACAGAATATGTTAAAAAAAATCCTACAAATTTTTAAGGAAAATAACAACCAATTTAACAAATGGTCTGAAATCTTGAATTGGCATTTCAAAGTGGAGTATATACAAGTGGCCAATAAGTATATGGAGATGTATTCGATGGTATTAATCACAAAGGAAACGTAAATCAAACCTATGTGAGGTTCTACCACAGAGCCATTGGAAAAGCTAAGATTATAAAAACTGACTATACCACTGTGTGGATAGCATAGAACAGCTTAGAATCTCATTCACTGTAGATGAATGTGTAAATTCATACAACTTCTGAAAAGTATTTGGCAGTGCTTTCTAAAGCTGAATAGGAACATACACCGTGACCCAGGAATTTATCCAACATAACTGTGCATGTGTATACCAAAAGGCATGTACAGGAATGTTTGTAGTAGGATTATTTGTAACGATAACAAAAATAATAAAAGAATTCAAATATTCACTCATGGTAAAATGGATCAATTGTGATGTATTTATCCACTAGACTAAATTGGCATGAGAAATAAGTTATTGCTACATGTGATAGAGTATATACAGTATGATTGAGTATATACAGTATGATTCCTTTCACATGGTATACAAGAAAAGGCCAAAGTTAATAATATTTAATATAGAAGTTGCCCTTTGTGGGCAATTTTCTGACTTGATTTTAGGGAGATTTTATGTATTTCTTGATCAGGTGCTGTTTTTTTATGTTATTTTTTTTTTATTTAGTGTTTGTTTATTTTTGAGAGAGAGAGCGACAGAGCACGAGCAGGGAAGGGGCAGAGAGAGAGGGAGGCACAGAATGCGAAGCAGGCTCCAGGCTCTGAGGTGTCACCACAGAGACCGACAATGCGGGGCTCGAATTCATGAACTGCGAGATGATGACCTGAGCTGAAGTTGTATGCTCAACCAACTGAGCCACCCACGTGCCTTCAGGTGCTGGTTTTAAGAGAGTGTTCATTCTGTACACATTCTTTGCTGTGTACTCTTAGGGTCCATGTGTTTTAAAATGTATGATCTACTTGAATAAAAATATACTAAAAATTATAACACAGGGGCGCCTGGGTGGCGCAGTCGGTTAAGCGTCCGACTTCAGCCAGGTCACGATCTCGCGGTCCGGGAGTTCGAGCCCCGCGTCAGGCTCTGGGCTGATGGCTCAGAGCCTGGAGCCTGTTTCTGATTCTGTGTCTCCCTCTCTCTCTGCCCCTCCCCCATTCATGCTCTGTCTCTCTCTGTCCCAAAAATAAATAAACGTTGAAAAAAAAATTAAAAAAAAAATAAAAATTATAACACAAACATACAAATCACTTCATCCATGTTCATCTATTAATTCTTTCAATTTGCCAGATTCCTTTTTAACTGTTTCAACTCAAATAGCGAGATGATCCACAGCCCGATGCACGACTGTTTGGGCAGTCTGGCTAAGAGCAGGGCTTGAATGGCATACTCTCTCTCTAATGTCCTCAGCCCCGGTAATTCTAAAACTAAAGGCTTACCCTGATTAACACATTGCGGCTATTCCTTTCGACTCCTAAGGGCACACATTAACAACCAACTTTTGTACTGTGCGTTCCTATTTGTAAAATATTTTTTTTCTCAAAGACCTTCACAAACATGTAAAGAATATTTAGTTTTTATTCTATAAGCAAGAAGACTGATGTTCCAGATAATCAAATCTCTTTTCCAAGATCATTCAGCTAACATGTGGTAGAGCATTTTCTACTTAGTTATAAAAATTTTATAAAAAATCTTAGTCATATCCACACATCCCCATCATATTTCCTCGGCTGAATTGGAAAACTCTTAGAAGTGGGGCCCATAGATTTTTCTTTAGTGTCATCCAGAATATGTCATAGAGCTGTCAGCTCACAAGAGGTAATTAACAGGTGATTCTTGAGAGATGGCAATATTCTGCCATCTTATATTTGAGTACCTAAAAGCACATCATTCTGAGAAAGACCTGGGTAACTAACATGTCATCTCAATTCCACGATATATCTCATGAGCATTCTGTCTCCTTTGTAAAATAGGCTTTTAACTTATTCAAAAGCCAGTTTTATGAAGGAAGGATAGGTGACACATAAGTGGGCATTAGGATAAGTAGACTCTTTTTTTTTTTTTCATATTAATGCCACTGCTTAAAATAATAGGAAATGTTCCATGGTCTGTTTTTAGTGACTGGCAGTGATTTAAAAACATCTGCACTTTATACAGTTAGTGCTTGCACAAAGAATCCACAATTAGCACACAAACAGGCACAACAGAAAATCCAATAGAGCAATTCACCAAGGATGTGTTCTGTTTATCTAATCAGATTCATCATCTTTCAATACTATGCTATAAAAGATAGGAAGTGAGCAAGGGTGGAATTAGTCAATATTTAAAGGGGATTTTCCAAAGGTAAATTCAAGGATCAAAAACAAAAACAAAAACCTATCAAAAGAATTGACAGTATTTTCATTACTGGATCTTCTTCCTCTGAGGATAAAAATGATTTATAAGTGCCCTGAAAGTTATTTTAGTTAAGACGCTTTTTCTAAGATGAAATGTGAAAGGAACAATCCAGACATGGTGGTCATTAAATTTCATGAGATGTTCTTTCTGAAGGACAAGAAATTAAAAGCTCCTTCTCATTACCATACATAGAGCTTACTCCAAGACCAAGCAGTTATAATTGTCATTTTAAGAAATTCCTGACATACTTTAACAATTCTGAGATAGAATCAAAGTAAATATCAGTACAGACTATTCTAGATCCTCATCCACAAAGTATCACAACTCAAACATATTTCAACCAACCTGGGAGTACACAAGAGTCCTCAACCACCACCACCATACAGGTTTTCTTTTTCAATGACAGCAATGGTGGAAAAATCTAAAAATTTTCCCTAATATACAGGTTTTTATAGAAATACTGTACTCCCTGACCCATTCTCCACTATCTCATCCCTTGGGGGGGAAAAAAAAAACAACAAAACAGCTACTCCCAGCTAGAAGTACTTCTAAGTAATAATGGAATTTAAGAAAATCTTCCAGGAAAAGCTTTGGTAACTGGTTTAGTCCTGCTTATCCAGTTTCCTCCTATAATATGTGGGGATGTAGGGGAAAAAAAAACCACAAAACTTTAAGATCATGAGAAAGAAACACACACACACTCATATATTAGCACTTTCTAGGTAGAGTCCTTTGAATTAGTGATTATAAAACGAAAACCAGATATTTTCCCCCATAGATTTCAAAACTAATTGCCCTAGGAAACTAGGGCATTTGCATTAGTTTGCATGTGTTTGCATTTGTTTTAGAGATGCCCAATTTGTATGAACAGTCGCAAGTCTCTTCTAAAATTCTCTCATTGCAATTTGCACCCAACCCAGTAAATCTTTCTTTCTTTTTTCACCTTGATTCTTTAAAAAAGCATGCATTATTTGTGATCTAGTAGACACATCAATGCAAGACAAAGAGCAGAACTGTCTTAGCTGCTACCACTGATCAAAGCTGTTTAAAAGAAAAATCAGAAATGTGATAAGAGCACATTTAGAAGGTATTGAACAGAGTCCTTGAGGTGGAGAGCACTCAGTTTTGTATGAAAGTGATCCAGAATGTAACCCAATGATTCCCCCTCATGAAAGGGATTTTAGAGAACCCCGAGTTTCTAAATTTATGGAAACTTAGGTTTCCCTTCCCATCTAATGACTGCTGACCTGAAGAAACTCAATCCTGCTCTATGCTGTCAGTGGATTCTGTAGCCTACATGAACAAAGGAAGGTACCTATTTACAGCCCAGAGAAATCTGGCATCATGAACTTGTAAGAACAAACAAAAGAGCAGAGTAAGAAGAGTGAGACTAAGAATTAGGCAACCTGAGATTACTAATTAGCAAAAAGACATATGATATTTCTAAGGGACAATTTTATGTTTCAGAAGGCAACTGGACATGCATTGCTTTGGTGAAGACCTACCTGAGAATGTTGCCTGCCTGGCAACCAAGAAACTGACCCACAAAAAGACAATGAGCATGTGGAACCTACAAAAATAACTGTAAGGAACAACGATAAAGCTCAATATGCTTCCTCGAATTTCCTCTCCTTTTATTTGTGCCATCACTCCCTCCTATGGAATTAGGATTTCTTGGCCTTTTTTTTTTCTCCTTTTAAATAGCCAATTGCAAGAGCGTTGTGGAGAAATGAAAGAAAAAGGGAACATGTTATAAAAATATCACATCACACCCCATCTCTGTCTATGGCATTTTCCTAGGCATAAATTGGTAGGATTAAAGAGT
This sequence comes from Prionailurus viverrinus, assembly GCF_022837055.1. Lineage (NCBI taxonomy): Eukaryota > Metazoa > Chordata > Mammalia > Carnivora > Felidae > Prionailurus > Prionailurus viverrinus. The sequence goes on from NC_062565.1 coordinate 46,293,552, forward strand.
GTTGGATTGGTTGTGAAATTGAAGTTTTGATGTAAATCTGAGATTATAATATTGATGAAAAGTAATCTAACAAGAAAAGTTATGAAATCTGCTTCATGTGTTTTCCAGCGGAAAGGAAGGGGTTTCTATAGTTCACTGCCAAGCATGAATGAAAATAAATAGATACAGCGAGATTCTATAAGAGTCCGTGGATTTTTACCCATTTAAGAATCCATTCAGAGGCGCCTGGGTGGTGCAGTCGGTTAAGCGTCTGACTTCAGCCAGGTCACGATCTCGCGGTCCGGGAGTTCGAGCCCCGCGTCAGGCTCTGGGCTGATGGCTCAGAGCCTGGAGCCTGCTTCTGATTCTGTGTCTCCCTCTCTCTCTGCCCCTCCCCTGTTCATGCTCTGTCTCTCTCTGTCCCAAAAATAAATACACGTTGAAAAAAAAATTAAAAAAAATAAAAATAAGAATCCATTCATACAACTATTTTGATTAAAGTATGGGTAAATCAATCTCAACAGACTTTATGAAAGTCCCACATTTCAGAATGATTCCTTTTATACAGATACGTGTTTGGAACATGTGGAACTAAAACTGATTATGAAGCCAAGATTATGTCCATAGAGTAAGCACATTAAAGTAGTTCTGAGTATGGAATATAACTATTTGCCTAATAACAGAATATCATGAATATTATGAGAGGCAAACACTAATGGAAATATAGAGAAAAATAGATGAATTGACTGTTATCGTTGAAAACTTTAATACCCTTCTAGCAGAAATGGGTAGATCCAACAGGCAGAAAAATCAGTAAGAACATGGTGCACTCAGTCAAGAATGTCATCAATCAAAACTGGATATAACTGAAATTTATAAACTACTTCATCCAATAACAGAAAAATACACATTGTTCTTAAGCTTGCATGGAACATTCACCAAGATAGGTCATATTTGTGGCCATAAAACAACACATTTAAAAGAAATCATAAAATATTCGATCTCAAGCTACAGTGTAATTAAACTAGATATCAATAATATAAAGATACCTGGAAAATTCCAAAATACCAAAAAACATGGCTATTAAATAAAATATTTTTAAATAACAAATGGGTCAAAGAATAAATGTTAAAAGAAACTTTAAAATATTTTGAACTAGGAGCACCTGGGTGGCTCAGCTGGTTAAGCGGCTGACTTCAGCTCAGGTCATGATCTCGCAGTCTGTGAGTTCAAGCCCCGCATCAGGCTCTGTGCTGGCAGCTCAGAGCCTGGAGCTTGCTTCCGATTCTGTGTCTCCCTCTCTCTCTGGCCCTCCCCTGCTTGCTCTCTGTCTCTGTGTCTCTCAAAAATAATAAACATTAAAAAAAAAATTTGAATAGTTTGAACTAAGTAAAAAGGAAAATACAACTCATCAAAACTTGTAGGATGCTGCAAAAGCAGTGCTTGAAGGGAAATTTATAGCATTGAATATATTTATTAGAAGAGAATAAAGATCTGAAATTTCTAATCTGAGTTCCATCTAAGGAGACTAGAAAAAGAAGACCAATTTAAATCCAAAGTAAAAAGAAGAAAGGAAAAACCTAGAGAGGAAGCAATAAAATTAAAGATAGGGAATCAGTAGAGAAAAATCAATAAACCAAAAGCTGATTCTCTGAAAAAAAAATCAGTTAAATTGATGAGCCTCTAATCAGGAAAACAAGAAAAAGGAAACAAAACAGTAATATCAGGAATGAAAGGAAGGACATCACTACATGTAATCCCATGGACATTTAAAAGATAAAAAAAGCATTCCTATGAACAAATCCATGATCACAAATTTCATAACCTAGATGAAGTGGACCAATTTCCAAAAGATGCAGTTTACCAAAATGCATGCAAGAGAATTAGACAATATGGATAAACCTATATCTATTAGAGAAATAAAATAAATAATTAATTTTCCAAAACAAAAGCACCAAACCTAGATGGTGAATTCTTACAAATATTTGAGGAAAAACTTAATTATGCCAGTTTTCTACAATATCTTTCAGAGGATAGAAGCAAAGGAAATACTTTCTAACAAACTCTATGAGGCCAGCCCTACCCTAATACCAAAACCAAAGACATTAAAAAAAAAAAGACAGACCAATATCTTATGAACATACATGCAAAAATCCTCAACAAAATATTAGCAAATCAAATCCAACAATGTATAAAAATAATTATACAAAATTATTGAGTAAGATGTATTCTAAATATGAAAATCTGGTTCAACATTTGAAAATAAATTAATGTAATTCATCACATCAATTGGCTTTTAAGAATCACATAATCATAACAATAGATGCAGAAAAAGCATTTGACAAACTTCAGTATCCCCATTCATGTTAAAAACTCTCAGCAAACTAGGAATAGAGGGGAACAATCTCAACTTGAAGAAAATCTACAAAAAACCTACAGCCTACAGAAAGAGAACCTACAAAAAACATTATACTTAATGCTGAGAAACTCAAAACTTTCCCACTAAGATCAGGTACAAGGCCAGAATGTTCCCTCTCACCTTTTCAACATCAAACTGAAAGTTTAAGCTCATTCAATAAAATAAGGATATAAAACGTATACAAATTGGGAAGGAAGACATAAAAACTATTTTTGTTCACAGATGACATAATCATTTATGTACAAAACCTGAATCAACAAAAAGTTCCTAGAACTAATAAGAATATGGCAAGGTTACACAATATCAGGTTAATATACAAAAGTCAATTGCTTTCTTTTATAATGGAATTGAAAAGGTGGAATTTGAAATTTAAACATAATACCATTTATGCTAGCACCCCCAAAAATGAAATACTTAAATCCAAATCTAACAAAGTATGCACAAGATTTATACAAGAAATACTACAAAATTGTGATGAATAAAATAAAAGAATTAACTATGCTGAGTGATATTTCATGTTCATGAACAGGAAGACTCAATATGGTCAAGACTCAAATATGCTTTCCTACTGATCTATAGGATCAATAAAATCCCAGTCAAAAACAAGTTATTTTGTGGATTTCATCATACTCATTCTAAAGTTTATGTGGAGAGGCAAAAGACGCAGAGTATTCAATACAATATTAAAGGAGCACAAAGTTGGAGGACTGACACTACCCAACTTCAAGACCTGATATAAAACTACAATAATCAAGACAGTTTGATATTGGATAAAGAGTGAACAAATAGATCAATAGAACAGTTAAGAAATAGAATCCCATAAATATAGTCAACTGATCATTGACAAAGAAGCAAATGCAATGATGTGGAGCAAAGATAGTATTTTCCAAAAAATGGTGCTGGAACAATTAAACATTCACGTGCAAAAAAATAATTCTGCATAAGCTCTCCTCAAAAATTAACTCAAAATGGGGTACCTGGGTGGCTCTGTCAGTTAAGCATCTGACTTCGGCTCAGGTCATGATCTCATGGTTCGTGAGTTGGAACCCCGCGTCAGGCTCTGTGCTGACACCTTGGAGCCTGGAGCATTCTTCGGATTTTGTGTCTCCTCTCTCTCTGTCCCTCCCCCATTCAGGCTTTGTCTCTCTGTTTCAAAAAAAAAACATTAAAAAACATTAACTTAAAATGGATCATATACCTAAATGTAAATCATAAAAATATAAAACTCCTAGAAGATGACACTCTAGAAAACCAAGATCTTGAGTATGGTGATGGCTTTTTTAGATACAACATCAAAGACAATCCATGAAAGAAATAATTGATAAGCTAGACTTAAAAATTAAATCTTCTGCTCTGCCAAAAAAACATGTCAAGAGAATGAGAAAATAAGCCATAGACTGGGAGAAAATACTTGCAAAACATACATAAGATAAAGAACTACTCTCCAAAATATATGAAAAACTCTTAAAACTCAAAAAGAAAACAATCTTATTAAATATAATGGGCTAAAGAACAAAATTTTCACTAAGGAAGATATCAGATAGAAAATAAGTATATGAAAAGAGGCTTCACATTATATATCATCAGGAACATAACAATTAAAACAATGAGATACCATACACCTACTTGAATGACCAAAATCTGGAACCCTGAAAATACCAAATGCTGGTGAGCATGTGGAGCAACATGAGCTTTCATTCATTGTTTCTGGAAATGCAAAATTTTATAGCCAATATGGAAGCTTGGCAGTTTCTTCCAATGATAAATATATTCTTACTATATCATCCAGCAATTGCACACCCTGGTATTTACCTAGTAGCCTATGTCCACACAAAAACCCACACATGGGTGTTTATAGCAGCTTTGTTCATAATTGCCCACTTTTGAAGCAACCAAGGTGTCCTTCAGTAGATGAATAGATAAGTAAACTGTAGTAGATCCAGACAATGGAATACTTTTTAGAGTTAAAAAGACATGAGGTGGCAAGATTGCATTCTTTCTCAATGCCGAGTAGTGTAACATTATATGTAACATCTTCTTGCCGTTTGCAACAAGGTGGATGGAACTGGGGGGCATTATGCTAAGTGAAGTAAGTCAATCAGAGAAAGATATATGTTTTCACTCATATGTGGAATTTAAGAAATTTAACAGAAGACCATGGAGGAAGGGAAAGAAAAAAAAATAGTTACAAGCAGAGAGGGAGGTTAACTGTAAGAGATTCTTCAACACAGAGAACTGAGGGTTGATGGGGGTGGGGAGTCAGTGGGGGCAGGGAGAATGGGTGATGGGCATTGAGGAGGGCACTTGTTGGGATGAGCACTGGGTGTTGTATGTAAGAGATGAATCATGGAAATGTACTCCCGGAGCCAAGAGTACACTGTATATACTGTATGTTAGCTAACTTAACAATAAATTATTTAAAAAAAATGAGTTATCAATGGGGTATCAAGCTTCAAGAAACTTACATGCATATCACTAGGTTGTATGAAGTCAGTCCAAAAAGGCTACACTCTGTATGATTTCAACTATATGTCATTGTGGGAAAAGAATAACTATGGAGACTGTAAAAGGATTGTTACCAGCCGGGGACTGAAAGACAAGGAGGAATCAATAGGCGGAACAGTTTTTAAGAGAATGAAACTGTTGTGCATTTGTCTAAACCTACAGAATGTACGCATTAAGAGTGAACCATAAGCTATGGAATTTGGGTGATTATGATGTTCAATGTAGATTCATCAATTTGAACAAATAGATAATGTGGATGTTGAGACGCATGTATGGCAGCATGGAAAATCTCAGCATCGTCTCCTTAGTTTTGCTGTGCACCTAAACCTGATCCAAAAAATAAATTTTCATTAAAGTTTATTTTACTTATTTTGAGAGAGAGAAGGGCAGAGAGAGAGAATCCCAAGCAGGCTCCATGCTGTCAGTGCAGAGCCCGATGTGGGGCTTGAACCCATGAACCATGAGATCATGACCTGAGCCAAAATCAAGAGTCGGATGCTTAACCAACTGAGCCACCCAGGCACCCCAACAACGACAAAAAACAACGAATTCTTAATAAAAAATAATGGCAGAAATGCAATGAAATTATTTATTTATGGTTCATCATTGCTAAGATGGATCAAAGAAATCTCATTGAAAACTACATCTAAATTAACACTGAAGTTTATCTTGGGACACTCAGCTACAGACAAATTATGCGTATTTAAAAGGAAAAAAAATATCTCTTTAATATGGTTATATAACAAAGAACAAAATTAGTGTAATTTAAACATATATATATAATACTAACAATTTCTAACTTCCCTATGTCTAAAACAGAGGCTGACACATCATAAAAATTCAATAAGTTTTTGCCAAATGAAGAAATGAGTAATTCTTTCAAGTGATCATATACTTGATAGGACATCCTAGGTTAGAATTAAAAGCTGTTATGTATATAGTATTGGAAATAGGTTAACAGGACTTTCATTGTACACTCCATTTGTAGATCTAGCTCCCTGTTCGAAATGTCAATTATCAGAATGAAAATCTTGGTATTCTTTTCCAAAGCAATACTTATTCTGGGAGGTGATACAGGATGCCAACCAATGCAATCATTAAAAAATGGCATGGAGTCAAAAGAAACGAACTCTCCTCACATTCGTTTGTGCATTTTAAGTACAAAAAGGCAAAAATTTTAAGGAGCAGTGTTTTATGAGTCAGTTTACAAAAGCTTTTAAAAGGTTTTGGGGTATTTTAGGTAAAGGGTTACAAATATTAGGTTTTTAGCTTTTTAATAGTAGATATATATTTTATATATTATATTAGATGTATTAATATATGTATATATTATTTTAAATTTGAAAAAAGTCTGAAAAGGAAATGTTACCATTAGTAAATGACAACTTTTTGAACTTAAAGAAAAACAGGAATACTGCCATAGTTAAGTAAACAGGGAAGATTTTTCTTTTTCACATAAAATTCCAATCTGTTCAGATCTCGCTAAAGTCTAATTCAGCCTCTTCTTCAAGTTTCTGCTGGTGTGTCCTTTGGAGGGGTGGTGGTAAGTGAGTTGATTCAGGGAAGGGAAAGGGGTGTTTAAAACAACCCTTTCACTTATGAATATTACAACTGTTGTATCATTATTCAGAACAAATATTTATTACTATTTACCACGGAAAACATAATTTTTAAAATTCTTACCTTGCATTTATCCAATTCTGTTTTGATAGAGGTTTTTTTGTTTGTTTATTTGCTTTAACTTTAGGTTTCCTGGAGTAATTTATAGTCTGTAAACTCTTGGAGGTACACATTTCTGGTATTTTTAACTAACATATACAAGCATTTAAAGTGGATCACTAGTTCATATTGGATCACTATTTCTCCATTGTGAGTCTAGATGAATATTAATGTTAATTTTAAATTAATCAAAAAACTCTAGCCTCAAAGACCAAAAAATGGTAAAAACCTGATGCCATACAAAAAGTTTCCTTAATAATAAACTATCCAGATCAGGTGGCATTTTCCTTTAGGAGGCAATGAGGTGTATGCTCAGGTTAAATTCCTGGATTAGAACTCTACCTCTAACCATGTGACCGTGAACAGGTTAACAACCTCATTATGTTCAGCTTCCTCTTCCTAGTTTGGTTGGTGATAATCCTACAGACTTCACCTGATTGCTGGGAGGAGTGAATGCATATAATGCAGTACTTATTACAGTGTCTATAACATAGAAGCACTCAGTAAATGATAGCTATATTGTTACTATTATTCCTTGGATTGTATTGTATCTTTTGACCTACACAATGATTTTGACATGTTTTTTGTCCTGTTTGTGACCTTTATCAACATATCAGGGTGTGCTCTTTATATTTCTTCTCTCTTCTCCTCTCTTTCTCCCTCCCTCCTTCACTCTCAGTCCCCCGCCCTTCCTCTCTCACACAAACACACACACAAACACACATACACACTCTCACACATGATTAGATATAGAAAAATGATAAATAACAGATTGTTTTCTTTGATACAATAGTAGAATTTACTGCTGTTTTAGTCTCAGGCATAGCTTCAGGCACCTACTCAAACTGAATAGAAGAGTCTTAGAATACTTAGTGTTGGCACAGGTAATTCTGAGAATTGAGGGTTATAGTTTTGACTTTCATTATAGGCTCATTTGTCAGGGCAGTGACAAAAGAATAATATTTTGGAATTGGAAAGAACATTATGGCTTATAAGTAAACTCTAAATCTCTTAAGACCACCTATGGTAAAAAAAAAAAAGGTTTGAACTTTTACCCAGTGTTTTAAATATGTATTTGTTTATAAATTATTGTTTTTTGTTAGATGCTGGGCAACAAAACTCAGCTTCTAACAGAAATTTAGGGTCCAGCTTTTAAATGTCATGTACAAAATCAAATGAAACCACAAATCTATAGATAGATATAATCATGGTCAAAAGTGATTTTTCAATATTTCTTAAACATTTAAGTATGTGATGCATAGGTATTATATAGACATATAATAATTATAAAATATTTTACAAGTATATAAAATAGTAGTAATTTAGAAAATTATATACAAGCTCTGAACATTACATTGCATTTTGCAGTTTTAAGATAATTTCTGTTTTTTTTTTACTTTAAAAAAAAATTTTTTTTTTGTTTATTTTTGAGAGACAGAGACAGAACGTGAGCGGGGGTAGGGCAGAGAGAGAGAGGGAGACACAGAATCCGAGGCAGGCTCCTGATTCTGAGCTATCAGCACAGAGGCCGGCACAGGGCTCGAACCCACAAACTGCGAAATCATGACCTGAGCCGAAGTTGGACCCTTAACCAACTGAGCCACCCAGGCACCCCATATTTGTTTTTACTTCTCAATAAACACTTTAGATTTTCAGAAAATTTTTAGATTTTCAGAAAATTTTCAAAAATAGTACACATATTTTCCATATATTCCACATCCAATCTCCCCTATTAATGTGTCACTACTGATGAACCAATGCTGATATATTCTTATTAACTAAAGTCCATACTTCACCCACATTTACTAATTTTTGTTAATATACATTTTCTGTTCCAGGTTTCTATTCAGGATACCACATTATATTTGATTGTCATGTCTCCTTAGGCTCCTTTTGGTGGTGATATTTTTTCAAATTTCCTTTGATTTTGATGACTTTGATACTTTTTTTTTTTAATTTTTTTTTTCAACGTTTATTTATTTTTGGGACAGAGAGAGACAGAGCATGAACGGGGGCTCTTTGATACTTTGGAAGAGTACTTCTCAGGTATTTTGTAGAACGCTCCTCAACTGGAATTTGTCTGAGTTTTGCTTATGATCACACTGTTGTGGTTATGGGTTTTTGTGAAGTTGCCCATAGAGGTAAAGTATCATTTTCATCACATCCTATCAAGGATACATACTAACACATGATCTATGACTGTTGATGTTGACCTTGATAATCTGGTTGGATGTGTTTGTCAGCTTTTGCCACTGTGACATTACTCTTTTTTTCCCCTTTTCCATACTTCGCTTTTGGGAAGAAAGTCACTATGTGAGCCCCCACTTACAAAGTGGTAATTTATGCTTTACTTGTTTGAGGAGAAGAGTCTACACCACTTATGTGGAATTCTCCACAGGATTTATTATTTTAAAACCTACAGCATCAGTAACTCTCAAGCCGAATCCTTGCAACATTACATCCATAATACAGAGAGACTGTAGTACTTCAGTTTGAACCATATTCTCTGTAGCAGAAAAGTGGAATTTAGTGGCTCCAAAATGCTGGTCTACATGGGGAAGTGGAAAAATGGGTTCTTCTGGGTATGACTATACACAAGGTGACATGATTCATCCTCCCAACATTGAACTATTTTCGAAATCACTGCATAGTGTGGTATGCTCTGTATCAAAATTATCGTTAATTCATCTGGAAACTCCTAACCAGTTCAATTAAATTTTCACTTATATCGAAACTAAATTTCATACAGTGTAATGTAAGCTATTTTTTTTCTTTTTTTTTTCTGTCATGATCAGACACAATTTCCTAAATATTATGAGGTGTATTTGGGTTCTCCAGAGAAACAGAATATGATGCGGTTGTTCATGCCCCCAGGAAAAGCCAATGTTTCAGTATGAGTCTAAAGACAGAAGGGAAAAAAAAAAAACAAAAACAAAAACAAAAAACTGATGTCTCAAGGCAGTCAGGCAGGAGGAGTTTCCTCCTACTCCAAAGTCAGGGGAAAAAAAAAAAAAAAGGTACACAAACAATGTTCCAGTATAAAGGCTGTGAAGCAGGAGGAATTCTTTCTTATCTGGGGGAGGATCAGCCTTTTTGTTCTATTCAGCTCTTCAAACTACTTAATGAGGATATTCCATACTAAGGAGGGCAATCTGTTTATTTAGTCTACCAATTTAAATGTTAGTCTTAATTCAAAAGCACCCTCACAGAAGAAATCAGAATGTTTCACCAAATACCTGGGCACCCTGTGGCCCAGTCAAGTTGACACATAAAACTAACTGTGACATTAGAGTATTAAGATGCCAAGACACCCTGAGAGTCTATATCAATTTAACAAATATTCCATAAGTTATGGATTTCAGATTTGAACTTCTCTTAAGAGACCTGGGTAATGTTTTTCCCCAGTAAAGGGTTACAGTAATAGATAATAGGACACTTAAAAAAAAAAAAGAAAGATGTATTATTATTTTTATCCCAAATCAGGAACCAGGGATACAAACCCTCTAAAACAGAACCAAAACAAAACACAACAAAGAGAAAGGAAAGAAAAGAATAAAATTATGAAATCAATGACAAGGAAACAAATAAACCAAAAATTCCTCTCATAAGTGGATTAATTTTCCATGTTTTATTATTGATTTATTCAGTAAATATATACCAGGCACTTCTCTTGGTGCTTGGGAGAAAGCAGTAAGCAAAGCAAAGATTTCTCACAGAGCATACATTCTCATAGAGAGAGACTGACAATAAATTAAAAAAAAAAAACAAAAAAAACCAACAAACAACTACTTGTTAGCCAGTGGTAAGTATCATGGGAAAAACAAAAAGTAAAATAATTTGGTAAATAGATGCAATTTTATTTTATTTTTTAAAATTTATTTTAATGTTTATTTTTGAGAGAGAGACACACAGAGTGTGAGCGGGGGAGGGGCAGAGAGAGAGGGAGACAGAATCTAAATCTTATTTATTTTTGAGAGAGACACACACACACAGAGTATGAGTGGGGAAGGGGCAGAGAGAGAGGGAGACAGAATCCAGGCTCCAAGCTGTCAGCACAGAGGCCAACTCAGGGCTTGAACTCAGAAACAACTGAGATAGTGACCTGAGCTGAAGTCAGCCACTTAACCGACTGAGCCACCCACGCGCCTCTGAAGATACGAAATTTTAAAAAAGGAGTAAAGATGAGCCTCATTGAGAAGGCAGTATTTGGACAAAGTCTCAAAGGCAGTGAGTGAGGTAGCCATGATATTTTAGGAAGAACATGCAGGCAGAGGGCACATTTGGAGCAAAGGAGAGAGTATAACTCACAAGTTTGGGCGAAGAGACCAGAGTGGATAGAGTGAAATAACTGTGACAGAAAGAGTAGTTGGAGACAAGATCAGAGAGATGGTGATAGTGGTGGAAGTGGACAAAGATCATGTGGGTCTTTGTAAGCCATTAAAAGTACTGCTCCTTTCAAATGTCATTCACTCTCAAATGTTTGTGCTTATCTAAGACACTGGTGCTTTGCATATCTGGGGTTTGGGTATCACGCTGTGATATATCCAGAGAATATATTATGAGATTTAGCTTCATTTATGTTTGATTTGAGGCTAAATCTCATAATATATTCTATGGATTAATTTATCGTATATAAACTTAGATGTGAAAAAAAATGTCACCACATATTGGAGTAGGAAGAAGGAAAGGGGAATAATAGAACCCTAGGATTTATAGTAAAGCCATGCAAAACCATAGGTTGCTTATTCCATTTACATGCACAAAACTGATTCCTGGGACTTGCATTTTTTGTAACATGCTGAAATTTAATTTGAATTTTAGGGATCCATTTCCACCACATTAAATAACTAATCTTCATCATTAACATTTAAAAGTTAATTTTTTTGTGTGTGAGGAATCAACTAGGTGTTAGGGGAAAAAAGAAAAACCCATCACAAGTTTGTTTGAAAATCCAACTGTAAATCAAAAGTAACTATAGTTGGGGCATTTGGGTGGCTCAGTCAGTTAAGTGTCTGACTTTGGCTCAGGTCATGATTTCATGGCTTGTGGGTTCAAGCCCTGTGTAAACAACATGGATGGAGCTAAATAGTATGATGCTAAGTGAAATAAGTCAAAGAGAAATGCCATATAATTTCACTCATATGTGGAATTTAAGAAACAAATGAGCAAAGGAAAACAGAGAAACCAAGACACAGACTCTTAACCACATAGAACTGATGGTTACCAGAAGGGAGGTGGGTGGGGAGACAGGTGAAATAGGGAATGGGTACTAAGGAGTGCACTTGTCATGATGAGCACTGGGGGATGTATAGAATTGTTGAATCACTATATTGCACACCTGAAACTAATATAATACTATATGTATATACTATATATACTATATAGTATATAGTATAGTATACTATATATATATATATACACTATAAAATTTTTTCTATGTGAATTGAGTTAAATGTATGTAATTTAAATTTTTTTAAGTGGGAAAATGTGATGACAGATAAACTGTTGATGAATAGCAATTCTCAATGGAAAATTATTATAAATGGAGTTTTTCTAACAGCTGAGACTCTTTAATACTGCTGGAATAGTGTAATTGAATTTATTTCCAAGGGAAAGCTATTCAGATTAATCAGATACTCTTTACTAGTTTGGCCAGTTTTCTGAAGAAGATACATTATCAAGTCCTCTGTGAAAACAGAAAATGCTGCAATTCCCTAAAGGACAAAATACCTTAGTTATCACCATTGCTTGTATCCATATACAACTTGCTAGTTGACAAGATGCTTTATACACATTTTCTAATCTGAATCACAACACCTTCAAGGCAAGGCAGATATTATCTCCATTTTGCAGATTAATTGACAGAGATTTTTTCACCTTTCCAAAATTACATTATTGGTAGGAGAATTGGCTCAAAAACAGATCTAAAACATTTAGGCTCTTGGACTTTTTTTTTCCTTTCTAAACAATTATTCTAATAACCACTTGATTTTTTAAAAAAGAACTTTCTAACCCCATTTGACTCATACCCATTGATTCCCCTCACACCTCTTGCTGGCTCATGCCTTGGGTAGATACAACAAAACAAAACAAAAAACCAACCAACCAACGAAACAAAAAAACCCCACACACTTTACAGAGAACTACTAACATTGTTAACAGGTTTGTGAATATGGAGGTAGCATAGCCTCTCTGCAATGATCGGTTTGGGATATACACCAGGATAATAGATAGCCATACACATGTTAATCACTGACTAAGGGATACATAGTATGTTTAGATGCTGAGGTTTTTTTCTTGTTTTTTTTTTTTTTTTTTTCTAAAGGCGGCATGCCTGTATATAATCCAGTTCATATACATCCGGTTCAGTTGTTCAAGATAGCATGTAGAGGAAAGCAATCTGGGGGCAATAAAACACTGTATTAGGAAAAAGAAACTGCATCAAATAATTGCTGAGTAAAGTAAAAATGCTGTTTCGTGGGCAATATCTCAAAACTGTTGAATCAAAATCTCTCTGCTATGTCCAGTCCAGGAATATGGGCTTTAAACAAATTCTCCAAGACATTCTTATTGAAATTGAAGTTAAGGAATATTAAACCAGTAATCTGATATGAGTATTGAGTATCTGTGCCTATTTTTACTGAATATGACAAGAATGCAAATCCCTAATCATTCTTTATCCAGTCCATTTCTAGGGTTGTGTCTCTACCAAGACAAATAGCAGTCTTACAATGGAAGCAGTGACTTCCTAAGCATAGAGTTTCTGGACTGCAATGCAAACTCACTGCATGTATAGCATCCAACCAGGTTAGTCCCCACCACTCCGTGGGACTTGACAGCATGCTTGCTATGCTGTAAGAAAAGTCCATTGTCTCTGATCTTGGAGTTTCATGTCATCTCTCAGCATCCACAAAGTCCTAAGAAAGTAACTTATTATCCTGTATGTAGGGGAAAATATCACATCCTGGTAGAGAACTATTGCATCATTCAGACATAAGTGAATTAAAGCCCAAACCTGTTTTTAAGGGAACAGTTAATTGAAATACAGTGTAAATTCCCAAATATTTAGCATAGAAAGCATGTATGAGCTTGTCTACAGGAGCCAATTGTGACTTGTTTCAACCTTCTACTACAACCTTATTTTATAGTATTTAAAGAGAGAAAGCTTCACTCAATTTAATTAGCTTCTCTCTATCCCTACTAAGAACCAGAGAAATTCCAAAAGATTTTAACAACACCCACAAAGAAAAAGAAATAGTGTAGAAAATTAGTACAAACTGAAAATTCTCATAGATATGCCCACAGTGGTTTTTTTAGTTTATTTATTTATTTTGAGAGACAGCAAGTGAGCACATATGCACTCATGCATGCACACAAGCAGGAGAGGAGCAGAGAGAGAGAGAGAGAGAGAGAGAATCCCAAGCAGGCTCTGTGCTATGAGCACAGAGCCTGATCCAACTGGATACCATGAACCACCAGGAGATCATGACCTGAGCCCAAATCAAGAATGGGATGCTTAACCAACTGAGCCACCCAGGTGCCCCTTGTATGTTTTTCAAAGTATTCCACTGAACAGTAAGAACAAAAGAGAACTGAAATGGTCTCATTGCCCATAATGATAAGCTAGCACCCCATCACCAGGAAAGATAGGAATCTCTGCTACAGTCAACAGCACAGTGATCTCAATGTGCTCAATCAGATGTAGGATGTAGTTGTAGGGAGTTCTGGTAGCCATTATCTTGATATTCTAGATTCTTATTACTAGGGAAATAATTAAGAGTAGTCCTTCAGAGAAGACTCCAGTGATAAAGGAGAAATTAAATGCCAGTCCATAATGAGGAGAAGAATCTAAGATAGCTCTGAAGAACATGGGGTGGAGGGGAGTGAGGAATAAAAAGAGATTTAAGGAGGACAAGAATACAGGCCCTCACACCCAGAAGAAACTTTACCGAATTAGAATCCTGATGCACAATGAAATCTGGAAAACTGCTAGGGGAGGAGGGGGAGACAGAATGAAGATTAGAATTAAGGCAAAGATGGATAACAGTTTCCCACTAGCAAACAGGCCTCTTTTCTAATGGAGAGAGCAAAACTCAGACTAGGATATTCCGTCACGGAACTGTTGGCATGTCAGAAAGAGGTACAGGAATTTCAATTACTCAAGCTCATGTCACATCTGAGACTTCAGTGGAAGGCAAGCACTGATGTATTGAAAATACAACATTTGGAACCATCTATACTGGAAACAAAAGGACAAACTATGGTTGCTTGCTAAGCTGAGGGAAGAAATTAGATAATCAGCATGCGATTGAAGAGCATCTCTGTGCAACTGGTTATATACTGAGTGCAATGGGCAATGGAAAAGAAATTGAGCATATAGTCTCTGTCCTCACATGACCCTTAGCTTCAGAAATCAAGATTGATAAACAGGAAATCATCATCATCGCCACCATCATCACCACCATCACCACCACCACCACCAACAACAAAATTATTTGAAGGTAAGGTAGATCTATAATAGCTTACAAAAGAAATTGCATATTATAAGTTATGGTAGTAGAGGCTACCACTCATTGTTAGAGGGGCTGGGATAGGACTTGGAGAAAGGTGTCTTGAATAGGCAGAAGGGGAATATTGGAGAACACAATAAAAAAAAAGACATCCAGATGAGAAGAGGTTTGCAGACATGTAGACATGCAGAACACAGGAATAGTTGTATTTTAAGGTATTATGGCATAGGAAGAAACGAGGCTGAGTGGGAAGGAGAAGGATGAAAATAATGTAGTCCAGACATGTGCATATACAGTTGATATCAGTTCAGTGTAGAAATATTATAACCTCTAGAGTAAAAGAACACAGAAAACACCCGCCCGAGTCCTGATGTTTGAGAGTATACTCAGGAAAACAGAATATACACTAGGCACCATGCGAGAGTAGATTCAATCTAGGATATTAAGTTGTTATTTGCAAGGGTGGGCGGCGGTGAAGGAGCAAAAAGTGAATTCTGGGGTGCCTAAGAAAAGAACTTTGGGGTAGAGAGCGTTTAATATTCCATAGGAATATTAGGAAAGGAAAACAATTTGGAAAGGTTTGGGTTCCAGAAATCGGGGAAGGGCAGGTGAGATGATCTCAAACCAAAAAGGAGAGAACATTAGCCAGTGACTGTTGTGTACTGTGGGGAGCTTGGTTCTAAGAGTGGTAAAAGAAGCTGGAGCCTGAGGCCAACTGTTGGCATTGGATTAAGGACACAGGGAGAGTAGAAACAGGGAGCTAGACCCACTGAAGCCCACCATTCCTAGAACCTAACAAAACTTCAGCTAACAAAAAAATCTGAACTGTAGCCCCAGCTGCAGAGAACAGAGTGTAAAATGTTGGCTTTGGCTGAAAGACGACGATGGATAAGTGACAGTCGTGTTCAACTCCTTTCTTTACTTCTTTAATGATTCGATGTCGACAAAAACACCGTGGGAAAGCATTAAAAATTAAATGCATTATTTACAATTGATTTTCATTATACCACTGAGGACTCCAAGGAAGTGGGCCATTGCTTCCTGGCTTGGCTGAAGTTTCTGATGTGTTTTCAAGGTTTATTTCAGATAGGAAAACAACTGTGAAAGATACCAATTAAAAAAAAATCCCTAACTTAAGGATTTTCTCTTCTTTTTCTCTTCCTCAGTCTGGGAATTTTTTTTAAATCTCTCTGACCTCCTTCCCCATCCACCAATATGAGTGGAGGCATTCTATTGATTCCCATTTAATAACCAGCAGCATGGATTGATGGTCACATTAGAAGTATGCACCTCAGAGCAAAGTAGTGGGAACAGTAGCACTAGGCAATTACTGTCTCTATGTTACTTTTATTTCTATAGTGGAAATCCATTAGAAAAACAAAGTGTTAATATATGAGGGTGTTAAACCATTATATCTAGATATTAGCCTCTAGACAAATGCATGCCTGCCTGCCTTCCTGTTTTTCCTCTTTATCTGTCTTTCTGACTTACCTTAGCAACTATACTGAAAACCCTATGCTAGGGACCATGGAAATAGGGACGAATAAGAATGATCCCTAATCAAAATGACCTTACAGCATTATTGGGTTAAAAGGTTTGTAACCAGTAAATGAGTATGTGTTGCTCATGCAAGTTACTACAAAGACACAGACTATGAGAGATGAGGTCTGAGGTCTGAAAGATGGGCGGGCATGAAGCGTGGAGGCAAGAAGTGAGAACTGAGGCTGAAAGATGAACAGAATAATGGTTCTGCTGAATTAGACATTACCCCGAAAGCAACTGGTCTCATTGAGGGATCTTGAGCCAAAGAGTAATAAAAAGAGATGTGTAGTAGAGAAAGACAATTCCAACCGAGAGAAGCATGGACCAGAATGAGTGAGACCAGAGGCAGAGAGCTCAGCAGAAGGACCATTATAAAAATTCAGGCAAACATTTCATTGCAGTGTTCCACGCTAGCCTCAAGTGCGAACTGTTCACTCTAGCCTTGAATAGTGCTCGATACACGCAGCTTGCAATCTCTAAGTCATGTATTTGCTGTGGCCTATGTATGGGGAAGAAGAAGCAATAAAAGGGCTAAGTTTCCTGCCAGTATATGGGTGATGTCAAAAGGCAAACCATTGATAGGGCAATAGTACATTTCCTCTGCACTGCTGCGCAGAGCATCGTGACATGAGGCTCCCCTGCAGAGAGAACCATGGGGAGGGAAATAGGATTTTCAAATCTCAGGGATTTTGGTACTTGCATTTTACTTGTGACTTGGGAACCAGCACTCGGGCAGAGTGGCATTTTCTGAGAGGAGTAACAGCAGAATACAGCTGTTGCCCGTGACACCCAGGGCTGGAATGCACTCCCGGTACATATATCAGAGGCTCTGCTCTCTTAGCAGGAGAATCCAAGTAGTCTGCAGGGGAAGATTTCTTTGAGAACACACATAAGATACCCTCTAAAGACTACCCAAAATATGCAGAGACTGAGACTCTCTATTTTTAATAATCATCCCAGATGATTCTTCTAGGCATTATAATTTGAAAACCACTGTCCTAGGCTTTTTCTGCCATTGAAATAAATCTTTTTTTTTCCTGGTATCTCTTTTGCCTTTTGTGTTGAAATAATAGCAGCAGTAGTATCCAGACTTTTCTGGGGACTTCGTGTTCTAACTTTTGTCTTTTAATCACCTGTTCCTGATGGGAGAGGCTCTTATATCTGACTTCCAAAAAGAAAGTCCCCAGGGACCACGTAAAATATCTTTACTCATCTATAGATCCCAAGCCATGATTCTTTTTCTAGCTTATTTCTTGAGGCCAAAGTACAGATCCAATGTATCCATACCTGGTGACGTATGATAATGCACTAAGGGAGCATAGATAGTTTATCAAACTACCACTAGACCCTACAATTGTAAGCCTATTGTTACAAGCATAGTTGGTACTCAAATAATGTCTCTTGGTTTTTACAAGTAATCTTGTCTGTTTTAAGTAGCAAGTATATGAATTTGCTACCATTGCTTTTGAAAAACCCATATTGGAAAAGTCAACACACATAACCTGGAGATAAGGGCAGAGGTGATATATGGCATATAAGGCATAGAGTATAGGACATATACTTAAAACGACAGAGTTCCTTAGAAGCTAGGCAGGAAGTTAAAAGAGGAGGCTCACGCTTTGAGATTCCTCTGTGTTCTCTAATCAACTGAGACGGCGAAAAAGGAAAGAGTTGCAAGACAAAAGCAGTGGTGGACAGTGCCAGAAACTTCAGCGAGTTGAGGAGAAGGTCTGAAAAATGCTCATTTATTCAGCAAATGGGAAATCATTATCGACCTGGAGTAACACAGTTTACATGAAATGGAAAGAACAACAGGGAGAAAGCAGGGATTTGAGAATGTACTTAGGAATGCGAAAGTAGAAGCAGTAATTATTTTACTCCATTATGAAAGACCTGAATAAATAATAATAATAATAATAACAGCTAAGAGGTGTGTTGGGTCGTATCTTCTTTAAACCTTTCTGCAATCCTAGGACAACTGTACTGTAATTATCTCTATTTTTAAATGAGAAACAGGAAAATTATAGCTAGCTACTTTGCTCATGATCCCAAAACAATTACATGGACTATTAAGAATATAACCCGAGTGTATTTGAGGTTTTTAACCACCATGACATTAACACCATAAAAATCTGGAACGGCTTTTAATTTTGATACTCATTTGGAAACTTATTTGCTCTTCCCTACTGAGAAGGAGATTGTCTGTATTTCTTACTTTCCTGACAGAAGAGTAGTACAACAGACAGAAAGGTTCCCTAAGTCTTATACATAAAAGCACTTGATAATAAAACTATTAAATCTACTAGAAAAAGAAATGCATTTTTCCCCTACAAGTTTTCTGACAAGAACTTTAACGTGACTGGTGCCTGTGCATTTGTATCCCATCATCATGTGCTATTTTCTTGTTAAAACCTGTTCTCTACTCAATACAAAGCTATATCTGAAGAGGCTGTCCTGAGTCATGTTAACAAGGGAAAGAAAAGTTTCCATCAAACAGGCGTTTATACTTGTACACAGAACTATTAATCCCCCATATCAGAAGGGGCCTGGAAGAGAAAAACAGACAACAAAAATACCTCTTACAGAAGGATAAAGAAGAGTGATTTTTCAGGAGCTGAGGTGAAGAGATGCTTCACGGTGAAAGAAAAGTATTGAATTTCTCATTAATTTGTCTTAAGAAATGGAGAAAATTCTTTTGGTGGTTTCTCCTCAGATGTGAAGGCATTTCAGTCTTTCTCAAAGCATTGGACTTCCAAAAACATAGCCCTGACTGAAGTCAGGAAAAAACAAGTACTGTATTCTACTTATATGTGGAATCTAAAAAGGTCCAACTTGTAAAAAACAGAGAATAAAATGGTTACTAGGAGTGGGGGTGGGGAGATAGGACAGATGTTGCTTAAGGATACAAACTTGGAACATGTAGGGGATAAGTCCTAAGGATCTAACACACAGTATATTGAACAGAGGCAATAATACTGAGATATAATCATCAAGCTTACTAACAGACTAGAACTTAACTATTCCAACCACTAAAAAGAAAGGATAATCATGTAATGCGATCCAGGTGCTAATTATAGCTACAGTGACAATCATATCACAATATATACATGTATCAAATTAACATAGTTTACACCTTAAATTTACAAAATGTCACATGTGAAATATATTTTAATTGAAAAAAAGGAAGAAAAATAAAGTACAGTCTTTCTTGTTCCTTCCAAAATGGAAATCAGAGAGAAATTAGATCCAGCGTGACATTAGGAAAGCCAAAAGGTAAAAATAGCATGGTTTCTCAAAACTGCTTATTCTCCGTGACTGGGTACACACAAACCATTATAAATATTGTTCCTTAGAAGAATACAGGGGCGCCTGGGTGGCTCAGTCGGTTGGGCGGCCGACTTCGGCTCAGGTCATGATCTCGCGGTCCGTGAGTTCGAGCCCCGCGTTGGGCTCTGTGCTGACAGCTCAGAGCCTGGAGCCTGTTTCAGATCCTGTGTCTCCCTCTCGCTGACCCTCCCCTGTTGATCCTCTGTCTCTCTCTGTCTCAAAAATAAATAAAACGTTAAAAAAAATTAAAAAAAAAAAAAAGAAGAATACAGAAGTTGGGACGCCTGGGTGGCTCAGTTGGTGAAGCATCCCACTTCGGCTCAGGTCACAATCTCCCCATTCCCAAGTTTGAGCCGCCCATCATCAGGCTCTGACAGCTTGGAGCCTGGAGCCTGCTTTGGATTTTAGGTCTCCCTCTCTCTCTGTCCCTCCCCCACTCATGGGCGCGCATGCACATGCACGCGCTTTCTCTCTCTCTCTCTCTCTCTCAAAAATAAATAACATTAAAAAAAAAAAAAGGAAACAAAATGTTCCAATCAAAGAGAAACTAAAGATTACCCAAAATGACAGGAAACATGAGCGAGGGGCTGGGGTGCCTTAAAAATACAACTAGCTGAGCAAAAACAACAAACAAAACATTGATTTCATACCAACTTGTGATATAAATTAGAATCTCAGAGACACTATATATGAAAGTATGAGATCATCAGCTTGCTCAGTGAAACCATCAGATTACCTCAAGATCCAGAGGAGGAAGATTAGATTTCAAAAATACCTCAAAAGCACTATCTCATACTCAAGTTAGTTCTTGAGTTTAATACATCAGTGCAGCGCAGATGAACCCTCCATCCCCAAGAATGCCTTAGGACCTGATTCTTTTGTATCCTTGTCCCATAGTGTTTCAAACTACCTGGGAAAGAAAGCACTTTGATTTTTTGCTGTGCTTATAGTAAAATATTAAAGAAAGGCTTAAAAAATAATAGTGACTATCCCAAGGAAACCAGAGATAAGTAGTACCATTTCCTCTGTAGTCATCCCCTAATAATTAGAGTCTACTGTTTGAAATTTACCAACCTTCATTGTGTTAACTGCAATTGTATCTAATGCCGATGGCTTCTTTGAACAATTAAGCCTAGAAAGTAACTTATTTCAGAGCTTTTAAATAGTGTGTTATTCACTCCTTGAGATTATTTTATCACTGGGTACTAACTCATGGTAAATGAATATAGTTAACTCTTATGGAAAAAAAAAAGACTCCAACTTGCTAAACCATAAAAGAAGGCAAAGAAATAAAACAGCCTTTAAAAACATTTTGATGAATCAAGTTTATCTTATATTGAATCTTGAGGTAAATTAGATTGCTGGCATTGCTGAGTGCTGGTAAAACACCTTTGGATCAATATGAATTTGTTTAACTATGGATTGTACCTTATAAAGTCGCCCATGGTGAGATGAACTGCATCTTTGCTTTCTTTTATCATGTTCATACTGTTATTCAGCAGTTTTGAAATTATTTTTTTCATGACAGATGTCAATCCCCAAATATCATATAACTTGATAACCTCACAGTGGCTGGTCATCTCATACACCACTAAAACTTATTTATACAAAACATAAATTACAGATACATATGAGGACTCTCAGTATTTTTTTTACTATATGGGAGAGGTGAATGAAGCAGTCTGGGGGCATATAGTTTACCGCAAGGATATTTTTTTTAACATAAGCAGAACCTACCTCCTTTTTCTTTGGGGGGAAGTAAAGGAATGGGAAGATTAGATTTTTTTCAACTTTACCTTGGTCCCCATATAACACTTTTAAAATGATCATTTAATTTTATGTATTATAATTGTTTTTGTGGGAGTAGGAGAATTTCAACCCATCGGAGCAGAAATAGAACATTTTAGAAATCTAAAAGAAAGCCAATGTACTATTCTTTGTGCTATTAAGTCACATTAATGGTTTAAATCATAATCAAATATGTGAGTTTTTTATTCTAATTTTAATCTATGATATATGAATAAAGCTATACTCATTTGCCCTTTATTTTCTTCCCGCAATCTATTCATATGTGCATCTCAATCATCATGTAGATTCAGCAAAAAAAAATAAATCATGTTTTTAAATATACAAAGATGAGACTTGTGTGTGTGTGTGTGTGTGTGTGTGTGTGCGTGCATGCAAACTTAGTTGACTTTTAAATACTACCTTTTGGGTGCTTACATAGATAATCTAATCATACTCTTAATCTTTATGCAATTTAACAGATGTCCACACTTGGGCTCAGAGTACTTGTATGACCTTCTAAAGGACTCTCTCAGACCAAAATACACTCTAAGAAAATTAAATGTATGTACCTCTTCCATCTACTTTACCCCATTTGCTCCCAGAAAGAAGTGTCCTGGGAGCTCTTCCTGTTATGGGGAAGACTGTTCATGCATTCATTTACTCTCTTTCTTCCCACTTTATTGATCTCTTCGGTGAGAATCATTTTAAAAGACTACTGGAAGAGAAGAAACCTTGCACAAACCAGAGTGCAGATACAGTACTAAAGGGGATAATTCATCAGTTACAGGGTTGCTATTAACCAAATGTCTGAATATTTTTTTCTTTTGTATTGTACATATACACATAGATACAAATGTATTCATACACACACGCACACACACGTATGTATGCTTACATCTTCCTCTCTTTTTTTTCCCTTTCTTTAGCATTGTTTCCTTGACCTAGATTTATTAACCTATCAAGTTAATCCTTGGAAAAGAGTTCTAAAGAAACTCATCCCATTTCTATATCTCCAACTAAACTCTTGAAAACACATATTAGAAATTTATTATACTTTAAAAAAGAGTTTAAGTTTGAATGAACAGCAACCCTAGTTCAAATCTACCTCTGCCTCTTACCTAGCTCCCTGACCATATGGTTGATGGGTGCATGGGTAGGTGGATGGGTGGATAGATGGATGGAAGGAAGGAAGGAAGGAAGGAAGGGAACAACATGTTGTTCCTGACACATTCTCTTTTTCCTCTTAATCAAGCAGATCTACTAAATGTTTACCTAAAAGAGATAAGCATACTGTACTTTTATTATATCAGTACTTCTTATTTGGATTCTCTCTCCTCTCCTGTGTATCTTAATTATAGTAATCCGTCAGGCCTGAGTTTAAGCCCTGCCTCTTTCAGGAGGCCCTATGAGACATTCCTGGTTTGCAGAAAATTTGCTGTTTCCTTCTAGATTTTTTTCCAATTATTTTATCTCATTTGGCATTAACTGTAGCCTACTTTACCTGAATTTTTGTTTTCAGATATATATTTGTTCTCTCCCCCTAAATTATAATGCTTTCAGGGCAATACTGTGATTTCTATTTTTGTTATATCCAACATCATGTGTAGTAGAGGTGTCTGTACATCTTGAATTAAAAATAAATGTTTTCTAATTGTAGAAGCCACTTTGTTTGTCTCTGCTTTGTTCCTGCTGCTCCCTTGCAGCATATTCAATAAGATTTACCTTCTTTGTTCTGCCTTGGGTGAATATACGTTTTCAGTAAAAGAAGGTGTAAAGAATGGAAATACATCTTTTTGGTAAGGGATTAAAAAAAAAGAAAGTAATATTGTTCTAAAATAAAGTGATTTTTCCAGAATAAGAGTGGAAAAATATAGGACAAAACCTAAATAGTTATAATAAGTTGTAGATGTAAATGGAAAAGGAATGTGGAGAAAGAAATTTTATATATGGTCAAGTTGACTAAAAATTAAATTGTTATTATGGGATTTTAAAATTCAACTTTAATACCAATAGTGTACTTTCATAAACCAAAAAAATTTTTTTTTTATTTTATTTTTTATTTTTTTTTTCAACGTGTATTTATTTTTGGGACAGAGAGAGACAGAGCATGAACGGGGGAGGGGCAGAGAGAGAGGGAGACACAGAATCGGAAACAGGCTTCAGGCTCTGAGCCATCAGCCCAGAGCCCGACGCGGGGCTGGAACTCCCGGACCACGAGATCGTGACCTGGCTGAAGTCGGACGCTCAACCGACTGCGCCACCCAGGCGCCCCTGTTTTATCTGTTAAAAGGGTAAAGTTTTCTTGGAGTATTGGTCTGCTTTTGATAAGTTGTTATGAAAGATCTACCTGACCTTTAAAATAATCTACTTAGAAGAAAAAAAGATTTTGCGTTTTATCAAAATAATTCTTGTGTTTCATGTTATCTTTATCATAAGATCTTTGATTGCTCAAGTATACAGAAACTTCTAGGTATTAAACGAGATAGATTTTGCTCAGAACTATATAACCTTCTATATTTGCCTTTGACATTCTTTTGTCAACTTTGGTTGAATGGAAAACTTAATATCGTATCATATTTGCCTGTGTTAGAACCTTTGATATTTTTGACAGGCTTCCCAAAATCAAATTCTGAACAAAATCTTTCTGCCTTAGAAAAACTTTAAGATATGAGATATTTCAGAGTGTCCCTGGAACATCTCAGAAGATTTATTCGGTCTCGTTATAAAAAGAGAGATGTTGAAATAATTAGGCTTATTTGGTATGTTAAATTACATGAAAAGTACTGTCAAATAATTGATGCTAAATCTTCTTAGATTTTACTTGTATAGATACATGTTATTAACATAAAATCCTAGAAATTATATAAAATTTCTAAAAATCTGATATATCCTGGTATAATGTTATCAGTCATAATTCTATTTATGATACTGAAATGTTGTATATCACAGAAATAACCAAATTTCCTTGTCAATTACATCCTAATGAACTCTCATCAGATCTCTATTGCGATTTTTAAGTCTGTGCCATTTACAGAGTTATTAAGTGCTTCACCTTCAAAGAGATTCATGAAAAAGACTGTGGTAACTACTCTATAAGGACTCTTGGTTTGCATACATTTAAGATCATAACACTGAACTTGGGTAAGAATTTCTAAAGCTCTAATGGAAAATTAATTGTTTAATGTTTTGTTTTTCAGATTTAAAAGACCTCTTTTCCTTTTCTAAGCTATCTGTAACTTACAGCAATTTGGTAAAGTGTATTTTTACAATAAAAGTTTAAGCACTTATCTTTTTCTCCCTACCTGATCCTATTAGAATTCTGAAAGTCTTATTAAATGCTCTTATTTTTCAGGACAATGTGTATATTTGCATATGTTCAATAATACTCTTTCCTTTTTGTAACAGGACATCCAATGCACCTAGTCCCTTCTCTTGATACACAGCTGATATAAAGGATTTATACGACAATATTGTAAAGACCCAATTGTTTATATTGAAAACAGCATTAGTAGAAAGGTCTTTTCACAGTGTGATCCTGGGAGACAAAGACCTTAAACATCATACCTTGCAACCTGGTACTTCATATATTGGAAAAGACATCTCTAAGAAGACTATCAATTCTGTTGGAAAGACTCCTGTCAGGTAATGTTAACCAACTCTTGTGCTGCCAAACTCCAGGGAATAAACTCCTGGATTCATGTATCACACCTAAAAAAAAAAGCGGGGGGGGGGGGGGAAACTAAAGCCAGACTGGACCTGCACTGGTGACTTGGTGACATGCAAGTAAAGATTTCCAGGAACTGAAGGGGATGACGGCTGAAACAGACAGCTTTGCCGACATAATGCAGCAGGCCTGCATATCTTTTTCTTGGTGCTGGTTCTTTCCTTGTTTTTTCTCTCATTCTCTTGGAGAAATAGGGGTCTTATCCACATTTCTCAGTCTGTGGCAAAAGGGGGAATCTCTCTGACTGATCTGTCCCCAGAAACTTCCAACTGTTCGTAATATTGGAGACCCCTTGGTCTTCCCTATAACTAATTTATCTTTATTCCCTAATGTCATTGCCTATTGTACCCACATGCCTATAGATATTGCCTAGTGGGTTAGGCTGTTATGACCAGGTGTCCCCCTACCTTATTTCACTCTTTCCCATTGTAACCATACTAGCTCAACTAAACACAACCCTTTAGTCAATCATATGACCCTTGTCCCCCCCCAGTCTTCTCCTTACCTAAATATGATCTATTCCATGGCACCAATAGGAAAATACAAAAAGATTTATATTTTTTTTGGTGAGGTTTGTAGAAAAGAACCATTTAGGAAGGAAATCTTCTAACAGAATGTCATCTGAGCTCCACCAACTGACTGTGGCTTCAAAGGGTCTGTCGGGAAATTGCATCCCACAAATCTATTGATAATCAGACCTTAGCTGTAATCCTCTACACTCAGCTTGGTTTCATTTTTGTTTGTGGTGGAGAGCATTTCTCAAAAGCATATGAATGTTTAGATAGTTGATGAATCAAGGTAAAATGCCACTGAATGTAAGATCAAAAAGTTCTCCCTAATATTAGGAGAGCTAGCTGACTTCACAACCAAAGCAATAATAGCCTAGCAAAGATCACTTAATTCATTTGTTAAAGTAATTGTGGATAATCACAGAGTCCTTGATTATCTACTTGCTGAACAAGGAGGCATTTGTGTACGAGTGAATACCATCTGTTGCACTCACGTGGTTAAATTTCTCTAGAGAAGTAGAAACCTGATTGCATAGTATCAGAAAACAAGCACATTGGCTACAATGAATTCTGTATAACAATCCATAGTCCTTCGATCTATTTAGCTGGTTACCCTCAGGTTTGGGCTCCTGATTTAGGACTATTTGATAAACTGGGATCATCATCTGTTCCTCATCTTATTTTGTATAATCATTTTTAAGCTTCTCTACCTATCACTTGTAAAAACTTTGCAGAAGCAAAGTACCCAATAGACTGATGCCAACTCAGTACTTTGTGATCTTCAGTGTTTATGACCTTGATAAGGTATAGACTTTAGATGAAAAGTGCTTGAGAGTTCTCTCTTCTACCCTTCATTGTACTCATTGTGCCTTAATGTTTTCCAACCTGTGCACATTCCCTCTCATGTGGGATGTGACAATCAGGACAATACCCTCTTGATTCAACTGCTAAGGATAAATGAGCTATTAAAATATACCACAGAATCAAATTGTTAGCAGTGTTTTTATATCCTGATTTTGAGTTTGCTTGCATGGTTTCACACAAGGACAATTGTAAATTCACTTTACTACTTGGAAACTACAGCAAAGACACAGTCCAAAAATAAATGGACAATGCAGTTCTGGTGTCTTATGAGAGATTATAATTACAAATGATTTTTTTCTACAATAGAAATTTATTTTAAAAATATACAAAATAAGAAATGATAAGGGAGGAATAACCATTAAAAAAGATGTGAAATTTTCAAAATCATAATGGACTACTTTGCATAACTATATAATTTGAAAACCAAGATCAGATGAAGTAAATAATTTTTTCAGAAATTTAGTTTGAAAAAAAAATATTGTGATAGAGCTAGAAACTCTAAACCAATCAATTTCCATAGAAGAAATTGAAAAGTAAATAACTATCCTACAAAAAAAGTCTGAGTCCAGGTAATTTCCTAGGAAATTCTACCAAATATCTAAAGATCAGATAATCAAAATACTACATATTTTGTTCCAGAAAACGGGAGAGCAAAATTGACAACCTCAAAACATTTTTATGAAGCTAGTATACAGTGATACCTAGATCAGAGAAAGATAGCATAAACAAAAGAATCTATAGATAAATTATTAGACATAATACTTGAGGTAAACACATAAAATATAATGGTATTTCTATATAACTGCAAATTTGTATTAATATCACATGCAAAAGCATCAAAATTATCAAACACATATGAATATATCTAACAAAGAATATACAAAATTCTAAGCAAAAAATAAACTATAAAAAAATATTGAGAGTTTAAGATGCTGAAAAATAAACCAGAGATTGGGAGAAAATATCTTTCAAACTGATATGGTAAAGAACATATGTATCCAAAATACACAAAGAACTCTTAAACTCAATTTAAAAAAAGCAACCTAAATAAACAGTTGGCTAAAGATCTAAATCAACACTCTTTAAAGAAAATATATAGCAAATAAACATATGAAAGGTATATCAATATCATATGTAATTATGTATTGCAAAATAAGACAATGAGGTATCACCATATATCCATTAGAATGAGAAGAAAAACAAGAACAAAACAAACAAAAAACAGAAAACCATACGAAATACTGCAAGTGTGTGGAGAGATAGGAACTCTCATTCATTACTTAGAAGATCACAAGTTGGTACAACTATTCTGGAAATTTCTTTGATATTAACTACTAAACTAAAAATAGGTTACAACATGGCCAAAATATTTTACTCTTGATTATATATCCAACATAAATGTTACCCCAAGAGTCATGTACAAGAATGTTTATAGCCACTGTTTAATGGCCTCAAACTGTAAACTTAAATATCCTTTAACAGCAAGTGTATAAACTGTAGTATATTCATTCACACATTGGAATTCTGTAATGAAAATAAACAAAGTATAGCTATGTAGCAACGTAGATGACTTTCATAAACACAGTGTTGGGCAATAAAAGCCACACATTAAAGAGTACATGCTATATCCCTCCATTTATATAAAGTTCAAAACTTATGTAAAACTAAACTACAATGCTTTGATGGGAAGAAAAGCAGAAAATTATCCTGGTTGTCAAGATTATGGTTATCTCTGGAGAAGATAAGGGTAGTGTCTGGATGAATGCACAGAGCAGCTTCCAGATCATTAACAGGATTTCATTTGTTCCTTTGAGTGGTAGTTACATAGGTGCTCATTTTGTGATATATCACTGAGCTGTACTTTTCCTGGTTTGTACAAGTTCTAAACTTATTATCCAAACTGATCACCCAGTTGTGCCATGAGTATAACAGTGGGGCTACCTTTGCATGAATTCATTCGTTCATTCTTCATATATTGATCATTCATATATTAAGCACCAACTATGTTCAAGACCAAGTGATAGAAGCTGAAGTTATGGTAAGCAAAGCAGGCAATCCCTACCCTTCAGGAATCCAATCTTCGATAATGACTAACCTGTTCTTCCTTTCTTTCTTCCTTTTTTTTTTTTCCACTTTGAGAATGTTATATAAATGTAATCATATAGTATGTTACTTTTGAGGATTGTCTTTTTCATTAATCATAATTCTTTACAGAGTAGTTCAACTTGTTGCATGAATCAATAGTTTGCTCCTTTTTATTATTGAGTAGTATTCCATGGGACAAATATACCACAGTTGAACCATTTATCTTTTGAAAGACATCTGGCTGGTTCCTGTTTGGGACTATTACAAATGAAAAATAGAGACAACTGTAAATTCCCTCACGACACGGAAACTATACAGTAAGGACATAGATCAAAAATAAAGGGACAAAGCAGTCCTAGTGCCTTTTGAGAAATTATAATTACAAAAGAATTTTATAAATAATAATTTGAAAGAGGAGTAACTAAGAGCTTTGTGATTTCACATTTCAAGTATCTTTTTATCTGGACTGCATTGAATCACATATTCACAGCCTCCGAATAATATCCTGATATTTTTAATTCAAATGAAAGAAAATATTTTTTCTATTAGCTGGAGGCATTTTTAAAAAAATGTTTATTTATTTATTTTGAGAGATAGAGTGTGAGCAGGGGAACAGCAGAGAGAGAAAGAGGGAATCTCAAGCAGGCTCTGTGCTGACAAACAGCCTCTGAGCTGTCAGAGCAGAGCCTGATGCAGGGCTCCATCTCACAAAGCATTGATCGTGACCTGAGCTGAAATCAAGAGCCAGATGCTTAGCCAACTGAGCCACCCAGGTGTCCCAACTGAAGGCATTTTTTTTTTAAGTGAAAAGGTAGAGTACCTATAAAAAGAAGAGCTCACAATTTGCAGTTTCCTACAGGGAAGTCTCAAAGTCACCATCAGGTTGTATCATCATTATTGTCATCTCCACAAGTTATAGAAATAAACTGTTTTAGCGTTTGTGGAACGGGATGTTAATGGTTTCATTGAACCTTCAAAATAACCTTAGGATGTAGGTGTTTTAGCAAGCATGCTTTTTTCCCCCCTGATGAGGAAAACAAGGCTCATAGAAAGTAGCTTATGCCAAATCATAAAGGCAGATGGCTAGAGAACCTGGAATCCCATCCACATGCAATCCTTGTTTAGCAAGCCTTTGAAAATTAAAAGAGCTGGGAAAGCATCCAATAGGGAAGAATTGGGAAAATATCTAATGGGAAAGAAGTCAAACTAAACAAAACTAAATGAAACAAAATACACACACATATCTTCATAAACAAACAAGTGTATTTTACATCAAGTTAATAAGCGTGGCATTGGAAATCAATGGAACACCACTATACTTTGAAATAACAGTAGTAAAACATGGTAGGATAGTAATTAAGAGCATGAGCTTTGAAAATAAATAAGCCTCTGTTAAAATCTTGGGTTTTTTTGGGGGGTGGGGGGCGCCTGGGTGGCTCAGTGGTGCTTGAGCATCCGACTTTGGCTTAGGTCATGATCTCAGGGTTCTTGAGTTCAAGCCTTGCATCGGGCTCTGTGCTGACAGCTCAGAGCCTGGAGCCTGCTTCAGATTCTGTGTCTCCCTCTCTCTCTGCCCCATCCCCACTCATGCTCTGTCTCTCTCTGTCTTAAAAATAAATAAAAATGGCACAAAAACAGACACATAGACCAATGGAATAGAATAGAAACCTTAGAATTACCCACAAAAGTATGGCCAACTAATCTTTGACAAAGCAGGAAAGAATATCCAATGGAAAAAAGACAGTCTCTTTAACAAATGGTGCTGGGAGAACTGAACAGCAAGGATGAAACTAGACTACTTTCTTTACACCATTCACAAAAATAAAATGGATAAAGGACCTGAATGTGAGAAAGGAAACCATCAAAATCCTAGAGGAGAAAGCAGGAAAAGACCTCTCTGACCTCAGCCCTAGCAATTTCTTATTTGACACATCCCCAAAGGCAAGGGAATTAAAAGCAAAAATGAACTATTGGGACCTCATGAAGATAAAAAGCTTCTGCACTGCCAAGGAAACAATCAACAAAACTAAAAGGCAACCAATGGAATGGGAAAGGATATTTGCAAATGACATATTGGACAAAGGGCTAGTATCCAAAATCTATAAAGAGTTCATCAAACTCCACACCGGAAAAACAAATAATCCAGTGAAGAATGGGCAGAAGACACGAATAGACACTTCTCTAAAGAAGACATCCAGATGGCCAACAGACACATGAAAAGATGCTCAACGTCGCTCCTTACCAGGGAAATACAAATCAAAACCACACTCAGATACCACCTCATGCCAGTCAGAGTGGCTAAAATGAACAAATCAGGAGACTATAGATGCTGGCGAGGATGTGGAGAAACGGGAACCCTCTTGCACTGTTGGTGGGAATGCAAACTGGTGCAGCCACTCTGGAAAGCAGTGTGGAGGTTCCTCAAAAAAATTAAAAATAGATGTACCCTATGACCCAGCAATAGCACTGCTAGGAATTTACCCAAGGGATACAGGAGTGCTGATTCACAGAGGGACTTATACCCCAATGTTTATAGCAGCACTCTCAACAATAGCCAAATTATGGAAAGAGCCTAAATGTCCACCAACTGATGAATGGATAAAGAAATTGTGGTTTACATATACAATGGAATACTACTTGCAATGAGAAAGAATGAAATATGGCTTTTTGTGGCAACCTGGATGGAACTGGAAAGTGTTATGCTAAGTGAAATAAGTTATAGAGAGAAAGACAAATACCATATGTTTTCACTCTTATGTGGATCCTGAGAAACTTAACAGAAGACCATGGGGGAGGGGAAGGAAAAAAAAAAGGTTAGAGTGGGAGGGAGCCAAAACTCTCTCAAGAGACTCTTGAAAACTGAGAACAAACTGAGGGTTGATGGGGGGTGGGGGAGAGGGGAAAGTGGGTGATGGGCATTGAGGAGGGCACCTGTTGGAATGAGCACTGGGTGTTGTATGGAAACCAATCTGACAATAAATTTCATAATAAATAAATAAATAACATTAAAAAATTTAAAAAAATCTTGTTTTTTTTCTTCCCTCATCTTCAATATTTTATATACTTATCAGCTGAGGGTCTTTTGCCAATTATTTAAACTCTTTGAGATTCAGTTTCCTGAGTTCTAAAATTGACATAAAATTATATGTAGCACAAAGTTACGCAAGTATTAAGATAATGTATAAAAAGTCCATAGTCTGGGATAGCAAAATAAGCTCAATAAATGGTGTTCATAAGGATCCACTCTTTTTTATAAAGTGTGGAGGGTTGGTGGAGGAAGAGAAAATCTAATAAAGTGGGAAATAAAGCAGTAGATATTTTACAAAGGACTGAGTTTGGAGGACAAATTTGTCAGCATTTATTGGGTTGGCCCATAGACCAATATTGTTATTTGTAATGAATAATAGCTTTGTGGTCTTCATCCTTGGTCCTGTCACAGAGCTCCTAAAACCCTTGAAATTTCCTAAGTTATGAAAGCAATAAAGGAGTCTTATTATATTAATGAGGTGATTTTTGGAAAGCCCCCAAGTAAACTACAAATGGGAGGGGTTGCCAGGGATACCAACTTTGTGATTAGATGGTGGGAACCATCTTTATTCCCACCTCTTTACCTTTGGGGAGGGAGAAGGGCTGGAGATTCAGTTCAGTCACTAATGGCCAATGATTTAATCAATCATACCTATGCAATAATACAGCCTCCATAAATCCCCACAAGGATGAAGTTAGAACTTCTGGGTTGGTGAATGCCTGGAGATTCAAGGAGAATGCCTTGCTCAATGTATGGAAGTTCTGTATTCCTTCCCACATAACTTGCCTATGTATCTCTTCCATCTGACTATCCTTGAGTTACATTCTTTTATTTATTTTATTTTATTTTATTTTATTTTAATTATTATTTTTTTTATTTTAGAGAGAGAGCATGAGTGGGTGAGTGGGGGAGGGAGAGAGAGTCTTAAGCAGACTCTGGGCTCAGCACTGAGCCCAGTGTGGAGTTCAGTCCCATGACCCTGGGATCATGATCTGAGCTGCAATCGAGAGTCAAATGCTCAACCCAGTAAGCCACCCAGGCACCCCATTATCCTTTTTGATAAACTGGTAATCTATTAAATTTTCTTCGGTTCTGTGAGCTGCCCTAGCAAATCAATCAAACCCAAGGAGGGGGTCATTGGAACCTCCCATTTATTGCCAGCCAGTCAGAAGCACAGGTGACAACCCGGACTTGTAATCAGCATCTAAAGTGGGGTGGAGGGTAATTTTGTAGGACTGAGCCCCTACGGCATCATGAACTATCTTCATACAGATTTTGCCAGAATTGAGTTTATTGCTTGGTGATGAGGGAAAAACACGTTTGAATTGGTGTCAGAATCATATAGACTGTCTCTGGAGCAGCTGAACAGTATTTGAGAAGTGAACAAGAAGGAAAGGGGAGCTAACACTTGTTTCTCTTTGAAGTCTTGATAATTGTATTGCATTCAGTGTTTTGAGAAACTGCAAGCAAGTAGTTATTTTCAAATTACTTCTCAGCTACTGGTCTGTGTTTCTCCAGCAGAACACAATACTGAGGCATGGATCAGGAAGGCCATAGACTCAGAGGGGAACATTATTATTGAGGAATCTCAGGAAATGCTTAATTTTTGGCTGTGCATTTTGTTTTGTCCATGGGGAAGATTCCGCAGAGAGAAAAAATGATGACCTAAATGTTAGGGCTTTTTGCATGTTATTTCACTATTCTTTGCTCCAATCTCCAACTATCACAGGATTATTATCCCCATACCAACAATAGGAAAATTGATGTTCTGAGAGCTTAAATTACTTGTTTGTAGTTCCACAGTCTATAAGGGACTAAAATTATACCCAATACATGTTTGATCAACAAAACTCTTACTTTCTCTTACATCCTCCAGTCAACAAAAGATAAGCAGTACAATATCTAGAGAACAAAATACATTGATTCATCCCAGTTTTCATGGTAAGCATAAAATATTCTTTAAAATACAATTTTCTTTCAGGGAACTTAGATGGCTCAGTCGGCTGAGCGTCTGACTTCCGCTCAGGTCATGATCTCATGGTTTGTGAGTTCGAGACCCACATGGGGCTCACTGCTGTCAGCAAAGAGCCCACTGCAGATCCTCTGTCCCCCTCTCTCTCTGTCCCTACACCGCTCTCTCTCTCAAAAATAAATAAAACATTTTTAAGAATGAAAAAAATACGATTTTCTCTCACCAACTTCATGTTTAATAGACATTCTTATGATTTTTAAATTTAAATTCATTTATATCCATATGATTTTTTAAAAATTTGGATTCATTTATTAAACTCTTTGGGATGAGAGTGTCAAATACCTGATATCCAAGTATGTTCATGTGTTTGTGTGTAAATGTATGCTTGTGTGTCTGTATTAATGTGTATGTATTTATGTGTGTATATGTCTATGTGTAATCTTTAGCAATTAAAAAATGGATTTCTAAAGCCTTGCAAATGTGGGACCCCAGAGACTAGATATATCCAAATTATCTCAATATTTACAACAACTTTATAAATTAGGAAACATTAATGGTTGAAGAAATTTAGAATTAGAATACAAATAAAATTAAATCATAGATCAGATCAAACCCTGTGCTCCTCCTCTCATTGCCAGAAGACATGAACCCAGTTTACAAATTCTATATACCTGTGTATAGTTCCAAACCCAACACATATCAGAAAATTAGTAAATTTCACTCTAAAAATGAATGAATGAGCAAATGAAGGATTTAGACTCCGTGCAGGGGGAAAGTTTCTGCATGTGTCGATGTGTGTTTCACACTTTCAGTCAATCCTGTTATTTGCAACTTGCTCCCATCCATTCCCAAGCCTCAGGTTACATGGTTTTTGAACCAATGGTAGTATCTCTCCTTCCTATGAATAAGAGGCATTCGACCAGAAGTACACTTTGATAAATCACTCTAATATTAAATAAAACATAATTATTACAAATAGATTGTTGCCTAGCGACTTCTCCAAGTGGAGGAAATAGCAGGCATGGCACAAGATGGAGTTTCTTTTCCTCTTTATTTTGTATAGCCTTCCTCAGAAGCCATACACATTTAGCTATGTCTAGGATGTTTTCCAATGGATAACTAGCAGAAATTCAAATTAAGAAATAATTCTTTACCAACGTTTTTAAAGATGTAGTTGACTAACTGACAAGAAATTAAAAAAAATATTTAGAGACTTTAAGCACAAAGGTCAATAAGGAAAATATAAATCTTTATGCTTTAGAAGCATTAAGGATTTCCCAGACTCTTATCAAAAAGCTTCAGAAGCCAAATGCTAAGGGAGTCCAAGGAAGGACATTACTACGGTTTCACAAGGAGAGCATGGTAAAGTCAGGTGTAGAACAAAGACCTCCTCACTCCCAATTAGGTTCCTATTATCAATCTACCACTGGCTAGGAGCCAATTTGTTGGTCTGTGAGTTTCCTCCTAGAACTACTCCCTGTCTCAGTAAAATACTCCCTGTCTTCCTAGTTCTACAGGCACGACAAAAATAAAAGTCACTGTAGACAAAAACTTTATTATACCCACCACAAAATCCTCAAGGTATAACATATGCCTTGGAAGTATGTGGTGCTGAAAAATTTATTGACTAGGTGGTTTTCCTTGAGAGTAGAAAATGACAGGAGAAAGAAAAAGAAAATGACATGAAAATCTGAAAAAAAAAAGGCACCAATTGGACACATGAAAAAGCTGAATTATATTTCGATTCTATCTTATTGATTTGCCTGGAGGAAACAAAACAAAAGAGAATAAATCTTACTCCTTCATAATGCGTGTTACTAAGGGCGGGGAGGGGGGGGGTTGGTGAGTAGGATCCTAAATGTGATATTTAAATCAAATCTCAATTACTCGGAGTATAAAGTTGTCTATGCCCCAGTGATTGTGGGAGCTATTCTATAGCACATATGTAATAAAATAATAGCATCACAGCTGAATCAGCACCGTGGGCTGGGCAAACTAAAATGAAGTTACAGATGGTTCTAACTGTATTTGCTTTGAGAAGGTGCAGGTACTTGGCCAGGAAATCACTTCAGACACTAAACTGATGGTAGTAGGAATGATCGAAACTCTGTAGTCAGATTGCATGGGTCTGCTCTCGAATATATTTCTTTCTAACTATGTAATCTTCAAATCACTTCATATCCCTGGGTTCAGTTTCCATATCTGTAAATGAAATGCAATAGTCATCTGTTGCAGAGGTCATTTTGAGGATAAAATCAAGCAAGGTATACAGAATGTATACAGTAAAAACACAATAGGCTAATTAGAATAACTAATGCTATAGTGGTAATCATTTTGCAATCTACAAATGTATCAATCACCAAGTTGTAGCCTTCCACTTACTCCCGTATGTCAATTATATGTCAGTAAAGATGGAAAAAATATTGGTGCAGGCCATATTAAAAATAAAAAAAAGAACAGCAAAATATTAGGATCAGTGATGTGGGAGTCAGGAAACTTGCATTTAAATCATATTCTGACACTAACCTGTGGCATAACTGGATAATTACTGAGCTGAACAGTATCTCCTTAAAATTTCCTTTTAATTAAATCTCCCCCAGCCTCTATTTTATCTTATTTCTTTTCTTTAGGGAAGCAGGGTAATTG
Organism: Prionailurus viverrinus; assembly: GCF_022837055.1. Lineage (NCBI taxonomy): Eukaryota > Metazoa > Chordata > Mammalia > Carnivora > Felidae > Prionailurus > Prionailurus viverrinus. The sequence continues at coordinate 46,330,169 of NC_062565.1, forward strand.
TATGTTTTTCATCTACGAATAAAGAAACCCTCTGAAGTGGGAAAGTGTGATGACGGAACAACACTCTAGAGTTAGGTATTTAAGAAAAGCAAAGTTAATGCTCAATCTTTCAACTTGATCTCATTTAAATGTCCCATCTACTATGGCACTCAAGTACCCAAAGCTAAAACAGTAAACATGGGAGCACTGTCTCATCAGAGATACTAATAGAAAGGTAAATTAAGATTTAGAGCAAAAATGAAGCAGGGCAGCTCTATTTTCTAGGAAGTCTCATAATTTTCTGAAGTGTTGAAAAAAATCAGATAGAATATGATAACTATGGCAGATCTGTTCTGCCTTAAATGTATCAAGGAATAATAACTCAGAAAGATAGGGGATTTTGTACTTCAAAGAAGATCTTTGATGTCAACATTTCCTTTTAAATAAACCTAGCAAAGTGTGAAATTGCCACTAATATATTCATACTTTAGAACTTTAATTCCCATAGACTTCCATAAAGCTGATTAATGCTAGTCAGGAATTTGTCGTCCAAATAATACTATTTCCTTTACTAAGTGTCTTTTTTAAATCAAATATTACACCACCGTTCAGGCATTCACATCCAAACAGATACATTTTAAGTAAAAATTTCAGGAAATATTTTCAGAGTTCCAAATCATTAATCTTATTATCCATTTGCGTAGATCTTCCTCACTCTCTTTCCAATGAATTTATTGAGCAACCGTCCTTGTGAAATCAAACAACGAGACAGCTGCTTTCAAGTGAACTGAACATTCAGTGGAAAAGAGCCATATATTTAGGTGACATTGAATTGATTTAATTTTGCATCTGTGTCCACAGTGCTAGTATCACATCTCTTGGTGCAGCTGGAAATTTAGCAGCCAGGTTCTGTTGGCAAAGTGGAATGATATAGTCTGTGTTTCTATCTGTCGTTATTTGATTGATATGGAAGATACCTCAGAATTCCTAGATTTGCCTTCCAGAATATTCAATCCCCCTACAGATCTACTCTATCTCTAAGCCCAGAACACCTTGGCCTAAAAGGTCTCAAATTGTTTCAGACATAAAGACAGACATCATAACCTTGAACATGTGAGTCCAGGACCATGGTGATGAGTAATTCCTAGGAGCTGTGTAATTCTAAATTCATTCAGAAGTCTAAAAATCTTGGAGTGTTATAGGCTGAATTGTGCTCCCCTGCCCAAATTCATATATGTATAATATGTATATATACACATACATACACATATATACATATATTATTTAATTTTTAATGTTTGTTTATTACACACACACACACACACACACACACACATAGAGTCTAAGTTGGGGAGGGGCAGAGAGAGAGGGAATCACAGAATCCAAAGCAGGCTCCTGGCTCTGAGCTGTCAGCACAGAGCCTGATGTGGGGCTCAAACCCAGGAATGCAAGATCATGACCTGAGCCAAAGTCAGATGCTTAACCGACTGAGCCACTCAGGCACGGCCCAAAATCATATATTGAAATCTTAACCCTTCATACTTCAGAATGTGACTCTGTTTGGAGACTGTGCCTTTAAAGAGATAGTTAACATAAAATCAGGTCATATGAATGGGATCTAATTCAATATGACTGGTGTCCTTATAAAAATATATTAAAATACAGGCACCCACAGGGAAAGACGGTGTGATGACAAAGGAAGAAAAAATAGCCAGTAAAGCCAAAAAGAGGCCCTCAGAAGAAATAAACCCAGCTGAAACCTTGATCTTGGACTTTTAGCTTTCAGAATCATGAAAAAATAAATTTCTGTCTTTTAACCCACCCAGTCTGTGTTACCTAGTTATGGCAGCACTAGCAAATGAGTACTGGGTTCAGATTCTGGAAATTTCTGGAATTTATCTACCCTCTTGAAGAGATAGGCCTCCTGGAATTTTTTTTTACTTAAAACCCTCCCTCATAACAACCTCTGGAAACTAATTTGCCCAAGACTATTTTAAAATCTGAGTTTAATAAAAAAAATATATTTCACTCATGCTAATATTTAGCTCTCAGGGTCACTAAAATTTTGTGAATGCCTGGATTTTCTGTCTTACTCTGTGCAGGGCCACATATTTGAGATGGAAAGATGGGCTCAGCTTCCCTATTCAAAAGATGAGAACCTAGATCTCATGAGCATCCATCACTCTAAGGAAGACAGCTTTGCGGAGCTTTGTGAAAATAATTGTCTATATGAAGTGTGGGTAGGGTGATAACAGCTGTCATTTACCGTCAGGTCATATTCCCAGGAACCAGAATTTCATTTAATATTGAGAAGATAGGCCTTTTTTAAATGAAAAAGGAGAGAATCTATCACTTAATATTTTCTACTTACTAAAGCAGGAGGAATGAATGTTTGTTTCTTGTTTTTGTTTTGTTTTTTTCATTGTTCCTGGAAGATAACAGAATGGGCTGCATCCAATAGAAACAGAAAAGTAGGGCCTTCTGTTATGTGCCCCCGGAGCATCATATCTATGACCTTACTGACTTAGTAACTCAGATATTTTATAATTCATATTTTCCCATATTATCATCTCTGAAATCTGGAAGCATTTTACAATTGTTTGTGTAGTACATTCTAAATGGCAGCATTTTTTTTTCTTAGAAATCTCTTAAAATCAATAACGTCTAAATTTCATGAACTATAAAAGTATTTCTGAATAGTAAAACTATCAGCTGGGTTGAAAGAAAACAAATGTGTCTGACTTATACTTGGTAAAATTACCATACACCTTTTAATTGTAAATCACTTAATCACTTCTCCTTTAGAAGCCATACATTTCCAACACCACCATCTTCAAACTCCTCCTGATAGTAGTGGAAAAGTGATTTCCCAATCATTGCTTGCTCTGGGCACAAAAGAAAAATTAGGATTCAATTTAACAATGACCTAACAGAGCTACTTTCTAGCCATCCTAATAAGGAACAGTTACTGTATCTAAAATATTAGGAAGTCATGGGTCTCCCTATCCTACATTCTAAGTTCATTTAGAAGACTAAATGCCTTACCAAAAAGAATGAAATTTTGCCATTTGCAACTATGTGGATGGAAGTAGAGGGTATTATGCTAAGCGAAATCAGTCAGACAAAAACAAATATCCTATGACTTCATTCATACGAGGACTTTAAGACACAGAATGGATGAACACAAGAGAAGGGAAGCAAAAAGAATATAAAAACAGGGAAGGGGACAAAACCTAAGAGACTCTTAAATATGGAGAACAAACAGAGGGTTACTGGAGGGGTTGTGGGAGGGGGGAATGGGCTTAAATGGGTAAGAGGCATTAAGGAATCTACTCCTGAAATCATTGTTGCACTGTATGCTAACTCGGATGTAAATTAAAAAAAAATAATAATAATAATAAAATAAAAACAAAGAAGACTAAATGCCTAGGGAATTTTTATGGGCTGATTTGTAACCCCTATTTGTAACTGGTCATCTGTTAATAACACTTATTCTTTTAGTTTCACTTCTCAGCCTTGGGCCACCTTTCAGACTAATTGATGAGCAATCAATCAGCCATTCTGAATTCTTATATTAAGTGCCTTATAATTACAAATAGTCCCATACCAAGAGGCATTATATGCTCTACAAATCTGAAAGGAATTCATATTGACATAATCAGCTGAAAGCTCTCACCAGACAACCCTCTTCTTTGGGCAACAATTTTATCCATACAGTAAGAATAGGTTTGCTTGTTTGTTTGGTTTTTAAACACAAAAGCTGTATTTGGTAATTTCCAGAGGATGGTTAACTCTTAAAGAACTATTTTGTTTTTAAATTGTATTAGGAACTTAAAACTATTAAACCTAATCATAGATAAATTAAAAGTCAGTAATTCTTTATAGCGTGTGGATTTAAAAAATGTGCTATAATATACTCACACACTTCACAAATATTTCCTGAGCACTGATCATATGTTGGGCTTTAGAGACACAATATTTAAGATATCTTACAATGGTACAATCAAAATATGGGCCAGGGCTGAGGGCCCATCTGGAGATTCAACTGGGGAGAATCCACTTTCAGGCTCACACGGTCGTTGGCAGAATTCAGTTCCTCCTGGGTTGGACTGAGGGTCGCAGTTCTTACCTCAGCTTTGGATGGAGGCTACCCTGAGTTCTCTGCCTTTTCAAACCGGCCGCTTGTTTCATCAAAGGATACAAGCTTAGAAAGCCAGTCTCCTAGCAAGATGGTAGATACAATCTTTTGTACTGTAATAACAGATCTGAAATCTTTCAATGTTGCCATCCCTTTTGTCAGAAGCAAGTTACTCCTGAGTAAGGGTTACACTATGCCATTAATCCCAGGAGGCAGGGATCATTGCAGACCATCTTAGAAGTAAGCCTAGTATATATTTAAATCAATCAATCAATCAATCAATCATACTACCAATTAAAATTCAAAACTAGAGGGTTTTTACTTCTATACTATACCTTTCTACATACTTTCTTCTACAAAGCTAATCCTGATTTTCAAGGACACAAGGAATGATAGGCTATCCCATTTACTTTACCATGTATTAAACACACAATAGCATCAAAAAAGTGTTATTATTATCATTGACATCAGTATGAATAGTGACAAAAGTTAATTTGTTTACATTTTTTCCCATGTACCTCCATATTTTTAAATTTTTTTAAAAGTTTTTTTTTTTAACATTTATTTATTATTGAGAGACAGAGAGACACAGAGTGTGAGCAGGGGAGGGGTAAAGAGAGGGAAAGACATGGAATCTGAAGCAGGCTCCAGGCCCTGAGCTTTCAGCACAGAGCCCGACATGGGGCTCGAACTCACAAACTATAAGATCATGTCGTGAGCTGAAGCAGGTCGCCTAACCAACTGAGCCATCCAGGTGCCCCTACCTCCATATTTTAATAGTTGTACTTTATCTACATTGAATATAGAGCCACTGCAAACTACACATTCTCTTGTAACTCTCATGTAGTGTCATTTCTACAAGTCACTTTTATTAAACCCTTACCTCCATGCCTAGAATTTAAAACTGATATTTTCCCAATTAGTTTGGTTTTTGCACAGCTTGTTCTCTAGTTGATTTCTCAAGAGGTGCTTACTGGAGTTATATTCCCAGCATTCTTACATGCTGACAACAATTTCTTTGCATCCTTAACACTTGATTGTCAGTTTTTCTCATGTAAAATTCTTGGCGCACATTTTCTTTCATTTTTTCTAGCATAAAGTGTTACTGCCAAAATGTCTGTGCAATCCAATTTTCTTTCCATTATAAGTTATTTTCTCTTTTTGCATAGCTGACCAAGTGATTTTTGTTTTGTTTAATGGTCAGTAATTGAAAAAATAATAATAAAGTTCAGTAATTTAACAAGAGTATGTTTGGCTATTGATCTTTCCAGGTTTCTAGTCTCAGGTATAAAGTATGTTATTTCAACTTACAGTTTTAAGTATTTATTGTTACCTTGCTTTGATTTCCTTCTTCAGGAATCCTTATAATCCATATACTGTTTTTTGACTACTCTGCATATATTTCACTTTAAAAAAACTTTATACACTTAAAATTTTTAATGTTTATTTTTGAGACAGAGACAGAGCATGATTGGGGGAGGGCCAGAGAGAGAGTGAGACACAGAACCTGAAGCAGGCTCCAGGCTCTGAGCTGTCAGCACAGAGCCTGATGCGGGGCTTGAACCCATGAACTGCATGATCATGACCTAAGCTGAAGTTGTATGCTTAACCGACTAAACCCAGGCTTTAAACACTTCTTAAAATGTTTCCTCCCTCTCATTTTGTATTTCTCTTAAGGGGTTATCTGTTTTATTTCCTCTCTGTTTCTCCTAAATCAGAATTTCACTGTGAATTGTTTTTTTTTAAATTCATACCTAAGTTATTACATATCATCTGTGAGATTTCTTTTTAATTTTGCAAAGTATTTTGCTTTTTCATGTCATATCATTTTTCTTATTCTATTTTATATCATTTAGAAATAGTAGGTTACACTTTTGATCTGTTTTGTAGGCATACCTTTCTGGCACACTATCATTGACCATTGCAGTGGTATTCAGCCCCTATTCTCGTCTTTGTCTTTCTTAGAATTTTTTTTTTTTATTTATTTTTGGGACAGAGAGAGACAGAGCATGAACGGGGGAGGGGCAGAGAGAGAGGGAGACACAGAATCGGAAACAGGCTTCAGGCTCTGAGCCATCAGCTCAGAGCCTGACGCGGGGCTCGAACTCATGGACCGCGAGATTGTGACCTGGCTGAAGTCGGACGCTTAACCGACTGCGCCACCCAGGCGCCCCTGTCTTTCTTAGAATTTGACAGTCATGTTTTCCATTGCTCATCTTGTAACAAAATTATCTTATCTAAACTTTTAAAAGATTCAAGATAGATTTTCTAATTTTACATAATTCCAATTATGCTATTGTGGAGATGTATTTAAAAATACAGCAGCTTGCTTTCTGAGATTCCCTGGCTCTGTTCTTCTCTTCCATGTTTATCTAGAACTCCTTCTTTTCTTCATCTGTATTATCCCTCTTCTGTTTCATTGCAATTCCTCTTCTCAGCATTAGGCTGTGTCCTGGACAGTAGCTTTATCTGGTCAGTTTCAAGACATGGTGTGGCTCAGACTGCTCCAGAACCTACAAGAAGTTACTCAGGAACCTTCGCACTCTCTTGCTATAAGTATGGCAAAACCCAATAGCTCCTGAAATTCTCACATTGTCCTAGAGGGCCTTTTGGTGAGTGCCTGTTGATCCCCTGGGAAGGCTGAATTCTCATTTAGAGGTTCTGAGGAAAAATCTGATTTCAAGCTGACTCTTGATATTGGAAGCATTCACTTTCTGGTTGTACAACTAACTTTGCTATTTCCTTTCTTGCTCTTATCTGGGGCAATCTTCATCTCCAAGCGACTTAACACACTCCTTGCCATGTGGCCCCCTCCATCTTAAAACCAGTAATGGAACATCAAATCTTTCTCATGTTTTGAAACATTTTCTCTGACCACTAGTTTAAGATTTGTGGGGCTCATGTGATAGTCAGACCAACCTGGATAATCTCCCTAACTTAAAGTCAAGTGATTTGGGACCTCAATTAATTATAAAAATTTCCTTTTGAAATATAGGGGTCATCATTATGGGACTGAAAGCCAATATTTTCAGCCCCTAGGATTATGCTTATACAACACAAAGCAAGGATATTGAAGGCTGTCCTAAAATTGTGCTTACAAGTGCACTTCAGTTCATATAGTATCTTCTTCAAGTTGGTGTTTCCACTGTGCTTTTAATAGACTATTGAAAACCAGCAACTCTGGGCAGTGTCGTACAGGGTAGGACTAGTAGAGTCTGTGATTTTGTGGTCACACCTATATCTCTTTTGCAATAAAATAGATCCCATAGTCTGAGTTACATTACGTAGGGTGTATCACATGACAGAAGATCAAACCTATTTTATGATATTGGAGGGAATACTGGCTAAGGTCCTGCATGCAGGAAAGCTAAACCCATAAATGGAACATAAGTTAATGCAGTCAAAAAGAATTACTTACTTTTCCAGGGTATATGGGATCTAATGGAATCAACTTGGCACCAAGCACCTGTCTCCTCTAGAGATATTCTACTGGGGACTTAGCTTGAACATCTGTGAATGTTATCTTTTGTGAAAAGAATCTCTGCAGATGTGATTGAGTTAAGGATCTTGACGTGAGGATGCTGTCTTGAACTATCTGGGCCCTAATCCAGTAAGCTGGAAGAGACGCACAGAGGAGAAGACAGACAGAAGACAAGACGTGTGGAGAAGCCAACGAGACCAGGAAGGAAGAGATTGGAGCAGTATTGCCACAGTTCAAGGCATTTAAATAGGCACCAGAAGCTAAAAAAAACAAAGTTAAATTCTCCCCTAATGGCCCACAGAGAGAGTATGATCCTGCTGACACTTTGATTTGGGGCTTCCAACTTCCATTAACCGTGAGAGAATAGATTCCTGATGGGGTAACTTGTTACAGCAGTCCTGGGAATCTAATATACATAATTTTCCTTATCTTCCAATATTTCCTAGATCCCTGATGAACCAAAGTATTTCTTTCTACAAAAAGTAGATGATCAGGTCTTTAGGAGAATTTTTCTTCACTATGCTTTCCAGTGTCATTCCTGAATGGAATAGCAGTGCAAGTGTAATTCACTGCCCATGCCATATGTTCAAGCAGCAGGGCCACTTGCTCTGTAGCATAGTCTTGCAGCAGACTCCTTTCCTGTGCAGAGCTTCACTCTAAGCGAGCAGTCTTTTATGAGATCTAGTTAATGGGTTGGAACAAGTGTGGAATATGTTGCCTTGTAGAACCCAAGGAAGCTTACAAGGCATCGTGTTCCCTTCTTAGGGGAGATGTGGGATTCAACCATGTGCTCTGTATTTGGAGAAGATGCCTTAGCATTTCCCAGATCACTGGTCTCCGAAAAACTTCACTGACATTGCTAGCCCTTGAGTCTTCACGGGTTTTAACTCCCACACTCTGGAGTATGTGTGGCTTACTGAAACCTCCAACAGACTTGTCGCTTTCTGCTCATCTTGTTCTAATAAAAATCTGTTCAATACACTGTTCCAACTGAGGCATTCTAAATCTAGATGTTTCTGGTCCCCTCTGATGAGACGACAGGGGACAAAAACTTTACATAGCCCTGGAGCAAAACCATACCTGTATTTGGGTGTCTAACTGAGGAGAAAGCCAACCGTTTCTGGCCCTCTTCTCTGATAGGTGGGAAAAAGAAGGTGTGAACCAGCTCAGGGGCCAAATACCATACACCCGACGTCATGTTAACTTACTTTAGCAAAGATAACACATCTGGCATGGCAGCTGCAATGGTAGCTACCACTCAGTTGACTTTGTGATAGTCCACTATCATTTTACAGGTTCTGCCTAACTTCTGTAGTGGCCAAGTAGTGAATTAAAAGGGAACATCATAGGAAGCACCACTATCACACGCTTTAGGTCTTAAAGGTTGGCACTAGTTTCTACTGCTGCTACGATGTGATATGATTTTTATTGATACCTTGCTGAGATGAAGTTTTAGTTTTTTTTGTATGCACCTTTCCCTACTATAATAGCCCTTACCCCACAAACCAAACAATCAATGTGAAGTTTCTGTCAGTTACAAGTATGTTCACTCTAATTAACACATGCAGATGGGATATGACCACGAGGTGGGATCACTGATCTAATGTACTGAGTCCAGGCGTCCATTGATAAACTAGTCCTCCAAAGCCTCCACTTTAAAAGTGGAGCGATGGTGGGGCACCTGGGTGGCTCAGTTGGTTAAGTGTCCAACTCTTGGTTTTGGCTCAGGTCATGATCTCACAGTCCGTGGGATTGAGCCCCACATCATGGAGCTTGCCTAAGATTCTCTCTCTCCCTCTCCCTCTTCTCCTTCCCCACTTGTTCTCTATCTCTTTCTCTCAAAATAAACATTAAAAGTAGAGTCAGGGGATGTTTCTGTTCCCTGGTCATTAATGTCAGCTTCACTTTTGCCAAAAGGTCTTCAAAATGTTTGTGTGTCAGACTTTGTCTAGGTATAGTTAGCCAAATAAATGATCATACGTATCTTTTGTGGAAGCCTGCAGAAATCATTACTGTATCTCTACAGTATGTGCACAGAAATCATTACCCTATCTATGATATTATTGGGACATTCCTCCCAGGGATTTGTAGATTGAGCAACACCCATGTTGGTGGCCCATCTAACTTGCCTCTGTAGATACTATGGTCTATTAACTATTTCCACAGCTCTCTGTGGGACAGCCTGACTCCCAGATGACTCTTTGATGTTAGTAGTCATTACTATAATTGCACCTATCTTGTTTGAGTAAACACCACCATCTGCCTAGTCATTTTTAGTACTATTTAATATCCAACGCAATCAGAGAGCCCTTTTATTTAACAGCATCTCTTACCATAAGCCTGTCCTACAGGGGACAGCCACCACTGTACTTCTCAATGATGCCAGTTTCTCTCTCCCAGAGCTGTGGTAAATGAGTGCCCCATAGGAAATCCCAGAGAACATATCATCTTGTTTTTTTTTTCCTGGCCTTAACTCTAAATATTGGTGTGGTGGCCAGGAGGGACGTTACAGTAGATCTGAAGATGACAAGAGACTTGCAAGACAGAAACCTCTGTTCTCCTTCAAACAAATGGAGAATTCAAGTCTTTCACAGGGATGAATGGGCCAAATTTGGCAATGTCAGTTAGATTTTTGTTGGTATCACTGTTCCATGCCTTAGCTTTCCACATTTTCTTAATCAGGGACCCTACCTTGATCTGGCAGAACTCTGACCTTTGAGAATTTAAATACCTTAAGTGCTCTGCTACTTTTATAATTAAATTTTAGGCTACATCCCAAGCGTTGTCTATCTTCTGATTGCAGGCGATGAGAATCTCTTTATATACCTTTAATTATTTAAGTGGTGTGGGCCTTTACATTGAATGCCTCCAATATTTCGATGCTCTAATTCCTCACTCTTCATTATTACAATTTCTTTCATATTTCTCAAACACCTGAAACATTTCATGTGCTGGTACATTTTTTCCATCATCCCAGTTAAATTCTACATGGAAATATAAAATTGGAGCAGTACCATCCACTATGGGCTATTCGTGTTCCACCTACCACTAGTGCTGGAGTTCTCCTTTCTGCTGAGCTGGTGGTCGATCGAGCTTCAAGATGCTATTATCAGACCTGTTCTCTTGGACTATTTCTGGTACCAACTATCTCAGTCCAGGTTTTCTAGGAGGTAGACTCAGCTAGAGATTTTCAACTAAGATGTTTATTATGAACACTCTCAAGATCAACACATTTAAGGGAATGAAGGATGCAGGTTTATGAAGAAGTGATAATTGAATTGTGATAAAGTTGAAACAAAGTGCTCAACTGATCACATGGACATAACTAGAACTGAGCTGGCTCTTTGGGGTTGTCCAAAACTAAGGAATTGGTCTGAGACTTTATTCCTCTGCAGCTACCCTGAAGCTACATGTAACCTTGAATGAAATAGCTCTGTTCAGCCAAGTACCAGAGAAATATTCAGCTAACAGTTATCAGCTACCATTATTTTTGCAGCTCTAGCAATGAATACCTCAGTCTTGGGGAGGGAGTGCTGGAGGAACATAATATTTTCTACACCTACAGTTTAGAATTATAATCAGTTATTCACTTTTCTTTGTATTCTTTCCCCCTACCCCCCACCAATACACATGCTTGCTCACTTCCTATAAGCTTTACTGAGGACAACCTAAAGCTTAGGTACGCATATTATTATCCAAAAATGGTATTTTGTCATCATTTTCTTCAAATATATGACAGCTTTAAGACTATTATATAAACATGGAGGAAGCAGTATGGACATATGGAAGCTAGATCATGAGACAAGATAGAAAGTTGGATAACGGGTGGAATACACACCCCCACTCACCCAACAAAAAATGGCACAAATTCCACTTACAGACTTAAGCCCCTTACTACTTTATGTTGTAGTATAATTGATTGACATCTCTAAGAAATAAATTGATATATAGCATGTTTACAATATTATCTTGGTCTGGGGAAGAGAAAGAAGCCTGCCTAATTTATGTAAATCATCTTTGGAAGGTGAACCATTTGACCAACTTATGAAAATTATTGTTTCAAATAACTGGAAGAAACCAAATCTTTTTATTTTTCTCTTTTGATGACATTGTTACTCCTGAGGGTGGTTTATATATTCTTCTCACATAATTCCTCACACTGAGAACAGCAGAGATCTCAATGTCGAATCAAATAAAAATTTAAAAAAATTTTAATTTGATTGCATTTATTACATGCATCTGTGAAGAGATTTATCTTTAGATGCCAGATGCCTTTTCCAGGATACTTTTTTTTGCAGTTTCTTTAGTGAAACTATGAACTCCATATTTTTGATATTTATGTGCCTGCTTTTATCCTTGACCTTATTTAATCCTATAACATTTTTATGTTCCCTGCTTTCTTATTTTTCCCTTCCATGCTTCTTATTCATTCATTTCTGCTAAGAAAAATTGTCTGCATACTTCTATGTCTCATATATTGATTAAAAAATGATGAGACAGTCTCTATGATTGATGCAAAAATATATATTAATGTAAGAACAAAAGTTTGTAGGTTAACCTAAGTATTGATTCCTTGGGACTAGATAATTTATTTTCAGAGTCCTTCAGCTCTTCTGAGAGGGTAGTGTCTCATACTGGGGCATTTTCAAAACAAAGTCATAGGTGTCCCTGCTAAAACCAAAACAACAACATTGAAAACAAAATCCTTCCATTGCCTTTCAATGGAGTTTACATTTTTCCAAGAGGCCAACTGTGAAAAAAATATATTGCTCTTTTCTGTTTTTATTGTGAAATATTACATGAATATTAATGAGCACATATAAACTCTCTATATTCTTTATACTTTATCCTCTTCTTTACCTAGACACATTTTTTTCAGTTTTTCCAAAAACCCCCACAAAATTTGTTTTATATTCTCTATTGTAAAGTTATTCTTAAATAGATGTTGCATCTTGAAAGTTTCCTTTCTTGTACTTTCTTCAGATATATTTTTTTTCTAATTTTTTAATATAATTTATGTCAAGTTAGCTAACATACTGTGTATACAGTGTGCTCTTGGTTTCAGGGGGATTCCCGTGATTCATTGCTTACATACAACACCCAGTGCTCTTGAAATCCTAGTTCATTTGATTTCAGTTTTTTCCTCTTTTTCCTTTCTTTTTTGCATTTGAGTATCCAGCTATCTCAGCAACATTTGATTAAAAAAATCCTATCCATGTTGAATTAATATGGCTCTGTTGTCAAAAATCACTTGACCTTAAACGTTTATTTCTAGACTCATTTCTGTCGACTGATCATGTCTATCCTTGCCACACGACTGTGATTATTACTTTATACAGTATTTTTTTTTTAAATCAGGAGGTTTAAGAGCTTCACTTTTGGTCTTATTTTTCTTTTTTTTTTTTTCAATATATGAAATTTATTGTCAAATTGGTTTCCATACAACACCCAGTGCTCATCCCAAAAGGTGCCCTCCTCAATACCCATCACCCATCACCCATCACCCTCCCTTCCAACCCCCATCAATGCTCAGTTTGTTCTCAGTTTTTAAGAATCTTTTATGCTTTGGCTCTCTCCCACTCTAACCTCTTTTTTTTTTTTCCTTCCCCTCCTCCATGGGTTTCTGTTGAGTTTCTCAGGATCCACATAAGAGTGAAAACATATGGTATCTGTCTTTCTCTGTATGGCTTATTTCACTTAGCATCACACTCTCCAGTTCCATCCACGTTGCTACAAAGGGCCATATTTCGTTCTTTCTCATTGCCACGTAGTACTCCATTGTGTATATAAACCCCAATTTCTTTATTCATTCATCAGTTGATGGACATTTAGGCTCTTTCCATAATTTGGCTATTGTTGAGAGTGCTGCTATAAACATTGGGGTACAAGTGCCCCTATGCATCAGTACTCCTGTATCCCTTGGGTAAATTCCTAGCAGTGCTATTGCTGGGTCATAGGGTTGGTCTTATTTTTCAAAACTGAGCTGGTTATTACAGGTCTTTTTCATTCCATATATATATGTCAATTAATAGGGGGAGGAAGTCTGCTGTGATGTTGCTAAAAATTGAATTGAATCTATAGATATACGTATTTGGGGCATATTGACATTTAACAATTCTGAAACATACAGTCATGAATGTATTTATCTATTGGCTTTGATCTTTCATTTCTTTCAGCATGGATTTTGTGGTTACCTTTTGTTAAATTTATAATTGTTTTATTCTTCTTGTTGCCAAATGGAACTATTTTGCTTTTTAAATTTCATTTTACCTTGTTAATTATTAAGTCATAAAAAATATAGTTGATTTTTTATATACTCATCTTTAACTCTGAGACCTTGCTAAACAGGCTAATTAGTTCAAGGAATCATTTTTATAAAAACTTAGATTACTTAGGATTTTATACAAACAAAATGAGGTCGACTATGAATAAAATAGACTTACATCTTCAGTTCTAGTCTGGCATATGTATTTCATTTCCTTTCCTTTCTTTTTACACAGTTCAAAATCTCTAGTATATAGAATAAGAATATGGGCAGCAAATTTGCCTGCATTTAAACTGCCGAACCTATCTTTCCTTATAATGTGTAGGCTCTGATACTCATGTTCAGATTTTTACATATTTACTTTATATTTTAAGCCTGGCTTCCCAGAGATCACCAGTGCTTCTACATAGATTACCGGTTAGGCAATGTAAAACAATTGTTCTCAACCTTCTCAAGTTTTATAGGTCCACCCTGTGCCAACTGACATATGTTGGGGAATGCACTGAAAGTTCAGCTCATTTTAAAACTTTCTTTTACTTCAACTTTATAATGGGCTATCTTAGATCTAGCTCCACGTTTAGCCAAGGATACATGGAAAGCTGGTCTAACTTTTCTACTGCAATCTCATTTTTGGGTCACTTCAATAAATTTCAGACTGATCCACTCCCTGTTGCAACTAAAACTACAGGTTACAAGCTCTGGGTTTTTCCCTCTAAATTCACAATTTTAGCTGATAAGGCCTTAGGTTCCCATGCTTCCTTCTTCTAGTTAAGTCTTTACCTCTAGCTAAAGAGCAACACTTAGTCAGGACCACATCAATGTGGGTAAAATGATCAATTTCATCAACTCAATTCAGTAAAAGTACCATTCTTGGTAATTAAATGGTAGAGTGGGGAGATAGGAGTGGCTCCAGGTAATAAGATTATAATCTCTGTTCTTACAAGGTCTGTTACACTTTTCTCTCTGTTCTTACAAAATATGTTGCACTTTTTAAAGAATAAATACTGCTCAATTTCTTTTACGTCATTCAGAGTCCTGAAAGTGTTGCTTTGGACAATTATGCCCATTAGTATACATATTTTATTTTGTACAGTATATTCACCAACTTCTTCAGAAATCTCTTTCACTTGGGAAATATATTAATTGACTCATAAATCTTAACTTGGTCTTGTATTTCTAGGATAAACTCCATTTATTATTATTAATGTATTAAATTTTTGCTATATACTGTGGAATTTGGCTTGCTGAAATTTTGCTAAGGAACTTTGCCTAGAGCTATCATGAATATTACCATGCTCTGAACAAATCAAGCCACATTGAGAAAAAGTATATGTGCTATGGTTTGCTATTCTTCAAGTCCAGAGCCAAACTTATGAGTGGATAAGTCTTCGATGATAATAAGGCCCTGCCCTTGAATCACCTCTGCCTATACATCCTCTGAGCTGGTATCTTAGACATTCTGGAGCAGAGACAAGTGACCCAATATGCTCTTTCTGAATCCTTAAACAATAAAACTTGTGACATAATAAAATGATTATTTTACACTACCAAGTTTGGAGAGGGGTGATACATCAAGACATAACCAGAATAGGAGAATTATGATTAATGCTATTTCCTCCATCTTGTTAGAGTAATAATTATGGCAATACCAAAATTCATTGAATGCTTAATATGTCATTCATTGTGCTAAGCACTTAACATATGCTATCTTATTTAATGCACAAAATAATCTTTTCTCATATTTTGCAGAGAAATAAACATAGACTTACAGAAATTATGTTATGTACCAAGGCTAGCCATATTATCTGTGGTTTGGTTGAGTGATACAGAATTGATTCTAGTGAAGTTAAGTAAAAAAGTAATTGATTAATGGCATAATAAATGGCTAACAGCATTGAGAGGGTTAAAAGAAACAGACCATTGCTAAACTTTAAGATGAATCCTACAGGCAACATACCAAAACCGGCTTACCAGGGGAGCGTATGTGTCTGCCATGGAGCCCACCTACTCAATATTCAACCCAACTTTCAACCTGCTTACTCAATAAGAAAGTGATTATAGAGCAATCGCTTCAAAACCTGGATCCATTTTCTCTTTCTCTCTCTTTCACTCTTGCCTTCTCTTGCTTTCACTGTGTGTATGCAGGAGGTGGGGGGTGTAGGTGTGTGCATGTGCACGTGTTTTCCTGCTCCTCTAGAAGGAAGAGTTTGATCAAGCCTCTTTTTCCTCAGATGTCTATCTTCATCATCGTCGTCATCATCTAATACTAGGATTTAGAGGAGGAAGAAGAGACCTACAGTAAGCATCTCTTCAACTTTAAATTCAGAACCCCAGCAGCTGTTGTACTCCACTGCAGTAATGACAGGAAAAATGGAAGCTAGGTACTCCATCTTGATATGCTATCAAATCTTTGGCAAAGTACCAGAGTTTGAGAGCACTTCTGAGTTCATCTGGTTCAACTCTACATGCCCTGGATGAGAAGACTGAGGTACAGCAAGAGAACATAATTTTAATAAACGAAACAGTCCAGAGAAGTGAGATCTTCTTTCCTCCAACCAAGTTTTTTTACTTCTCCCAATCCCACTTCTTAAACTCAAATGCAGCTATGATTCTTCAGGGATAAAGGAGAATATTTTCATGCTAATTTTGAGCAAGAAGCAAAGTAAGTTATTTCCATAATAGCAGCTATTTTTTAAGACTGCTTTATAAATTATCAGGTCACCCTGGTAACCTTAGATATTAAATTGGCACATTTACCAAAATTATTTTCTAGTATTTTACAGAAAGGCTTGCAGCAGAATTTGGCTGTATCATTTCAAATCCTCCAGAGCTTAACGGAAAAAAAAAATTGTGTCGTCTCCAGCTTAATGTAAAGCAAATGATATAGCTATGTGGCTTGTGTAATGTGCCTCCTTAGCTCATGGTGGACTTCAAGTTAAGAACACCGACCAAAGGGTTCAAACTGACAATATTTGCCCTCCCATGTGCCAAAGATGTTGCTGTTATTGTAATTCACTTCTCTCATCTGCCACGAATCATTTTACACTCTTTTCTTCTCTTTCTAACCTTTCTAAAACTATTTTGTTTTTCTAAAAGGAGGTTTTCTATGCCATTAGATGCAAAAATACTTTATTCTTATTATTTTTTTAAATGCTGCTTGCCAGTGAATATTGATCTCTATCACCTCAGCACCCTTTTTAAAAAAAATCATTTATTTTAAGGGGGAGGGGTGCAGAGAGAGAGGGAGAGAGAGAGAATTTCAAGCAGGCTCTGCACTGCCAGCGTGGAGACCAACACAGGGCTCGAACTCACAAACTGTGAGATCATGACCTGACCCAAAATCAAGAGTTGGATGTTTAACTGACTGAGCCGCCCAGGAGCCCCTAAAAAGACTTTAATTAAAGTGTTTGTATATGGGCAATACAAACCTGGGGATGGATAATAAAACATTAAAAATCATGCCATGTGATTGCAGAAACACTTCTTGAAAAAACTGCTATTTAAGGAGATGTATCCATGGAAATATTCTGATAGATACACAAATCTGATGGATATCTGATGGATACACAAGGTAACCTACAAGCCACTGGGTGCTTTTCAATTACATTGACAAGAAGATGCCTGCGTTAAGATTTGCCTTTTCCTTTTACTATTTGCCAAATGAAAGGGCTTCCTTGTTCCAAAATGCCGTTAGTATCCATAAACAAAGATGATTTGAAAAGTGTTTGGATCCATTTCTTGGAACCAAAAGCACAAGGATTTTCCCTGAAAAGGGTAGTCATTATACTTCTCAAAAAGCTGTTCTTACTTCATATATGACAACTGGCAAAGAAATCACCATTAATGCAAAGTTTTTCCATTGTAGAGAATAGGTGAAGACAATCCTTATCATAAGACACTAACAGAAAGTCAAAGAAACTAGATACTATTTCTTTAATCTGAATATTTTGCAGTATGATGTTAGCTAAATCCTTTCACTTTTCTCCCCCACACACTGCCCATTTGTAAGATGCAAATCACTCTTTTAACCTTTTTTCTGGAAGGTCTTAACACATGGCCACAACTGACCCAATAGCAAAATAATTGATTCAGAAGAAAACAAGAATAGCAAAACAAGAAAGATAAGGAAACGATGTAAAACAACTAGTTGCTTAATATATGTGGTTCCAAATAACTGATCTGATCATTGAGGATGATTTTTTTCCCACTGAGTTTTTGGGTTGGCAGATTATTGTACAAAACAATAAACACAAAATAATTTCACACCATAGCATAAAGCACTAAAAATATATTCAGCAATCAGTTGAGACTTAAAAATCAGTTATTTGATTCTATAGCAAATGTCTAAACATACTATATTTCTATAGTAGAAGCTATATAATTGGAGGTACTTTTTAATAAAAAGACTGTGCTTTTGTATTCAAGGTATAATATGAAATGTGGGTGCCCTTTTAACAATTACGGTAATTTAAGCAATCTTTTAATAGCCCTGTGCCTCCTCTCCATTTCATAGGTTCTTATGATTTAAAAAAAATCAGATGGTGTATACAGAACACCTTAATGATGACTGGTACACAGTAATGCATAATTGTCACTTTCTTATAAATGTTATTTCCAAATATCTAGAAAATTAAAGAGTACAAAAATAAATTATCAGCTGAAAAATTTCAGAAGAAGAGTGTCCAACTTCCATACTATAAAAACCAAAAAAAGAATATGTTAAAAAATACACAAAGATACCAAAAAAGCACCCATTTAAGTTAATGCCTTTCTTATAACCTTCATTGGTTTATAATTGCATCTGACATTCACACATAAACAAACCTCTTCTTTCCTAGAATTGGCTTAGCTTTTCAAGATCCAGTATAAACACAATATAATAACCTATATGCATTTAATTTTTTTCAGATAATTTCTTATTTAATATAAAAGGGAAAATACGGTTTATCTTAGAAGGGTTAGAAGAGATAGCAAAGTATCTCTCTGTTGACCATGTCTAGCTCTGCAACAAATCAACGTTTTACCTGACAGTAAAGAAATAACTTTGGCTATTCTTTAGGGAGAAATTATTCTAGATGCCTGTCATTTCCTTGTACAAGTATGCTGGAGATATTCCAGAGGCATATGACTGAACTTCTGCAAGGTCTTTTTAAAACAGAAAACTAAACAAAATAAAATAGGGGCAAGCATTTACAATTAGCCTCTTTGGCATATCTGAAAAACAATGTTTGCCTTCCATTGCATTTTTGGTAGGGGATTTAATATATCCAGAGGGTAAGTATGGACCTAGAGAAAGGTGTTCAGAATTGATTATCCTGACTTTGATCTGTGGTAGAAAATGGTATCCAGGCCAATGTTCAATGAAGAACTGGAGTTTTGTGTTGAAATCATTTTGGTATAGTGATTTATTTATGTCTTTATTATTTATTTTATTTTATTTTTTTAAAGAGAGAGAGTGCACATGAGAGGGACAGAGGGGGGGAGAGAGAACAAAAGAGAGAGAGAGAGAGAGGGAGAGAAAGAGAATCTTAAGCAGCCTCCACTCCCAGCATGGAGCTCCATATAGGCCTGATGTGGGGCTGATCCCATGACCCTGGGATCATGACCTGAGCCAAAATCAAGAGTGTGACCCTCAACCAAATGGGCCACCTAGGTGTCCCTGTATGGGGTCTATTTAAAAAAAATTACGTTTACTTATTTCTGAGACAGAAAGAGACAGAGCATGAGTGGGAGAGGGGCAGAGAGAGAGGGAGACACAGAATCCGAAGCAGGCTTCAGGCGCTGAGCTCTCAGCACAGAGCCCGACGTGGGGCTCAAACTCACAAACCATGAGATCATGACCTGAGCCAAAGTCGGATGTTCAACCAACTGAGCCACCCAGGTCCCCCATGTATAGGGTCTATTTTAAAGTCTCATTTGCTCCAAATTGTGTTTTGATGAACTCTTTAATGAATATGTGAGTGCTGTATCAAATCTGCCCCTGTTGAGTGGTTGTCTTGCAATGTGGCAAGGTCCAGTGTAAAGATTTCTAAGATTCTCCTGGAAACATACATTTCAGAAATTCTAAGTTAGCGTTACTGACTAAAGACTATTTATTGGCTGCTATTTATTTTAATTTTGTTTAGTAGTAAAAATAAAACTTACCTTCATATTTAAGAAATCTTGGTAGCCCTTTATATATTTTCATTAAAAAAGGTAGGTAAAAACTGGTATAATTATTCATTTATTATGTATATACATATGTATATATACATAAAATATTATGTATATATGTATTATTATGTATATGTATATGTAATATATGTATGTATATATATTATATATATACGTAAATATACGTATATACACACACACGTATTTATAAACGTTTATTTCTTTTGAGAAAGAGAGAACGAGTGAGAAGGGGGTGGGCAGAGAGCGCGGAAGAGAGAGAATCCCAAGCAGGCTCTGTGCTCAGCACAGTGCTGGATGTGGAGCTGGATCCCACAACCGCGAGATCACAACCTGATCCGATATCAAGAGTCTATCGCTTAAACGACTGAGCTGCCACCCGGGTGTCCCTAAACTGGTATCAGTTTAAATCAAACCTCAAGTGCTATCTGAACACAAGTATTATCTTGGAAAGATCCATGAAGGCTACAGTGTTAAAGCACGAGGATCATCAGTCAAAGGCTTTTGGAAAAACAAAGGTTTGTATCACTGCAATGAATCCTCTTCTACATAACTTCTACAAAATGTATAGATGACAACACACACTTCATGGCAAATTCTATTTAAATCTCCATCTGGAAACCTTGATAGATTGTATTTGTTTGAGATTTTTACAGTTTATTTTGAGTTAATTTAGATTAATAATTTAGATTATAGATTATAAAGGACGCTTTTGTCGAATCAGCTTGGGCCTTAAGAAGATTTGTGAATATGATCACTTCTGTAGGGATCAGGCCAGGGTGCTGTTCTTGCATCCATTAACCTCTACCCTTTTTGAGCCATCGGTTTGTGCCAAGCCCTTTGTCAGGCTGTGGAGCCCTTCATTCCCTTTCGAAGGGATAACACAGAGGCTTTAGTACTGGTATCCAGTGAGTCATTTTTCATTGTCTTTGCTGTGGGTTGCTCTGAACTTCAACCTGGCTCCTGCTCCTGGATCCTTGCCTTATTCCTCATTATCAGAAACTCAGCCACTGGCTAATAGGTGGGTTCCTATCTTGGTTTCAAGAGTCCTATGTTTTAAAATCTTGCTTCCAAATGTTTTTGTCAGTCCTTCCCAATATTAGCTGACAGGCTGAATGAATTTATTCTTTCTTCCTGTGAATAAGATGTCCATAAATTCAGAACTCTCTGATGTCTTCTAACATCTCATGTAGAAGCTAATTTCTATTGTATATAAGCCATTATAAACCTTATTCTATTCAGAAAATTTTTAAATGAATAAATTGGTATAATTTGCCAAGTCTTTAAATCAAAAATTCAAAGTCACATCCAAATCAATAAAATTATATCCTCATTACTATGTTTCATATAGTATAAATTCATAGACCTGCCCATATCTTTCTCTTTCTCTGAATCTCTCTCTCCTTTTTCTGATCCTCTTTGTCCACCTCATCCTCTCTTTGTTCCTTCCTCCTCCTCCAGCTACTTCTTCTTGCAAAATCATAGGAAAATACATAGAAATTCATGGGACTCCAGATAGCTAGATGGTTAACCTTCATACAAAAGCAACTTACATAATGTCATCAAAACAGCATGGGGATTTGGCTTTAGAAGAACCTATGTCTAAACCTCAGATGAATCCCTAACATACTTTGTGGTATATAATATTCCTTACTTATTTTTTCATCTATAAAATACACATAAACATATCCATCACTCAGATTTTATAAAGATCAAATGAAATAGTAGACACAATATTCATAGCATAGTATCTGGCATAAAGTAGGTGCTCAGGAAATTTTATTTTGTTACTTTCCTAATTTCCTTCTTGTTGATAATCATATATGGTAATAAATGGTTATATGTATACCTTATTTATTTACACGAATGACGTGGCATTTAATTTTTCTGATAGCCCCAAATGTATATTTATTAATAGATAAACTTAGGAAAAAATTATTTACTATGTTACTGTATACTGTTAAGTATATTTCATTATGGTAAGAGGGGCTAGCATTAGTTTTCAGCCAGTAAGAATGTGTAAAGCAGATGGTGTTCTACATTCTTTACTGATGAGCATTGCTATACCACCATATGGTCAATATTTTTAGCCAACAATTTGGATACTCTATCCAAAATAAGCACGATCAGCAATGTATACTGTTTATTTAATGCAGGATCCTTTCTTTCTTATATTTATCTGATATTATATATTTATTTGATATTCTACTACTAACCCATAATGGCTGACTACTCATGTACAAATTAAAATGCTAAAGAAAAAATGCCAAAGAATAAAAATAACAACAATATAATGAGTAATAAAAACACACATGAGATTTGGATATTCTCAAGGTGCATCCAATAAACTATTCTAGAAAATAGAGAAGAAAAATTAGCTGGTAGAACATGATTGTTGAACATCCTTTGATGGTATAAGGGTTAGGATGAATATGGCTACAATTTATTAGGATAGATCAACTATTCACTGAACACTAGTTAGAAGAAACCACAGCTTGAGAATGTCACAAATCCACACAATTAAAAGTGATGGTCACTTCTAATTTTCAATACTGGAAATGTATTTTAAAAATAAGAATTATACGACAATTTTGTGTGGTTCTGATTCACTTAATGCTTTGTTGTCTGGAATGCTTCCAATTATATGTCACCGTCGTAAAATTGGAAAGAAAGTTGCAGAACATTAAACCCAACTTCCAACCTAATAGAGATATTTTTATACATCATAGACAAATAATCCTTAATTTTCCATCTGAAACATTTTAATATTGGAGCCCTGAGTGGCTCAGTTGGTTAAGCGTCCAACTTCGGCTCAGGTCATGATCTAGCAGTCCCTGAGTTTGAGCCTTGGGTTGGGCTCTGTGCTGACAGCTCAGAGCCTGGAGCCTGCTTCAGATTCTTTCTTTCTCTCTTTCCCTCACCTGCTTGCTCTTTCAAAAATAAATATTAAAAAAATTTTTTTAACTTTAAATAAAAAGAAAAATTTTAATATTAAGGAGTTCACTACTTCACACATTAGCCTCTGGAATTTTACAAGCTAAGTTATCAGAAGGAAAGAGATAGCACATTCAAGAATTTTAACTAACAAATTTTAATGTAGGTGCTAGTTACAAAGGTGTTGGTAGAGTTAATAGAATTGTTAAGAAATGCGGAGGAACCCAACAATGAGCAACAGTGGGAAACTTTTGCCACCCCTAAGCCTGAAGGGTCAGATCTCCTTTCATTCTCACTCTTAGACAATCTTTATTATGCCCTCTGTAAAAACTCTTGAGTATATATATCATGCCATTTGTGGATCTCCAAAGAACTGTTATTCAATTCTTGGTAAAAGTTTTAATGTTTATATTATTGTTATCCTAAAACTGGTATTCATCTTAGTCGGTAAGATGAATCTTCTAACACCTTACTTCTCGGTTTTTGAAATCTTTCTCCCCAAAGATTCTGATATCCACCCTCCCTCATCCACTCACACTCTCATAGTATTAGCCTAGTCCTTGACACCACAAATTACCTCTCATAACCTCAGTTTCACTTCACACTAATTCTTATTTTTCCAAGTCACTGTACCAGTCAACTCCAACAATATCATTTCCAAGTTGAGCTGGGGGATCCTATACCTATTCTGAAGGATGAGCTTTCTGTGCTTTCTGAAATCAACCCACTCACTTTTGCACTAGATCCTACCCCTCTTCTGCATCAAAGGCCATTACTCCAGTAGTTTTCCCTCCTGATATCTACTGTTACTCACTTTTTTTTAAATTTTTTCAATTGTTCTCATTACCATACAAATATGTTCTTATTTCTTCTATCTTAAAAACAAAACACATTCTTTTATTTCCATTTCGCTTAACACCAGATCTTTCTTTACATTAAAACGCCTCTAAAGACTTGACTCCATTGTTCCTCTGATGAAAGTGTTTTAATGGGTTCCTATGTCAGTCAGGGTAAAGAACAAGTTCTTATAATGTATCAAAAGATCTTACAGGATTTGGCTTCTCACGACTGTCCTGTACTGTGCTTAGCCCACACAGACATATAGTATCCTGGCATTCCTTAAAGACTATAGCAGTCTCCTCTTATCCTCAGGAGATACGTTACAAGACCCCTCATGGATGCCTGAAACTATGGAAGGTAAGAAACCCTGTGTATACTATGCTTTTTTCCTACACATATATACCTATGATAAAGTTTAATTTATAAGATAGGCACAGTAAGAGATTAACAACAATAACGGATAATAGAACAACTATAATGATATGCTGTAATAAAAGTTATTTTAACGTGGTCTTTCTCTCTCTCTCTCTCAAAATATCTTAGCGTATTGTACTCACCTTTCTTCTTCTTGTGATGATGTGAGATAATAAAATACTCATATAATGAGATGAAGTGAGGCGAATGTTGTAGGCATTGTGACACAGTGTTGGACCACCATTGACCTTGTGATAATACATCAGGAGGAACGTCTCTTTCTGGCCTGTGACTGACCACAAGTAACTGAAACCACAGAAAATAAAATCACAGGTAAGGGGGACTCTTATACAGACACACTCTTCCTTTAAGGTTATCTCTTCCTAGAATACTCATTCCCAATGTATACACAGGCCCACCTCTCTTCTTTCAAATCTTTGTCATTTTCTCAATGAAGCTTACCCTTACTGTACTATCTAAAATTTCATCTTGTCCCACCAGGCTCACATCCCTCAACTTTCTAACCTTAACTCCACTTTTTCTTTTTTTTTTCATAACACTTCCTTAGCATAATATAAAATGTACTTATTTTATATGCTATGTTTATTGGCTGTCTCTATTTCTTGAAAGAAATGTCCATGAGGACAGAAATGGTTCTAATTTATGTGTTGCTATAACCCCAAAAAACTAGAGTAGTCTGCACATAGTAGGGACTCAGTATTTGCTGAATGAATAAATAAGTGTTAGAATTTAATTTACATGTGATTTCATTTACATGTAAGTAAATGACTATAAGAGAATCCTCGTTTAGGGCTCAGTGAGAGAGGTATTGAAAAGAAGGCTAGCTTGCCCTGTAAGGAAAGAGAAAGGCAGCTGCTTATAGTTTGAAGGCCTTAGGCCAAATATCTATCAGATCTTGAAGACTTGGTCTAAGGGCTCTCTCTCTATGTAAATATTTCTAGAAACTACAGCTGATAAAATTGGAGGTTCCTAAGACTATTTACCTATTCAAGCAAAATTTCTGATTTGGGGTCCATGAATCTATACTTTAACAATCCTCTTTAGTGATACTTATGTACAATACCTTTTAGAAATGCTATCTTGAGTACTTATGAATAATATATCACTGGCAAACATATATCTTAACAGTTTGAGGAATGGCACAGAATAGGCATCTGTTTGGGTGTAGAATAATGAGAGAGAGAAAAACAATACCTGAATGAAAATGCCTTGGCATAAAGGCCAATAAACCAGTAAAAGTAACAAAGGCAAACTATAAGTCTGTTCTTTCCCACAGGGGCATGGTTCAAGTGCAGTGGAGAACATATTGGAATCTGGGGGAAATCAGTGTCTTAGAAACAATCATATTTTATATTAAATATTACCCATCTGCACACATGATAATTAAACATACTTATAATCCAAATTTTTCAGGAGATATGATCACATTTTTCAGAAGACTATTAGGAAAACAATAATTTCCAGTGTTTCTATACCTATCAAAAATGTGCTTTTAATGGAACTCTCAGTTGAGAAATCAAGAAAGGATTAAATAATTATTTTTGTTATTTCCCTGACTACATATAATATAGACACCCTTATATGCACACCAGCATCCCCGGGAATTGCTACTGAAAATGAGCATTATGTCATTGCCTTACCTTGCTATTTCAAAACCACACAAACCCCAAACACATTCCATATTAAAGATCATAGAGTTACCTTATTTCAGCTGGTTGCCATTTAACAGAGGGGGCTATAAATAAGATTACTATCTGACAGATTGGCAAATTGGGGAAGAGATTTCCCACTGAAGACTGAGAGATTACATGGGGTTAATGAGGATGTTTTTAAACAAATTGTATTCTTCAGCCTTTAGTCAAAATTCCCAGCTTCAAATACAAAAGAAGTCTCACATTGCCTCTGAAAATACAGCACAAAAGGTATTCTGAAGAGCCTAACCATAAGGTTATGAAAGCACTTTTGAGCTGCCATCCTGGTGAACTCAAGGTGATACTGACATTCTTTTTTTTTTTTTTAATCTCAAATCCAGTGGGAAAATATACAAAAGGTAAATAAAAAGAGAATTCGGGCATAAAAACTGGTGTATCTAAACCAAAGCTCCTCAAAACATTTAACTCAAGGTGTTTAAATCACTATATATTTATATTCAAGTTAGAAAGTAATGTTTCATATTCTATGACTTCTAAATAAGTCTTAAAGATAGTCTTCGGTCACAGAAGGTATGATTCTTTTAAACAGATCCCTCTTTGTCACTATGTCATTAATCCAAAGGGTAGGATCACAGAGGTATCTTTCTAATAAGTGCTAAATAATCAGCAAAACAAGGTAGATCTTAGGAGAAAGTACTGAAACTAAGAAAGATAGTAAAAAATTAAAATGTTCTCAGAGAGGAGGGGAAGAAGTAGGAAGACTGTAGGCTCACCTTGTCCCACAGACACAACTAGGTAACTACCAAATCATCTGAAACACCCCAGAAATCGACTTGGAGACTGGAAGAACAAACTCCATAACTAAAGGTAGAGAACAGGCTACGCCAATGAAGGTAGGAAGTTCGGAAACACCACTTGGGAGATGAATGGAATCTGGCTAGTGTGTTAGGGAGGGAGCCACGGATACAAAGAAGGGCTAGAGACAGACTAGCACACTGGGAAGCACATAAGGAAGATGAATCCCCATAGCAATTTCCTTGGAAAACAAGAGGTCCCAAATTTCATGAGTTCTTGCAACCAGTAGAGCTTTAAGCCTAGAGTTCTAAAAGTCAGCAGGATTGGCTCAGCAAGAGCCTGGAGGCTCTGGGGCTACTCTTAGACAAAAGGCAGGGCAAACAGTCTGGAACATACAGTATGGAAATAGCAATCTGATGAGTGCCTGGGTACACAGTGAAGAGGTTATTTGCTCATCAAAGAGTGTGTCCCAGAGAGGCAGCTTTCACAGAGAGATACCCTCTGGGAACAAAGGAACTGGTAGGTGACATTGCCCACCCCATCCCTCAGCATAAATACAAAGAGACCTGCAGGAATCAACACAGCACCAAAAGTCCATGCCTAACTTGCTTACACCAAACACCCCTACCCCACCATGCTCTGGTGAAATCAGCCTTCCCAGTAACACTTGCCTCAGTTCCAGGGCAGCAGGTTACCAGCTCAAACCCCTCACAACACTATATCTCCTGACCTGGGAGTTTTGTGAGGCCTCAATTCCAGTGACAGCAGTGACAGGTCTTATATCACAAGCAGACTAGAGCACACCTAGATAAAATTCACCATATTCAGGCCAGGGACCAAACATTGCCCACAACAGGCAAAGAGAGCCTCCCCAGATGATGGGCCCAAAAGATAAAATGGTCTGGACACAACACCAGAGTGCATGCAGCACACATGGGAGACACTCCCATAAGCACTAGGCCCTGGGAATTAGGGGACACTATACTGCAGGGCATTACAGGACTTTTTCTTCATAAATCCATTATCTGCAAACAGGAGTCATCACTGAATAACACAGAGAGTCTCTATGTGCAGAGACTTAGACAAAATGAGGACAGAATTTGTCCCAAATGAAAGAAGAGAATATGGCCACAGCAGAAGACCTAAGCAAAAATAAGTAACATATCTGATAGACAAAGCAATGATAATAAGGATACTCACTGGACTTGAGAAAAGAGTGCAAGTCTTCAGTGAGAACTTTAACACAGAGATAAGGCATAACAAAGCAGAGATAAAGGGCTCAATAAACAAAGTGAGAAACATGATGGATGGAATGAACAGCAGACTGGAAGAAGCAGAAGAACAAACTAATGACCTGGAAGACGGACTAACAAAAGTAATCAAGCTGAATAAAAGAAAAAAAGGATGGAATAAAATGAGAATAGACTAAGGGAACTCAGTGATGTCAAGTGTAATATTCTAGGAGTCCCAGAAGAAGGAGAGAGAGAAAAGGGGGCAGATAATTTATTTGAAGAAATAATAGCTGAAAACTTCCCTAATCTGGGAGGTGTGGAAACAGATGCCCAGATCTATGAGGGACAGAGGACCCCCAACAAAATCGACAAAAGCAGATCCATGCCAAAACATATTGTAATTGAAATAGAAAGATATAGCGATAAAGAAAAAAATATAAAAGCAGCAAGTAATATGAGTATGAGATTTATCTATGTTGTTTTGTGAAGATATAGTTGGAATTTTTTCATTGTTTTATATTAATTATCCCATTGCATGAATTTGCCAAAATATTTATTTTTTGCGAAAACATTGAATTACATTGGAATTGTTCCAAATTTTCAACTTTATGGATAATGTTGCCATAAATCTTGTTCATAAATCTATTGATGTCCATATATATATATATATATATATATATATATATATATATATATTACTGTGGAGGCTATTTCTAAGAGTGGAATTACTGGATATATAACTCAGCCATTATATTGCTAAACAGTTTTCTGAAGTGTTTGTACAAATGCATATACTCTCTGGAAGTGTATGAGAATGCCAATTACTCCACTTTCTTGCAAATATGTGTTATTGTCACTTAAAACAACATAGATATTCTGATGGAAGTTCAATGAAGATTTACTGTAATTTTAAAATGAATTGCCTGAATAGTTAGAGTGTTAAGATCGTTTTTTTTCCATTTTCATAAGTCTTTTAGCTATTCAGGTTTTCTTTTCCTTTGAAGAGTGATTTCAGCTCTTTTGACAATTTTTATTTTATTTTATTATTTGATTATTTTTTTTAAATTTATATTCAAGTTAGTTAACATACAGTGCAGTCTTGGCTTCAGGAGTAGAACCCAGTGATTCATCTCTTACATATGACACCCAGTGCTCTTCCTAAAAAGCGTCCTCCTTAATGCCCATTACCCATTTAACCTCCCCCCCCCCCCACAACATTCCTCGGTTTGTTCTCTGTATTTAAGAGTCTTTTATAGTTTGTTTCCCTCTCTGTTTTTATTTTATTTTTCCTTCCCTTCCTCTATGTTCCTCTGTTGAATTTTTCAAATTCCACATATGAGTGTAATAATATGATATCTGTCTTTCTCTAACTTATTTCACTTAGCATAATACCCACCGGTTCCATTCACGTTGTTGCAAATGACAAGATTTCATTCTTTTTCATCGCCAAGTAGTATTCCTCTGGTTTAAGCTAATAGTTTATCTATAGACTCTTATGACTTCCTGTATACATAACCAATCAACTGTGATATGATTTTATTTCATTCTTCTTACATATTTTTTTGTTTCCTTTGGTTGTTTTATTCAAGTATCTGTGACTTCCAGCATAATTCTGGATGGAAGAGGGGATTCTTGTTTTCTGTCCCATGTCAAGAAAAATACTTTCGCCAATAAATATGAAATTTCTATAGGTTATAAAATGTATCTTTTAACAGATTAAGGAAACCACCTTTTATTCCTATTTTTCTGAGAATTTTTTTAAATTATTAAATCTAAATATATGTTAAATCTTATGAAATGCCCATACAATTTTATTAAAATAACATTGTGATAGCTAACTATGTAACCTTAAAAAGGCAAATACATGCCTAGATAACTGGGTAAAACATTGTGTTTGGATGTGTCTGTGAAGGTGTTTCTGGAAAAGATTAGCATTTGTGTCAATAGTCTAAGAAATACAGATTTCTCTCACCAATGCAGATGAGTATTATTCTATCAGCTTAGGGCCTGAATAGAACAAAAAGGTGGAGGAAGGACAACGTTCCTTTTTGCTTGAGCTGGAACATCTATCTTCTCCTGCTCTGGAACATGAGAACTCATGGTTCTTGGGAATTTGGACTCAGGCTGGGACTTACACTATCAGTTCCCGTGGTTCTCAGGCATTAGGACTTGAATTGAATTACACCACCAGCTTTCTTGATTCTCCAGCTTACAAGCAGCAAGTCATAGAACTTCTTGGCCTCCATAAGATGAACAATCTTTAGATATAGATAAGGATATAGATGGTATAGGTAGATAGATATAGATATAGATTAGATATAGATATAGATATATAGATCTCCAATTGGTTCTTTGGAGAACCCTAATACATATTTTGGTACTGAAAACAGAATGTTGTGGTAACAAATAACTAAAAATGTGGAAGTGGCTTTGAAGTGGGCAATGGGTAGACATTATGAGTTTTCAAGGGTATGCTATAGAAAAAAACGGCACTACCATGAATGGACAATTCTTGTGAGGACTCAAAAAGAAAAGAAGAGAGCTGTAGATGAAGCCTCCATATTCTAGGAGAATACATAAGTAATCTGGACAGTATATTAGTAGATATATGGACAGTAAAAATCATTCCAGTGAGGACTCAGGTTTATTAGAAACTGGAGGAAAGGGGGGTGACTTGGTGTCTCAGTTTGTTAAACTGACTTTGGCTCAGTTTGTTAAACTGACTTTGGCTCAGGTCATAATCTCGCGGTTAGTGAGTTTGAGCCCTTCAACAGGCTCTGTGCTGATAGCTCAGAGCCTGGAACCTGCTTCACATATGTGTCTCCCTCTCTCTCTCTGCCCCTCCCTGCTTGCACTCTCTCTCTCTCAAAAATAAACATCAAAATTTTTTTTAAAAATAAAAGAAACTGGAGGAAAGGCAATTTTCACTATAAAGTGACAAAGTACATGGCTGAATTCTGTTAGTGTCCTAGTGTCTTTTGAAAGATAGAATGTGTAAGTGATGAAATTGGATATTTAGCTGAAGCTCCTTCTAAGCAATGTGGTAGAGGAAAGGTCTGGTTACTCTGGACTACTACAGTAAAATTTAAAGTCAGAAATGACTTTAAGACATGTTTATTAACCAGAAGGGAAGTAAAACAAAGATTTGGAAAATTCTCAGCCTATCTATATTAAAAACAAGAAAGCCTGTTCCGGAGAGAACATGAAGGGTATGACCAGAAGATGTTTGATAAGATTAGTTTAACCATATCAACAGAAACCATGAGCTATTGTTCAGCACAAGGAAAGAATATATGGATCGCCATCACCTATGGGACCTCAGCTCACTGTGTCAACCACCTGAGTGCTCCCCACTCCATGAACTGTTGTTGGCTTCTCAGCTGCCCCAGGTGTGGCTTTAGTAGGTCCCAATGAAGCACAGGACATCGTGACTGTCCCTCTGAGGGTATAGATGAAAAATTGGTAGTGTCTACACTATGCCATCTCTGCAGTATGCAGAGTATACAAGTTTTCAAAAAATACTTAGGCAGAGAACCCCCATGGAGCTGTCCAGCCAAACTGGGCACAAGGCCATCTGGAGCTGTAAGGGCCCAACCCCTGCTCCGCCAATCTGGAGCGGCAGGACCACTGCTCAGTGGGCCCGCAGGACAGACCACTGAGACAAAGAGGATCATTTTCAAGCTTTAAATTCTATTAGAACTTGCCCCATTGGGTTTGGGATTTACTCAGAACATGTTACTTTTTTTTTTTTCGTTCATTTTTCTGCCATTTGGAGGGAATGTCCAGTCAAGGTGTGTTCCACCACTACATTTTAGAAGTAAATTACGTATTAGATTTCACAGTTTCAGAGCTGCAGAGGAATTTGCCTCAGGCTAAACTGTGGCCGCGTCTTATGCATATCTGTGTAAGATGACACTTAAATGAGCCTTTGAGTTTAGACTTTGAAGTTGATGCTGGAATATTTTAAGAGTTTTGAGACTATTGGGATGGAATGACTATTTTTTGCATATAAGAATGACATGGATTTGGGGGGTCAGGGGTAGAATACTACAGATTTAATGTGTGTGTTCTCCACAGCTTCATACATTTAAACCTAATCTCCAATGTGAAGGTATTTGGATGTAGGAGTTTTGGGAGATGATTAGGTTGTGAGGATGCAGCAGTCATGAATGTGATTAATGTCTTTGTAAAGGAAGCCCCAGAGAGTTCTCTCGCTGCTTCCACTTTTGAGGACACAGTGAGAAAATAGCCATCTATAGCACCCTCACCAAGTACCCTCACCAAGTAGGCGCCCCTTGACTGCTTCCCCTTGACATTCAGTGGTACGTTCTAGTGAATTACCAATGAGGATTTTTTATGTGTGCCAGTGGTTTGTTCTCAGCTTCACTCTGCCAGCAATTCAAAAAGGTATTACTTCCTGTTTGTCAGTACTAGCCCTGGTTTTGTTCTGTACCCTCAAAGGATTTTTCCTGCTTCCTCAACAACTGTGGATAAGATCTGACCTAGATTAATTACCCACCCACCTCTACCATCACAGGTCTGTAATCACGTTTTCTCTAAGGAGATCTGAATTCAAGCCTTGATATTTATCTTTTTTTTTTTTTAAAGGATAGTCTCCCTTAGTCCCAGGATGGGGGTTCTTTAGATCACTCTTTAGTCCTTTATAGAAAATCCCTTGTGATCATTAATGATTCTTTATATTAAACACTTTCTTTTCAAAGTACTGTGTGATTTCTGTCCGGTGAGTGAATCCTGACTAGAAGAAGAAACTAATATCGAAATTTTTCCATGGCCTCTGTATTACCAAGAGGAATTGTTGAAGGTGAAGTATATCAACCTTGGAAGGTTCTCTCAACTTTTAATCTGGAAGATTTTTTTTCATCATAAAAATATTCTTTTTTTCACAACGGTGGTTGGTTTATTACAAGTTCTAAATCCATGATACTGGAAAAAACTATGCCTGTGATGGAAGTGCCTGCTTCTAAATGGTTGTTTCCTTGTTGTTTCTGGATTTCTAACATACAATGATTAGGTACTTCCTGGTAAATGTCGCAGTGTACTTATTAGACTCAAAAATATTAAAAGGCTCTTTCTTTGAATAGCTAACTTTCCACACATATTTTTCCATGATTTACGTTTTCTCTTTCTCTCTGTCTCTCTTTCTCTCCCTCCCTCTCTCTCTCTCTCTCTCTCTCACACACACACACACACACACACACACACACACACACGAGATTAATGTTTCAGCCAAATAATTAAAGTTTCTTGAGCAGGGGAGTAACATAAGCATTCACTGTTGGGTGGAAAGAAATTAAATAAACCAATATAGAAGGTGCAGTTCAGAGGAGGAAGATTTTAAAATAATGAATCAAGGGAGCAGATAAATGTGTGAAAAATGAAAAGTGGAGAATGATAAGAATTGGGCTCAGAGATATGGGGTGATATTTTAAGAAGAAGAAAATAGAATACTATTCTAAATGAGTGAATGCAATAAAGGAATAAAAAAGCATTTTTAGTCTTGAGCTCAAGGGGCTGAGATAGGGGATAATTTCATGAATGGGGGTCTTAGATAATGAATACTAGGAGAAGGAGATGCTATAGGCACAACTACTTAAAATGAAAGCTGCAGTTGTGGATGTGGCAGTTTTTATGCCCTTTGATAAGTTAAGGTTTTCTATATTGTGATAGGCCATCCATGTGAGCACATCATCATGCAATATCAGAAGTCCAAGGAGAGAAGCACTTTCCCAATGAACCAGAACAACTGAACCAACCATTCTCAGTTATCCATGAGGAAAATAGGATAAAGGAAACAATTAAGAAATCCCTTTTCTTATAAAAAAGAACCAGTCAGAAATGAAAAACTCAGTAACTGAAATAAAAAATACACTAGAATCAGTAGCAGATTAGAAGGTGCAGAAGAATGGATCAACGATCTGGAAGTCAGAGTAGGAAAACCAACCAAGCTGAACATCACAAAGAAAAGATTAACAAAGAATGAGAATAGGTTAAGGGAACTCAGCAACATCATGAAGTGGAATAATATTTGCATGATAGGAATCCCAGGAAGAGAAAATAGAAGGGGGTAGAAAAAAATGTTTGAAAGAATAATAACTGACAATTTTCCTAATTTGAGGAAGGAAGCAGATATTCAGGTCCAGGAAACACAGAAAGCCCCTAAGAAGATAAACCTCAAAGAGTCAACAGTAAGACATATGATAATGAAAATGGCAAAAAGTAACGACAAAGAGAGAATTTTAGAAGAGAAAAGAAAAAATTACATACAAAGGAAACTGCATAAAGCTATCAGCTGATTTTTTTCAGCAGAAATTTTGCAGGCCAGAAGGAAGTGGCATGATATACTTAAGTGCTGAAATGAAAAAAAAAAGAAAGAAAAGAAACAAAACCTGCAAACAAGAATATGCTACCTGGCAGTATTATCATCCAGAATGGAAAGAGATAAAGAGTTTCTCAGGAAAACAAAAGTTAGAGGAGTTCATCACCACTAGACAAGCCTTATAAGAAATGGTAAAGGGAATTCATTGAGTAAAGGATAGGCCATAATCATAAGTAACAAAATTAATAAGGGAAAAATTTCACACCTAAATGCAAACATATAATAAAAGTAGCAACGTAATAACTTATAAAACCAGTATGGAAGTTAAAGCAAAGCAATAAAATCATTTATGCCTATAAAAATCAACCAAAGAATTCACAAAATAAAAGGATGTAAAGTATGACATAAAGTATGTGTGTGTGTGGGGGGGGGAGTAAACATTTAGTGTTTAGTATGGGTTCAAACTTAGGTGACTATAATATAGACTGCTATATACATAAGGTGCTATATATGAACCTAAAGGTAACCACAAATTCAAAACCTATAACAGATAAGCCAAAAGATAAAGAAAAATTAATCCAAATATAACACTAAGGAAAGCCATCAAACCACAAAGGAAGAAAGAAAGAGAAGGAACTGAAACGAGCTAAAAAACAAAAACAAAACAAAGCAAAAAACCATAAAACAAGTATCAAAATGGCAATAAGTACACACTTAACAACAGCTACTTTGAATGTAAATGGAATAAAGGCTACAACCAAAAGACAGAGTGACGGAATGTATGAAAGAAGACCCATCTATGTGCTGCCCTCAAGAGTATACAGACCTAAAGACATATGCAGAAAGAAAGCGAAGGGACATTAAAACATTTGCTATGCAAATTGAAGTGAAAAGAAAACTGAGGGGGCTTATATAGGACAAAATGCACTTTGAAACAAAGACTGTAATAAGAAAGACACTATGTAATGATAAAGGAAGCAATCCTACAAGACGATATGAGGATTATAAATATCTATACACCCAACATTGGAGCAATAATATACATACAACAACTATTAACAGTCATAAAGTAAGAAATTTAATGTAACACAATAAAAGTAGAGAAATTTAGCACCCCACTTATATCAATAGATAGGACAGTCAGACAGAAAATCAACA
This sequence comes from Prionailurus viverrinus, assembly GCF_022837055.1. Lineage (NCBI taxonomy): Eukaryota > Metazoa > Chordata > Mammalia > Carnivora > Felidae > Prionailurus > Prionailurus viverrinus. Next base: position 46,365,586 of record NC_062565.1, read on the forward strand.
AGAAAACAGTAGCTTTAATAATACACTACCCCAATTGGATCTATAGATATATTCAGGATATTCCATTTAAAAAAAAGCATTTTACATGTTTTTCTCCAATGGATATAGAACATTTCCAGAAAAGATCATGTTAGGTCACAGAACAATTCTCAATACATTGAAGAAGATTAAGATAATATCTTTTTTTTTTTTTAGATCATGGCAATATGAAACTAGAAATCAATCACAAGAAAAAATATGGAATGAACACAAATACAGGGAGTATAAATAACATGCTATCAAACAATAAGAGGAAATCAAAATTACATGGAAATAAATAAAAATGAAAACACAATGGTCTAAAATCTTTGTGATGCAGCAAAAGCAGTTCTAAAAGGGAAGTTTATGGAAATACATGCTCACCTCAAGAAACAAGAAAAATCCCAAACAACATAACCTCACGCCTAAAGGAGCTAGAAAAATAGCAAAGAAAGCCCAAAAACAGTAGAAGAAAGGAAATAAAGATTAGACCAGAAATAAATGAAATAGAGCCAAAAAAAAAAAAATAGAATGGGTTGATGAAACCAGAAGCTGATTCTTCGAAAAGATATAAAATGATAAACTTTTAACCATATTCATCAAGAAAAAAAGAGAAGGCTCAAATACCTAAAATGAGAAATAAATGAGAAATAATAATGAACACCCCAGAAATACAAAGGATTATGAGATTATAAAAATTTTTATGCTAACAAATTGGACAAGGTACAAGAAATGGGTAATTTCTAGAAACACACAATCTCCTAAAACTGAATCAGAAGTAGAAAATTTGAATTAACCAATTACTAGCAATTATATTGAATCAGTAATAATAAAACAAACAAACAAACAAACAAAAACCTCCCAACAAACAAAAGTCCAGGACCAGATGGCTTCACAGGTGAATTCTACGAAACATTTAACGAGGAGTTACTGCGTATTCTTTTCAAACTTACAAAAAAATATAAGAGGAAGGAAATCTTCCAAATTTATTGTATGAGGCTAGCACTGCCCTCATACTAAACCCAGATAAAGGCACTACAGGAACGAGAAGAAGAAGAAAAATATGAGGAGGGAGAGGAAGAAGGGGAAGGGGGAGGGGAGGATGCGAGAGAGAGGAGGATGGAGAGAAAGAAGAAAAGACTGCCAATATCTCTGATGAACATAGATGCAAAAATCCTCAACAAAATATTAGCAAACCAAATTCAACAATACACTAAAACAAGTATTCTTACACTTAAATGGGATTTATTCCAGGGATGCAAAGGTGGTTCACTATTTGCAAATCAATCGATGTGATATGTCACATTAACAAGAGAAATAACAAATACTATATGATTATCTCAGTAGATGCAGAAAAAAGCATTTGAGGAAGTACAACATCCATCCATTGATGGTAAAAAAACAAAACAAAACAAAAAAACAACTCTCAACGAAGTAGGTTTAAAGGAAACAACTCAACATAATAAAGGCCACAAATGGAAAAAAAAAAAAGTAACTGTCACACTCAATGATGAAAAATTGAGAATGTTTTCTCTAAGATCAGGTATAAGACAAGAATGTTGTCTCTCACCATTTTTTTCAATATAGTACTGAAAGTCCTAGGCATAGCAATCAAACAAGAAAAAGAAATAAAACACATCTAAATTGGTAAGAAATAAGTAAAACTCATTATCTGCAGACGACATGGTACTATATATAGCACACCCTAAAGACATTACTAAAAACTACTAGAAATTATATATAAAATTAATATACAGAAATTCATTGCATTTCTATATACTAATAATGAAGTAGCACATGGAGAAATTAAGAAAAAAATCCATTTGCAATTGCACCAAAAAGAATAAAATACCTAGGAATAAACTTAAGGAAGTGAAAGCTGTATACCCCGAAACTATAAATGTCTGATGAAGGGAACTGAAGATGATACAAGCAAATGGAAAGAAATTCTATGCTGATGAACAGGAAAAAAAAATATTGTTAAAATGTCCTTATTACTCAAAGCAATCTACAGATTGTATGCAATCCCTATGAAAATACTAACAAAATTTTTCACAGAACGAGACAAAGAATGTTAAAATTTGTATGGAACCACAAAGACCCTGAATAGCCAAAGCAATCTTGAGAAAGAACAAAGCTGGATGCATCACAATCTTAGAATTCAAATTATACTATAAAGCTATAATAATCAAAACAGTATAATACTGGCACAAAAATAGACACATATGTCAATGAAACAGAATAGAAAGTCCAGAAATAAACCCATGCTTATATGGTCAAATAATTTACAACAAAGGAGACAAGAATATACAATAGGGAAATACAGTGTCTTCAACAAATGGTGCTGGGAAAACTGGATAGCTACACACAAAAGAATAAAACTGGATCACTTTCTGATTTTACACACAAAAATAAAATCAAAATGAATTAAAGACCGAACTGTGAGACTTGAAACTATAACCATCCTCAAAGAAAACATGCAATTTTTCCAGATCTGTCTCCTCAGGCAAGGGAAACAAAAGCAGTATTAAACTATTGCAACTGTACCTAAATCAAAAAGCTTCTGCACAGCAAAGGAAACCATCAACAAAACAACAAGGCAACCTAGTGAATGGGAGAAGGCATTTGTAAATGCTGTACCCAGAAAGAGTTTAATACTCAAAATATATATAAAACATATAACTTAACACCTCCCCTCAAGATAATAATCTGATTAAAACAGGCAGAGGACCTGAAGAGACATTTTTCAAAGAAGATATCCAGATGGTCAACAGACACCTGAAAATGTGCTCAACTTCACTGATAATTAGAGAAATGCAAATCAAAACCACAATGAGAAGCTCTCACACCTGTCTCACACCAATGAGATGCTGGAATCAAAAAAAACAAAAAACAAAAAACAAAAAACCAAGAAATAACTAGTGCTGGCAAGGATGTGGAGAAAAAGGAACCCTCATGCACTGCTGGTGGGAATGCAAATTGGTGCAGCCACTGAAGAAGACAGTATGAAGCTTCCACAGCAAAATAAAAATAGAATTATTATGTGATCCAGTAATTCCAATACTGGGTTCCATTACTTAAACAGAATGAAAACACTAATTTGAAAAAATATATTCATCCCTATGTTTACTGCAGCATTAGTTACAATAGCCAAGATATAGAAGCAGCCCAAGCATCTATCCATAGATAAATGGATAAAGAAGTATTATATTTATACAATGGAAAATTACTTGGCCACAAAAAATGAGATATTGGAGGTTCCTCAGAAAATTAAAAATAGACCTACCCTATGACCCAGCAATAGCACTGCTAGGAATTTCCCCAAGGGATATAGGAGTACTGATGCATAGGGCCACTTGTACCCCAATGTTCATAGCAGCACTCTCAACAATAGCCAAATTATGGAAAGAGCCTAAATGTCCATCAACTGATGAATGGATAAAGAAATTGTGGTTTATATACACAATGGAATATTACTTGGCAATGAGAAAAAAAATGAAATATGGCCTTTTGTAGCAACGTGGATGGAACTGGAGAGTGTGATGCTAAGTGAAATAAGCCATACAGAGAAAGACAGATACCATATGGTTTCACTCTTATGTGGATCCTGAGAAACTTAACAGGAACCCATGGGGGAGGGGAAGGAAAAAAAAAAAAAAGAGGTTAGAATGGGAGAGAGCCAAAGCATAAGAGACTGTTAAAAACTGAGAACAAACTGAGGGTTGATGGGGGGTGGGAGGGAGGAGAGGGTGGGTGATGGGTATTGAGGAGGGCACATTTTGGGATGAGCACTGGGTGTTGTATGGAAACCAATTTGTCAATAAATTTCATTAAAAAAAAATGAGATATTGCCATTTGTGGCAACATGGATGGTCCTAAAGTGCATAAACAAATAAATAAGTAAAATAAATCAGACAGAGAAAGACAAATACTGTATAAATTCATGCATATGTGGAATATAACAAAATAAATGGATGAAGGGGAAAACAGAGACAAACAAAAAATTAGACTCTTAAATACAGAGAACAAGCTGGTGTTTGGCACAGGGGTGGTAGCCAGGGAGATAGGTGAAATGGATAAAGTGGATTAAGAGTACACTTACTATAAAGAGCACCGAGTGACATATAGAGAGTTGTTGAATCATTCTATTGTACTTCTCAGTTAATGACATTCACTGAGAGACTAGAGCTAAATAAGAGAAAGCATAGTGCTTTCTCTTATTTACCTCAATGTGGCTAATCCAGACAACCTAAGGAGATAGGTTTTTATTAGTACTACTTTATCTATGTGAGATAACAGAAAACATATGTATTGGTCTTTGCCCCTGGTTCTTGGCACACAACTCTTAAAACCCTTTGTAATTTTCTAATGGCAAGAGTATCTTTTATTCTAATATTTGGTCTTTGACCCCATCCCTGACACAGGCCCCTAAAACCCTTGTGATTTCCTAAGTAATAAAACACTAGGAATGTCTTTTATTCTTCTGAGGTAACTCTGGGTGAGCTCCTAGATGGTTCCAGGATGAGGTCTGGTCACCAAAAGACCAAATCATGATTAGAAGCTTAGAATTTTCAGCCCATCCTCCAGGGAGGAGAGAGGGGCTGGAAATGGAGTTAATAATTGATCATGCCTACATGAAGAGGCCTCTATAAAATCCCAACAGTAGTGGGTTTGGAGAGCTTCCAGGTTGGTGAACACATCCACATGCCAGGGAGGTGAGATGCCTCAACTCCATGGGGACAGAAGCCCCCACACTCAGATCTTTCCCAGACCTCACCCTATGCATCTCTTCATATGGCCACTCAGCTTTATCCTTTATCATATTTTTCAATAAACTGATAAACACAAGTAAGTGTTTCTCTGTGTTCTGTGAGCTGAGCCGCTTTAGTAAATAATCAAATACAAGGAGAGGAGATCATGAGAACCTCTTTTTTGTAGCCAGGTCAGATAGATATGGTGGGTAACCTGGGGATCTATTACTTATAACTGGCATCTGAAAAGGGGGGCAGTCTCATGGGATTGAATCCTTAACCTGCAGGATCTGAAGCTATCTTCAGGCAAGAATTGAGTTAAATAGACACCTAGCTTGTGTCAGATAATTACTTGCTGTGGGGGGGGGGGGCAGGGGAAACATACACATTTGGTGACACGAAGTGTCAGAAGTGAAGTCTTCTGTGTGAGAGTAAAAGAAAGACACACAGGAGGAGAACTGATGTTTTCCCAGTACATCCTATTAGGAAACTAATGGTTTTGAATGTTACAGCAAATGGGCTGTGAATTCATAGTATAAATGTGCCAAATTTGGGGTCTAAAAAAGGTATTTCCAATTCTGATACTCCTACAGATTTTCCAAATACCCCTTGTCACTCAGTCTTACTTCATCACTTGGCTAGGGGCTGGCTTTGGCTTCGATCATAAAATTCATCCTACAAGAATTTTTTACCACGTTCATATGTTTGCAAACCCAAGAAAAGTAGAACAGTGAGCAGCTGAGTGAGCTCTTTTAAAGCAGATGGATGCTGAATTTGGAAAAGTAACTGTTCTTTGCCCACTAAAATCATGACAGTTTTCAAAGACTCAAGAATCCAGTACCTCATGGATATTAAAGCTGGCCTTCAGATAAAAGCCAGAAATAACTTTAAAGAAAATTAGTGATAGTCTTCAGGCTCATGGCCATGAGATATGTGACCATCTATAGCCCTTCCGGGTACTGTAAGAAGAGGGACTTTCACCACCTTGAGAAAATATATATGAACAGAAGAACAATTTCCTTTTAAATAATAAAAACTGCCCTACAATGTAGCTTAATGACAATCCAATTAATAAAGCACAGCACTGCCACTTAAAATACAGTAAGTTGAATGGCTACAAAAAGTAAAAAATAAAAAAAACAAAAACAGTTTTTAAATAGAACTTTTCAGTTGTACAACTTTCAGCAATGTGTTAAGAGACAGGAATGGAAAGGTGGTAGGAGATGGGGTGAAAGCCTAAAATTCATGGTTTCACTGGAGAGGTAATTGGTATCTTTAAAAAGCTGAGTTATTGCAGCAAACTGCATATTTTGCATGAAAATAGCAGAAAACATGTCAGGTTTTTGTTTTTGTTTTTGTTTTTTTTTAAATAAATGCTTTATCTTTTATCATGCTGACTCTGGCTGTGATAAGTAACTTTTCTGCAGACTGTGAAATAACTCACCCCATGCTAAGGTAACAGAGAATGATTCTCTCACACCTCAGTCCTCAAAATAGGATGTTCCCATATGGATCTCTGAGTTGGCACGGACAAGGACCGACCTTGAAAATATATGCAGGAGGACAGACTCTGAAAGTGCGGAAGAGAGAATTCTTGTCTTCCCACATCTTTTAGAGCCATGTTTGAAATCAGTGGTCCTCAAGCCACAATAGTGTTGTATGTGGTAAGCAGAGTATTTTCCAAAAAGTATAAATGTCAATATCTGTTGTTGTAAAACCTATCGTGGCCAAGCTATCACTCTTTTACTCTGATTCAAACATTTATTTTACATGTCTGACTCCCAAAGGCCTGTGAATTTGAGTCCATATATTTATCTAATAGAAGATAGAAACTGTCTCAAGATTTATAGAATCATCTATCAACAATGTAGAAGTTGGAAAATGTATGGTACCGGTAAGAGTGTGAGACAGTAGCCAGGGGGGCATAACTGCAGGTAGGACAACAAAAATGTAAAACAATTTTTTGGAGGGCAATTAGACGGACAGTATGGATCAGAAAATAAAATGTATGTGTATTTGATACCATGCCTTAAATTCTACCTTAAAGGAATACTTTATCATAACTTCAATATTTAAGTTTAAGGATGTTCGTTGCAAATTTGTTTAAAACATAAAAACATGAACTTGATGTGAATATCCATCTCTGAGAGAGTGGTTATGCAGGTATGATAAAGCTATATCGTGCAGGAAATTATGCAGCCATTAAAAGGAAGGTAGGCCTGTGTATTCCTTCTTGGGAAATGTGCCAACACACACAGCTGCATCAAAGCATCAAATCAGACCAAATGTATTAAATGGATCAATTTATCGGAAGTATGCTTCTGTGTGTATTTACATGTATTTGGGCATACATGTTGTATTAACCCGAGAAATGAAAAATACATAGCAAAATCTTATCTATAAACTGAGGTGCAAATGGACATTTTCCATATTTCTGTCCTACCACTAAATTTTCTTGAAACTTTTAGAATGATAATTTACACAGATACTGATTTTTAAAATGATAATGGTAATGGCAGCGATAATAAACTATAGAAGGAATAGCAATGTATTTATTTACTTATTTATTCCAATCTTAATGTGTCTCCTTTTCTTAAAACCCTCTTCCCAAGTCCCCTCTCCTATCACTGTCTTCCCAACAATTCATTATTTCTCAGATAATGTAAGCCTGAGAACAGAAAACATATTTAAAGCAGTCTGAAAATTCAATACAATTTCTTTCTTTTAAATCAGTTTCTTAAGCAGGGGAGGAAAAAAAACAAGATTCTCTTGTCAAAACCTCAGGGTTATGTTCTCATTCACATTCAAGTGATTATATTGCTTTTTTTCATATATTTAGCTGAGTAATTTTATTTAGTGCTTCATTCCATTCTAAAATATGCTGTACTCAGCGAAATACTTGTGCTTGTTGTTTTTTCGAATATCATATGCCTTTAAGCTATTTATTTCAAAACTCTACTAGCAAAATTTTTATTGCAGTTTTTCTGATCCCCAGAGACCTATTCAGTTTTTATAGGGTTTGACCATGAGATTATATCTAACCTATACAAGCTATTTAATTTTATCTGCCACTTCTCTAAATGTGGCTGTTTATCATAATTACTGTATCACATGTCAGTCAGATTATAGCAGAAGCTGGCTAACAAGTGCTTTCACCTGATGTTATGCAGGCAGAATATCCATTCATCTTTTCCTGCATCGCTAATGAAGTTCACCCATGTCTCCAGTATGCACGCAAGCTCTTCTTGTTAAACACAACATAATAACCCAGGGATCGTATGTTTTCAACATTACAATGAATGTCCCAAAGTTGTTTTCTTCCAGCTTATTCCAACTTGTACACCTCGGTTAACAAATACTTTTTTTCTTATAGACACACTTTTATCTATTACTAACTTTTCATTGAATTGATGGTGTCGATAACCCAAAACAAAATAATTTAGTTCAGTCATCTCTCAGATAATACTGTTTACACATAGCTCAGTCACAAAGTTAGGTAGTAAATTTAAAGCTGATAACACAAAACTAATGTGAAAGTTATTTTGGATTAGTAGAACAATTTTTCAAGTATGAATTATTGTCACTTCATAAGTTTAAAAAAAGCCTAATTTTAACAATAAGGAAAAAAAAACAGGAATGGAAAGATAAAGGCATGGAAAAGTTAAAATTTAAGTTCTCTAAGAGTGAAGGAACAATACACCCACCAATTCTGGCAATCATCAGAAAGAAAATTAATAGTTTATAAGATTCAAAACTTGACATGCTCCTTTTCTTTGAAAAATAAATATACACTTATAATCCTAAAGGTAAAATGCATTAGTCTGTCAGTGTTGATTTAAAGTACCCTATCATTTAAAGAGTTTCTTTCATAACTTTAAAAAATAATACATGAATTTGGAGAAGTCATCAAACTAAAATACTTTTATCTTCATGTCAGAGTTCAATACACAGAGTTCAATATGCAGAGAGAGAATAGAGGGAAAATATCAAAGTTGGTGAATTTCTTATCAGGCTATTGTCTTTTTTAAAAAATTCTTTTTTAACGTCTATTCATTTTTGAGAGACAGAGAGACAGAGTGCAAGTGGGGGAGGGGCAGAGAGAGAGGGAGACACAGAATCTGAAGCAGGATCCAGGCCCTAAGCTGTCAGCACAAGCCCGATGCAGAGCTCTAACTCACGAACTGCGAGATGATGACCTGAGCCGAGGTTAGATGCTAACTGAGCCACCCAGGCTCCCCGTCAGCTTATTGTCTTCTGAATGAATTTGGAGTCATGTAAATAGACATTTTTCTGGACTGAAGTCATGCCAAGGACTGTGCTTTATAACCAAATACAGTGGTGTGAAGAGTATTATTTTTCTGCACAAACTTCCTGGTGTAGGCCATAATTAAACACCAGGTAAATAGAATAAAAGATTATGTGATAATCAGGCCCATCTGCTGCCTTTGGAAATAAAACTGTGGTATAGTCTAGAATGACTATAGATCCACTTATCTTATATTTCCAGGATATTTATTTTCCGTAAGAAAAAAAATGTTCCTTGAATTAATTTTGTTTTAAAAATAGAGATCAAGAACACATAGCCATACTGTGAAATCACTTATCTCTGAATATATAGTCAAAAGTGAGAAATACTGTTGATACAACTAAACGTTTTACAGAAACTCTGAGATAATACAGACATTTTATATAATTCAACTGTATAAAATCCAAAGAATTTCAGTAGAAGCATTCTCTAGCAGATTATTTTACAAAGATTATTCTGTGGAGGTTTTGGTGTGTGTATGTATATGTGTGTTTGTATATGTATGTGTATATATTTATATATGTATTTGATGTGTATATACATAATGTGTATATATATATGCGTATATACATAATGTGTATATGTGTGTGTGTGTATAAAACTTTTCAAGTAAGATGTTTTATTGAATAAATTTAATGAAAAATTTGAAAGCATGTACACTGAAAATTACATGTCATTGAAAGAAATTAAAGACCCAAATGAATAGAACATTCCAGGTTCTATTAAAAAAAGTAATACTAGGTATTATTAAATATGAAGTATTTGAAAGATGAAATTTATACATATTTCCAGATTGTCCAATTTATACTGAATGTATATGTCGATCATTTTATAAGATTCAGTCAAATATAGAGTAATATCCTTAATTGTTCTTACTGGCATTTGATAATTAATTACCTTGAATTTGTAACAACCCATTGTTTTAAAAATAGATGTTTTATTTTATTTTGGATCATTGTAATTATTTTTAAGTATAACTGACATACAATATTCTATTAGTTTCAGGTATACATATTTATTTTATGTGTTTACACATTTTGAAATGATCTCCATGATACATCAAGTTAGTATCTGTCACCACACAAACTTACTATAATATTAATGGCTATATTCCCTATGCTGTGCTTTCCATCCCCATGACTTATTTATTTTGTACCTGAAAGTTTGTACCTATTAATTACCTTCACCTATTTCACCTGACCCTTCAAATGATCCCCTTCTGGTAACCAACAGTTTGTTTCATGTATCTATGAGTATGCTTCTGGGTTTTTTTGTTGTTGTTTGTCTTGTTCTATTTGTTTTGTGTTGTTTTTTTTTTCATTTTATTTGATTTTCTTGTTTTAATATACACTTTTTTTACTTTTTATAGTATAAATGCTTGTGTTAAAAAATTAGTTCAAATAAATATTATACCACAAGAAACTATAAAAAGAAGAAATTTACCTGAAATTTAGTGGAGGAAGGAAATAATAAATAAATAAATTAATTAATTAATTAAATAAATAAATAAAATCCATGGGTTGTTAGTCCTGAAGGAGATACTTAGAGAAGTGATGCATAATGCAATTTTGAAATGCTTTATTTCAAGTAAATTGGATCTAAGCATTTTTTACAGCTGTATTGAAGTAAAATGAATATAAGCTATGGTCTAAATGTTTGTGTCTTTCCCAAACTCATGTGTTAAAATACTGAACCCCCAAAATTGCACCTGGAGGTGGGACATTTGGGAGGTCCCTAAGTCATGAATGTGAAACCCTCATAGATGGAATTAGTGCCTTATAAAAGAGGCTCCCAAGAAATCCTTAGCCCTTTCTCCATGTGAGGGCACAGGGAGAAAGCACCAGCTGTCAACCAGGAAGCAGGCCTTTACCAGAATATGACCTTGCTATTGCCTTGATCATGGATTTCCCAGCTTCCAGAACTGTGAGTTGTTTATACAGTAAAATATAGACAAACAAAAAATAGATAAAATAGACACTAGAATAGACAATAACATAACATTGAAAATAATGACCAATTAAAAAAAAATAAAATTGGCAATGCTTTAACTACATTAACTAAGAAAGAAAGAAGACAAAAAAACAAAAAACAAAATTAGAAATGGAACAGAAAACAATATAAAAGGTACCACAGAAATACATACTGTGATAACAGATTACTATACACAATAATATACTAACACATCAGAAAACTTAGGAAAAAAACAAGAAGATAATTCCTAAAAATGCACAAGTTACCAATACTGAATTGTGAATCTTGAATCCAAGACATAGAGACCAAAAATAAGAATGAAAGTTGAATTAAGAACCAAGAATGTCCCAGTACAGAAAAGCCCAAGACTACATTGTTTTATTGGTGAATTCTACCAAGCATTTTAAAAAATGGCAATATTTAATAAAATCTTACAAATTGAATAGAAGGAACACATTCAAAATCATTGTATAAAGCCCTGACACCAAATCAGGATAAAAACAATACAAGAACATTTTACAAGATGGCAGTGGAGTTGGAGATCCCTATGCTCGTCTTGTCCCATAAACACAACTAGATAACTATCAAATCATCCTAAATAACAAAGAAATTGACTTGAACACTAAAAGAACATACTCCACAACTAAAGGGAGATAAGAGGCCAAATCTAAGAAGGTAGGAAGTGGAGATGTGGTGTAGGGGAGAATGGATTGCTGGTGCTGTGGATGGAAGGGAGCTATGGTCATGGAGAAGGGCAAGAGAGAATGCACAGGGGAATGCATAAGGAGAATGTTTCCCCAAAGCCATTAGCTTGGAAAATGAGAAGAGCTAAATTTTTTGAGTTCTTGCAACCAATGGGGCCTAAAGACTGATGTTTTAAAATCAGCAGCCTTGGCTGGGATAGAGACCAGGGGGAACTGTGCTGCTCCTGGAGAGGAATCAGGCATTTCCAGAGGCAAACAGCATAGAAACAGAGATCTGAAAAATACCTGGGGCACACAGTGGGGAGATGATTATTCACTTTTCTCAGAGCATGTCTCTGAGAGGCATCATTTACAGAGACACTTCTATGGGAACAAAAGAACTGGCTGGTGCCATTTTCCACCTCTGCCCCTCAGCAGAAATGCAGAACCAACCCCCTGAGGGAAGCAGATCAGTGAGGACACTGGCTGCCTATCCTGATTACACCATGCCCCACCCCCATTGTGCTCTGGGGGATGGCATTTCTTAATCAAGCTTGCCTCAGTCCCAGTGTGGTGGGCCTCTCCCCCAGAAGACCAGTACAAATCCCTGCCCACACTATGTCTCCTGATCAGAGAGCTCTGCAGGGCCTCAGTTCTGGTAGGGTTGGTGTCAGGTCTCATTTCACAAGCAGACCAGAGCACAACTAGTTAAAACTCACCACATTCAGGCCAGAGACCAAACACTGCTCACAACAGGTGAGAAAGCCTCTTCAGGTGACTGGCTTGAAGGACAGAGCAGCCAAAACACAATAATAAAACACACTTAGCACACAATGGAGACACTCCCTGAAGCACCAGGTGTTGGGCATTACTTGATCTCTTCTTCATAAGGTCATTATTCCAGGAGCAAGAGACATAACAGGCTTTTCTAACACAGAAAAGACGGCAGAGTCCTGGATAAAATGCCAAGATGAAAGAATTTATCCCAAATGAAAGAACAAAATAAGGTGATGACCAGGGATCTAAGCAAAACAGATGTAAGCAACATGCCTGATGCAAAATTTAAAGCAACAGTCATAAAGATCTTCACTGGGATTGAGAAGAGAATAGAAGACACCAGTGAGACCCTTACCATGGAGATTAAAGAGTTAAAAAAGAATCAATCAGAAATGAAGAATGCAATAAATGAGATTGGAAACAGGCTTGATGCAATGAACAGCAGGCATGAAGAAGCAGAGGAACAAATTAGTGACCTGGAAGACAAAATAATAGAAAATAATGAAGTTGAACAAAAGAAAGAAAGAATTATGCAATATAAAAATAGACTTAGGGAACTCAGTGAATCTAACATAATAACATTTATATTAGAGGAGTCCCAGAAAAAGAAGAAGAGAGAAAAGGGGGTAGAAAATTTATTGGAAGAAATAATAGCTGAAAACTTCCCTAATCTATGGAAGAAAATAGATATCCAAATCCTGGAGGCACAGAGAATTTGCATCAAAATCAACAAAAGAAGGCCAACAATAAGACATACTGTAATTAAATTTGCAAAATATAGTGATAAAGAAAAAAATCTTACAAGCAACAAGACAAAAGTAGTCCTTAACTTACAAAGAAAGACCCATAAGGCTAGCTGAAGATTTCTCAACAGAAACTTGGCAAACCAGAAGGGAGTGGCATGATGTATTCAAAGTGCTGAATGGGAAAAATCTGCAGCCAAGAACACTCTATCCAGAAAGGCTATCATTCAGAATAGAAGGAGAGATAAAGAGTTTTTCAGACAAAAACTAAAGCAGTTTGTAACGACTGAACCAGCCCTGCAAGAAACAATAAGGGGACTCTGAGTGCAAAGGAAAGATCAAAAGTGACAAAGACAAGAAATGATCAGAGAAAATACCCAGAAACGATAAAATGAGTAATAAAATAGCAATAAAAGTATATCTATCAATAATTACTTTGAATGTAAATGGACTAGATGCTCCAATCAAAAGACGCAGGGTGTCAGAATGGAAAACAACAACAACAACAACAACAAGACCTATCTATATGCTGCTGAAAGGGCGGGCCTATGCTGGCCGACTCCATCCTGTTCCGTGTCCTTCACCTTGACCACACCTCCTCCCCTTGAGTAAACCCCCCCTCACCTGCCTAACAGGACTCGGACCCTTCCCCAGGACCCTTCCCCAGCCAATCGGCTGAGGCCATAGCCATTACCTCACCAACTGCCCCCAGGCCCCAATAAAACCTTTGTCCTTTTGAAACTCGCTCTCTTTCCCTGGTATCTCACTGCTGCGTTGGTGCAGGTAGGGGATTGAGCTCGAGCTAGCTCGAATAAAGGCTCTTTGCTTTTGCATCAGACTCGGCTCCCTAGTGGTCTTTGGGGATCACGAATTCTGGGCATAACACTGCCAAGAAGAGACTCATTTTAGACCTAAAGACACCTATAGATTCAAAACAAGGGGGTGGAGAAATATTTATCATGCAAATCAATGCTAAAAGAAAGTCAGAGTAGCAATACTTAAATCAGAAAAACTACAAGGGCACTTGGGTAGCTCAATCAGTTAAGTGTCCAACTCTTGGTTTCATCGCAGGCCATGATCTCATGGAGCACGTGTTCATGCCCCACTTTCTTGTTCTCTCAAAATAAATATATAAACTTCTCAAAAAGAAAAGCAAAGCAAAACTAGACTTTTTCCACATATTTTTAATATGTGTTACTTGAGAAGCAAGTTTTTGAAGATCACATATATTTGGGTAAAAATGGATTAGAAAAAGATAAATGGAGTTTTAACTGCAGGACTCATCAGAATCCTTAATGTGCTAATAGTCGTATTATCTCCTCAGAAAGGAATATATCCAACAATGTTTCCTCCAAGTACCTAAGGATAGAACACTTTTTCCCATAAAATATTTGACAACACTGGCACTTCAACAAGCATATTTTGATAAACATTGATTCCCATAAGTAAAAAGAATAATTTATTCTTTATGCATTTTAGCTGCTTCTAGATTTGAGGTGAAATGGTAAAAGGCAATTGATTGTTTCATTAGGAGTTTGGCATTATACAGGATTCTACAAATCATTAAGTTTCTCGTTTTTATTTGAGAAGTGGAGACCGTGAGAAATGAAGTGATTTACTGAGGTTTATAAGAGTAAGCTTCATAATCTTCAATTCTAAATGATTCTAAAATGAGTAAACAGGTTTTCATATTTTCAGTACTTTTCCTGAAAAGAATACCAAGAGTAATGATGAAGAGGTAATAGAATTATTTTAGTAAGTTTTTATTTGGGTTTAATATTTCCTACACAGTCTTCTGGGTTATGCTAAATGACAAATATTACATAATGTCACAGAGTCTTTGGATAAATACAAATATTTTGTAGGAAAGTATTCTGAAGGGCTAAAAACATGTGATCTCAAATTTAGGTTTCTTTAATATTTAATCCGTACAAACAGTTTTCCATTAAAATGGTATTTTACAACATTTCACTGTACTCTTGCCTAAAACTTACTTGACAATTGATACATGGAGAAAATTGGTATGTGGAGAAGAGAAAAATACCAGTAATGAAATCCAACAAGTATACATTTTTTATAGAAATATTCTAATAACTGCACACATACCACCAGGGTTAAGGTAAAACGTATATCTAATTTAATAAATGGATCTACAATACAGGAGGCAGCCGCCAAGAAGGCATCTGTCTTTTCCAATTGTAAAATTATACACTTTAGTTTAAAAGAAAGAAACATCCATCAGAGCAGTAGGATTTCCATCAGGACCTGCTGATTAGGACTTCTGCAAAAATCACATCTTACAAAGTTGACTAGATATATTTTTTTCTCCTTTGCCAAATCAGCATCCTTAGCAAAATGTTTCTCAAGATTTGAAACTGTATCGAAAATTAAGTCAGCTGCAGCCTGAGTTTATTTTTCACTTATTATTAGTAATAAAAACATCAGAGAATATGGTGTCCGTGCTTCTAATTTTAAAGATGAATAGGTTGAAACAAAAGAAACTAAAATTCAGATTCAAGCATACTACTTTTGTTTCCTGTCCGTCAAGTTGTTGCATTTTGCCATTGTAGTTGTCAATTATAAATATCTAATTTTATGACACACTTAGTAGTTGGATTTTTCAAAGTTCTTACAACAAAAAGCATAGTGTCTTACTAACCAGGGACTGAAATTTCTGGGCTTGGAAGAAGGGCAACCAAGTACTATGTCTAAAGACACTTGAGGGGCACCTGGGTAGCTGAGTCGGTTATGCAGTCGACTCTTGGTTTCCGCTTAGGTCATGATCCCACGGTTCGTGAGTTCAAGCCCTGCATCGGGTTCTGCTCTTCCAGTGCAGAGCCTGCTTAGGATTCTCTCTCCCCTCTCTCTCTGCCCCTCCCCTGCTCTCTCTCTCTTTCTTTCAAAAATAAATAAATGTTAAAAAAATAAAAAAATAAAGACACTTGAGTAATTATGCTGAGTAATTATATCCCAAACTCGCTCATCAGCAGGTGAATACATACTCTCATCATTAGATTACTAGTAAGTCCTTCTTTTTCTAGGAATTACCTTTCTAAATACTTACAAGAACCCTGGCTGTGTGCTTGGACTCAGCCTCAGCTAAAAGCATGATTTTCCTCCATTACTATTGGAGAAACTCAAGTCTTTAAGACTTAATACGGCTGTGTCAAGTCAACTATATTTTTGTACTGAGGTTGACAAAAAAAAGAAAAAAATATATTAATTGTTGCCTTCAACTGTGGCTCACATATGCAGCACTATTTATGGTCTGTAACCAATGCGGATTTTTCTTTGGAGTCTTCATTTGGGGTATCTCTCAGATTCAAAGCTGCTGCCTGCATGCCTGCTATGCCTCTCTGTGCCTACTGTGGCTCTACTCGTTGTAGACCATTGCCTACACTCCTTACGTGAATTTTCATACTACCAACAAAATTCTGTTATTTCCACTACCAACCTGTTTATACATCTATGGTATTAACTTCCTCAGCCAATTGTGAAAAGACTCATTTCTTGTGCCTAGCTCCTCCAGTGTAGTGTTTCAGACAGAGAACTTTTATTTTTACCGCAATCATCTTCTTTCAGAAGTGCATAGGCGCAGGGGTGTGACAGTTTTCTCACCCAGCTCCGTCATGTCTATTTATTCAAGTACCCAGGCTCTGAGGCAAAGCCTGCCTGACTCTGACTGAAGTATTCTTCACTCATGGTACATTTCTCTGATGAGTCTTATTATCCCAACAATCTGGCTTTTTATGGTACCAGCATTGGTTAAACATTTTTCAGATTGAAGGAGCAGAAAACCAAAATTAAGCTACCTTAAATAAAAAGTAGAGTCCACAAGGGAGTTCAAGAAAGATGACAGAGTAGGAAGATTCTGAGCTAATCTCATCTCATTATCATACTCAGATAACAGCTATGACATATATGTAACTAACTCTGCAAACAACCTGAAGACTTGGAGAACAGACCTTTCACAGTTAATTGTCAGAAGGAGGCCTTATTGAAAAGAGTTGGAGGGGCAGAAATGTGGCTGGGAACTACAACCCTGTTGAGACTAGCCACATATGGGAGGGACACCACAAGCAATGAGAAGTAAAAGAATCAAATCCCACACAAGGAGCCCCAGCAGTGGGGACCTGCACTGTGAAGACAAATCCCTATAACATCTGGACTTGAAAAACAGTAGGATTTAACTTCAGAAGCTTTACAAATTAATGGGGTTTAATTCCAGGTACTTTAAAAACCAGTGGGCTTAACTCCAGGAGAACTGGAGGGTGACAGGCAGTTGAGTCCCCACCATTAAAGAGCAAGCATAACTTGGCCCAAGACACATCACAGAAGCAGCAGTCTGAAAAGTGCCTGTGGTGTGCATGAAGCTTTATTAACTATTCTCAGTGTGTATGCTAGAGGGGTAGGGATTGCCAGTAGATCTCTCTGGGACCAAACATACTGGGGGCTCCATTTCTCTTCCCCTCCCCAACCTACATAGCTGGAAGCTTGCAGGGGCCAGCAGTAACACTCCATCTTACCTTGCTGACACTATATGTTTCGTTTGCATTTTCCCCTGCAGACCCACCCTATTCAGCCCACCTTGCTTGGCAGGCATCCCTCCATAGTGACTCCTGTCCTACCACATCCTGAAAGCATGGTCCCCTTGACAGGGACCAGCATCTCTAAAGTGACTCTTGTCCTGGGGAAAAGGGGAGATATCCCACACACCAGCATACCCAGTTTCTGCAGCCTGGCATCTAAGCTGGCTGTGAAAAGAGCAAGCACTGCCCTTTCATACATGTGCAACTGTGGTACACACGAAAATTGTAGACACTTAATTTGTCAACCCTGCCCACAAACGAGGTCTCAGTGGCCTCAAGTAGGACACTCTACCTACCCTGCCCAGTGCACCAACAGCAGGGCCACCTGGGCTAAGGCCAATGTGGCTCAGCCACAATAGCAGGACACACACAACATTCATAAGAGATACCCCAGGAGTGTTTGGTTCTGTTTACCATGGGGGATTGTGCTAGAAGAAACAAGAAGATCTCTTCTAAACAAGGCCACTACTTTTAAAACCAGGAAACATAGCTCACCACCTTAAAATAGAAAAACAAATACAGAGCATTAAACAAAATGAGACAAATAAATATGTCCCAATTAAAGAAAGAGAAAAATCGCAGTAAAAGAGCTAAATGAAACAGAGGTAAGAAATAGGCCTGATAAAAAAATTCAAAGTAATGGTCATAGAGACACTCACTGGATTTGAGAAAAAAGCACATTAACTTAGTGAGAACTTCAATGGAAAGATAGAAAATATAAAAGAGAACCAGTCAGTGATAGAAAAAATCAGTAACTAAAATGAAAAATACACTGGAGGGAATGGGCAACAGATTAGAAGACATAGAGTGGATCTGCAATTTGGAAGGCAGGGTAATGGAAAGCAACCAAGCAGAACTGTGAAAAGAAAAAAAAAATAATATAAAAAATAAGTACACTGAGAGAACTTAGTGGTATCATCAAGCATTATAACACTGGCATTACAGGGATTCAAGAAGAAGAAGATATAGAAAGGGTCAGAAAACTTATTTAGTAGAGAAATAATAGCTGAGAACTTCCTAAAGTTGGTGAAAGTAACAGACATTCAGGTCCAGTAAACAAAAAGTCCCTAAGAAGATCAACCCAAAGAGGTCAGTAACAAGACACATAATAATTAAAATGGCAAAAAGCAATGAGAATAAGAATTTAAGACGTAGCAAGAAAAAAAAAACAGTTACATAATACAAGGGAAACCTCAAAAGGCTATCAGCTGATTTTTTTTAGCCAAAACACTGCAGTCAAGAAGGGAGCGACATGATATATTCAAAACGCTGAAAGGAAAAGAACAGCTACCAAAAATACTCTAACCAGAAAGTTTCTCATTTAGAATAGAAGAGAAATAAAAATTTTTCAGACCAAAAAAAAAAAAAAATTAAAGGATTTCATCACTAAACAAGACTTAAATGTTAAAAAAAAAATTCTTCGAGTGAAAAAAAAAGAAAAAGCTTTAAGTAGAGTACAAAACATACATAAAGGGGGAAATTTTCACAGGTAAAAACAAACATACAGTAAAGGTAGTAGATTAATTATTTTTTAAAGCCAGTATGGATGTTAAAATACAAAACTGGTAAAATTATATCTATAAAAATTAGACAAGGAATACACAAAATAAAAAGTTGCACAATATGACATTATATACATAAAATGTAGAGGAAGTAGTAAAAATGTAATGCTTTTAAAATGTGTTTGAATGTAGGTTTAGTTGGTTAAGTGCCCAACTCTTAATTTCGGCCTAGGTCATGATTTCACAGCTTGTGGGTTCAAGCCCTACATCAGGCTCTGTGCTGGCAGTGCAGAGCTTGCTTGGGATCCTCTCTCTTCCTCTCTGTCTGCCCTTCCCTCTCATGCACTTGCACGCACGTGCTCTCTCTCTCTCTCTCTCAAAATAAATAATAAGTAAACATAAGAAATGTGTTTGAATTTAAGCAACCATCTACTTAATATAGACTGCTACATATATAAGATGTCACAGAAGAACCCAATAGTAATCATAAATCAAAAGCTTATAACAGATAAAAAAAATAAAAAGAAAGGAATCCAAACATAACTAAACAAAGCCATCAAACCACAAGGAAAGAGAGCAAAAGAAAAGACAGGAGAATTACAAAAACACGAGAAACAATTAACAAAATGGCAATAAATACATATCTATCAACAATTACTTAAATATAAGTGGATTAAATACTCCAATCAAAAGGCATAGGGTAAATGAACAAACAAAAACAATACTTATCTATATGCTGTCATTAAAAGACTTGATTTAGACCAAAAGACATATACAGAGTGAAAATGAAGGGATGGGAAAACATATACTATGCAAATGGAAGGAAAAAAAGCCATATTAGCAATACTTGTATCAGGAAAAAACATATAGAGGTTTTAAAATAAGGACTGTAGCAAGAGACAAATCAAAGCACCACATAATAATAAAGGGATGAATCGAACAAACGGAAATAAAAATTGTAAATATATATGTACCCAAAATAGAAGCACATAAATACATAAAGCAAATATTAACAGACATAAAGAAATAAATTGACAGTAATACAATAATAGTAAGGGATTTTACCACCCCATTTACATCAATGGATACATCGTCCAAACAAAAAATCAACGAGGAAGCAGCAGCTCTGAATTACACATTAGACCAGAGGGACCTGATATATACAAAACATTAAATTCAACAACGGAAGAATAAACATTCTTTTCAAGTGTACATGGAACATCCTCCAGGATATTTCACATGTTAGACCACAAAATAACTCTAAGCCTAAAAAAATTTAAGAAGACTGAAATCCTATCATGCGTATTTTTACCATAATGTTATGAAACTAGAAGTCAATTACAAGAAGAAAATCTAGACAAAACACAAATATATGGAAGGTAAACAATACATTACTATCTAATGCATGGGTCAAACAAGAAATCTAAGAGAAAACTTAAAAATTATATAAAGAAAAATGAAAATGAAAAACACAATGATCAAAAAATTTGAATGTAGCAAAACAGTTCTAAGAGGTAAATTTGTAGCAATACTGGCCTATTTCAAGAAACAGGAAAAAATATCAAATAAACAACCTAACCCTATACTTAAAGGAACCAAAAAGCAAACTAACAAAAAAGAACAAAGCTCAAAGCTAATCAAAGAAAGGGAATAATAAAGATTAGAATAGAAATAAAGAAAATGAGAATTAAAAAAGTAAAAAGAGCAATGAAGCGAAGAGTTATTTGAACATATAAACAAAATTGATAAACCTTTAGCCAGAATCCTCATGGAAAGATAGATAAAACTCAAATGAAATCAAAGGGAGGAGAAATAACAACTGACACCACAGAAATACAAAGAATTAGAAGAGAATATTGTGAAAAAATTATATGCTAACAAATTGGACAACCTGGAAGAAATGGATATATTCCTAGCAACATACAATCTCCAAAAACTTAATCAGGAAGAAACAGAAAATCTGAACAGACTGATTACTAGTAAGGGGAAATAATTTGGCAAGCAAAAAACTCCCAAGAAACAAAAATCTGCAACCAGATAGCTTGTTAGGTGAATTGTATGAAACATTTAAAAAAGAGTTAACATCTATTCTTCTGAAACTCTTCAAAAATAAAAGAGAAAGAAAAACTTCCAAATTCATCCTATGAGGCTAGCATTACTCACACTAAAACCAGATAAAACCACTACAAAAAAAGAAAACTACAGGCCAGTATCGCTGATTAATGTGTATACAGAAATCCTCAAGAAAATATTAGAAGACCAAGTTCAACAATACGTCAAAAATTATCTCTCATAATCAAGTGGGATTTATTCCAGGGATGCAACAATGGTTCAATATTCACAAATCAATGTGATGCATCATGTTAACAAGAAAATAATAAAAGTCACATGATCATCTCAGAAGATGCAGAACAAGCGCTTGACAAAGGGCAACATCCATTCATGATGAAAACTCTCAACAAAGTAGGGTTAGAAGGAACATACCTCAACATAATAAAGCCCATGTATAAAAAACCCAAAGCTAACAGCATACTCAATGGTGGAAAACTTGTCCTCTCTCACCACTTGTATTCAACATAATACTGGAAGTCCTAGCTACAGAAATCAGACAGAAATAAAGGCATTCAAAATGGTAAGGAAAAAGTAATACTGTTAGAATTTGCATACAGCATGGTATTATATATAGAAAACCCACTAGAACTGGTAAATAAAGTCAGCAAAGTCACAGTATACCAAATTAATATACAGAAATTTGTTGCATACACTAATAATAAAACAGCAAAAAGCAATAAAGAAAACAATCTCATTTACAAGAAATCACAGTATTGTCCAGAAAGTCGATATAAGGGAACCCTCAGGCACTGTTGGTGGGAATAAAAATGGTGCAGCCACATGGAAAACAGCATGGAGATTCCTTAACAACTTAAAAATGAAATACTACATGATTCAGTAATTCCACCATTGAGTATTTATTCAAATTAAACAAAAATATTAAAACAAAAAGATATATGCATCCCTATGTTTATTGCAGCATCATTTATAAGAGATAAGATACGGAAGCAACATAAGTGTCCATTAAGAGATTAATGGATTAAGAAGATGTGGCATATGTACACACATACAAACACATGTGCACACACACATACACACAATGAAATGTTACCTATAAAAAATGAGATCTTGCCATTTTTTTTGCCACATGGCAAAATCCACATGGATGGATCTAGAGGGTATTATGGTAAGTGAAATAAGACAGAGAATTCAAATACCATATGACTTCACTTATGCTGGAAGGTAAAACCCGAAACAAAAGAATAACTATGCAAAAAAACCCAGAAACAGACACATAAGTACAGAAAACAACCTGATCGTTGTCAGAGGGTGGGAGTGGGGATGATAAAAATAAGTGGAAGGGGACTGGGATATGTAGGCTTCCAGTTATGGAGTGAACAGGTCATGGAGATAAAGGATACAGCATGGGGAATGTCGTTGGTGGTGCTGTAATAGCATTCACTGTATGGTGACAGATGGTAGCTACACTTGTGGTCATAGAATAATATATACACTTGTCACGTCAGTGTGTTGAACATTTGAGACTGTTGTAACATTGTATGCCAACTATTCTACAATAAAAATTTTAAATACTATCAAGTTTACTGAACTGTGCACAGGCACACATGCCACTTTAAAAATACACACACACACACACACACACACACACACACACACACACACAGAAAAAGCAGAATAAGTGCTTAAGACAAAAATAGGAACAAAGAATGAGGGCAATAAATAGACCACAGTAACAAACGTGGCAGGTGGTAACACAATAATATCAATAATTACCTTAAACATCAATGATCTATATACATCAATTAGAAGACAGATTGTCAGTATGAATCAAAAAACAAGAAACTCACTTTAAATACCCATATGGATTTAAAATAAAGGGATGGAGAAAAATATATCATGTTAACACTAATCAAAAGAAAGTAGTGGTAGCCTTATTCATTTCAGACAGAGCAGACTACATGGCAAGAAATGTTATCAAAGATAGAGATATTACATAATAATAAAGGAATCAACAATTCAATAAGACATAACAATCCTTAATGTGTATGTGCCTAACAGAGTGGCAACATATCTGAGGCAAAATAAATTGAATTGCAAAGAGAAATTGATGAGTCCACTATCATACTTGAAGACTTTAATATCTTTCTATCACAAATGGACAAATACAGCAGCCAGAAACTCAGTAAGGACATTGTTGAACTCAACAGCACCATAAACCACTTAACTGAAGTCTATAGACTACACAAAACAACAAATTATGTATTGTTTTCAAGTTCACATAAAATATTTACCAAGACAGATCATATCTGGGGCCTAAAAACCTACCTTAATAATTGTAAAAGAATAAAAGTCACACAACATTAGCTTTCAGACCACAATAATATTAAACTAGAAATAAATGACAGAAAGCTGAAGAAAAACCAAAATAACAGGGTATTAAATAATATACTTTCAAATAACAAATAAATTAAAGATGAAATCTCAAGATAAATTTAAAAGTATTTTGAACTAAAGAAAAATGAAAACACAACTTATCAAATATGTGGAATTCAGTGAAAGTAGTGCCTAGAGGGAAATTTATAGCATTGATTGTAATTTTAGAAAAGAAAAAAAAGATCTAAAATCAATAATGTAGTCTTCTACTTTAGGAAACTAGAAACAAGAGATCAAGTTAAACACAAAGTAAGTCCCAAAAATAATAATAATTACAGTAGGAATCAATGAAACTGAAAAGTAGGAGTCCATAGAGAAAATCAACAGTCAGAAGCTCATTTTTTGGAAAAGATTAATAAAATTGATAAGCCTCCAGTTAGACTAATTATGAAGAAAAAAGACATAAATGACTAATATCAGAAAGGAAAGAGAGGTGTCACCACAGATCTCATGGACTTTAAAAGGATTCATTTAAAAGGAATAAATATTGTGAACAACTGTAAGCCCACATTTGATAACTTAGATGAAATGGACTGATTCCTTGAAAGATGTAATCTGTTAAAACTCACACAAGAAAATATAGATACAATCTAGACAAGTTTGTATCTATTAAAGAATTTGAAGCAATAATTAAACCTCTTAAAACAGAAAACACAAGGCCCAGATGGTTTCACTGGTGAATTCTACCAAACATTTAAGGAACAACATTATACCAATTCTCATGGTATCATCATAAATAACAACAAAAATATTTTCTAATTCATTCAATGAAACCAACATTACAAAAATCAGACAAGGGAATACAAAACTACAAACCAGTATTTCTTATAAACATAGATACAAAATACTCAAACCACATTAAATCAATCCCATAATTTGATGTATAAAGAAATCATATGCCATGACCATGTGGGAATTATCACAGATATGCAAAGCTGGTTCAATATCTGAAAATCAAATTGTGTAATACATCACAGTGGGCTAAAAAATAAATATCACATGATTATATCAAGATACATAAAAAAGCATTTGACAAATCCAGCACCTATTCATGATTAAAAACTCACAGCAAACTAGGAATAGAGGGAAACTTTCTCAACCTGATGGAACATTTACCAAAAATCTAAGTTAACTTCACACTTAATACAGATAAACTCAAACTTTCTCACTAACATCAGGAATAAGGTAAGGATGTCTCCTCTCACTACTACTTTTCCAACTTGTCCTGGAAGTCCTAATCAATGCAAAAAGAAAAGAAAAAAAACATATAGTGTATACAGATAATGAAAGAAGAAATAAAACCCCATTTTTTTTCACAGATGACATGATTTTCTATGTAAAAAAAATCTAATGGATCAACAGCAATAAACATTTCTGAAACTAATTAGCTACTTAAAAAGGCTTTAGAACACAATATTAATATACAAAAGTCAATTACCTTTTTATATACCAGCAAAGAACAGGTAGAATTTGAAATTAAAAACATTTTTATTTACAGTTTTAGTGAATTCCCATCAAAATCTCAGCAAGTTATTTTGTGGATATTGATAAATTGATTCTAAAGTTTATATGAACAGACCAGGATAGCCAACTCAATATTGAAAGAGAAAAATAAAGTTGGAGGACCGATTCTATCTAAATTCTAGACTTAATGTAAAGCTACATTTACATTTTTAGAAAATAAAAAAAAGATATAAAATCAATACTGCAGTCTTCTACTTTAGGAAAGTATAAAAGGAGATCAAATTAAATATAAAGTAGGCATAAGAAGTAATAATAATTACAGTGGTAATCAATGAAACTGAAAACTGGGGATCCATAGAGAAGATCGATAAAGTCAGAAGCTCAGTTTTTTGGAAAGGATTAATAAAGTTAATAAGCCTCTAGTTAGAGTAATTAAGAAAAAAAAGACATAAATGACTATTAGAACATAAATAGATCAATAGATTCTGAACTCTAGAATTGAGTTCAGAAAAGACCTACATAAATACAGTCAACCGGCATTTGAAAAAAGAACAAAGGCAATACACGGAGAAGAGATAGTCTTCATCAAATGGTGCTGGAACAACTGGACAGCCAGAGGCCAAAAAAAAAAAAAAAAATTCTAGACACAGAATTAACTCACGCTTCACAAAGAATAACTCAAAGTAGATCATTGACCAAAGCAAAATGCAAAACTATGCAAAACTCCTAGAAGATAACATAGTAGGAATCCTAGATGACTTTGGGATGATGATGTCTTTTTAGATACTGCAATGAAGTCATGATTATTGATATAAATAACTGATAATCTGTACTTCATGAAAATCAAAATCTACTCTGTGAAAGAAAATGAGAAAACATGCCACAGAATGGGAGAGAATATTTGCAAATAATATATCTGATACAGGACCTTCCCACCCCTGATGTACAAAGAACTCTAAAAACTCAAAAATAAAACAAAAAATATTGATTAAAAAATAAGCAAAAGATCTGAAAAGATATCTCAACAAATCTATGTAGAGCTAGCAAGTAAACATTTGAAAAGATGTTTATCATTACATGTCATTAGGGACGTGTAAATTAAAACATTGAGATACCCCTATTGGCCAAAATTAAAGCACTGATAATGCCAAATGCTGACAAGAATGCAGACCAATAGAAACTGTCAAGTTTTGGCAGTGGGAATGGTACATTTTGGAACATAGTTTTCTGTTTGCTTATAAAACTAAGCACACTCACTAAGCAAAATGATACATTTTGGAAGACAGTTTTCTGTTTTCTTATAAAACTAAGCACACTCTCACCATATAATTTAGCAATCACACTCCTTAGTGTTTACAAAAGGAATTGAAAATTTATGACCACCCCAAAACATGCACACAGATATTAATAGCAGCTTTGCTCATAAATTTGCTCATTGATCTTTGCTCAATCAAGATGCCCTTCACCCATAGGTGAGTGGATAAACTGTGGTATGTACAGAAAATGGAATATTATTCTGTATTAAAACAAAATGAGCCGTTGAGCCATAGACAGACATGGAGGAAACCTAAATGTATATTACTCATGAACAAACAAACAAACAAACAAAAAACAATGTAAAGCCTATACACTATATGATTCCAACTATATGACATTCTGGAAAAGACAAAACTGTGGAGACGACAAATGGATCAATGGTTGTCAGGGGTTGGGGGAAAGGGAAGGATGTACTAGTAAGCAGAGTACAGAGCATTTTTAAAGCTGCAAAACTATTCTGTATTGTAGATATATGCCATTATACATTTTTCCCAAACTAATAGAATGTACTCTAGCAAGAGTGAACCCTAACATAAACTATGTACTATGGGTATTAGTGATGGGTTAATCTAGTTCATTGATCACAACAAATGTACTGCTCTGGTGCAGGATGTTGATGGGGAGGTTGTATGTGTGTAGGGACAGGGGTTATATTTGAATTCCTATACTTTACTTTCAATTTTGTTGTGAACTCAAAGTACTCTAAAAATAAATTTTATTAGAAAAAAAATATTAAAAAAAATTTAGACCCCTGGGTCCTATCTACAGGTACTTATTCAAAACTTTGAAGTTGAAACCCAGACCTCTGCATGCTGAGTTTCTCACATTTATACTTAGCGTAACAGAGTCACTACACTAATGAGATCCAGCAGAATCTCTAAAACCCCATATGATCATGAAGTACAGACAGATAATTATAAACTTTTGTCCTTCCTGTGTTGTGAAACTACTGAAGCTTGGCAACTATGAGATAAGAAATAAATTCAATTTCCCACAAGCATAGTGTCTATTTCCCAGTTATCATTTTGACAGGAGCTGTTCAAAATCTGGAAGGTGCTCTGTCATGACATCTGGAAGTTGCTTTCAGAGGTTTCCAGCTGTGTTTGCAAATTGAAACTTCAGTTTGGTCAGATAATGTAGATAACTTCTATGCTTCTAAGCAGTTTCATGGTTTGCAAAATTATTTTTGGCATAGAATCAGCTTTTCTGCCAGCAACTTAACCAAATTTAGTGCAATCATATAGGAAGGTCTTTTATCAAATAGTCAAAATAACAACAACAATTTCACACTTTGCTCAGAGCTAAAAATCAGTCTTATAAAATATGGAAAAGCAATGCCTCAGAAATAATTTCCTACCTGGCAAAATATATTTGATGCTATTTATACTAGGGTCATAGACTGTTAAACCTTCTCCGAGGCAGAGAGAGTAGTTTTCTTTTGGTGACACTAATTCATAATAATAGGCATTAAATTTTCTAAGGACTATTTTTTAGGAACATCATGGACTATTCAGTCATATGTTTTAGTGTTTCTAGAATATCCCCGGTCATTGTTTCTAAATTTAATTTATAATACAATGACACTCCAGTAGGAATGAAAACAAGTAGAAAAAATTTCAACAGTATTAATTAAGGGAATTGATCATTAAGGGAATGAAGAGATATTAGGCATGAAGCTGTGGAATTGTACTATGTTAGTGTGTCATATCACAGTTGGGAAGCATCATATTAGATCATAATTTTAGATTTTATCGTAGCTCCTTATTGCCTATAGCAATGCTGTAATTTTAAGTCTTGTTTATTTAAACCTTAGTTTGGTGGAATTCTGCTATAGTACATGGTTATGTTAATGCCTTTTCACCTTATATGACGCTTCCTTTTGACTGTCCAAGGAAACTCCTGATTGTTCTAACATTTCACAAGCACCTTAGAGAGTAATCATTAGTTGAGCAACCATAATTTGTTGAATGCATAAACCAGCAGTAGGCACTATCAAGAATGCAGTAGAAATAAGTATCGGATGGGAAGTTTTCAACTGCGAGGACCGGACTATTTAATTAAGTGTCAAACAGAAAAAAAGACTGTGAGAGCATACATTTTGTTTTGTTGACACCAGCTGATAAATATCCTCAGTGACCACGTTGCATTCTTTGTTCCATTGCATGACCCTCTCCCTCATTTGCAAGATAAGTACCACAGTCCTAGATACCACATTCTCACACAACACCATCTTAAGACAGAAAAACACAAGGGTCATACTATCTTTGCACACTTCTTTGTTGAGAAAGAAAACCTCTCCAGAAATCTTTTTTTTTCCTTTTGCAGTTTTTCTTATTCATTCCATTGACCAGTATTGCATCACATGTACATGCTGGCTACAAGTGAAGCTGGGAAGGCATGGATCCCTGGGATGAGTTGTGCAATTGGGTGTGGAGGGGGAAAGCAAGATGCCAAATTAGTACATAATATCTGTCTCACAATATTAACCTTTTAAAAACCCTCAATGATAACTATGGTTTTTGCTTGTTATTTTTTTTTTCAACGTTTATTTTTTTGGGGGGACAGAGAGAGACAGAGCATGAACGGGGGAGGGGCAGAGAGAGAGGGAGACACAGAATCGGAACCAGGCTCCAGGCTCCGAGCCATCAGCCCAGAGCCCGACGCGGGGCTCCAACTCAGGGACTGTGAGATCGTGACCTGGCTGAAGTCGGACGCTTAACCGACTGCGCCACCCAGGCGCCCCTTTTTGCTTGTTATTTATGAAGTATTTTCAAGCAAGTTATTTCAATCCTTAAAATAAGCACGTCTAATATAAACATTATATCCACCTCCATTTTTGTATATGAGAAATATCAGTGTCCCAAAAGATAATGAGGAGCAAGATGGAACAATTTATGCTTTCTTATCTATAGCTGTACAAGTATGAAACAGCTCAGGATAAAGGGATATTAGTAAGGGTATTTATGTTCAGTGTGTTAAAATAAATAAATATAGTACTGGAGCAACTGACTGAAAAAGGAAGATGAATCTGGCAGAAAGATACAGGATGAACTTCTAAGGGCAGAAAAAGACTGAGGCAGAAAGACTAACTACCGGCTAAGTCAGAAGCCAACGTTTTATGATCTGTCTTTAAATAAAAGGTTAAGGATATAAATGAGCCCATGGTGACTAAATTAAAGGAATGGGTAATGCAAAAATATTTAAGAAGGAAAAAAAGAGGTATGATTAGATAGAAGAGATTGAAGAAAGACAAAACTTAAAAAAAAACCCAAAACCAAAATAACCCAGGATGCCCTGCTCTGTAATAGAACAGTCACAATGTCACAGAAAAGACACTATTGAAAGAAACTAATTTGGAAAGATCATATAGTGTCAAGTTTGAGATAAACAAATTTGAAGAGGTGAGTGAAGTTTCGATTACAAACATGATAAACAAACATGGAAATCATGTAGAAATGAAGTCAAGAGTAAAACTCTCTGGGAGTTGTCTATGAAGGCAATATTTTTAGAGGGATGTAAGATAAGAGAATGTAAGCATGACATAAGCATGGCAGAGGACACACTCATATTGAAAAATCTTTGGGTTATATAGTTGTGTCTCTATCAGTGCTAATTTAAACCTGTCAAAATCTGTAGCTCATCAGTTTACTTTCAGCAAATGTAGGAATCTAATAGAAAAAAAAATGAGTAAGGATCAAATAACATGGAGGGTTTTAAAGGAAGAGCACGGTACAGGCACCTAGTATTCTCCCCTTACTACACTCTGCTCCCACTGCATTGGCCTTCTTTCTGAAACTCCAAACTTGTGGCACTTGCTTTTGTACTAGCTGTTTTCCTACCTGAATTCTCTGCTTTGAATCCCAGAATTGCTTTCTAGCTGTATGGCTTAAGGGAAGTTATTTAACATCTGGGTGACTCATTCTGTAAATTTGTAAAGTAAGGATTCTATATGTGTAATATCTACCTTAATTAATACACGGAAGCTTCCCAAAGAGGCATCTACACAAGAATTCTCTGATATGACCTTATTGTGCAGTGGATCATCCCTGGATCAAAATTTTAAAAAGTTTAGAAAAATCCAACTTTGAAAGAGTCTCAGATTGGTCTTTCTTGTCAATATAGTGTGACATGTCTCATGTCAAACTTTCCCTGCTTCTACCCGCGCCCACACAACCCCAAACAGTTCTTCCTAATTACTGTCTCATCTATGACTAGCCAGGCTGGAATTGATTCCTCTCATGACAGAAACCATACAAAAGTCCAGAGCCCACGGCAATGCTCTGCCTCCTTTGTCAATGTTCTTTCTTGTTACCAGCGACTTATGTCTATTTCTATGCTTCACTTGCCCTGCTCACTCAGTTTCTGCACACTGCCTGGTTCTTGTTTGTCCAGTCTTGAAAAAACATTCGGCATTTTGGTGTCTAGGACAGCCTGGTCACTAATTGGTTTGCACAGCTGCTGCTAAACTTTGAACATCATCCCTTTTGTGTGACCTGATTCTGACATCTGTACCTGGATGAACCCTCCTTTAGATTACTTCAAGGATTTCAGACATTAACGTCTGCTTTGATGACAGGTTTCTAGTCTAAGTCCAAATCATAACCATATCTATTTCTTATCAAAATGGTGTTTAGTTCTTAAAAGTCATCGTGGAGTTTTTTGTTTGTTTTGGTTATTATTTTTCTTATCATGTGTCTATGCATGCTTAACTGACTCATTCCCCTTTTTGTGAAGTAGAAACTAGTATACAAAAGATAAATACACTTCTCTACTTGAATCTTGAGGAGATGGTTGGGGATTTTGTGATCTCATTTCGTCTTTCCCACAGTAAATTCTTCTGATATTCCTAATTATTAAGGGACAAGTTGGCAAAGCCTGGCTCTCCCACAAGTATTTTAAATATGGTAATATAACAGCAAAAATATTCATATTTTTTTCAAGTACACTATCTCATTTAGTTTCTACAAATGCCCTACTCATTTATTCACTCAGTGACTATTTATTGAGGTCCTGATACATACCAGATATCATTCTAGAAGCTGGTTGTATGGAATTGAAGCCTTTATGAGTCAGGTATGGAGGTTGTATTTGTCTCCTTTGACAGACAATGTAATTGTGGCTCACCGGAGTTACATAACTTACCCAATTTCATATAGCAAGTGTGCAGCCGAACCAGAAATGTTCCTTCTGAAGCCTTGTTCTATTCTCTTTGTGCTACAGATATAATACAAAGCCTTTCAAATTCACAAGTAATTTATATTTGCATTATTGCTAACCCTTTTTGAAGTCTATTGATATTTCAGATACCCTTATATGGCTGTAAATAATACTATAATTTAGGATAAATTGAATCAACAGCTTAGCAGGATCCTAAGTAAATACTCATATTTACTTATATGCATTATCAAGATTGTAATCATACTGAATCAACAAATGACAAAAATCAAATTTGAAAATGTATGTATCATTTCTCTCATTATTATATTTTAAATGGAACAGCTAATTTTTAAGTTGTGCTTTGATTATTTGGCAACACTGATTAAAAGTTTACATTGATAAATAAGCTTCAATGTCAGCCTATTTTTCTTATAACAACAAATGAAAATAAAGTAATACTTTCATTTAGAATCACCTACGAACAATCTTACTTGCCAAAGGATATTTGGCGATGTGAAGACACATTTGGGCTCTGCTGACATCTAGTGAATGGAGGCTAGGGATGATCCGAAAGAGAACAGCTCCCGCAACAAGGAATTATTCTACCTAGAATGGCAGCAGTACATATTAAGAAATCCTTATCTGGTACCATGTCTGATAAATTGTGTGAAAAGCCTAAATTAACAAAATACTAAACTTAATAAAGCTTCATTTGTAAATAGCATTTGGCAAAATAACTCATTATTTTTGTTACAGCCATCATTCGATCTTCAGCTAGAAATGATTTACACATAATAGTTATAAGTTTGTTTGGGTTTATTACAGCATTTTTAGTAGTAAAATGAAATAGAATAAATGGTCATCAGTAGTAAAATGGTTAACCAAATTGTGATATAACCACATCATGGATTATCATTTGACCCTTAAAACAGGAATTAGATCTATACAACTCAAAAATGGTGTAATTATTATAATATGAGCACCTTGGGGCACCTGGGTGGCTCAGTTGGTTAAGCGTCCGACTTCGGCTCAGGTCATGATCTCACGGTCCGTGGGTTCGAGCCCCGCGTCGGGCTCTGTGCTGACAGCTCAGAGCCTGGAGCCTGTTTACGATTCTGTGTCTCCCTCTCTCTCTGCCCCTCCCCGTTCATACTCTGTCTCTCTCTGTCTCAAAAATAAATAAACATTAAAAAAATAAAAATAAAAAATAATATGAGCACATTTTCCTCACTTCCTTTCCCTCTTTTTTTCAAACTTTTGATTTTGAACTCATTTTGGAATTACAGAAAAATTACCAAATAATGCAGCACAATTTTCATATAATGTCTCACCCAGCTTTCTCTAATACTAATATCTTACTTTACCACAGTATAATTATCAAAAGCAAGAAATGAACATTGGTATAATAGTATTAACTAAATCAGAGATCATAAAGCTTCTACAATAAATACTGGAGGCTTTACAGGCCATACAATCTCTGTTGCAACTACTCAACTCAGACATTGAGGAATGAAAGCAGTCACAGCCAGTATTTAAGTGAATGAATGTGATTATATTCCACTAAAACCTTATTTACAAAGACAGGCAACAAGGCATCTGATCCCTGAACTAAAGACATTATTTAACTTCAAAAGTTTTTCCTCTAATATATTTTTTTCATTGTAGGATACTATCCAGAATCCTCCATTACATTTATTTATTTATATTTAAACCCCTGCTGTCAGTAAAAGCTTCTTAGTCTTTTCTTTCCTTGAAAGTTTTAAAGAGTGTTGATCAGTTGTTTTTGTCAAATGTCCTTCAAATGTCAAATGCCCTTGTATTTATTTGATTTTTTCTCATTATTATAGTATTTACCAAGAAGTGATTTTCTATTTCCTTTATTCCATCTACATTTACTAATTGGAATTCTACTATAATGAAGGGCTGTTTCTTCTCATTCATTTATTTGATTATTTGTATCAGAATTGACTCATGGATATTTATTCTATGGTTTATAATGCATTGATTTATAATTTATTTACTTATTCAGATTTTTTAGGTTGGCTTCTGTATTTTTTCAACAAGCTCCATTTTTCCAAATCTCTTCTTTACATTGTGACCTCACAAATATTTCAAACTTGCCTTGTATTTTCCCTAATCTGGCTTTAGGATTAAACTCTTCTCCAAGGAGCCTTGGTTTCTTTTCTTAGAGAATGGTAATAGAAACCAAGAGTTGAGCACTAAGTTTTCTCATTGCTATTAGTGTGCAATGACTTCTAAGTCTCTTAAGAGACAATTCTGGGAAATAAATGTTTGAAAACTAACCCACATAAGCATGCCCATTTATTGATTTCAGTCCAAAACCACAGACCTCAGTTTAGCTTTCTCCTTTATGGTATTTGTAACTTCTTTTCCATTGTTGTGGGACGGGCTCTTATTATCTATACTATATTTATGTATTTGTTCAATCCTGGCACACATATAAAATAGTTTAAAAATTGGTAACACCCTTGTGAGAAACATTCATTAAATAGATTATATTATTTATTAATAATTATTTTTGTCTTTAGATTTACAATGTCCAGACAAGGTATTGTTTTCTAAAGTTACTTAGGTTAGTTCTTTATACCTCACTACTTTTAGTGTGTTTATGTTTTTCATTTTTAACACAATTAAGGTTCATTTGTTATTGCTTGTATTCACATTCCATATGACATCCACATCCTAGTTTTTTTTTTATTTGTGAAGACTGTGTGGAATATTAATACATTTGTAAGAATTGTAGCCATTTAAAAAGATATATTCAAAAAGTGCCACTCCCTTTTTATTCCTTCTATCTGCAACCTATCTTACTTCTACTCTTTACCCATCTACCCCTTGTAAGTATCCAGTTTTTAGGTTTCATGTTTATCCTTTGTATTTATTTTACACAAATGTATACAACATGTGTATTTTAATATATATACTTCTACCTTACTTTAAGAATAGCATACCAGAGATGGAGGGGAAGATGGAAGCAGAGTAGGAGGAGCCTAAGCTTGTCCTGTATCAAGAATACAATTAGATAACTATCAAACCATCCTAAACACTCCAGAAATTGACCTGAAGACTGGCAGGATAACCCCATGACTAAAGGTAGAGAAGATGCCACATTAAAGAAGGTAGGAAGTAAGGAGACACACTTTGGGAGGGAAACAGATCTTGGCTGTTGAAGTGGGCAGGGGGCCACGGTTGTGGAGAAAGGTGAGACAGACTAACACATAGGGAGGTGCACAGAGTAGAAGAATCTTGATAGCAACTGGCTTGGAAAGCAAGAGTGGCTGAATTTTGTGAGTTCTTGCAACCAGCGGGGCTTAAAGTCTTTAGTTTTAAAGGTCAGCAGACATGACTTGGGAAAGCCTGGAGGTCACTGGGGCTGCTCTTGGAGAAAAAGAAAGGCAAATAGCCTGTGGACATACAGCATAAAAATAGCCGTCTGAAGAACACCTAAGGCACAGAGTGAGAAGGTTATTTTCTCACCTTAGGACATGTCTAAAGAGACAGAAGTCAGAGAAAGACCACTCCAGAAACTAAGGATCTAGCCAGTGTCATTTCTCTCCTCAACCCCTGATCATAAACACAGGGCCACCTGTGGGAACCAGCAGAGTGCCAAAACTTGCTACCTAACTTGCTTACATAAGCCCTGCCTGTCCATGCTTAGGTGGAACTGTCCTTCCTAGTCACCCTTTCCTCTGTCCCCCTCCCACAGAAGAGGAGCCCAAACCCCTGTCCACATAGTGTCCCCTCCTGGGAATCCTGCAGGGCCTCAATTTCAGCAGTGGTGGTAAAAGATTTAGTTTCGTAAGCAGACCAGAGCACATCTAGTTAAAACTCACCACTTTCAGTCCAGGGGACAAACACTGCCCACAACAGATACACAGCCTAAGCAGATGATTGGCCTGAAGGATAAAGAGGCCAGGACACAACATCAGAGCACATGCAACATACACTGAAGTATCAGGCCTTGGGGAAGAGAGAATACTACGTGGCAAGGCACTAAAGAACCTCTTCCTCATGAGACCATTACCCTTAGAAGCAGGATACACAGCTGACTTTCCTAAACAGAGAAGCAAGCACAGAGACTAAGATAAAATGGGAAGACAGAGGAATCTGTCGCAAATGAAAGAACGGACAAGGCCATGGCAAGACACCCAAGTGAAACAGATATAATTAACACGTTTGAGAAAATTTAAAGTAATAATCATAAAGATATCACTGGACTTGAAAAGAGTGGAATGTATCAGTGAGACCCTTAACACAGAAATATGGAATAATGTAACTGAGATAAAAGGCTCAATAAACAAAATAGAAAGCAGCTTGATGGAAGGAACCGAAGGATGAAAGACGCAGAGGAATGAATCAATAACCTAGAAGAAACATAATCAAGATGAATAAAATCAAGATGAATAAAAGAGAGAAAAAAAAAGTGATAAAAAATGAGAATAGATCTAGGGAGCTTAAGGACTCCATCAAACATAAGAACATTCATGTTACAGGAGCCCCAGAAGAAGAAGGGAAAGGGGGCAGAAAGTTTATTTGAAGAAATAATGGCTGAAAATTTTCCTAACCTGGGGAAGAAAACAGATATCCAGATGTAAGAGGCACAGTGGAAGTTCAACAAAATAAACAAAAGCAGATCCACATCAAATGTTGCAACTGAAATGGCAAAATATAGTGATGAAAAAAATATATTTAAAGTAGCAAGACAAAACAACACAATTACAGACAAGGGAAACCCATAATGCTATCACAATATTTTTCAGCAGAAACTTTCCAAGCCAGAAGGGACCAGCATAATATATTCAAAGTACAAAATCAGAAAATCTTGTAGCTAAAAATACTCTATACAGCAAGGCCATCATTTACAATAGAGAAGAGAAAGTTTCCTAGACAAAAACTAAAGGAGGTCATGAACAATAAATGAGCCCTGCAAGAAATATTAAGGGGTCTCTTTGAGCGGAAAGAAAAGACCAAAAGTGGCAGTATAAAGATAAGAGACACAAAGAAGTAAAAATAAATATTTCTGTAAAAAAAATAGTCAAGGAACTCACACACATACACACAAAAGATGTAAAATATATTACCATAAATCTAAAATGTGGGAGGAGTAAAGAATGAGTTCAAACGTAAATGACGATTAAGTGAATACAGAGTGCTATATGCAGAAAAGGTTATATACAAACCTAATTATAACCAGAAATAGAATATTACTAAAAATATGCAGAGAATAAGGAGAAAGAAATCCACATGTATAACTAAGGAAAATTAGCAAAGCACGAAAGACAGAAATACAAGAAAGGATCAAAGAAAATCTGCAGAAACAACCACAAAACAAGTAACAAAATGACAATAAATACATATCAATAATTACTTTGACTGCAAATGGACTGAGTGCTCCAATAAAAACAAATAAGTGACAGAATGGATAAAGAAAGTATCCTAGCCCCTAGGAGAGGGGAAGAGGAGGCACACACCAGTCTGACTGTGGCCCCAGCGGTGGGCTGGGGGCAGACATCAGGTCGGAATACGGCCCCGCCCACCAACTCCAGTTATACACCACAGCACAGGGGAAGTGCCCTGCAGGTCCTCACCACTCCAGGGACTATCCAAAATGACCAAGCGGAAGAATTCCCCTCAGAAGAATCTCCAGGAAATAACAACAGTTAATGAGCTGATCAAAAAGGATTTAAATAATTATAACAGAAAGTGAATTTAGAATAATAGTCATAAAATTAATCGCTGGGCTTGAAAACAGTATAGAGGACAGCAGAGAATCTCTTGCTACAGAGATCAAGGGACTAAGGAACAGTCACGAGGAGCTGAAAAACGTTTTAAATGAAATGCAAAACAAAATGGAAACCACCACGGCTCCGATTGAAGAGGCAGAGGAGAGAATAGGTGAACTAGAAGATAAAGTTATGGAAAAAGAGGAAGCTGAGAAAAAGAGAGAGAAAAAAATCCAGGAGTATGAGGGGAAAATTAGAGAACTAAGTGATACACTAAAAAGAAATAATATACGCATAATTGGTATCCCAGAGGAGGAAGAGAGAGGGAAAGGTGCTGAAGGGGTACTTGAAGAAATAATAGCTGAGAACTTCCCTGAACTGGGGAAGGAAAAAGGCATTGAAATCCAAGAGGCACAGAGAACTCCCTTCAGACGTAACTTGAATCAATCTTCTGCACGATATATCATAGTGAAACTGGCAAAATACAAGGATAAAGAGAAAATTCTGAAAGCAGCAAGAGGTAAACGTGCCCTCACATATAAAGGGAGACCTATAAGACTCGTGACTGATCTCTCTTTTGAAACTTGGCAGGCCAGAAAGGATTGGCACGAGATTTTCAGTGTGCTAGACAGAAAAAATATGCAGCAGAGAATCCTTTATCCAGCAAGTCTGTCATTTAGAATAGAAGGAGAGATTAAGGTCTTCCCAAACAAACAAAAACTGAAGGAATTTGTCACCACTAAACCAGCCCTACAAGAGATCCTAAGGGGGACCCTGTGAGACAAAGTCCCAGAGACATCACTACAAGCATAAAACATACAGACATCACAATGACTCTAAACCCATATCTTTCTATAATAACACTGAATGTAAATGGATTAAATGCGCCAACCAAAAGAAAGACATAGGGTATCAGAATGGATAAAAAAACAAGACCCATCTATTTGCTGTCTACAAGAGACTCATTTTAGACCTGAGGACACCTTTAGATTGAGAGTGAGGGGATGGAGAACTATTTATCATGCGACTGGAAGCCAGAAGAAAGCTGGAGTAGCCATACTTATATCAGACAAACTAGACTTTAAATTAAAGGCTGTAACAAGAGATGAAGAAGGACATTATATAATAGTTACAGGGTCTATCCATCAGGAAGAGCTAACAATTATAAATGTCTATGCGCCGAATACCGGAGCCCCCAAATATATAAAACAATTACTCATAAACATAAGCAACCTTATTGATAAGAATGTGGTAATTGCAGGGGACTTTAACACCCCACTTACAGAAATGAATAGATCATCAGGACACACAATCAATAAAGAAACAAGGGCCCTGAATGATACATTGGATCAGATGGACTTGACAGATATATTTAGAACTCTGCACCCCAAAGCAACAGAATATACTTTCTTCTCGAGTGCACATGGAATATTCTCCAAGATAGATCATATACTGGGTCACAAAACAGCCCTTCATAAGTTTACAAGAATTGAAATCATACCATGCATACTTTCAGACCACAATGCTATGAAGCTTGAAATCAACCACAGAAAAAAGTCTGGAAAACCTCCAAAAGCATGGAGGTTAAAGAACACCCTACTAACGAATGAGTGGGTCAACCAGGCAATTAGAGAAGAAATTAAAAAATATATGGAAACAAACGAAAATGAAAATACAACAATCCAAACGCTTTGGGACGCAGCGAAGGCAGTCCTGAGAGGAAAATACATTGCCATCCAGGCCTATCTCAAGAAACAAGAAAAATCCCAAATACAAAATCTAACAGCACACCTAAAGGAACTAGAAGCAGAACAGCAAAGGCAGCCTAAACCCAGCAGAAGAAGAGAAATAATAAAGATCAGAGCAGAAATAAACAATATAGAATCTAAAAAATCTGTAGAGCAGATCAACGAAACCAAGAGTTGTTTTTTGAAAAAATAAACAAAATTGATAAACCTCTAGCCAGTCTTCTCAAAAAGAAAAGGGAGATGACCCAAATAGATAAAATCATGAATGAAAATAGAATGATTACAACCAATCCCTCAGAGATACAAGCAATTATCAGGGAATACTATGAAAAATTATATGCCAACAAATTGGACAACCTGGAAGAAATGGACAAATTACTAAACATCCACACTCTTCCAAAACTCAATCAGGAGGAAACAGAAAGCTTGAACAGACCCACAACCAGCAAAGAAATTGAATCAGTCATCAAAAATCTCCCAACAAATAAGAGTCCAGGACCAGATGGATTCCCAGGAGAGTTCTACCAGACGTTTAAAGCAGAGATAATACCTATCCTTCTCAAGCTATTCCAAGAAATAGAAAGGGAAGGAAAACTTCCAGACTCATTCTATGAGGCCAGTATTACTTTGATTCCTAAACCAGACAGAGACCCAGTAAAAAAAGAGAACTACAGGCCAATATCCCTGATGAATATGGATGCAAAAATTCTCAATAAGATACTAGCAAATCGAATTCAATGGCATATAAAAAGAATTATTCACCATGATCAAATGGGATTCATTCCTGGGATGCAGGGCTGGTTCAACATTAGCAAATCAATCAAAGTGATACATCACATTAACAAAAGAAAAGAGAAGACCCATATGATCCTGTCAATTGATGCAGAAAAGGCCTTTGACAAAATCCAGCACCCTTTCTTAATAAAAACCCTTGAGAAAGTCGGGATAGAAGGAACATACTTAAAGATCATAAAAGCCATTTATGAAAAGCCCACAGCTAACATCATACTCAACGGGGAAAAACTGAGAGCTTTTTCCCTGAGATCAGGAACACGACAGGGATGCCCACTCTCACCGCTGTTGTTTAACATAGAGCTGGAAGTTCTAGCATCAGCAATCAGACAACAAAAGGAAATCAAAGGCATCAAAATTGGCAAAGATGAAGTCAAGCTTTTACTTTTTGCAGATGACATGATATTATACATGGAAAATCCGATAGACTCCACCAAAAGTCTGCTAGAACTGATACATGAATTCAGCAAAGTTGCAGGATACAAAATCAATGTACAGAAATCAGTTGCATTCTTATACACTAACAATGAAGCCACAGAAAGACAAATAAAGAAACTGATCCCATTCACAATTGCACCAAGAAGCATAAAATACCTAGGAATAAATCTAACCAAAGATGTAAAAGATCTGTATGCTGAAAACTATAGAAAGCTTATGAAGGTAATTGAAGGAGATTTAAAGAAATGGAAAGACAGTCCCTGCTCATGGATTGGAAGAATAAATATTGTAAAATGTCAATACTACCCAAAGCTATCTACACATTCAATGCAATCCCATCAAAATTGCACCAGCATTCTTCTCGAAACTAGAACAAACAATCCTAAAATTCATATGGAACCAGAAAAGGTCCCGAATAGCCAAAGGAATTTTGAAAAAGAAGACCAAAGCAGGAGGCATCACAATCCCAGACTTTAGCCTCTACTACAAAGCTGTCATCATCAAGACAGCATGGTATTGGCACAAAAACAGACACATAGACCAATGGAATAGAATAGAAACCCCAGAACTAGACCCACAAACGTATGGCCAACTCATCTTTGACAAAGCAGGAAAGAATATCCAATGGAAAAAAGACAGTCTCTTTAACAAATGGTGCTGGGAGAACTAGACAGCAACATGCAGAAGGTTGAAACTAGACCACTTTCTCACACCATTCACAAAAATAAACTCAAAATGGATAAAGGACCTAAATGTGAGACAGGAAACCATCAAAACCTTAGAGGAGAAAGCAGGAAAAGACCTCTCTGACCTCAGCCGTAGCAATCTCTTACTCGACACATCCCCAAAGGCAAGGGAATTAAAAGCAAAAGTGAATTACTGGGACTTTATGAAGATAAAAAGCTTCTGCACAGCAAAGGAAACAACCAACAAAACTAAAAGGCAACCAACGGAATGGGAAAAGATATTTGCAAATGACATATCGGACAAAGGGCTAGTATCCAAAATCTATAAAGAGCTCACCAAACTCCACACCTGAAAAACAAATAACCCAGTGAAGAAATGGGCAGAAAACATGAATAGACACTTCTCTAAAGAAGACATCCAAATGGCCAACAGGCACATGAAAAGATGTTCGACGTCGCTCCTTATCAGGGAAATACAAATCAAAACCACACTCAGATATCACCTCACGCCAGTCAGAGTGGCCAAAATGAACAAATCAGGAGACTATAGATGCTGGCGAGGATGTGGAGAAACGGGAACCCTCTTGCACTGTTGGTGGGAATGCAAATTGGTGCAGCCGCTCTGGAAAGCAGTGTGGAGGTTCCTCAGAAAATTAAAAATAGACCTACCCTATGACCCAGCAATAGCACTGCTAGGAATTTCCCCAAGGGATACAGGGGTACTGATGCATAGGGCCACTTGTACCCCAATGTTCATAGCAGCACTCTCAACAATAGCCAAATTATGGAAAGAGCCTAAATGTCCATCAACTGATGAATGGATAAAGAAATTGTGGTTTATATACATAATGGAATACTATGTGGCAATGAGAAAAAATGAAATATGGCCTTTTGTAGCAACGTGGATGGAACTGGAGAGTGTGATGCTAAGTGAAATAAGCCATACAGAGAAAGACAGATACCATATGGTTTCACTCTTATGTGGATCCTGAGAAACTCCACAAAAACCCATGGGGGAGGGGAAGGGAAAAAAAAAAGAGGTTAGAGTGGGAGAGAGCCAAAGCATAAGAGACTGTTAAAAACTGAGAACAAACTGAGGGTTGATGGGGGGTGGGAAGGAGGAAGAGGTGGGTGATGGGTATTGAGGAGGGCACCTTTTGGGATGAGCACTGGGTGTTGTATGGAAATCAACTTGACAATAAATTTCATATATTAAAAAAAAATAAAATAAAAATTAAAAAAAAGAAAGTATCCTATAAGAGTCTTGTATAACATGGAAAGACACCTGTGTTTGAATATGAGGGATGGAGAAACATTCATCATGAAAATGGATGTCAAAAGAAAGACAGAGTAGCAATACTTATATTGGACAAAATAGATTTTAAAACAAAGACTGTAACAAGAGACAAAGAAGGACACCACATAAAAATAAAGGGAAAACCCAACAAGAAAGTATAATAATTGTAAACATTTATTCACCCAACATATCTGCACCTAAATACATAAAACAGTTAATAATAAACATAAACTAGTTGATAATGATACAATAATAATAGTGGACTTTAACACCCTACTTAAATTGATAGATCATCTAAACTGAAAATCAACCAGGAAAGTATGACTCTGAATGACACACTAGGATAGATGGATTTAGCAGATATATTCAGACCACTTCTCCCTAACAGCAGAATAAACATCTTTTTCAAGGGCACACAGAACAATCTCCAGAATAGATCACATATCAGCTCACAAAACAAGCCTCAACAAATGTAAGAAGATGAAAGTCATACCATGCATCTTTTCTGACCACTATGGAACTATGAGACCATAAGTTAACCACAAGAAAAAAATCCGGAAAGGTCACAAATACATGGAATTTAAATAACATGGTACTAAATAATGAATGTGTCAAACAGGAAGAAGAATAAATTACAAAGTACATGGAAACAAATGAAAATGAAAACCCAATGGTCTAAAACATTTGGGATGCAGTAGAGGGGGTCCTGAAGAGGGAAGTTTATAGCAATTATAGGTCTACATCAAGAAGTAAAAAAAAAAAAAAAAAACTTAAATAACATAGATTTACACTTACAGGAGCTAGAAATAGAACAATAAACAAAACCTAAAACCAGCAGAAGGAAGGAAATAATAAAGATTAGGTCAGAAATTAGTGATACAGAAACTAAAAAAAGAAATAGGAAAGGTCAATGAAACTGAGAGATGGTTCTTTAAAAAAATTAATAAAATTGATAAACCTCCAGCCAGGCTTATCATGAAAAATAAAATAAAATCACAAATGAGAGAGGAGAAATAACAACTAACACCATAGAAATATAAGCAATTTTAAAAGACTATTATGAAAAACTACATGCCAACAAACTGGATAATCTAGAAGAAATAGATAAATTCATAGAAACATAAACTACCAAAGCTTAAACAGAAAGAAATAGAAAATTTGAACAGACTGACAACCAGCAAAGAAATTTAATCAGTAATCAAAAAAACTCCCAAGAAACCAAAATCCAGGTCCAGATAGTTTCAGAGGTGAATTCTACCAAACATTTAAAAAAGAGTCAATACCTATTCTTCTCAAAATATAAAAAATAGAAGAGGAAAACTTCCAAATTCATTCAATAAGGCCAGAATTACCCTGATACCAAAACCAGATTAAGACACCACTAAAAAAGAGAACTACAGGCCAAAAACTACAGATGCAAAAATCTTCGACAAAATACTGGCAAATTGAATTCAACAATACATTTAAAAAATCATTTACCAAGATCAAGTGGGATTTTTTCCTAGTTTTCAAGGGTGGTTTAACATTCAGAAATCAATCAGCTTGATACATCACATCAATAAAAGAAAAGAATCATATGATCATTTCAATCAATGCAGAAAAAGCATTTGACAAAGTACAACATCCATTTATGATAAAATCCTTCAACAGATAAGTTTAGAGGGAACACATCTCAACATAACAATGGTCATATATGAAAGATCCACAGCTAACATTATTATTTTTTTAAATTTTTATTT
Source organism: Prionailurus viverrinus (assembly GCF_022837055.1). Taxonomy (NCBI): domain Eukaryota; kingdom Metazoa; phylum Chordata; class Mammalia; order Carnivora; family Felidae; genus Prionailurus; species Prionailurus viverrinus. The sequence continues at coordinate 46,409,814 of NC_062565.1, forward strand.
ATTTTTGAGAGCGAGTGAGTGAGCGCAGTGTAGGGGCAGAGAGGAGACACAGAATCTGAGGCAGGCTCCAGGCTCTGAGCTGTCAGCACAAAATCCAACGCGGGGCTCAAACTCACAAACCGTAAGATCATGACCTGAGCTGAAGTTAGACACTTAACAGACTGAGCCACCAGCATGCCCCTCCAGTTAATATCATTCTTAATGGGGAAAAAAAACTGATAGATTTTCCCCTAAGTTCAGGAATAAGACAAGGATGTCTACCCTCACCACTTTTATTCAACACAGTACTGGAAGTCTAGCCACAGCAATCAGACAACAAAAAGAAATAAAACGTATCCAAATCAATAAGGAAGAAGTAAAACTTTCACTATTTGCAGATGATATGATACTCTACATAGAGAACCTAAAAGATGCTACAAAAAAAACTGCCAGAACTGATATACAGATTCAGTAAAGTCACAGGATACAAAATCAATATACAGAAATCTTTTGTATTTCTATACACTAATAATGAACAGCAGGAAGTTAAATTAGGAAAACAACCCAATTTACAATTGCACCTAAAATAATAATTTACCTAGTAATAAATCTAACCAAAGAGATGAAAGACCTCTACTCTGAAAACTATAAAACACTGAGAAAAGAAATTCAAGATGACACAGAGATGGGAAGACATTCCATACTCATCAGAACAAGTGTTGTTAAAATGTCCATACTACCCAAAGCAATCTGCAAATTTTATGCAATAGCTATCAAAATACCACCAGCATTTTTCACACAGCTAGAACAAACAATCCTAAAACTTGTATGGAACCCCAAAAGACCCTGAATTGCCAAAGCAATCTTGAAAAAGAAAGCAAAGCTGGGGAGATCACAATTCTGGACTTCAAATTATATTACAAAGTGACAGTAATCAAGACAGTATGGTAATGGCACAGAAATAGGCAAATAGATCAATGCAACAACATGGGAATCCAAGAAATAATCCCATAACTAAATGGCCAATAAATTTTCAATAAAGCAGGAAAGAATATAAAATTGGAAAGAGAAAGTCTCTTCAACAAATGGTGTTAAAAAAAAAACTAGATAGCAACATGCAGAAGGAAGAAACTGAACCACCTTTTCTCACCATATGCAAAAATAAACTCAAAATAGATTAAAGACCTAAATGTGAGACCCGAAACCATAAAAGTCATAGAAAATAGCACAAGCAATAATCTTTGACATCGGCCATAGCAACTTTTTTCTAGATAGGTCCCTTGAAGCAAGGAAAACAAAACCAAAAATGAACTGTTGGTACTACATCAAAATAAAAAGCTTGTGCACAACGAAGAAACAATTACAACTAAAAGGCAAGCTACCCTGTTGGAGAAGGTATCTGCAAATGGCATATCCAAAATGGGTTAGTATTCAAAATATATAAACTACTTATAAAACTCAACACCCAGAAAACAAATAATCCAATTAAAAATTAGATAAAAGACCTGAACAGGCATTTCTCCACAGAAAACATCCAAATGGCCAACAGACACATGAAAAGATGTTCATCACTTACCATCAAGGAAATGCAAATCAAAAGTACAATGAGACATGACCTCACACTTACAAGAACGGCTAAAATGAACAAAACAAGAAACAACACGTTTTAGGTTTGGCAAGGATGTGGAAAAAAAGGAATACTCATCCCCTGTTAGTCAGAAAGCAAACTGGTGTAGCCACTGTGAAAGATAGTATGGAGGTTCCTTAAAAAGTTAAAAACAGAACTATCCTATGATCCAGAATTGCACAACTGGGTATTTACCCAAAGGATACAAAAGCACTAATTCAAAGGGTAAATATATCCCTATGTTTATAGCAGAATTATTTACAATAGGCAGGTTATGGAATGGATATAGAAGATGTGGTGTGTGTGTGTGTGTGTGTGTGTGTATACAATGAAATGTGTGTACAGAATATTGTTCAGCCATAAAAAGGGTGAAATCTTGCCATATTCAGTGGCGTGAATGGAGCTAGAGAATATATTGCTAAGCAAAATTAAGTCAATCAGTCAAATACCATATGATTTCACTTATATGTGGAATTTAAGAAACAAAACAAATGACCAAAGGGAAAAAGGTGAGAGAGACGGGAAAGAGAAAGAGAGAGACAGAGAGAGAATAAGAAAGAGAAAGAGAGATTGAGATCACGAAACAGGCCCCTAATTATAAAGAACAAACTAATTGTTGTCAGAGGGGAGGTGGGTGGGGGAATGAATTAAATAGGTAATGGGGATTAAGGAGTGCACTTGTCATGATGAGCACTGGGTAATGTATACAATTGCTGAATCACTATATTATACACTGAAACTAATACGACACTGTATGTTAACTGGAATTAAAATAGAAATGTAAAAATAAACCCACACAATAGCATACCAAAGATTGTCTCCTGTAGTCTAATAGTCATACTTAAGAAAATAATTTTAACTCATAATTAGGCAATGCACTCAGTAGGAAAACTGTCAAGAAAATGTGAGGTTATCTTTTTATGGAAGAAAAAGTTCCTGATAGAGACCTAGACACAGAAACAATCTTAAGCTTAGATGAAAATTTTGTGGTAAGCATACCAATAAAATGATAAGCAAAAGATACAGACAATTGAAGAAAGAATAAAAGGTCTAAACATATAATAAAAGATTCTAAAATCAGTTGCATTTTGAAACACTGTTTTAGTCTTTTAAGTAGTAATAGGTAAAAGGAAAGATTGATAATGTCCAGTTATAGATAAATATGTGGAAATTACTATTTACTACTAGTGGAATTTCACACTGGTACAATATTTTTGGTTTGTAATTTAAATTTCTACCAAATTATAAAGTATACAAATGCATTGATTAGGCGATTTCATGTTGGCAAATCAGTTCTAACAATATGTTATATATGTGAATGAAAATAGAAATATTCATTCCATCTTTAATAGCAAAATATTTAAAATAAAAATGTTTGTAAAATAAGGTCTACATAATGTTGGCACTATGGTATGTTATGCAACAGGAAAAAATTGAGATGTCTATAAATACTAACTTATAAAAATATTGAAGATGTGCTTTTAATGTTTTTAATTTAGCTGGGCAGTGATTTAATTTCTAAACAACAGTAATCAATCTATATGGGTAATACATATTTTTAAATGTTCTTTTTAATGTCTAGAAATATATACATTTATACATACATACTTGGTTACTTGACAATAACAGATAAATTGTGAACTGGTATAGAGGACTAATTTTAATTTTTTACCTATATACTTACCTATATTTTCTTTAAGCTAGCTTATATTAATGTATATGCTGTGTAATTTCATACAAAGGATCTGTATCAGTAGGGTAGTTTTGACCAAGAAAGTTTATACCGGGAAGAAGTATGGCTAGACTAATGTGGGAAAGTATCAGACAGGTAATAACAGCCTGATCTAGGGGCATCTGGGTGGCTCAGTAGGTTAAGCATCAGACCCTTGATTTTGGCTCAGGTCATGATCCCAGGGTCTTGGGATCACGCCCCATGTCAGGTTCCATGCTGAGTGTGGAGTCTGCTTAGGATTCTTTTTTTCTCTCTCCTACGCTGCCTTTGCCCTTCTCCTCTGTTCATGTCTCTCCTCTCTCTCTCTCTCTCTCTCTCTCTCTCTCTCTCTCTCTCTCTGTAAAAAAGAGTCAGATTTAAAAGATCAAGGAGAGGTAGCAAAAAGTGAAATGTTGTCTCAGGATGATCAGGGACACTATAACTCTGGGGTAAAAAGTCTGAATTCCTGGCAGACTTGGTCCAGAGATTTGGAGGTGCATCTGTGTTAATTTCCTTTGATCTTTATGTGAGACTATTAAACTACAATGAAGAAGAAGAGCAAGGTAGTCACCATGCATTTAACTCCTCTAACCTTCAAAAATATATAGTGTTCTGAACTTGCTCTACTGAGTTTCTGTCAAATCCTTTGCACTTGATTGAATGCTCTCCTTTATTCTGATCCCACATGGACAAGTCTCCTACCTCTTCTAGACTAGAATGGAAAAAAAAATTCTTTCTTTTTTCCCTCTGGATTAAGACATATGAAAACAATGCTAGCTGTTTTCACAAGACAGGGAAATTCATGAGGAGATAAGTCAAGTGAGAGGGAAATCCCATCCAGAGTAGCTGGAAAAGGTACACATGCACTGAGACAGGTTCCCAGGAAGAATAACCTGCCTGAGACCCTGGAATGTTCTGCGAGAAAGAAGTTAATATGGCATAAGATAAGAGGAAATCCAGGATTATAAAATAGACTCAACCATAAAAAAAGAATGAAATCTCACCACTTGTGACAGCATGGATGAACTGAGTGTTACGATAAGTGAAATAGTCAGAGAAAGAGAAATACCCTATGATTTCACTTATATATGGAATATGAAAAACAAAAACAAACTAATAAAATAGAAACAGATCCATAAATATAGAGAACTGGCGGTTGCCAGAGCAGAGGATGTTGGTGAGATGGGGAAAATAGGTGAAGGTGATTAAGACATACAGTCTTCCAGTTAGAGAATAAACAAGTCATGGGGATGTAATGTACACTATAGAGAATAAAGTCAATAATATTGTAATGACTTTAGATGGTGACAGATGGTAACTAGATTTCTCATGGGGATCATTTCATAATGTATAAAAATATCTAATCACTATGATGTGCACCTGAAACTAATAGGATATTGTATGCCAATTATATTTAGGAAAAATAAACAAGCAAACTTCAGTTCTACCACTTTGAAGGCAAGTTGTGGACCCAAAGTTCTTAAAGAGTATTTTCAGAGGATGAAAATAAGGTAATTTGTTTCATACTCTCAGAGTTAACCAATACATTCCTCTACCTTTTCTTTCCCTTTCCATACTCTTATCTCCTTTTTGACTGAGGGGTTATACACAATCTGCAGTGCTTTATTCACCTGCCTTCTCCATGCATGTAGGATTCTCATTAGTGAAAATTATTCACTCACTAGGAGACTGGCCAAGTAGTCACTGTTTATCTTCGTAGTGCTTTTGGCAGCTACGTATCCTCAGGTGTAGTGCGGTTTCTGGAGAGGGTTATAATAGGCTGGTAAAGAACACTACAGTGTTCATATTTTAGGTAACTCGGTCTTATAAACTTGAATTTCCATCAGTTTATATTTTAGGGTTTAATCTGGGTTGGAGTTCTGATAGAAGGCTTAGCCATGTAATTTAGCACCTTGTCAGAGTGCAGGATATATAAAAAATAGGCACAAATTATATTTATTCCATTATGAAACTTTTTTGTCACTATCTTTCAATTTTATTTGGTATTTCTGGAAAAATGCAATATAGAGAGGAACTCTGCATGACTATGCTGTAGGTAGGCTCTTATGAAAACAATGCAAAATAAAAAGTAGTTGCATCTACTTGTAAATGGAAATAGATGTGGAAATTTTATAGCTAGATAAATCTTAAATGACTGAAAATTTTATTGAAGCTAAATAAAGTCACAGTTGAGGGTTTTCCTCTTGAAACCTAAAAAGTAACTTTATCCTGACTTATAAGCAACTTTCTCCAGTGAACAGGACAAATACTATGACTGGCCTGAAAAACACTTCAAAACAGATGACTTCTACTTTTTGATTCTAAATTCTTTTCAGAAAGCACTCTAAAATGAGACTTTCATAAGAAGGGATCATAAACAGAAGCAATGACAAGAGGTGTCTTGTCTTTCTTTTAGTGTTCATTGCCATTGTCTGACCTTCAAGCATATGGAGAGAATCTGGATTTGTGGTCTGTACCTTTTGACATAAACTATACTGAACACATGGCCTTTCCAAAAATACTTCAGGGGACAGTTCTCTGAGTATCATTCATCATCTCTTGCCACAATGACATCTCATTGAAAAGAAAAGTGAAAATTGTTGCTATAAGATGGAAAGTTGACGGAGAGGGAGAATAGAAAAAGTTAACTTGGTAGCAGTAAAGGACATCTGGAGATACTTGTCAATGATACTAATATATTTCATTTATAATTCATGCACCAGAGTTGATATGGAAACCTGAGCTTTGTGAACACAAGCAGAAGGACATGAATGCTGTCTTTCTTGGGACTTGTCATTTATGTTTGTGATAATGATTCTGGTGACAAAGGGGATATGTTCAAATATATTTATTAAAATTAGTTTTAATGTCCTATTTATTGTTGATTTCCATATGTATACAATGCATACCTTGATTAAATCAATCATATACCTTACATGTTAGTATCCTTTAGCTCTTCAGTGGACAAAGTAATAAAATAAATTATTTCCTTTCAGTTTAAATTAAGTACATAATCTTATTTTGGACACATTTGCATAACCTAGATTTATTTTTTCCTACAAAAAGTAAAAATTATATTTTTGAATAATTACCATGTGATACATTCTTCAATCTATTTACTTTTATTGATAGTCATTATACACCTTCAAATTAAGGATCAAGATATTAAACAGGATCAAAGAGGAGGCCAATGACCCAACAAGTACTAAATAGTAGCAGTAGAACTTGAACCTAGATCTGTATGGTGCCTAAATCTTTACTCTGTCCATAATATTGTCATAGAGGCAGATCTGTGAAACTCTGTTTTGTGTTTATAATAAATGAGATTCAGAGAAATGTTTTGGCCAAGGGACCAAATACACGAGTGAGAAAATATTAGTTCTCAATTTGAAAGAGAATCTCAAAATTAGAGAAAATTATAGGGCCCAATAACTGTATCCAGAACATTTTTTTCCTGTAATGGACTTGGAACAAAACCATACAATCAACAGCGATTACAATTGTTGCCTAGGCTTCCTTTCTTCCATGCCCTTTCCCCCACTTGATTATACCCACCAGTTTCTTTGTACATATTTCTTGATTACATTTGCAAATGAAGTTAAAATACAAACAACTCTGCAATCATATAGACATTAATTTAAACATTTCTTATTGAGGTATCAACATCATATTAGACCCTTAAATGCAAATAAATGTTGATGAAGTACTGATTATAATGTTTTGATATTTTCCCTGGTTCAAGGGTTTGCTAGAACTGAGTAGATAGAGAGATACGTGTCTAGAAAGAATACAAATATCATACTACTTGATTGTTTCCATAAAAAAAATTCTCAGATTAATACCCTACCTCTCAAGGTCAAGCTTTGTAGTTAAGTCATCAACATATATGGTAGTAATCCAGGAAACTCACATATTCTGAGGAAAAAAAATGATGTTTATAGACTCTTCTCCAAGGTGGAAAGGGTACATACAGTGTAGCCAATAAGTGCATTTTAAGTGACAACTCAGAACTAAACAAATGAGTACAGAGCATTGTCTTGATTTTCTCTAAAATCCAAGTTTTGAAATACCAGAGGTCAACCAGGGATATTTCAAATCTCTTTTTAAAATATCTATTTTTTCCTTTTTAAAAATTTTAGACATATACTTATTTAATTGTTATGTTATTTTATTGACGTTACCTCTTCACCAATTAATCATTCAATCAAAAAGAATGTATGTATCATTACAAACTAGGAAAGTAGGAGAAACTGTCAGTCTGGAGGAACCTAAGAGAACATAACAACCGAATATAATATGGTATCTTGGATAGAATCCTGGGACAAAAACATAGATTTTGGTAATATCTGAAAAAAATCCGAGTGAAGTGTGAAACTTCATTAATAATAATTCATCAATATTGGTTCATTTTTTGTGACAAATGAACCATAGTTATATAAAATATTAACAATGGTAAAACTAAGTACAGGGATACAGAATTCTTTGTTTATAACTTTCCCATAACTCTCAAACTATTCTAAAATTAAAATTTTACTATTAAGAATACATACATTACTATTACTATTAAGAATACATACATTAAGAATGACTAGTCAGAGTAGGGAGATATAGTGGGAAAAACAAAGTTTGTTTAGGTAAAGCAAAACTAAAATACAGAGCAATCAAATTATTTCACTGAGAAAATTAAAAAAGAAGTTGCAATAAATCTTTGTCCTCCTTTTAAGCCTCCCTTTCTCCATTCTTTCAAATTACATTGCTTTTCAAATAATGTTGCTAACTCAGGTCCAATATGGTGTGTGTTTATTTTTTTGCCCTATTCATGGAGATAGTTTGATAACCATGCAATCACTCCCTTACTCAAATTGCCTCATGAGGGATGGTTTGCCCAGTCAATGTTCCTCAGCTAGATGTGGGGTCAAGTGGATAAAAAAAACTGGAAATAAATAAGGGCTACCATGTGGAAGTCATTTTCCAGTGCTCAGCATGATCAACAAACAGCTCTAAAAGGCTAAGCTAACAAACTGTCCATTATGCCTTCTCATCATCACAATTAACAGGTAGAAATACCCAAGTTCAACCTGAGAAGGTTGAAAAGAGCAGTGGGCAGCACCATGATTTCCTTTAATTCTGCAGCCTTCAGTCTCCAATGAACAACTTCAGTCTGAAAAATGGCATACTTTTACATAGCTAATGTGACGTTTTAAAAAGTCTATATACTTACATATAAATAAATAAATAAATAAATAAATAAATAAATAAATAAATAAATAAAGCAAGCAGTTTCCGGCAAACACTGTTTCAGGAAGCAATCACTTGAAATATATCCTAAATATAATTTGGCATAAACCAATATTCTGAATAAAGGAATATGGGAAAAAAGCAAAGCCAGATTCCCTCATCTTTTACTAAAGATTATTATTTACTGCTTTCTTCTTAAAAGTAGGAAATGAGTCAATATTAGTCCATCTCACTTAATTTGGAACGACTTCATAGTACTTGCATGTGTTACTGAGAACATGATGTAACATAGGCAAGGCTATTTCTGATGTCTTTTGACCTTCTCCAGTAAGATGGTTTAAACTTAATAATGTCTGTCTTCCAAAGCCTCTAATTCTGTTGCTTTCTTTGCCTTTTGCTCACATATTATTACCCTTCCTCATTACTCACCTTTTCTGAACTCACCTGTTAGCAACACCTAACATTTTCTCTTGTTTTCTTGCCATGGCACCTTTAGTTTTACGATAACTTACGTAAAACAGACAGTGGTTCATGGTGCATTTTTTCCCTCGAAATTGCTTTCAATTCCATTGAAGAATGTTAGACCGCACCTCAAATCTCATACAGTAGATTGAAAATTGCATGAAGCAAGTCTTTTTTCATATTATAACATTTCCCAAAGTGTTATTTTACAACGGCCTAACCCCCATCTGGGCAAGAGGCTTCTGGCATTTTGATTTATAGCATCGCCAGTTAGGGTGTCAAAATCCAGGTTCACTAATTGCTCTGATATTTTTGTAAAGAAATTACAAACAACTGCGCATATAGGAAAGCTTTAAAACATACCTTTACCTATGTCCTATTCTATGGGGTTGTAATCATTATTCTGCCTCATAATCACCTAGGGAAGCTTATTAAACATATAGATACTATAGACCCAAAGCATGAGGATTTTGATTAGATTGGGATAGAATGGAGGAATCTGAATTTCAATAAGCATTCCAGGAAATTAAGAAGCAGATGGTCAATGGAATATGCCTCTGGATATTCCCTCCTTTCTAATGTCTTAGACCTAAGGTAAAAGAAAATTCAAAACATTTCCCAAAGAGTTTTGCTTTAGGCCATGATACAGTAAGAAGAAGCATGCTTACTCTTTCCTTTAAACAACTATCAGAATATGGAAAAAAACAATAAAAAGTATATTTGTTCAGAGTTTTGACAACAGGCAAAGTAAGCCTATAAACACTGAGCTAACAGAAATAAAACAAACTTTAAAATATCTTTGTTTTTTCCCTGGAAGTAATTTTTGAATGGCGGACCAAGGAAGGAGGGATACATTTAGATCCTGACCTGGGATCTCAAGAGATGTAAATTATTATTTTTTAAATATAATTTATTGTCAAATTGGTGTCCATACAACACCCAGTGCTCATCCCAACAAGTTCCCTCCTCAATGCCCATCACCCATTTTTCCCTCTCCCCGACCCCCCATTAAACCTCAGTTTGTTCTCTATTTTAGAGTCTCTTATGGTTTGCCTCCCTCCCTGTCTGTAACTTTTTTTTCCTCCTTCCCCTCCCCCATGGTCTTCTGTTTCTCAAGATCCACATATAAGTGAAAACATATGGTATCTGTCTTTCTCTGACTAACTTATTTCACTTAGCATAATACCCTCCAATTCCATCCACATTGCTGCAAATGGCCAAATTTCATTCTTTATCATTGCCAAGTAGTATTCCATTGTATATTAAAAGTTTGGGGTTGGTGGGCATTGTGGAACAGAGTTCTAGAAACAAAGGGGCTATTTAGAAAAATTATCGCCAGAACACTGTATAGAATCCCTTTTAGAGTCTGCTAAATAAAAGACTGCATATTTGTAGCACTAAACTGTACAAATAAAAACTGGAGGGTAGAAACCAAAAAATTCCCAGAGAATAAAGACTGTTCCTATCCAGCCAGCCAGAGTAGAGAATGATTAGTGATTACCTAGGGCGTTCAGTGAATTTCCCAGAGGAGTTAGGGGGCTAGTATTATCCTTAGTAGGGGACTCAACTATTCTTAAAGTGAAGGATACTCTTGACCCACTCAGTTAAAATGTTTTGAACACACAAGCAAACTTTAAAATAAGGTCTCAGATGGATGAAATTCATCCACAAGTAACTTCTCCCAGTTTGTGTGATGTTAGTTGTGTAGCATGTAAACCTTATTTCTGGTTCTTATAAAGATTATGTTATACATAATTTTATCTGACAAATTTTTTCTTTCAAGTAACTAACATGGACTTCATGTCTGAGACCAACGAATTGGCCATACGTACACACACCTCATTTCCTACCATTAACTTTATGCTGCAGCTGTATCAACTGCCTCTGGTGCTTTGTGTCATGCTTCTCATACCTCTGTGCATAGCATATACCATTCCTTCACAGAAGACCTTTTAGCCACTCATTAAGACTTTATTCAACTGACGTCTCCTCACTGGAGTATATTTTCTTCTTTAGAATTTAATTCCTCTGCTTTCAGGTAAAGTCTCTTCAGTATATACTCTGTATAATTTATTACTTCTCTCCTTTTTTTAAAATCTTTTAAATGTTTTTATTTATTTTTGAGAGCGAGAGAGACAGCATGAGCAGGGGAGGGGCAGAGAGGGAGACACAGAATCTGAAGTAGGCCGCAGGCTCTGAGCTGTCAGCACAGAGCCCAATGCGGGGCTTGAACCATGAACTGTGGGATCATGACCTAAGCCAAAGTTGGACGCTTAACCGACTGAGCCACCCAGGCACCCCATTACTTCTCTCCTTTACAGTAGCAATTATGATATTCATTCCTGTATCATTTATTTTTAATTATTGTGTTAAGTTATTAGGTGGCTCTGGTTCTTTGTTTCTTAGTCAAGTTTCTTTTTTTATGTCCAATTCAATATTTTTATTCAATTTGTGTTTAATTTCATAATGTACATTTTCAACTATATACAGTCAGCATGAAATAAAGCCAAATAAGCAAAAGCTTCAATTTCTGTTTCCTATTATAGATATTTTTAAAATATCCTCTCTTTTATAAATTATTATTATTTTTTGAATTTATTATTTGGGAGGCTGCAGAGAAAGAGGGAGAGTAAGAATCCCAAACAGGCTCCATGTTGTCAGTATGGAGCCAGATGCAGGGCTCAATCTCATGGAACCCTTCATAACCTAAGCTGAAATGAAGAGTCAGAAGCTTAACCGACCGAGCCACCCAGGTGCCCCCATATAAATTATTTTTAATTCTTTTATGTGGCAGTATCCTTTTAAGGGTCCAATATTCTTTTATTCTCTGTTTTCTTTCTTTTTCTAATCTTTGACACTGAAAATGTATAGGCTTGCTATTTGCTCTTTAGATTTCTTTAGGTTCCCTTAACATCTACTTAAATATACATAGAATTATTATTTTAGAAATTAAACTCTTTGTTGATTGCTGTTAATTTTTTCTACTATGCTAGTGATTCCACATCCTGAAAGATTAACAAGGAGCCTGGTGCCATAAGAACTAGAGATACTTTAGAGTCTATGTATTTTCTTCTTTAAGTTTGGGGAAGTGGTAACCCTGAGACCAATATTTCATGTTCACCTGACCTTTTGACCTGATCTCCATCTCAGGGGCCTGCTTAGTACTGCAACTCTGGGCTTATGATCGTGTTCTGCCACACGAGGGAGAATAAATTCATTTTCCACCCCCTACTCCTCCCACACTTTTGTATTTGGAGCACTCACAATTTTTCTTTAGGGTTCCAATCCCAATATAGTTCCTTTCAAATGATATGATATTGATTTATAATGGCAAGAACTATTATGTGTGTCTCCTATCCATTTGGGTGTTTCTCCCCAAAAAAGGACCATGAATTTCTAAAGACTGTGGGTCAAGTACTTTTATTCCTTGAATACTTACCAGCTAACGAACTGTCCTCAATGGAGAAAAAAATTATGTGTCTACTAAATGTTGATTGCTGAAACAAAGACATTTTTACTGTAGAATTAAGAACATAATTTAATGTTTCTTAGTAGTGTTAAGAATAAAACCAATAATTCTTTGTGTTTTCTTCAATTTCTTTCATCAGTTTTCTATAGTTTTCAGCATACATATCTTTTACATCTTTGGTTAGGTTCAGTCCTAGCTATTCTATGGTTCTTGGAGCAATTGTAAATGGGATCAATTTCTCTTCCTGTTGCTCAGTTGGCTCATGGATTGGAAGAATAAATATTGCTAAAATTTCAATACTACCCAAAGCAATCTACACATTCAATGCAGTCTGAATCAACATTGCATCGGCATTCTTCTCAAAGCTAGAACAAACAATCCTAAAATTTGTATGGAACCAGAAAAGACCCCAACTAGCCAAAGTAATGTTGAAAAAGAAGACCAAAGCAGGAGGCATCACAATCTCAGACTTTAGACTCTACTACAAAGCTGTAGTCATCAAAACAGTATGGTTTTGGCCCCAAAACAGATACATAGACCAATGGAATAGAATAAAGAACCCAGAATTGGACCCACAAATGTATGGCCAACTAATCTTTGACAAAGCAGGAAAGAATACCCAATGGAACAAAAGACAGTCTCTTAAATGGTGCTGGGAGAACTGAACAACAACATGCAGAAGGATGAAACTGGACCACTTTCTTACACCATACACAAAAATAAACTCAAAATGGATGAAAGACCTAAATGTGAGACAGGAAACCATCAAAACCCTACAGGAGAAAACATGCAACAATCTCTTTGACCTCTGCCACAGCAATTTCTTGCTTGACACGTCTCTGAAGGCAAGGGAAATAAAAGCAAAAATGAACTCTTGGGACCTCATCAAGATAAAAAAGCTTCTGCACTGCAAAGGAAACAATCAACAAAACTAAAAGGCAACCGACAGAATGGGAGAAGATATTTGCAAATTACATGTCGGATAAAGAGCTAGTATCCAAAATCTATAAAGAACTTACCAAACTCAACACCCAAAAAACAAATAATCCAGTGAAGAAATAGGCAGAAGACATGAATAGACACTTTTTCAAAGAAAACATTCAGATGGTCAACCGACACATGAAAAGATGCTCAACATCACTCCTCATCAGGGAAATACAAATCAAAACCACACTGAGATACCACCTCACACCAGTCAGAGTGGCTAACATTAACAACTCAGGAAACAACAGATGTTGGCAAGGATGTGGAAAAGTGGGAACCCTCTTGCACTGTTGGTGGGCATGCTAACTGGTACAGCCGCTCTAGAAAACAGTGTGAAGTTTCCTCAAAATATTAAAGACAGAACTACCCTACGACGTAGCAATAGCACTACTAGGAATTTACCCAAGGGATACAGGAGTGCTGATGCATAGGGGCACATGCATCCCAATGTTTACAGCAGCACTGTCAACAATAGCCAAATTATGGAAAGAGCACAAATGTCCATCAACAGATGAATGGATAAAGAAGATGTGACTTATATATACAATGGAATACTACTTGGTAATGAGAAAGAATGAAATCCTGCCATTTGCAACAATGTGGAGGGGACTGGAGGGTATTATGCTAAGTGAAATAAGTCAGTCAGAGAAAGACAGATATCATATATTTTCACTCATATGTGGAACTTGAGAAACTTAACAGAAGATCATGGGGGAAGGGGATATTAGTTTCAAACAGAGAGGGAGGCAAACCGTAAGAGACTCTTAAATACAGACAACAAACTGAGGGTTGATGGGGGGGGGGTGGTGAAAAATGGGTGATGGAATTGAGGAGGGCACTTATTGGGATGAGCACTGAGTGTTGTATGTAATCGATGAATCAGGGGAATCTACCCCGAAAACCAAAAGCGCACGGTATACACTGTAAGCTAATTTGACGATAAATTATATTTAAAAAAAAGAAAAAAGAATAAAACCAATACAAGCCAGCCAGTTTATGATGATGCTGTTCTTATTTTGTTTTATTTTTTCTTTTTCTTTTTTTCATCGTATTTTTCCCTTTGTTGTTTTTATTTAGTTTTTAGTTTTGTTTCTCCTAGGTATTCTAGTCCACTACACTTGTTACTAAAATTACTAGAACTGAAACTAACTGAATACATTAAATTATACTAAGTTTTTTTAAGGTAGCTTATAACTTCCTAAACTTTGATACTCGTAAATAGCCAGAATTTGATATAAATCCTTTTTTATTGATCCTTAATATTCATTGTTTCCTGAGTCCAGCAAAGATGAATCACTGAATATGTAGATGTTTACACCCAGTAAAAGTATTTTACTGCCTTTAAAGTATTATTGTATTGCCATATAACTGAGGGCCAAAATTGGAACAAAACATTCAATTAATTCCATGTCAGTTCAGCCTAAAATATTGATGATTTGCTATAATACATCTGGCATACCAGAAGGAATGAGAAGAAAATATTCATGATATACCTGCAGAGAGAGGAAAGGTTATGAATAAACTGAATAATGACTTGCCTGTAGTTCTCTAAAAAAACACTTTAGATAAAATTATACATTTATATTATTCCTAACTTTATATGTCAAAGAGTAACAATTTTCAGAGTACAGATGGGGAGATTTACCATTAAAAAATACTGAATGCAGAAAGTTCTTAATTGTAATTTTACCATTGCAAAATATAAAACTATGCTAATGCCAGTTGAAAATGAAGCAATTTCAAAGTATTCCCCTTAAAATCCTCTTTAATGATAGTTTGTTTCCACATGAATTTTATCAAACTGACTATATAAAGTTGCTATTTTTATAAATAAAACAGTTAAATATTGATAATTTCATATGGTTCAAATGAAATATATATTTATAATCTGAACATTTATAACCAGCCACATGTAGCTTCTTATTTTCAAATATTTTCCAGCTAAAACTGCACAAAACACATTAGAAGAATTTGAAATTTGCTACAAGAGAACTTAAATGTTCTCGCCAAAAAAAAGGGGAGGGAGTGATATGTAGGATGATGAATGTGTCAATTAACTTACTTAATGGGGGAATCCTTTCACAGTGCATATGTATATGAAATCATCGTGTTTTAGATTTCAAATATCTGACAATATTATTTACTATATCTCAAAAAGCTGAAAAGATCAAGTAACTTTTTTTCACCAGAAATGTAGTATTTTGTTCAAAAGGTTTAAAAAAAATGTCACTATGGCAGAAAATGCTAATTACCTGGAGAATATCCAGCACTCCCTCTACCTGCATTTATTGAAGTTTAAGGAAAATTAATTAGTCATTCTTCTATGCCCTCTAAGCTCTGAACCAAGAGAGAGGCAGACATGAGAGTCAATAAACAATCCAAGTGTTGGTTTTTTTCATGTTAAAGGTGGATTGGGAATATTTCTTGGAAATTGTTTAAATGTCCTTTCCACTCCCCTTATTCTGCCCCTACAACTGAAAGGACGCACACACGGGTAGATTAAGCAGCTAAAAACCTGAGACCTTTGCAACATGGGTAAGGTCTGCCTAGGTAGGGAAGAGATGAGGAGGCAGACTTGTGAACCAGTGAAGCATACAGTTTCATTACCCGCAAAGGAAAGCATGGATGCCTTAGATGTTGGTATTTGATGACCCCCCCCCCCCCACACTTCATATAACCAATCAGATAAATCAGTTCTTTTCTGTGGAGAGAAAAAAGAGAGGAGAAAAGTAGTAGAAGTTTTCTACCAATATAGTTTCTTCCAGGAGAAGATTAGATGATACCATACCACAGTGAAAATGTAAAAAATGGGTGTAAAAAAACATCCTGAATGTCTTTGAAATATAATTCTAATTTATAAAAGACAGTATACTCTATATTTTAACTTAAGAGAGTTTGAGAAAGGAAGGCCATATGCCTTTCAATAATTTAGATAGATAGAAACATAGCAATATATAAATTGGACTTAAAAGAAATTCTGATACAAGGAAACCAAGTTAAATATCTTTTTTTCCCCAATTATTTACATTCGGTTGGCTTTAGATTGGTGTGTATATATATTGAAAATGGTCTTTTTGTTATCAAACTCCAAAACAATCAAGTACCACATGCATAGGAATTAAAATTAGATGAGCCACCATCTACATGAAGAGTATAACCCAACTGATTTATTTAAGAGCTCAATTACTTACTCAATGGATATTTAGATAATACCTGTCAGGTGTAAAGAATGGTATTGCATGATGTGCCCAGTACTGTAGAAGTTATAAAATGAATAAAGCATATCCCATGCTCTACAAAATCCTTCTAAATCAAGTAAAGGAAACATGATATGTCAATAAATTATCCTAATAAAAGTAATTCTTGAAAGCTCTATGAGAGAGACACAGGGTATCACAATATTCCACATAGAGCTAGTTTGTTATAAATTAACCAGAACAAGGTACATGGAAGGCAGTGGACCTAGAAAGGTATGTAAAATTACAATATGCCAAAAGGAAAGTTCTGGGTATTAGAGAAGTTAGCAGCATGAGTAAAATTATGGAGGCTACTTACATAATACTCTATTTTGGATAAAGTGTTTAGTTTTTGTTTTTTGTTTATTCAGAATGGGTGAACAAGTATGTTCAGGGACTGGCTTCAACAACACTCACAGAAGATGAACGAGGCAATGCTGTGGTATATGAACATAAGAGCTATAGAGAAGAGACCTGTTAGGTAGTTCTTGCAATAGTTCACATGAGGCAGATACCACAAGTTACCACCAGCATTCATTTTTCTCCCCCCGCCTACCCTGTAATGTCAGAGTTTATTATCTGAACATATCATATCTAGAAAGAAGACTTTATTCCCCAGATGTCTGAGATGCAAATGGATGTGACCATGTAATCAAGTGCAGGTTATCAGGATGGAATCAGCGATACTCCTGTCTAGCTAATGAAAAGTGGTCTTAGAGAGAGGGGTACACCCTTGTGCATCGGTGCTGCTTTGTGGTATGGAATGTATGCATGAAAGCTAGCACTGGGAAAGCCATTTTGGACCACCAAGCAACAAATATATAGAGGACAAGGCAGAGAGACAAGAAAGAATTCTCTTGCATCTCTGAGACCACATAACATTTTACCAACCCTGGACTACCTATCTTGTTTAAGTCATAGTCATTTGAGTTTTCGGTCAAACACAGTATCAACTGCTATACCAGTTACGCCAAACATATTAAACAGTTCTTAATTGCAAACAATGCAAATCTGTGGGCAGGTCTTTATATATTGCCTTCTTTTTCCATGTATGACCTTTGGTTATAACAGCACAACAATTACGTAAAACACATTATGATAAAATTGGTGCCACTGAAACCATCCTAGTTATATTTTGTTTACATTCTTTTGGGATGCAACTGGATCAAATTGACTAATAGTAGAAGGATTAGAGACACCCTGGCCTTGATTTAGAGATTTAAGAAACACTCTGTATCACTGAAAAACTATTTTTAGAGTAAGTAATGTTTCAGAGACTGATCCTGTATTTACCATTGATTGTCATTACTTTCTCAGGGAAAATGTAACATTTGGGATTTTTTTTTTATCTAGGATCTGGAAATGCACCTAACTTTTCTACTTTTTTCTATAAATTCCAACAAGCCATCAAGCACTTTAAGTAAATAATGCTACGGAATGATGGCAAAGCTCTAATCTGGGGGTGTTTCTTGGATGCCCATCACCATTACCACCACACATGCACAAGTTTATCTTCTTTGCTGAGTTGGGAGGCGTGGTTCCACTGCAATGTGTTTTGAGCATGTTATAACTGGTAGGAGCTAGCTCCAATTAAATGAGAATCACAAAAATAGTCACACAAAAACATTAGGACCTAGAAGAATAAGTCGTCAAATAGGAGCTCACATTTGACACTAGATCAATTGGGTAATGAAGGACTAGGGATGCATGGCGTTTAATGAAAAGAAGGAAAAATAGGGGAAATAGCAGAAAGGAGAATCTTTCCCCTACATTAATAAGTGTTTCTAACAAAGTTATATGAGACGACATATAAAGAACATACATTTGAGCTTCAGGAATAGATGGCAGCTTTGTACTAGTGGAAAGTGCTACATAATACACAATAACAAATATTCAATTTCCATTTAGCATTCTGATGTGGGGGAAGAATCAAGATAGATGCTGACAGTGTGAAATGTGTTCCCTTATCTTTAAAGAATTTGAGGCATAGATAACCTGGATGATTACCCAAATATGACATAATTAAATAAAAACTGTTATATGGAAATATATCTCTGGAATATTCCAGTCTGGAACTCTTTCTAAAAAAAAAAATCATTTTCCCCCCAAAGAGTTTTGGCAGAAGTTCAGATGTTGATACAGTTTAAGACTCTGTAAATGACTTTGTGACACCAGATTGCTGACCTCCAGGGATAAGTTTTTGATTTTGATCAAAGTCTACAGAAAGCTGAATTTCATGGTCTATTTGTAATACTCCTGGAAATACTTGGGAGTCTCTACAGTTCACTGTGCCTGTAGTTTTGAGACCCCATCTATTATTGCCACAACTTCCATTCAAGTATACTGCTCTCTGATCTTGTCAGCAGACAGTAAAGACCTGAACTGCAGTCTGATCAAAGCAGTATTTGAAGAAAGGGTAGGTGATGCCTGACCTGAGTAACAATGACACTCAGTTGTGCCATCTCAGATATGCCTTTTAGATTTACTAATCCTGGGTGATGTAGAGTCATACAAATCTTATGATGACTTTGGGAACTGTAATTATGCTCTAAAAAACTAGAATCTGAAAACAAATTGCATATAGGCAATTGAATTGATATGTAGCTGTTTAACGTCAAATAAAGTTAAATGTTTCCAAATGATTCTCCTCTTATCTCTTAAATTTTGGCTTCTCTTCTGCCTGAAGCCAAGATGCACAGTGGTCTGAATTGGATGAATGTGTCGTTCTTGATAAATGGAAACCTTTGGACAGGGAGTGAGAACCCCTCCTGTTCTAGACTCAGTTTGGTATGCAGAACTGAAGATGACCCTCAAGATTCTCATTCCTGATGTGCATACCTTATACAGTCTTCTCCCCTTGAGAGTGGGTGGGTCAGGTAAGCCCATTTATTTTTTTTTTTAGTTTTTTTTTTTAATGTTTATTTTTATTTTTGAGAGAGACAGAGACAGAATGTGAATGGGTTAGGGGCAGAGAGAGAGGGAGACACAGAATCTGAAGCAGGCTCCAGGCTGTCAGCACAGGGCCGGACGCGGGGCTCGAACTCACGAGCTGTGAGATCATGACCTGAGCTGAAGTCTGACGCTCAACCGACTGAGCCACCCAGGCGCCCCAGGTAAGCCCATTTAAAAGTGAATGCAGAGACCACAGATGGCAGAGGTCTACAAACTGCCATGTTTTGGAGAGGGCCACATGTTTGGGAATGGTAGGCAGTCTTTAGGAGCTGATAATGGCCTCTGGTTGACAGTTAGCAAGAAAGCACTGATCAAGTCCTATACATGTAAAAAATCGAATGCTGGCAATAATCCGTGAACTTGGAAGAGGCATCAAACCTCAGATAAGATTGAACTTTTGTGTAGCCCCTTGATTTCAGACTTTGGAGATCCTGAAGAGAGAACCCAATCATGTTGTGTCCTGACTTCTCATCTGCAGAAACTGTCAGATAATAAATGGGTAGTGTTTTAACCCCCTAAGTTTTTGATAATTTGTTACACATCAGTAGAAAACTAGCAATTAACTACTAATTAGTTATCAAGGGAGTTTTGCATTGAAATTCCAGGAGACCTCTCTGTCAAAAAGAGATGAGAAAAGTGTTTATATTTTGATCCATTAAATGTTTATTTTATCATCAGTGTGCTCTGGGATAGACTTTCTTTATAAGACAGATATTTCATTTTTATTTTTTACTGGGTTCATTGGGTTGATAATTTTTTAAGTAGCCATATTTATGCATACTAGTGTATTTTTTAGTATAAAATGTAATGAATGCTATACATAAATGAGGAGTTTTTGCTAACTTTTTGATGTAAAAACCCCACTAAGCATGTAAGCTCTGTTATTTCATATACACTAAAATATAAACCATAACAGACAAATACTCATCTCAGAATAAGCCCAGATTCACTCACATGACATCAAAGAAATGAGTTGGGTCACTGAGTCAGAGTAGCTGAACTAATGGAGCAGACTTTCTGGGATTAAGATATATCAGCAACAGAATAAATATGAAATTTGGTAATTGCCATTTTCTCATGAAATCTGTAATAACTCAGACACATTTATTGTGATGCATCTAACAAAAATGTTGTTTACTCTTCCAATGTGGAATTAATTACCTGTTAGTCATAGGAACATACCACTGGGTTTATTGAAGTTACTTAATAATTTAATGAAGTTTTCTCCTAAAACAATGCCACAGTGACACAGAAGCTGGTAAAATGAAGAGAGCTTAAAGCCTTTGAGAGATAAGAGATTCATTATGAAATCCATCAAGTATAGCTATTTTGCTTTGGATAAAGAAGTATTTATTTTGCTTTAATTCCCTAGAATGTGGTTTGAGTCCATATAGCATTCACAATGCCCTTACAAATGAGAAAATATTTTGATTGATGCACAAAAAGCTTAATTGATAATTGTTTATAAGTGAATTTAATTTATATACTCCTTTGTTCATTCAATTAATGTCCCTTTACTGACTACATTCTCCATAGATCACTGTGATGTTTTGGAGAGCACACAACACACAGTACATTTCTTTCCATTTACAAATGTATGGTATAAGTGGGGACAAAGTAGTTGAGGAGACATAGGGAGAAATGACAGTGCATCTTTATGAATTAAGTAAATTTATTTTGAACAATAAACCCAGAAATCCCTCTGTCTAGCTTTTATTTATTAAATTGATGGCTAATTCCAAGTTGGCTTGCAGGAAGTAGGAATTCTGAGACCAGAATTGAGATGAATATTTGGTCCCAAAATAACCTATTAATCATCAAAAGAGTCATAATAGATGCCACTATATGATATATTAATTAAGAGAAAGTGATCCTTAAGATATTAAAACATGGAATGTCAAAAAAAGTACTATAGGCAAGACTATTGTCAGGGACAGGAGGAGAAAAAGGAAGCCATATGTAAAATATCATGAGGCTTTACAAGGAAGAGAGAGATCCCAGAATAGTAAGGAATTCAAGGAGATTTTTTTTTTCAAGGAAAATCTGGTCAAAAGTAATCAAATCTTACAACAAAATTTAGCAGAAAAAAATGTCACAAGAGGTCAATAATTTGGAGAAAGGAGTGTCAAAAATAAGGCTGCTTTATTATCTTCCCAGATGGTTACAGTAGACTGAAAGCTGATTACAGTCTAGAGGAGAGGTCAAGATGGAGACGATGGCTAAGAACTGGAATGTGAAAGATGGACAGCATGTTGAATGAGTTCCTCTCCTCTTCCCCCTGCCAGGTGTGGAAGCAGTGAACAAGTTGCGAGTCAGAAACACAATAAAGTAAGCAATTATATATAATAAAGATAAGGAAGAAGAGTCATGATAATTTTGTATGTGTGTGTGAATGGTATATAAATAGTATTTTTTGGATATATTACATTGGCTGTTGCTAGAATTAAGTAAAATAAGCAAATAAAAAGAAGCACAGTGACGAACACAGAGAGGTCACTCAAAAAAGGATAACTTGGATTATTACTCTTATTTACTTACTCTGATCCTTTAATACTTGGATCCTTATGTCTCGCATTATTTGTTACCATGTTGTAATCTCCAACTATTGTCCATTCCATGAGTGGTAACCAGGTAACGAAAATAAAACTTACACATCTACACAAAAACACAGTAATCCTCCATCGCTAAGATAAATTGACGCACAGTCCTTCATTAAAATATTCTTAAACCTCAAAAATTCAAAATTACCACCTGTGACAGAATAAGGGAGGGCTCAACAGGTGGGATGGCGTCAGTAAAAATATATCTGTGGAGAGTTTATAAGAATCTTGATTTCACCTCAATTTATTTCACCCCCAAAAGCTAAATTCTCTAATGTTTTCCAGAAATTCCAGAAACCCTGGCAAGAGATGAAAACATAAATAATCTGGATTGCTAAGGCCTAAAAACTGGTGAACAAAATAAAACGACATAAGTCTTAGGTTAAAGAATGGTCAGAATTGATGGATTTTGTATTTACTTTTTCAATCTTCTGAAAATCGACTGCTTATTTGGGAGAGTAATTTCCCCCATATTTGACAGAATTTTGAGACCTTTTTTTCTCTTTTTGAGAGACAAAGAGAGAAAGTGCTTGCGAGCAGCAGAAGGGCAAAAGGAGAGGGAGAGAGAATATTAAGCAGGCTCCATGCTGCAACATGGCAGCCTGATGCAGGGCGAGATCCCACGACTGTGAAATCATGACATGAGCAGAAAACAAGAGTAAATGCTTAACCAAATGAGCCACTCAGGTGCCCCAAAATTTATAATTTTAGTCACTTCGTCTCCAACTCATAAAAAAATCCCACCTATGATTAAGATCATAGACAAAGCCAACCTAAAATCAAAATCATAACTTGTAATCATTTCAACACTAATAGACACCCAGCTGAATATTTTGACAAGGATTTTCTGATGGAATGACTACATGTCCAAAGCCGATTCATTTCTTCTTTAAAAACACAAGAAACTTAATAGAAACCCATGAGGGAGGACAAGGAAAAAAAAAAAAAAGAGGTTAGAGTGGGAGAGAGCCAAAGCATAAGAGACTCTTAAAAACTGAGAACAAACTGAGGGTTGATGGGGGGTGGGAGGGACAGGAGGGTGGGTGATGGGTATTGAGGAGGGCACCTTTTGGGATGAGCACTGGGTGTTGTATGGAAACCAATTTGACAATAAACTTCATATATTGAAAAATAAATAAATAAATAAATAAATAAATAATAAAAACACAAGCTTTTCTCATTTCTTTATAATTCTTCCAGTAAGCTAGTTCTAAATTGGGATCATTTTTATTATTTCTTTTTTTTCCCCTATGATTCAACCACCTGCCCAGCCTGATTATTCCACATTCACAGTATTTTTTCATGTACTCTACTTTTTCTTATTTTTACTGATATGATCCTAGTTTGAATTCCTGATGTCTTTTGCTAACACTATTCAATGAACAGTACAGGATTGGAATTCCAACTATAAAAGTGAAGTCCTCTTGAATGTAGAGTTTCACAAGTTTTCTATCTCATTTTTCCTGTTCCTCTCTTTCCCTTACCTCAGGGAAGGCCAATTAACAATTAATGACCCAAACAGTACAGGGTCAAAGCTTGGCAACATTTTGCAAATCACCTCTTCAGCTCTTTCAAAGTCCCCATTGCGTTTGCTTTCTTACTGACATATGTTAAATAAAATATCACCAAAATGAGATGTTGATGAAACGACCATTTGAGGGATGGGTGGAGAACATTTTATTGCAAGCATGAGGGCATACATATTTACACCATCTTCTAACTCACTTCTTAGACAGAAAGAACAAGTAATTCATGAAGTTTGTACAAAACTGTTATGTTCCTTATGAGTCAAATATTATGAGAAGACAATATGAATATGAATATGACAATATTGTCAAATGAAGTATCTTCATCATTCTGGATAGCTCTAAGGTGGTCTTTTAAAAAAATAAATGGGGGGGAGGCGGCAAGATGGCGGCTTAGGAGGACGCTGGGCTCACCGCACGTCCTGCTGATCACTTAGATTCCACCTACACCTGCCTAAATAACCCAGAAAACCTCGAGAGGATTAGCAGAACGGAGTCGCCGGAGCCAAACGCAGACGAGAGGCCCACGGAAGAGGGTAGGAAGGGCGGCGAGGCGGTGCGCGCTCCACGGACTGGCGGGAGGGAGCCGGGGCGGAGGGGCGGCTCGCCGGCCAAGGCCCCCGTGTCTGGCTTGCAAAAGCGGAGGGGCCTGACGGACTGTGTTCCCACAACAAGTGCGACTTAGCGTCTGGGAGGTCATAAGTTAACAGCTCTGCTCGGAAAGCGGGAAGGCTGGAGGACAAAGGGAGGGAGAGCTGCTGAGCCCCCTGACGAAAGAGCTCAGTTTGGTGGGGAACAAAGGGGCTCGCCAGCACCATCTCCCCCTCCCATCCCCCAGCCAAAATCCCAAAGAGAACCAGTTCCTGCCGGGGAACTTGCTCGCTCAGCGCAAACACCCAACTCTGCGCTTCTGCAGAGCCAAACCTCCGGCAGCGGATCTGACTCCTTCCCGCTGCCACAAGCCCCTCCTGAAGTGGATCACCTAAGGAGAAGCGATCTAAGCCTGCCCCTCCTGCCCCTGAGCACCTTGCCTACCCACCCCAGCTAATACGCCAGATCCCCAGCATCACAAGCCTGGCAGAGTGCAAGTAGCCCAGACGAGCCACACCACCCCACAGTGAATCCCGCCCCTAGGAGAGGGGAAGAGAAGGCACACACCAGTCTGACCGTGGCCCCATGGGTGGGCTGGGGGCAGACATCAGGTCTGACTGCGGCCCCGCCCACCAACTCCAGTTATACACCACAGCACAGGGGAAGTGCCCTGCAGGTCCACACCACGCCAGGGACTATCCAAAATGACCAAGCGGAAGAATTCCCCTCAGAAGAATCTCCAGGAAATAACAACAGCTAATGAGCTGATCAAAAAGGATTTAAATAATATGACAGAAAGTGAATTTAGAATAATAGTCATAAAATTAATCGCTGGGCTTGAAAACAGTATAGAGGACAGCAGAGAATCTCTTGCTACAGAGATCAAGGGACTAAGGAACAGTCACGAGGAGCTGAAAAACGCTTTAAACGAAATGCATAACAAAATGGAAACCACCACAGCTTGGCTTGAAGAGGCAGAGGAGAGAATAGGTGAACTAGAAGATTAAGTTATGGAAAAAGAGGAAGCTGAGAAAAAGAGAGAGAAAAAAATCCAGGAGTATGAGGGGAAAATTAGAGAACTAAGTGATACACTAAAAAGAAATAATATACGCATAATTGGTATCCCAGAGGAGGAAGAGAGAGGGAAAGGTGCTGAAGGGGTACTTGAAGAAATAATAACTGAGAACTTCCCTGAACTGGGGAAGGAAAAAGGCATTGAAATCCAAGAGGCACAGAGAACTCCCTTCAGACGTAACTTGAATCGATCTTCTGCACGACATATCATAGTGAAACTGGCAAAATACAAGGATAAAGAGAAGATTCTGAAAGCAGCAAGGGGTAAACGTGGCCTCACATATAAAGGGAGACCTATAAGACTCGTGACTGATCTCTTGAAACTTGGCAGGCCAGAAAGAATTGGCACGAGATTTTCAGGGTGCTAGACAGAAAATATATGCAGCCGAGAATCCTTTATCCAGCAAGTCTGTCATTTAGAATAGAAGGAGAGATAAAGGTCTTCCCAAAAAAACAAAAACTGAAGGAATTTGTCACCACTAAACCAGCCCTACAAGAGATCCTAAGGGGGACCCTGTGAGACAAAGTCCCAGAGACATCACTACAAGCATAAAACATACAGACATCACAATGACTCTAAACCCATATCTTTCTATAATAACACTGAATGTAAATGGATTAAATGCACCAACCAAAAGACATAGGGTATCAGAATGGATAAAAAAACAAGACCCATCTATTTGCTGTCTACAAGAGACTCATTTTAGACCTGAGGACACCTTTAGATTGAGAGTGAGGGGATGGAGAACTATTTATCATACGACTGGAAGCCAAAAGAAAGCTGGAGTAGCCATACTTATATCAGACAAACTAGACTTTAAATTAAAGGCTGTAACAAGAGATGAAGAAGGACATTATATAATAGTTACAGGGTCTATCCATCAGGAAGAGCTAACAATTATAAATGTCTATGTGCCGAATACCGGAGCCCCCAAATATATAAAACAATTACTCTTAAACATAAGCAACCTTATTGATAAGAATGTGCTAATTGCAGGGGACTTTAACACCCCACTTACAGAAATGGATAGATCATCTAGACACACGGTCAATAAAGAAACAAGGACCCTGAATGATACATTGGATCAGATGGACTTGACAGATATATTTAGAACTCTACATCCCAAAGCAACAGAATATACTTTCCTCTCGAGTGCACATGGAACATTCTCCAAGATAGATCATATACTGGGTCACAAAACAGCCCTTCATAAGTTTACAAGAATTGAAATTATACCATGCTTACTTTCAGACCACAATGCTATGAAGCTTGAAATCAACCACAGAAAAAAGTCTGGAAAACCTCCAAAAGCATGGAGGTTAAAGAACACCCTACTAACGAATGAGTGGGTCAACCAGGAAATTAGAGAAGAAATTAAAAAATATATGGAAACAAACGAAAATGAAAATACAACAATCCAAACGCTTTGGGACGCAGCAGAGGCAGTCCTGAGAGGAAAATACATTGCAATCCAGGCCTATCTCAAGAAACAAGAAAAATCCCAAATACAAAATCTAACAGCACACCTAAAGGAAATAGAAGCAGAACAGCAAAGGCAGCCTAAACCCAGCAGAAGAAGAGAAATAATAAAGATCAGAGCAGAAATAAACAATATAGAATCTAAAAACACTGTAGAGCAGATCAACGAAACCAAGAGTTGGTTTTTTGAAAAAATAAACAAAATTGACAAACCTCTAGCCAGGCTTCTCAAAAAGAAAAGGGAGATGACCCAAATAGATAAAATCATGAATAAAAATGGAATTATTACAACCAATCCCTCAGAGATACAAACAATTATCAGGGAATACTATGAAAACTTATATGCCAACAAATTGGACAACCTGGAAGAAATGGACAAATTCCTGAACACCCACACTCTTCCAAAACTCAATCAGGAGGAAACAGAAAGCTTGAACAGACCCATAACCAGCGAAGAAATTGAATCGGTTATCAAAAATCTCCCAACAAATAAGAGTCCAGGACCAGATGGCTTCCCAGGGGAGTTCTACCAGACGTTTAAAGCAGAGATAATACCTATCCTTCTCAAGCTATTCCAAGAAATAGAAAGGGAAGGAAAACTTCCAGACTCATTCTATGCAGCCAGTATTACTTTGATTCCTAAACCAGACAGAGACCCAGTAAAAAAAGAGAACTACAGGCCAATATCCCTGATGAATATGGATGCAAAAATTCTCAATAAGATACTAGCAAATCGAATTCAACGGCATATAAAAAGAATTATTCACCATGATCAAGTGGGATTCATTCCTGGGATGCAGGGCTGGTTCAACATTCGCAAATCAATCAACGTGATACATCACATTAACAAAAAAAAAGAGAAGAACCATATGATCCTGTCAATCGATGCAGAAAAGGCCTTTGACAAAATCCAGCACCCTTTCTTAATGAAAACCTTTGAGAAAGTCGGGATAGAAGGAACATACTTAAAGATCATAAAAGCCATTTATAAAAAGCCCACAGCTAACATCATCCTCAACGGGGAAAAACTGAGAGCTTTTTCCCTGAGATCAGGAACACGACAAGGATGCCCACTCTCACCGCTGCTGTTTAACATAGCACTGGAAGTTCTAGCATCAGCAATCAGACAACAAAAGGAAATCAAAGGCATCAAAATTGGCAAAGATGAAATCAAGCTTTCGCTTTTTGCAGATGACATGATATTATACATGGAAAATCTGATAGACTCCACCAAAAGTCTGCTAGAACTGATACAGGAATTCAGCAAAGTTGTAGGATACAAAATCAATGTACATAAATCAGTTGCATTCTTATACACTAACAATGAAGCAACAGAAAGACAAACAAAGAAACTGATCCCATTCACAATTGCACCAGGAAGCATAAAATACCTAGGAATAAATCTAACCAAAGATGTAAAGGATCTGTATGCTGAAAACTATAGAAAGCTTATGAAGGAAATTGAAGAAGATTTAAAGAAATGGAAAGACATTCCCTGCTCATGGATTGGAAAAATAAATATTGTCAAAATGTCAATACTACCCAAAGCTACCTACACATTCAATGCAATCCCAATCAAAATTGCACCAGCATTCTTCTCGAAACTAGAACAAGCAATCCTAAAATTCATATGGAACCACAAAAGGCCCCGAATAGCCAAAGGAATTTTGAAGAAGAAGACCAAAGCAGGAGGCATCACAATCCCAGACTTTAGCCTCTACTACAAAGCTGTCATCATCAAGACAGCATGGTATTGGCACAAAAACAGACACATAGACCAATGGAATAGAATAGAAACCCCAGAACTAGACCCACAAACGTATGGCCAACTCATCTTTGACAAAGCAGGAAAGAACATTCAATGGAAAAAAGACAGCCTCTTTAACCAATGGTGCTGGGAGAACTGGACAGCAACATGCAGAAGGTTGAAACTAGACCACTTTCTCACACCATTCACAAAAATAAACTCAAAATGGATAAAGGACCTAAATGTGAGACAGGAAACCATCAAAACCTTAGAGGAGAAAGCAGGAAAAGACCTCTCTGACCTCAGCCGTAGCAATCTCTTACTCGACACATCCCCAAAGGCAAGGGAATTAAAAGCAAAAGTGAATTACTGGGACCTTATGAAGATAAAAAGCTTCTGCACAGCAAAGGAAACAACCAACAAAACTCAAAGGCAACCAACGGAATGGGAAAAGATATTCGCAAATGACATATCGGACAAAGGGCTAGTATCCAAAATCTATAAAGAGCTCACCAAACTCCACACCCGAAAAACAAATAACCCAGTGAAGAAATGGGCAGAAAACATGAATAGACACTTCTCTAAAGAAGACATCCAGATGGCCAACAGGCACATGAAAAGATGTTCAGCGTCGCTCCTTATCAGGGAAATACAAATCAAAACCACACTCAGGTATCACCTCACGCCAGTGAGAGTGGCCAAAATGAACAAATCAGGAGACTATAGATGCTGGCGAGGATGTGGAGAAACGGGCACCCTCTTGCACTGTTGGTGGGAATGCAAATTGTTGCAGCCGCTCTGGAAAGCAGTGTGGAGGTTCCTCAGAAAATTAAAAATAGACCTACCCTATGACCCATCAATAGCACTGCTAGGAATTTATCCAAGGCATACAGGAGTGCTGATGCATAGGGCCACTTGTACCCCAATGTTCATAGCAGCACTATCAACAATAGCCAAATTATGGAAAGAGCCTAAATGTCCATCAACTGATGAATGGATAAAGAAATTGTGGTTTATATACACAATGGAGTACTACGTGGCAATGATAAAAAATGAAATATGGCCTTTTGTAGCAACGTGGATGGAACTGGAGAGTGTGATGCTAAGTGAAATAAGCCATACAGAGAAAGACAGATACCATATGGTTTCGCTCTTATGTGGATCCTGAGAAACTCAACAGAAACCCATGGAGGAGGGGAAGGAAAAAAAAAAAAAAAAGGTTAGAGTGGGAGAGAGCCAAAGCATAAGAGACTGTTAAAAACTGAGAACTGAGGGTTGATGGGGGGTGGGAGGGAGGGGAGGGTGGGTGATGGGTATTGAGGAGGGCACCTTTTGGGATGAGCACTGGGTGTTGTATGGAAACCAATTTGTCAATAAATTTCATATTAAAAAAAAAAGATATGTCATGCAAACAATTAAAAAAAAATAAAAAAATAAATAAATGGGTATTTTCAGTCTCAAAGAAAGATAAATAAAAACAGCTATTAATAAATTTTTGAAGTTTGATTCTATATTCAAATATTATGTAAAATCTGACAAATGTGTCTGTTAAACCAGGAGTTTTTAATAATGGTAAGAGTCTGATTTATTAATACATCACAGTCTCAAATGTGTATGCACGTAATATACATGAAAGAACATTGAGAAAAATAAAAAGAGACATTAAATGAGTTAAATGACCATAACAATACTATACAGCAAATCAGAGTTAATGCAGCTATAGCAGTGCTTAAAAAAACAGTTTTTGGGATGCGTGGATGGCTAAGTCGGTTAGGCATCCCACTATTGATCTCAGATCAGGTCATGACCTCACAGTTTGTGAGTTTGAACCCCAGGTCAGGCTCTACACTGACAGTGTGGAGCCTGCTTGGAGTTCTCTCTCCCCATCGCTCTGCCCCTACATCATTCGTGCTCTTTCTCTCTCTCAAAACAAATAAATAAACTTTAAAAATTAAAAAATGACTTTTAAATGACTATATAATAAAGAAACTTATCAACGATGATGTGTGCTGTGAACAATTTATATTTAGAAACTGCAAATTAAATTTAAAGCAGAAAGCAGAGTAAAAAACAACTGTAAGTGAAAAATATTAAATAGAATATAAAAAGGAATTTAAAAAAGTCAAAATATGAGTGAAAACACTAAACATACATAAACTCAAGCAAAAATGATCAAAAGACGAAAGAAATTTCAACTCATCAATATCAGTTGAAATGGGATTATCACTCAGATCCTGCTGAGTTAAAAATCAGTAAGAAAAATTATGACACCTTATACATATAAATTTAATAAAGAAAATGAACAAATTCCCTGAGAAACACAACTTAAAAAACTGATAATAGAATGAATAGAAAATAACCTTATAGGTCTTTAAAACAACTGATACAGGGGCACCTGGGTAGCTCAGTCAGTTGAGCGTCTGACTTCGGCTCAGGTCATGATCTCACAGTCTGTGAGTTCGAGCCCCGCATCAGGCTCTGTGCTGACATCTCGGAGCCTGGAGCCTGCTTCGGATTCTGTGTCTCCCTCTCTCTGACTCTCCCCTGTTCTCTGTCTTTCTCTGTCTCAGAAATAAACAAACATTAAAAAAAAATTGATACATAAATCAAAAACCATTTGTATCCAAAACTCTAGGCCCAGATGACTTTGACATTTCATGCACACATACACACATAACATACACAAAAGATAAATATGTGAGATGAATGACATGATAGCTAAGTAGATGGTGAGGATTCTTTCTATATATGTGTATATGTATAGAAGCATGTATGTGTATATATAATGTGTATCTATACGTTCCTATCTACCTATCTATTCATCTATCATCCTCATCCCAATGTACACTTTAAATACCTTATACCTTTACAATTATACTTAAGTAAAACTGAAAAAAAATTACAAATTTGACTGCTGTCAAATCTATAACAAAGAACTAGTGCCATTAGAACCTAAACTCTTTCAGAAAATAGAGGACAAAGGGGTCATTTCTCAAGGAATTTTTTATAAGGTCAGCCTAATACTTATGTTTTTCCTTACCATTTTAAGCTATAATTAGAATATATAAGCTAATATGGAATATTCTAATATCCTACAAATGTAAGAACAAAATTATTTAATACAATATTATCAACTTATTTCCCAAAATATAATATTTATTTACAATTCAAAAGTAAAATAATATAATTTGCCACATCAAAAGAATAAAGGACTAAAATCTTATGATAATCAAAGTAGATAAGTAAATAGTAGAATACTTATAAAATCATTGAGACAATTCAGTGAACTTCACAATTAAAAAAATGTTCTCTGAACACTAGGATTGGAAATCTTTTTTTGTCTAATAAAGAACATCTGGAAAACCTGAAGCTAAAAATCATAGTAGAGAATGTCGAGTCTTTTTTTTTCTAGAATTAGAAACAAGACACACATGTCTACTTTTACTAATTATTTTCCACATTTCAATTAAAATTCTAGACACTGCAAATAAAAAGTATAAAGATTAGAAAGACAAGTAAAACTGATTCATTTTAGAGGATATAATTACATACATTAAAAAAGACAGAAATTATTGAAATGGACATATGCATTTAGCAATATTGTAGGTTACAGAGTCAATATACAAGGGTAATAGCGTTTCCATATGATGGCAATTGCATATTTGTACAAAAGCTTCAAAATACCTAGTAATGTATCCATTTCAAGATGTGAAATATACCTGCAAAACATAAATGACAAATAAATGCAGAAACACCGTGGAGGGGTCAATTCTCTTTAAACTAATGTTTATCTTCAATTTTCTGTTGTTTGAAGATGATATGAGTCGGTATAGCTTTTTCAGTTTTTATTCTGCTTGATGTTCTTCTCTGAGCTTCCTTAGATCTGTGATTTGGTCTGATGTTAACTTGGGGAAATTTTCAGTCATTATTTCAAATATTTCTTCTGTTCCTTTCTTTCCTCTCTTTGTAGTATTCCTATTACGCATGTTATACTCTTTATAGTTGTCTCATAGATTTTGGACATTCCCTTTTTTTCTTTCTAGTTTTCTTTGCCTTTGCATTTTGAGAATTTTATTGGTACATCCTCTAGCTCAGAGATTCTTTCTTTCCTTGGCCTCATTCAGTTTGCTAATGAGCCCCTCAGAGGCATTTATTTTTCTTACAATGTTTTTCATCTTTAACATTTCTTTTCTGGTTCCTTCAAAGGATTTTTACCTCTGTGCTTCCTTAGTTCGCCTGTTCTTCCATATAGTTTGTTTTATCCATTAGAGCCTATAGCACATTAGTCATAGTTGTTTTGAATTCCTGTTCTGATAATTCTAATATCTCTGCCATGTCTGATTCTGATATTTGCTCTTTCTCTTCAAGTTGTAATACTGATTGATTGATTGATTGATTGTGTCTTTTGGTATGCCTTGTGATTTTTTCTGGCTAGCCAGACATATCATACTGGGTAAAAGAAACTACTACTATAAATAGGTTTTCACTAATGTGGTGGTGAGGTGTGTGTGTCAGGGGATAAGTGTTCTATAGTTCTATCCTTAGATTTCTGTCTTTCAGTGAGCCTATGCCTCTGGACTGTGAACTTGAGAGTCTTTCTTTTTTTCCCCTTCTCCTTTATTTGGGACAGCATGGCTAGGGATAGCTGGAATTCGTATTTCTCTTCCCCAGGCTAATTGATCTGTGATAGTATCTCAGAAGTTTAGGCTCTGGTTAACTATTTTCCCATGAGGGTAGGACTTGTAGAGAATGAGAGTGCTCTGGCATATTTCAAAGTGTTTCCTTTTCCTCTCCTCCTGCCAGAAGCCCAAGGGGATTTTTTTCCCAAATTTACTTTAGGGATCTGGTCATTATCCTAGAGTTACATTTCACATATTGTTGGGGATCCCCTGTTACTGAGTCCCTCTTAAGTTTTTAACTTTCAAATTTGTCTACAGTGAGCCCCTGGCAATTTGTCAGTTACAGTTCAGGCTTTCTTACCTAGGCACTGTAACAGGGAAGGTTTCAACTTGTGAATTTCTCTTTAGCCATAACTCACTATATTCACCTGTCTCTCCAATTTGTTGGACTACTATTTGCCTTATGTCTTCAACTCTCTTATACATCCAAGAAGAGTTGTTAGTTTTTTGTCTGTTAAGCTTTTCACTTCTTGTCAGGATGGGGTGACAACTTCCAAGTTCCTTATATGCAGAACTGAAAACCAAAAGTTTTGATTCAATATGTTTTATACAAAGCTGACTTGTGAAAACAAATGGTGTTTTAAGCAGAGGTGGTAGAATAACTAAATATCCAAATGAAAAATAATAATTCTATTTCACTTCACATATAAAAGCTATTTTGAGATGAATCATAAACTTCTATTTCAAAGTTAAAAATAAATAGTTTTTAGAAGAAACATAGGAAATTATCATTGTGACCTTGGAGGTCGCTAAATTTTACTGGAGAATATGTCAAAACAGGTATTGTTAAAGAAAAGAAATAAATAAAATATAACTGGAGCCCATACAAATTAAAATTAATTTTTTAAAAAACTTATGAAAATGAATTTTAGTGACCTACAAACTGGCTAGTATATGTATGTATGATAATCAAGAATATGTCAATTACAAGCACAGAGTCTAGGTAACTAGCCCAAGGTCACAAGAATAGTAAGTAGTGGAGACTAGATTTAATCAGGATGTCTGACTCCCTAGTTAGTACTCTTAATGACTTTATTATGTTACTTCTCAGATTTAACTTTAATAGCATGTTTCCAAATGTGGTCAACTTTCTAGTACCAACCCCAACAATTAAGGCGGAGGACTGAATTAAAGTAAACTATTATTCTCAGGCAGAGTATTAAAAAATCTGACTCATTTATCTGTTAATAGATTTTCATTGATCTTATCTATCAAGGAACAAACTATAAACTGGAGAGTCATTTGTTAGAGTGGGTAGAAAACTCAAACCAAAGAACACTCAAATGGAGAAAGACAAAATATTTACTGGTTCATGAGCCTAAGTATGGTGACCATGAGCTAGGCACAGACAGATGGAATGGACAAGCAACTGAGGGGAACAAAAAGATAATTTTAACTATAGAATTCATGGACAAAGTCTTAAAGAATATAGAGAAGCATTTTGGGGAGTGAATGTTTCAGAAGTGATTTGATCATTATTATGTTCTACTATGGGTTAGCAAACTCAGCTTATAGGCTAAATTCAGTCTGCAACATGTTTTTGTAAATAAAAAATTTTTTGGAACATAAAAAATTTTCAAGTTTGTTGATCAAGAATATAAAGTATTTTACAACCTTATAGTAAAAATAATGAGGCACAAACTTCCAACTAAAGAAATATTGGGTAAAGATATGAGCACTTCTCAGAAGATAGATGAATGGTCACCAAGCACATGAAAAGGTGTTCAACATCATTAATCGTCAATGAAATAAAAATAAAGCCACATGAGACACAATTCGCAACTACTGGAATGAATAAATTACCCCCCAAATAATATCAAAATACTCCAAAATACTAGATGTTGAGGAGGGTATTGGCTAATTGTAATTTACTCTTGTACCCTAACAGTTTAAAATGGTTTATTTAGAAACGTTACCATTTTCTTATGAAAATTACACATGCAGCTATACTATGCCCTGGCAATTCACTTCCAAATATTTACCCAAGAGAAATAACATGCACAATAATGTACACAGCAGCCTTATCATAATAGCCCTAAACTAGAAAAAAAATCCATCAGCAGATGAATAGATTTAAAAATATATGGTATCTTACTAAATAATAACAAAATGGATTACTGATACATGAAAAAAAAAACATGAATAGATCTCAGAAACATTATGTTGAAGGAAAGAATCCAGACAATGTTACCTATAGTATAATTACATTAATTCCAATTTCAAAAACATGAAAATCTAATTTTTGCTTCTGGGGTACAGGATATCAACTTGAAAGGTACATCAGGAACTCCCTGGTAGGATGGAAATGTTCTTTATCCTTTTATGGGGATTTTTACAAGGGAACTTATAATTGTCAAATTTCATAGAACACTTAAAATTTGTATATTGTATTATACATAAATTATACCTTGCCTTTTTAAAGTTCCAGCACATCTGTTAGAGGTTATCTTTAGATTGTACTTTCCTGTAAGGGAATACAAACTGGAACCTCTAGATGAAAATGACAAAAATGTTCAAATGGTGTATTACTTTACCTATAGGCTGCTTTAGTTGGAGTGTGAAATTATGGGGGGGGGGGAAGAGTTAAAACTAATTCTATTTGCAAATGAAGTTTCATTAACATCTGAGATACACATTACATCTTGATTATAAGTATATTATCAGATATAAAAGCCTATATTTTCTCCATTCCTAGCGCCCCCCTTTTTTGTCTTTGGGGATATCACTTTATGTTGGCTGATAATTTTGCCTCACGGAGGAAGCAAGAGATGGGAGCTAAATAAATATTTATAGCTTTAAATTTATTCTATCAGGGATTTATTATATTAAGAGCTACAAGCTCTGTCACAAGTAGTTATTGATAAGTGAAGATAATGCTTTAGTTTATTACTACTATACATCTGCTCCTAGTAAAAGTCAGGAGGCTTCCTGGACTATTATTTAGTTATCTTATGAACGTCATATATACAGAATTTTATATTTGATATGACTGTTATTTACTATATATGTGAGCACTCAAGTCTCCCTAGGAATATTTTTTTCTGTGTATTAAATGTCATAAAGAATACTATTTTATCTTCCCTTTGTGGCATAAAGGTATACCTCATTTCTTCTTCCCCATTGTGCTTTGTAGATTTATAAATATATATACTTATATACAAATATATATATATATATATATATATATATATATTTTGCAAATTTAAGTTATGTGATAACCTTGTGTTGGATAAGTCTATAGGTGTGATTTTACCAACAACATTTTCCTCATGTCTGTGTCCCATTTTGATCATTCTTGGAATATTTCGTACTTTTTCATTATTGTTCTAATATGGTGATCAGTGACAGCATTCCTTGATGTTACTATTGTAATTGTTTTAGGGGACCATGAACCCCACCCACATAAGATGGCAAACTTAATCCGTAAATGTTGTGTGTGTTCTGACTGTTCCACTGGCGTGTCATTTCCCCATCTCTCTCTCTCTCCACAGGCCTCCCTATTCCCTGAGATACAGTAATATTGAAATTAGACCAATTAATACCCCTGTAATGGCCTCTAAGTGTTCAAGTGAAAGAAAGAGTTGTACATCTCTCATTTTATTTTTCTTAATTTTTTTAAAAAATTTATTTCAGAGAGAGAGTGCATGAGCGTGGGAGAGGGGCAAAGGGAGAGAGAGAAAGAATCTCAAGCATGACCCATGCTACCTGGAGCCTGACACAGGGCTTGATCCCATGACCCTGGGAACATGACCTGAGCTGAAATAAAGAGTAGGACACTCAACCAACTGAGCCACCCAGGCACCCCAGCACATCTCTCGTCTTAAACCCAAAACTAGAAATGATTACTCTTAGTGAAGAAAGTATATCAAAAGTCCAGAGAATCCAGGGGAGACTGGGTGCCTCAGTCGATTAAGCATCCAACTCCAGGTTGGGTCATGATCTCATGGTTTGTGAGTTCAAGACCTATGTGGGGCTCTGTGCTGACACCTCAGAGCCTGGAGCCTGCTTCAGATTGTGTGTCTCCCTCTCTTTCTCTGCCCCTCCCCTGCTCATGCTCTGTCTGTCTCCCACTCTCTCTCTCTCAAAAATAAATAAACATTAAGAAAAATTCCAGAGAGCCCAAAAGCTATACTTTTTGCACTAGTTAGCTGAATTGTGAAGGCAAGGGACAAGTTCTTGAAGGAAATTAAAAGTGCTGCATTGTGAACACATGGATGATAAGAGAGTGAAACAGCTTTGTTGCTAATATGGAGAAAACTTCAGCAGTCTGAATAGCAGATCAAATTAGCTACAACATTCCCATAAGCCAAAGCCTAATCCGGAGCAAGACCCTAATTGTCTTCAATTCTATGAAGGCTGAGAGAGGTGAAGAAGTGGCAGATGTCTGAAGCTAGCAGAGGTTGGTTCATGAGGTTTAAGGAAAGACGCCATCTCCGTAACTCAAGACTGCAAGGCAAAGCAGCAAGTGCTGATGTAGAAGCTGCAGCAACTTATCCAGGAGATCTGGCTGAGAAAATGAATGAATGAATGCAGCTAAACTAAACACCAGCTTTGCACTGTAGCTGAAACAGCCTTCTATTGGAAGAAGCTGCCATCTAGTATCTTCACAGCTAGAGAAGTTGGTGTCCAGCTTCAAAGCTTCAAAGGACAGGGTGACTCTCTTATTAGGACTCATGCAACTGAAGACCTTAAGTTGAAACCAATGCTCATTTACCTCTATGAAAATCCTAGGGTCCTTAAGAATGATGTTAAATCTACTCTGCCTGTGCTTTATCAAGGGAACAACAAAGCCTAGATGACAGCACATCTGTTTTCAACATGGTTGAAACCTACAACTTCCCCCTCAGAAAAAGATTCCTTTAAAAATATTACTGTTCGTTGACAATACACCCAAGAGCTATGATGGAGATGTACAAGATTAATGTTGTTTCCATGCCTGCGAACACAATGTCCATTGTGCATCCCATGGATCGAGGACCAATTTAAACTTTCAAATCTTATTATTTAAGACATGCATTTTATAAAGCTATAGCTGCCATAAATAGTATTTCTTCTGATGGAGCTTGGCAAGTAAGTTGAAAATCTTCTGGAAAAGACTCACCATTCTAGATGCCATTAGGAATATTCATGATTTTTGAGAAGAGGTCAAAATATCAACATTAACAGGAGTTTGGAAGAATTGGATTCCAACGATCATGGAAGACTTTGAGGGGTTCAAGACTTCAGTGGAGGAAGCAACCACAGATGTAGAAATAGTGAGAGAACTAGAATTAAAGGTGGTGCCTGAGAATGTTCCTGAATTGCTACAATCTTATGATCAAACTTGAACAGATGAGGAGCTGCTTCTTATGGATGAGCAAAGAAAGTGGGTTCTCGAGATGAAATCCACTCCTGGTGAAGATGCTGTGAAGATTGTTGAAGTGACAAAAAGGATTTAGAATATTACATCAACTTAGTTGATAAAGCAGTGGCAGGTTTTGAGCACAGTGAAGGAGTTCAAGTTTGGACAATTTCAAAAAAAATTTGAAAGCAGTTCTACTGTGGGTAAAATGCTGTCAAGCAGCATCACAGAGTATAGAGAAATAGTTTGTGAAAGGAAAAGTCAATTGATGCATCAAGTTTCATTGTTGTCTTATTTTCAGAAGCTACCACAGCCACCTCAATCTTCAGCCACCACCACCCTGATCAGTCAGCAGCCATCGAGGCAAGACTTTCCACCAGCAAAAAGATCATGACCCGCTGAAAGCTGATGATGATTAGCAGTTTTTAGCAATAAAGTATTTTTATTTTTTATTTATTTGTAATTTTTATTTCAGAGAGAGAGAATGTGAGTGGGAGGGGCAGAGGTAAAGAAAAAGAGAAGGAGGTTGGAAGAGAGAGAGAGAGAAAGAAAGAGAGAGAGAAAGAGAGAGAGAGAGAGAGAGAGAGAGAGAGAGAGAGAGAGAGAGAGAGAGAATCTTAAGCAGGCAGCACACTCAGTGTGGAGCCTGATATTCGGGGCTCAATCCCAGTACCCTGAGATCATGACCTGAGCTGAAATCGAGTCAGATATTCAAGCAACTGAGCCACCCAGGTACTCCAGCAATGAAGTATTTTTAATTATGGTATATACATGTTTGTTTTTTTTTTTAGACATAATGCTGTTGCACACTTAACAGACTATAGTATAGCATAAATATAACTTTTATATGCACTGGGAAACCAAAAGAAAAAAAATTCATTTGCTTTGTTGTGCTGTTTGCTTTATTGAGGGAGTCTGGAACAAACCCACAATCTCTTCTCAGGGAGGCCTTTAACCATCTTTTTCTTCAAATTATTTACATTTTCAAGATAAATGTGCTGTTAATTTCACTGAGTACATGTTTTAAAGCTCATACACACTGACATATAAGCCTAATATAGGTACTCAAATAATCAGTTTTGAGTTATAGGTATGAAATTTATATGTATTTTTTAAGATTTTTAAAATAGCAAAATGTAATTAAATAGTATTTCAAGGATTATTTTTAGAACATAACGTAATTAATGCATAAGATTAAAATAGATGCCAATCTAGATAAAAGTTCATCTATCTCAATGCTAATCCATTTACAGAATGACTTGAATTTGGGTCAAGTTGTGTAACAAAAAATGCACCAGTTAATGCTGTACCTTCCAATTTTCCAAAGCATAAAATTGCAGTCAAAAGATGAATTTTAATTTTGTCCTATTTGCTAATTATTTACTACATATCTATGTACAAGCTGTTGTCAGCCATAAGCTTCAATTTTCAACATTTATATAATGAGGAGAACTAAATCTACCTTGCTGAAGTGCTGTGATTCCATTACATCCTTCTGGTAAATTGCTGAATACACAGTAGGTACTCAGTAAAAATGAAGCCATCGTCCCTTCTATATCAAGATGCCTCAGTGTTGTATTGTTTCTAAACATGGGTGTGCAATTTTTCAGTAATTCTGTGGTCTTCAGTATCCAGACAGAATAATTACAATTGTGCTTACATAATTATTTCATAATTACATAACGGGGGTAGTTGTGGCAAAGCATTAAAAGCTGAGTCAATCTTACACCCTTAACATGCCTAAAAAATATTATTTATTTACTGGACTAATTTCTAACTCTTACCTCTACGAGGAATGTACTTTACATTATTAGTTTATGCTTCATTCCAAAACAACTATTTGCTCCCTAGAACTTTAAGATAGAAAGAATGCCATGTCATTGAAGTAGGATGGGGTAAAATAATAATGTGAGATAAAAATAGCAAATACTGTGTGCCAGACATCATTATGAAAGTGTCACATGCATTAACTCATTTAATCCTCATACCAAATATATGAATTACATACTTGAATTGTAAATTTGACCCAAGACAGAAGAGTATTTTACTTATACACATATATAATTAGTAGTACAAATATTATGGTATGTAATGTTATACAGATTTTCCATTTTTACTTAATATATTACACATATCAATTCTTATCACATATAATTCTAGCTTATGTTTATAATGTATTGTTAGATTGTTTTTAAAAATACAATTGTTGGGGCACCTGGGTGGCTCAGTCAGTTAAGCATCCAACTTTGGCTTAGGTCATGATCTCACGGTCGAGCCTCACGTCAGGCTCTGCGTTGACAGCACAGAGCCTGCTTTGAATTCTCGGTCTCCCTCTCTCTCTACCCCTCCGCTCTCATGCTCTCTCTCTCAAAAATAAGTAAATATTAAAAAAATACAATAGGTTATTTACCAGGCTGCTATTGCTAGGAATTTAAATTGTTTCCCATTTTCAGGTATACCAACAGTGTTTTTGGGAACATTGCCGAAGTAACCTTTCTTTTTTAGAATAAAATTGGCATTTGGAATTGTTGGAAAAATATATAATTATTTTTGTTGCTACAGCAACTGGTTTTTATAGAAGCTATATTAATTTCCTTCCCATCTAAAATGAGATTGTCATACCATGAGTAAAAGGCATGACTATCAATTGTTACCAGAAGTTTCTTCTATTTCCCTCCCCTTCTTCAACAGCAATAGAATTTTAGTCAAGAAAGTGAATTTCCATATTAAATACTACATTTCTCAGCAGCCTGTGGAGCTAGATTCAGCCACCTTACAAAGTTCTGGGCAATGGATGTTAGCATAGCAATTCTGTGGCAGTCCTGGGAATCTTCTTTACGTAATAGCTAAGATGTATCTTTTTTCCTCCTTCCAGTGTCCTACTGTGGGGAATGTAGATGCCCACATACCACAGCTCCCAATTCTGAAGGAGCTATTTCCTGGTAAGGGAAGCCTGCTGGAATGAGCCAGAGCTTTAGATGCCCTCACTGAGTAACATTATTCTACCAGTCCTGGACTGCAGATCTCTGGTCTTTACAGAGCAAAGAAAAAATGTCAATCTTTCTTACATCTCTATTGTTTCTGTGTTCTTCTGCTACCAAACAAATCTTAGCATGAGTGATAACAATAGAATCATGTTATTTTACTTCACATTTATTGGCTATTAGTGATATTAAGAACATTTCACATGTTTTTAGGCCATTCGTATCTCTAATGTCAATTATCAATTCCTATATTTTGTCCATGTTTTGTGATTATTTGTCTTATACTTTGGTGTATAAAAAGGTTTTTGTTTGTTTGTTTGTTTTATGCAGGCCTATACTGTTTGTCTTTTTTTTCAGGGTTCTTAGTTTTGATATTTGCATAGTCTTTTAATGGAAGATTATGTCTGAGTAGAAAATACGAAGAATGAAAAGTCTGACTCTAGGACCCATTTCATTTTTGTGTGTTTTCCTCCTTTTCCTATCAGGCTTCTAATTTGGATTTCCCTATAGAATATGTCCTATCAAAACAGTTTGACTTTGTTGGCAAGGCTGAGGATGTTACACAGCACAAAATCTCTTTTATATGTAAAATGTCTATGGTTCATCCTATACAATGTTTCAATGTATTTATTTTATTATTATTTTATTTTCTTGCTATGTGCCATGTGGAGAGTGTTACAAATATGCACAGTTTATTGTCCATATCCTCAAAAGTCTCCCCATGTTTGGTCTAGCAGTGAAATGAAAAAACATGTGCTCAAAGGAGGTGAGCAAAGTTTTCATATCCTCCTTAAGTTTCTTCTATTTAAAAGATAAAAACAGGGGTGCCTGGGTAGTTCAGTTGGTCAAGTGTCAGACTCTTGATTTTTGGCTCAGGTCATGGTCTCACAGTCATGGAATTGAGCCCTATGTCACGCTCTGCACCAAGTGCGGGGACTACTTGAGTTTCTCTTTCTCTCTCTCTCTCTCTCTCTCTCTCTCTCCCTCTGTCCTTCCCCCATTCACACTTTCTCTCAAAAAAAAAAATTAAAAAATATATAAATAAGAGCTGTGTGTTCTAAACTATTGGTATTTTATAGGAAACCTGAAGAAGCAACTGGGATTAATGCATGATTCACATGTAAATGGACTTAGGGTCTTGTAAGACATGATTACAAAGATCTAGGAAGCATTAATAAGATTCTACATAACTATTTAAGGGTCTACCTTAAAACTTTGATCTTAGCCAAAAGCCAAACATTGTGTTACTGCAAATATATTATGATAGCCCCTTCTTTCTAGATCTATGTTCTAGATTTTTGTTTTTTTCTTCTTCTCATCTTTTTCTACATTTTCTCCCTCACAGAGCTTATCTAGTTTCACTGGTATGATGAAAGTGGACATTTCCCCATGCCCATGCTTGGATTCTCTTCTGAGCTCCATACTCACACCCAATTGCCTCAATAATATCTCTTAAATATTTAGTAAATATCTCAAACAACTTGATCACAACAATAGTGATCAAACAACAAAAGTCTCCCCCTTAAGAGCAAATAGTACCACCATTTATCAAATTACTCAGGGCGAATCCTAGATATTATTTTTGTCTTTATTTTCCTGATACAGCTATATACAATTCACCAATAAGTCCTTTCTACTCTAACACCAACAAATATTTCATATCTTATCCCTTCTAATCATCTCCATTGCTAAAACCATAGTTATAGCCACCATTATTTCTTGCCCCTCCCCCGTTCATGCTCTGTCTCTCTCTGTCCCAAAAATAAATAAAAACGTTGGGCTGGGGCGCCTGGGTGGCGCAGTCGGTTAAGCCTCTGACTTCAGCCAGGTCACGATCTCGCGGTCCGTGAGTTCGAGCCCCGCCTTGGGCTCTGGGCTGATGGCTCAGAGCCTGGAGCCTGTTTCCGATTCTGTGTCTCCCCTGCCCCTCCCCCGTTCATGCTCTGTCTCTCTCTGTCCCAAAAATAAATAAACGTTGGGAAAAAAAAATTAAAAAAAAAAAAAGTTGGAAAAAAAAATTTAAAAATGTATCCAATAGAGCATATTGGCCCTCTGCTTACAACACCTGAAATAGTTCTAGCACACTCACAATATATTCCTAATGTAATCCCAGAGCCAGCAAGAACCAAATAAGTTGGATCCTGCCTACCTTACCTCTTACTTCTCTGATCTTATTATCTTCCACTGCTCCTTTGTTTGCTTTGGTCGCTCTAGTTTTCCATATATGCATTGAGTATGCTGAGTCTATTCTACTCTCAAGGTCTCTACATCCACTGTTAAGGGGCTGGGAGGACTACTTCAAGCAGAAGAAAGACAACTTTGGTTAAAGCAATTCTGCACACATTTGTTGGCCAGAACAAATCACATAGCTACACATGTGCCTAACTTTAAGAAGGAGGGGAACCACACTCTGACTATGAGCTCTTAAGGAAAGAAAAAGTATAAATCAATGAACAGTATTGATGGCTTTTATATAAGATTGGAGACGTACAGGCACATTTGAAGATATAAAAGCAGAAATTAAAAAAATAAATAGAATTAAGTATTATCATGATAGAATGAATGAACTATCTATGTTGGTGAAGTATCCCCAATACAAAAGAATATCT
Organism: Prionailurus viverrinus; assembly: GCF_022837055.1. Lineage (NCBI taxonomy): Eukaryota > Metazoa > Chordata > Mammalia > Carnivora > Felidae > Prionailurus > Prionailurus viverrinus. The sequence continues at coordinate 46,454,103 of NC_062565.1, forward strand.
AGAACTCCCTCAAAATAAATATGGAATAATGAACATAGGGAAATCACTTATTTAAAGTAGCCATAATTACTAAATCAAATATAAATAAAAGGACAATAAATCTGGTTATCTCTACTCAAAATAGGTTATTTCCCTATTTAGAGGAATTAAAATCATTTAGTGTTAAAATATAATGATAAGAGTCAAAGTAAGAGAATTCAAGTTTGAGATGCATAATTAGGAGGGACACAAAGCAGTCACAGCTTTAAAAATTTGTTCATGACATTTAGCAGTGATTTCTTTTACTGTGCTCTTAGTATATATATTTATCTTCAATTATAGATTTTTTAAAGCACTAATTTTTTGAAAAAATTATTTCATCCACATATTAACATGAAAATTTGCATAGAAAAGCATTAGCAAGTATTACAATGATCTTTATTCCTAGTTTCAATAAATAATAAATAAAATTGACATATATTTAGTTACTCTTTAATTAGTTTGTTTCTATGCAAAATGATACTTGAATTAAATGAGACAAATAGAATGTTATCAGTAATTACAAATAATCCAGTCAAATATTAATATCTGTAAATAATTAAATGACCCTTGGAGGTTAGAGGCACCAAGCCCCCACACAGTTGAAAACGTACCTATAACTTCTTATTCTTTCAAAACATAACTACTGATAGACTAGTGTTGATCAGAAGCCTTACTGGTAACATAGTCAACACATATTTCGTATGTTATATGTATTTTATACTATATTCTTTTTTTAAATGTTTGTTTAGAGAGAGAGTGTGTGAACAGAGGAGGGGCAGAGAGAGAGGGAGACACAGAATCCGAAGCAGGCTCTGAGCTGTCAGCACAGAGCCTGACACAGGACTCGAACTCATGAACTGTGAGATCATGACCTGAGCTGAGGTCGGACACCTAACCGACTGAGCCACCCAGGCACCTCTGTGCTATAATCTTAAAAAAACATTTTTTAAAAGAGGATCTAATGGGAAAAAGACAGTCTCTAACAAATGGTGCTGGGAGAACTGGACAGCAACATGCAGAAGAATGAAATTAGACCACTTTCTTATACCACTCACAAAAATAAACTCAAATGGATGAAAGACCTAAATGTGAGACAGGAAACCATCAAAACCCTAGAGGAAAAAGCAGGCAACAACCTCTTTGACCTCAGCCACAGCAATTTCTTACTCAACACATCTCCAAAGGCAAGGGAATTTTAATGTTTATTTATTTTTGAGAGAGAGAAAGACAGAGGATGAACAGGGGAGAGGCATAGAGAGAGGGAGACACAGAATCCAAGAAGGCTCCAGGCTCTGAGCTGTCAGGAGAGAGCCAGATGCGGGGCTCAAACTCATGAATTGGGAGATCATGATCTGAGCCAAAGTCTGATGCTCAAATGACTGAGCCACCCAGGCGCCCCTATTCTATATTCTTACAATAAAACAAGTGAACGATAAAGAGAAAATGTCAAGAAAACCATAAGAGGACACACATTTACATCACTATACTGTATTTATTTTAAAAAAATCTGTGGGGCACCTGGGTGTTCAGTCATTTGAGCATCAGACTTCGGCTCAGGTCATGATCTCACAGTTCGTGAGTTTGAGCCCCACATCAGGCTGACAGTGCTGAGCCTACTTCAGATTCTTTGTCTCCCTCTCTTTCTCTGCCCCTCCCCTGCTGTGTACACTCTCTTGCTCTCTCAAAACCAAACAGCAAATTTTTTTTAAAAATTAAAGAATAAAAACATCTGCACATAAGTGGACTGCACCATTCAAACCTGTGTTGTTCAAGGGTCAACTGCGTGCAATTTTGTTTTATAGGACATATTTTTTCCACTATATATTCTTGCACAAAATTATAATAATTTACAACTCATATTACTAATTGCAGCATTTCTGAGGTTGGAAATTGTACATACATACGCAGAAAGTTACATTAACTACTAGTTAGTGAAGTGTATAGAATCCTATTAGACGTAAGGTAGTCACATGGAGCAGCAGGAGAGGTCACATACCTCAGTGTAACTTGCCTTTGTCCCCAGAGTTGCTAGAAGGGCAGTCAACTACTAGTGACTAAACATGCCAGGTAGTGTCTTTTTGGCTCAACAATTCAGTCTTTGACATCCACATTCATAGTCTGAAATTACATCACCATTATAGCAGAGCCAACATAAAAGTTCATTTGTGTCTCTTTAAGGAAATATTTATAACCAGTTGAATACCATCTAGCTCTTTTGTCTGTGGTCAATAAAGGGCATTTTAAAGGGACTTGATTTCCAACTCTGGTATAATTTTTCAACTCTAATGTAAAAATATGCCTTGAAAAAAACCCCTATATTTAATAATGGCATTCAACTTGAATGCTATTTGCAGTGAAACCAAATTTGCTTAGTGTCTACCTCCCTACCAAGAAATTCAACCCCTAGCCTGTTTTTGTTTGGACTGTGAACTGTTTTTTTTTTAATTTTTAAAGGATTGTTACAAAACAATAAAGAGAAAAAGAGAGAAAACAAAAAAGAATATTATGACAAAGATAGGATGAGACCTGCAAAGCCTAAAATATTTGCTACATGGTATTTTACTGAAAAGGTTTCCAACTCTTCCTCTAGTTCATCATTTAGGGGTACATAATTATTGCATTTATATTTACAGTCTCCTAGTTATGTGTGCATGAAAACGCAAATACATACGAATGTTAGATTCCGTTTTAGAGTCACACGTACGCAAATCTATGGAATCTCAATTGTAGTCAGAACTTATCATGGAGAGTCACACAAGCATGCACAGGGTACAGACCCTCAAATACCAAGTGCAAGGTAGGCTGCTGGCAGATATTTCAGGGAAACGGAGATGAAGTTCCCAGCAATGCTAAAGGCTCACCATTCACTTTCCAGCTATATTTTAACGCTTAATAAACACACAATCGTGTGTTTACTTAATGTTTTTCCTCCCCCAACCCTCATACCACCTCAAATTACCCATAACACCTCCCTCAATGAAAGAAGCATTAGCTTCTGAGTCTTAAGGATGAGACCTCTGCATTTTCTTTGCTTGTTTAGGGCAAGAAATGAAGTGCTGCCTCTTTAATTGGCAGAAGCACGCAGGAGGAGCGTACCTTTAATTTAGTGCTGGGATACCTCACTTGCACCCTGGCTGTTGTCTTATTGGAGACGGCAGCCTGCCTGAGATCCTCTAGCACTGAAATAATATCATCCAGCACGCATTTCTTATCCTGATTTTTCAACACACACAGATGGGAAAAAGTATAATTATAGCCCTTGTGGTTCACCTTCATTTCCAGCACGGCTCGGTGGGTCTGCAGGATCCCCCTCATCCTGGAGCAAAATATTGTCCCCGGGTGGGGAGAGGAGGATCACCCTGCCATACCTCCCAGGGGTGTGTAAGTCCAAATAGAGCTGGCTTTTGGACTGGTCCAGGGGGAAAAGGCTGCTGGCCAGGCTGCGCTCGACCTTGGCCAGGCTGTGGCTGGGAGCGACCAGGCGCTCCAGGTCGCCCTCGGGCTGGAAGCGGTTGAGCGCGCTGAGGCCGAAGGTGATGGTCAGGACTGCGGGCACGGTGAGGAAAAAGACCGGGTGCCGGCTCACGCACAAGCCCAGCCTGTGGCAGCACGACTGGAGCCCTCTGCAAAGCACCTGCCGCAGTATCATCTACCAAGTCTGGCACAGTAACAGGTGCAACATCAGACCCCCTGCACCTCTCACGGTCACCTGTCCAACTGATAGCCAACCTCGCAGCGCTGTAGTGGTCACCCTAGAGGTCTCCCCCTTTTGCAGGCCCTTCATCGCACACACAGTCTCTTGGGCAAGTGCTTCTCAGGCGCACTCCCTGTGCCCTTTGCACTTTTCAAACACTGCCGCAGGTGTTACAAGACAGCAAATACTGAAAGCAGGTAACTTCTGTCTGCCTACCACCCCTTCCCCTTTTCCTTCACTCCTCCTGTGGTCCTCTTCTCTAAGCCTTCCTGGCAGTGTGGCAGCACCCACACCCACTCCACCTGCCCACCCCCAGCCACCTCAGTGGAGGTGACCCAGGAGGAGCCCTTCCACCTATGTGTATTTCCTCTGTGCCCTGAAGAATTATGGTTCCTAACTTGAAGGTCTGTAAAAATGAGATACGTGCCTTTGTGTGCCACTGGATGAGTCAGAGTGAAGGGGTGGTAAAACAAGGAGGAATATTTTCCTTGAGACACATTTTGTTGTTGCTGTCCCCATCCCTTCCTTAAGCAAGAGAGGGGAGGAGGTAGTCAAGGGAAGATAGTGATAGCTCCCTAAACTGGGGTCTATTGAGAGCCAGAAAAGCTGGGAATATGGATTTGAGAAGGCAACTGTACACTGTCCAATATCCTTCCACTCACTAATTTTGGTTTGGGTTGATGAAACAAAGCAGAGAAGGCTATGTTGCCTTTCTACTGCATCAGTGGCCTTGGGCTCTTTGCAACACACCTCTCAAAATCTGCTGCTAAGGCTGCAGAGAAGCAAGGTCTCTGCAGGGCCCCTGGGTTCTTCACGGAGGTGAGAGGGGCCTGCCTTGGCTGGCCGTGCTGGCTATCCACCCTCTGCTGACGCGCAAAAACAAAACAAAAAACAAAAAGTTGCTCAAGCTGAACGGTATCCTACCATGCCACATCAGAGTTTTACCCCTACCCCCACTCCCAACGTGTTTGACTCCCTGGAGGTGGCCAGACAAATGTGTCTGAGATGTTGTGCTACTTTCCTTCTCTGAGCTGAAGTCCAGCAGCAAACTGATGACATTCTGGTTATCTACACCGTGTTTGTTTTTTTTCTCGAGACAGGAGGAAAGACGGTAGTGTAAAGGAGGCTGATAGTTACATTTGACTGACATGGGAAACAGGAGATGCATTTATTTTATGAGAAAAGAAAACTAAAACCTCCAGAGAGTTCAATCACTTCAACCTTGGCAGAACTCCTTCTAAAGCACTGGAAGGGGGTGCTCTGGACATTTGTGGATTCAGAAAGATTGTAAGTTTTAACTCTTCTGAGGTATCCAGTGGTGTGCTATTCTGTTTAAATATTTGAAATGTCTTACCATAAAAGTTAAAGAAGGGATATATGTGTTTCTACACATATAGAAAAATCTACATATATATATATATGTAGATTCAAAAGATATATAGATGTAAGCAAATATATAACATATATATACATGCATGTATAAAATATACATATACACACATTTACATACACACACATACACACATAAATGAATTATAATGCAGTCCTTGGAAGGTTTCACAAGCTCATGCCACAAGAGGAAGATAAATTGAGAGCCAAATCTAAGATGAGAATTGACTCTGTAATTAGCTCTTTTTAAAGTTTCATACTAATCTCCTTACTTATTTACAAGGTATGACCTGTTGTCTGATATAATTTAAATATTGTATCAAGTATTCAAAAAACATTTACATACAAAAGTTCTCAAATGTGACTTTAGATTCTGTCTCCCTGATTTGTTACTTCGATCTGCATGCCCCCAAATCTAACCCAAACATGATTCTTACTCTAAAAGTTTTGCAACATCCATGGTCAGTATTTGAAAAAGAGAAAAATGAAAGAGTCTATGTGTACATTTCGTTTAACCTTTGCAGTGCATTTTGCTAGTCTTGATATTTTCAAAGAAGAAAAGAAAAATCTAGACATCCTCTCTCTTGTCTCAAGAAACAACCAATATATATAATTTTTTTCTGCACATGCCATATATCAATATGGTATTAAAACATTTATCATACTTCAGTAAGAACAGATTTTTAAAGATTAAACATAATTTTTTTCAAGTATTTGAAACCATTTCCCACTAGTTCTCACCATCTATAAACCTCCTTCCCTGAACTCCCAGGTTGAGCATCATGGACCTTCCCAACTTTCCCATGACACCTTGAGCATAACTTATCTTCTTATACTGATACTTGGTCACATCTGTTTTCTGAACTGGAATGATTCCTGGGTAGTGTCTATAGTGTCTAAATTTGCATTGGTGCTCTTCATACAACACTTAGCAAAATAACTGTAAAGTAAAATAAACTAAATTCTAGGCCCGATCCATTCTGCCACAGAAAAAATGCAACTATTAAGGATAACTCAGCCATTGGCTTAGATACCAAGGTTGCACTCTGTGGCTGGTGCAATCTGTCTCTTTTCCTGTTTGCCTTGTGCCCATTCTTTCTTAGTTTCCAAGTACCTCTGGGAGTCTGACTGTTGTCCAGCCCTCTTTGCCAGGTCTCTTCTCCTTACCTTTCTGCCACTCCTCATTCTGTCCTGCACTTCTGCAATGGATGGAATTTTTACGGTTTTCTCTTCTTAATTCTTTTTAGGAACAGGTGCCATATAGGTTGCAAGGTCATGTATGAAAACAAAGAAGTAGTTGTAAAAATAAGTGGCTGTGGAAAATATGCTTCTTTAAGATATTTAACAATTGGTTTATCGTTCACAAGCTTTGTGAAGAAGGCCTTGGAATGGGGAGAAGTAGTCCATATAATCAGCGAGTTTACAATAACGTTAAATTTGGGGGCTGCATCTAATGGTCCACATGGAGAAAGTGAAGGAGTCTAAGTATTAGTGACAGGGTAAGATTTACACAGGGGAAGGGAAGGAAAAATAAGATAAAAACAGAGAAGGAGGCAGACCATAAGACTCTTAAATACAGAGAACAAACTGAGGGTTGCTGGTGGGGTGTGGGGTGGGGGATGGGCTAAATGGGTGATGGGCACTTGTGAAGATGAGCACCGGGTGTTCTATGTAAGTGATGAAGCACTAAACTCTACTGAACTATTATTACACTATATATTAACTAACTTGGATTTAAATAAAATTAAAAAAAATATTTACATTCTAGAAAGAAAAGGTGTGCTGCAATAAAAGAATTATCTGGAAGATGTCAAACAGGAGATGAGAATGCCAGTGTGGAGGCTTATAGTTAATTTTAGAAAAAGTTGATGATTTAGGGAATTAGAGGGGAAAAAGAACTGCAAGGACATGTGGGTTATGTAAGAGCAACGTGGCCAGGACTTGGAGATGACTACGTGTGAATGTGCTAAAAGTGAACCACAGTCATTCTTTTTTTTATTCTTTTTTTTTATGTTTATTTATTTATTTTTGAGAGAGAGAGATGCGGAGAGAGAGGGAGACAGAGAATCCCTAGCGTGCTCTGTGCTCACAGCGCAGGGCTCGAACCCACAAACCATGAGATCATGACCTGAGACAAAATCAAGAGTCAGAATCTTAACCGACTGAGCCACCCAGGCGCCCCAAACCATGGTAATTCTTGGGTGCTCAGCTTGTATACATAAGAATAAAAACAACATTATTAATATTCTAGCTTCAATATCAGTCACAGCAGTAAAACAGGTATTTAAGAGTAGACAACTTTGCAAGCAAACACACATGGTTTAAATACAGATGTTTGTGCTCTGTGTAACAGTGGCTAAATCATGCAGCTATTCTAATTTTCAGTTTCCTCAGCCTTAAGGACACAATAACAATGTTTACTTCTTATAGCAATGCCAAGGAACAAAATGAGGTACTGTATTTAAAGAATTTAGGACAGTACATGGCAGATGATAAATACTCAAAAATTTTATTGTTTTGCTATTGCCTTGTAGATAGATACTTAATAGCTACAATGGGAAAAGGTGCATGTGTAGGCATGTATATATGCGTGTGTATGTACATGAAGATGTATATCAATGTATTAAATGTTTTGTAATAATTTGATCAAATATTTGATAAATAATTCATGAAAGAAAAGATTAAAACAAAGCCTGTCTATATATTCAATAGTTGTATATGGATAGATACAAACAGGTTTGTTAATTACTTTTAAGAATTTTTATGGATTTTGGAGAGGTTTTCAATTCTGAGTAGAGTTTTTTTGTTTTTTTAATTTTTTCTTTTTCAACGTTTATCTATTTTTGGGACAGAGAGAGACAGAGCATGAACGGGGGAGGGGCAGAGAGAGAGGGAGACACAGAATCGGAAACAGGCTCCAGGCTCTGAGCCATCAGCCCAGAGCCCGACGCGGGGCTCGAACTCAGGGAGTGCAAGATCGTGACCTGGCTGAAGTCGGACGCTTAACCGACTGCGCCACCCAGGCGCCCCTCTGAGTAGAGTTTTGAGGACATAAACTAGTGACTAAATTCAAATTTGTGAAATGTTTAGCATTTATCAGATTTTGTGTTCCTGCTTCATACACACTACCCCCATTTAATTCTGACTAAAACTCCTATTGCATGGACTTTATCATCTAAATTGTATAGATTTTTAAATGTTTATTTATTTTTGAGAGACAGAGCATGAGTGGGAGAGGGACTGAGTGGGGGGGACAGAGGATCTGAATCGGGCTCTGCTCTGACAGCAAAGAGCTCAATGTGGGGCTCGAATTCACAAACCGTGAGATCATGACCTGAGCAGAAGTCAAACATTTAACCAACTGAGCCAAACAGGTGCCCCAGATTTTACAGATTTTTCTACATTTCTTAGAAGTTCACTTGCCTATGGTTCCTTAGACAGGAAAGATTTATAACTTAGTTTGTCTAATGCCCAAGCCAGTCTTTTTACTACATCAGAATGTGTGAATCGGAATAAAGTGATGGGAGTTCTTGTATGCTAGCATATCATTTGTATCCATTAGTATTAAAAATAATTTTTTTCAGGGTGCCTGGGTAGCTCAGTAGGTTAAGCATATGACTCTTGGTTTCAGCTCAGGTCATGATGTCACGGTTTGTGGGGTGGGTTCGAGCCCCACGTCAGGCTCCACACTGACATCACTGAGGCTGCTTGGGATTCTCTCTCTCCCCACCTTTCTGTCACTCCTCCACTCATGCTCGCTTTCTCTCAAAATAAATAAACTTAATTTAAAAAAATACTCAAAAAAGCTTTTCTCTCATATATTCTTGCATTTCTTATCCACTTATCTAAGTGTTTCCTGGATTCTGTCAGTTTAGTCCTTTTGTACAAATGCCAAGAAAGTTGCCAATCCGTAATGGGGGCTTTTCTTTAATCGGCAGCATTTATGACTCAACTCTTCAGAAAGTAAACAAGGCAGGAGATGCTACATCAATAGGTCTTTGCAATGAAAAACATAGAAAAATAGCTAAAATAATAGCAATACCATATATATATTTCTTGGAATTGTCAACTGGTTTTTAGCACTTTACATTTATTAATAAATACAAGTCCTGTCACATTCCATTCCACTTAAACTACATCAGAATGTGTGCCCTCTAGTGTTTGTTCAAAGGAAACGATTCAATTAACTATTAATGAGCGCCTGCAACTTTGTAATTATAGTACTCAAATTTACAGCAAAATGTGGTTTTCGGGAAAAAAAAGAATGCCCTCCAAATCATTTTTAATTAAAATTTTAATGATTTTTAAAATTTTTATCAAAATCAAATCAAATAAGTGCATGAGGGGGTGTCATGAAAAATAATTGCCCTGCTCCACCCATTCCCATCACCATCCTCTCTCCCAAGAATAAACATTCTAAAATGCTTAGATGTTTATTTGTTTAGTTACTACAATGTTGCTAAGAGTTATATTTCTGTATCTATACTCACTAATTTAGACCAAGGCTTTTCAATTACTTTTTTTTTTTTTTTTTAAATAGGCTCACGACTCTGGGCTTGAACTCATGACCCTGACATAATGATTATCACTGCTTGGCACTTTGTATGTTCAAAGTTTGAAATGAGCCCTTCATAGACATTTTTTTACTTTAGTGCACACATGAAGCCTGTGAAACTCAAAACAAAAGGAAATCCAGGCTCTGGGATATTAAACTACTCATTTAAATGCTAGTTTAAGTGATGGAATCAATATTGGAAAACATTTCATTTTAACTCCAAGTTCTATGTGCTCAATTTCTGAACTCTACAGGAGCTGCACAAAAGCAAAAGGGGGAAAATAAACAGGAATTATTATTGACCCAACCAGAGGAAATGTTTTAACACTTTGTATACCCTCCCATGATTTTTTTCTATGCATAAATGAGGGTAGTCATGGTATAGCCTGTTTTTCATACAAAAAATATGTACTGAACAATTTTTCATGTTGGTATTTTCTTTTCCATCTTCATAGGCAATAGCCACATGTTACCTTTCATTATATGGGTGTGTCCTAATGTATCTAACTGTTATCTCCTTTGGGAATATTCTGTTTTCTATTTTCTGTGGTAGTAAAGAATGCTGAGTGAGTTTAATTCTAGCTAGATCCCCAGATATCTATAAATAACTCTCTCAGAGAAATTACTGGAAGTGTCACTGCTGCATCAACACATAGGCATGTTATATGTTGCCAGACTGAAATATTATACCACCGTTCCCCTGTACTAACAGGATATTCTAATAATTATTTTTTCACATAACCTAAGACCTGGATGAGAGCCACTAAGCATTCTCATTACCCTTTTATTAAACACACTTCATTGTAGCACTACTGGAGAAAAGTGTGGTTTGGCAGAGAGAGAGAGAGAGAGAGAGAGAGGGAGAGAGAGAGGGAGAGAGCGAGCGAGCTCACAATGTATCTACTTCCAAGTTTTTATGGCTATCCTGTGTAACAAAAGACTAAGAATTTTGCATCTAATTTCAACAGTGTGCAGTAGGGTCAAGGGTATAAAAGGAGTATTTGGAATTGTTTTCCCTCTTAGTTTTTATTCTTTTGTAACAAACTGTATTTATAGGGGACTCACTCTCTCTGTCACACAGACTTTCTCTCTCTCTCTCTCTCTCTCTTTTTAATAAAGGTTACTTATTTATTTTGAGAGAGAGCGCAAGTTGGGGAGGGGAAGAGAGAGAGAGAATCCCAAGTAGGCTCCACACTGCCAGCAAAGCCTGACATGAGGCTCGAATCCACAAAACTGTGAGATCATGACCTGAGCCAAAACCAAGAGTCAGATGCTTAAACAAGTGAGCCACCCAGGCACCACCCCCCCCCCCTTTCTTAAACAGAAGTCACTCAGTCCTAGTGCATGAATACCTTTAAATAAGAATTGTTTTTGTTTAATTTCTGTTGTTTGCTGATTTCCCTGCCTTGCGTCCCTCTTTGGGCCTCTCTGATACCATTAGGAGTTGTATCCTTCTATTTGTCGTTCCCTTCTCTTTCTGGCTTTATCTATTTCAGAACTTCTCTGTGTTACTCAAGGTCATCAAAAGGACACGACTGCTAGTTGACCTTCAAGTTGGACCTGGGCACTCAGAGGCCCCTCACTGCCTCCCCTGTCCTTGGAATATGGGTTCCAATTGCCTTTCCTGCTCCCAGAGGCGGTTCCAAGGACATAGCCTTGAGATAGTGAAATGGTGTTGAGAAAGCCTGAATGGTGTATGTGACTGAACCCAGTTAAGACCTCTACGTAAACTTTTCCTATTTGGTGGGTGGAGGGATCCACTCCTATTGCTGCCACCAAAGACCAGCTTGGCAAGTAAGTTCCTTTTGCTTATTCTAATTTCTATAGATCAACTTGGCATAGCCTGTGTCTTTCTTGTCTCTCCCTGCCCTATGAATACAGGAGCTGGTTTAAGATTTCAACTGAGAAACTCCCAAGGGTGTTGTTAATCAACACCCTGTGCTCTCACAAGGATAACATAGTTAATCCCATAATGTGCATGGTGCTGTTAAAACAGTAACTACCTTTAAGCAATGGCGATAGGATATGTGAAAGGCCAATTAGTATATGAAAAGGTGCTCAACATAATGTTATTAGAACAAGGCAAATTAAAATGATTTACTACTACACATCTACTAGAATGGCTCAAATCCAACACACTAAGAGCAGCAAATGCAGATGAGGATGTGAAAGAATAGGAATCCTCATTCATGAAAAATGGTACAGCCACACTGGAAGACAGTCCATAATTTCTTACACAGCTAAAGGCAGTCTTATCATATGATCTATCAGTCTTATACTCTTGTGTTCCTACGTATTTACCCAAATTAGTTGAGAACTTGTGTCTACACAAATACCTGAACACAAATATGTATAGCAAGTTTATTCATAATCGCAAAAATCTGAAGCAACCTAGGTTACTTTAACAAATGATGGACAAACTGTGGCACACTCGTGCAATGGAATATTATTCAATGACAAAAAGAAATACACTATCTAGCCATGAAAAGACATGTAGGAACCTAAACTGCATATTGCTAAGTAAGAAAAGTCAATCTGAAAAGGCTTTACTCTGTATGGTTCCAGCATAGGACATTCTGGAAAAAGCATAACTACAGAGACTATAAAAGGATCCGTGGTTGTCAGGGGCTATGGGCCCCTGTCAGGGGCTAGAAGAAAGTGATGAATATGTGAACAGAGGGCATTTTAGGACGGTGAAACAAGTCTATACAATTTTGAATACATTATGTTATGCATTTGTCAAAACCTGTAGAAATGCACAACACAGAGTGAGCCCTAATGTAAACTGTGGACTTTAGTTCATAATAATGTATCAACAGTAATTCATCATTTACAAAAAAAACATATCATACCAAAGAAAGATATTAATAACAGGAGAAACCATGAGGCAGAGAGGGAGTATATAGGAATTCTCTTTAGTTTCTGCTCAATTTTCTATAAACCTAACTGCTCAGAGAAATAAAACCTAATACTTAAAAAATTTGAGGAATTTTATGATGTTGGTAATGATGGTGTTATCTCACATTTAACAAGTTTCTGTATTATGGGGTATAAAATTTAAATGTATATATTATTATTATTATTATTTTTATTTTTATTATCATTCCATTAGCCATTATTATACTGTAATTCATATAGGATTTAAAATTTATATATAGCCATAAACTAGTAGTTGGAAAAGGCTGGTCTTAAATCATATCTATTGTTATCCAAACTCCATATACATTTAATCCTACAAAACCCACCTCACTTGTTGGTGGTTTTTTGGTTTTGTTTGTTTTTTTGTTTGTTTGTTTACTTGAACTAAAGTTAACACCCCTATCTTTAATGCCTTACTCTTTAATTCTTTAATAATGAAAAGGTATGCTAGACTATAAAGCACCTAAGAGGAATCTAGATTTTAACTCTTGTACTGTACATCTGGGCATCCATCAAAATAAAACCCTCAGGCTAAAAGCTAACTTTAATATGAGCTTATCTCTACAATTCTTGCTTTCTTTTTGCCTTTGTCCTTTATAGATTTCTTACTATTATAGCTATTCATACAGACACATATACACACACACACAGCTATAATACTGTCCTACCCAGCGTGGGCTGCTACAAAAAAAAATTATAGTCTGGGTAGATGAAACAATATACATTTATTTCTCACAGTTCTTGAGGCTGGGAAGTCCAAGACTTATTAGTGAGAGCCATCTTCTTAGCTTGCGGATGACTGCCTTCTTTCTGTGCCCTCATATGGCAGAGAGGGATGAGAGAGTGAGCAAGCTAGCTCTGATCTTTTTCTCCTTATAAGGACACTAATTCCATCACCAGGCCCCACCCTAAGGACCCCATTTAAATGTAATTACCTCCTAAAGTCCCCACGTCCAAATATTATCACATTCGTGTTTAGTGCTTCAACATGAGGATTTGGGGAAGTGGGGCACAAACATTTAGTCCATAACGAATCGTATTTTATATCTAATGCTTGCACTGGAAGTATCTTTCATGATATCTCCTATAACACTGTGAAAGGTAAAATGAAATGGGGTCACTTAGGTAAAAATGTTTTAAAACTGAGCCGGGAAGCTGTTAAGGAAATGGGCCTGATGCACATTCCTACTAGACGGAACCATGAACTTTTGAACTGTGCCACACTGCAAATATTTTAAGGACTCATCCTAAACACTGACAATTTGCTACATTAAGATACTTTGCTTATTGACCGCCTTAGTAACCAGTAATAGTCAGCCATGATTAATTTTCTGCCGCTGACAACAATCAAATTCTTTGTAAACAACAAAAGTAAGCATTCCCTCTTGTGTTCAAAAACCTTTGACTTTTGCTCCCTCGGGAGGTGGGGGGCACTATTTGGGTTGCTTCCCAAACCTGTGTCCCTTGAATTGTAATTCTGAGACCCTAAATAAATGTTTTTGTTTTTATTTTAGCTCATCTTCTTTTCTCAATTGACAACATCTTGCTAGAAACATAAGTGCACTGTCAATTTTATATTAAATTCTCCAAATTAAATATGTAGTGGATTTTTAATTTCTTACTTTAAAATGGATTGAATGTTGTTTCTAGTCTATAGCTTCCATTGAGCAAGCTTATTTCTTCAAAATGCATAAAATATGAAGAATACTTTTTATGAGTAGCTGACCCACAAATGTTACTTTAATACTTGCAATAATACTTCCATTCTTCTTGTTCCATAGGATTTAGCATATTTTTCTCTATTTGAAATAAGTTCAGACACTAAAAAAATATAGACCAAATTGTATTAAAACTGACCATATACCCTTTATCCAGATTCCCACATATCAACATTCTGCTACACTTGTTTTGTCATTCTGTATGTGTGTGATCATATTCAGATGTATACATGTAGATATACAGAGATAAAGATGTAAATGTAGGTAAAGATATATTTGAGGTGTTTCAGTAAGAGGCAGACAAAATGCTCTTTACTTCCAAATATTTCACTGTGTATTTTCTAAAAATGAGGGTATTCTCTGTAAACACATGACACTTAACAAAATCAGGAAATTTATATTGGTGTAATACTATTATCTACTCTACACACTGTTGAAATTTCATTGATTTTCCCAGTAAGGCCCTTTCATTGGTTTGGGATTAAATTCTGGATATCATGTCTTGTTTAGTAGTCATGTTTCATTATTCTCCTTTAATCTGGAACTGTCCCTAAATCTTTATCTTTTTTAATTTAAATAGTTTTGAAGATTACTGAGCTGTATTTTATAGACCATTCCTCAATTTGGACTTCCTCACCATAAAACATTGGGGGAAAATTACATCATTATTTCAAATCTCAAAACTGTATACTGAGTAGGCATTATAAATCATAAAACTTTGAAGAAACTTTTTTATTACCATTATCCCTAGAGAGTGTCCCATGTTAATTCCCAGTCAAGCCAGTCCCTAAGCGCGGGAGGCAACAGCTTCTGATCTTTTCCCACAACAGATGATTTTTCCTATAATAGAATTTCTCTTCTAAGTAAAGTTTTTATCCTATCTGTACGTTCTTCCATGAGAACTAGAAAAATGTTTAAATGTTCATGTGCATGTGTTATCAATTTCTGGTTTTTAATATAAGGGTTGAATATACTTTCCATCTACTCTAATCCCCCTCTTGGTTCACAATATTTTCTTTTTCTTAGGGTCAGCCCTGAACACAGGTAAAGCTCAGCATGGCACTGACTACAGCTATCCCCAGGCAAAGCACTTTTATGACATGCTTCATTAGATAAAAATAGTTTTTGAAACTAGTATAAAAGTTTTCAACCTTGAATCTTAAGTTATCTTACAAACATTAATTCTTTCAGAACTGATGCAAGACACATACTATTGAATTACAGATTTATGGGGTCTTGGAGATGAATGGGACTTCAGAAGATATCTAGCCCAATTTCCAGATTTTAAAGATAACTAACACTGAGAGCAAGTCAGGTGAATTAACCTGCCCAAATCAACCCTTACCCTCTTGGCTTAAAGACAATAAAGCAAAAATACCAATCCATAGAAAACACTTCTGATTTAACTATAAATTAATTTTGTGTGCCACTTTCCAGTTTTAAGGGTGAATCCACATGCATTATGTGGAAGTGGGACTGAGGAATGGGGCGGATGTCATAGAGGAAAACTGGTTTGTGATGTGATGCGTCAGGTATAGGCATCCTTTAGGGCAGTTCAAATTTAAGAGTTGCTGTATCTGAAGAAATTAACAATTAAGTCCATGTTCCTCCTTATAAAGCTTGGTGATCAGGAATTTCTTCAGACATGTCTGTTTATCAAATCTGACTCTCTCCTGTCATTTTCAAATTACTATACTACCTGAACATCCTCCTTTCTTTTTTCTTCTTCCCTCCCTTACCCACACATGTAAGTCGCCCAACATTTATAACATTTATGAAAGAAGAAATAAAGGAAAAATGATGAAGAATATGGAAAGTAACTATTAAAAAAAACAGCTGTGACAGGAGCACCTGGGTGGCTCAGTGGATTAAGCTTCTGACTTTGGCTCAGGTCATGGTTTCATGGTTCGTGGGTTTGAGACCCTCGTGCGGCTCTGTGCTCACAGCCTGGAGTCTGCTTTGGGTTTTGTCTCGCTATCTCTCCCTACCCCTCCCCTGCTTGGACTCTGTCTCTCTCTCAAAAATAAACAAACAAACAAACAGACAGACAGACATTTAAAAAAAAACAGTTGTGACAGTGGTTAGGACATGATAGAAACTTTTGTATCTCTTGAGAGTAACAAGCATAAATATTCCTGAAAAGATAATCTTCATTGAGCTTTTATTTCAAGTTAGTGATGTGTAGGTACTGTGGTCAAGGCACTTGCAAGTTTTAAGGAAAAACAATCTTAGTAAGGAGCAGAGTGTGCTGAGTGCCTGAATTATGGTGGTAGTGAGTGGTGGTGGGAAACTGATTAATGTTGAAGATATTTGGAACAATATCCAAAGCAAGTGTTTATCCAAAGACCACAATGGATTTCTCTAAAATCAAGTAATAGTAGGCTAAATAGAATACCACAACAGTCATTGCAAAAATATTAAAATTGTAGAGAATAATACAATGGTTTCTCTTTTCTGGAATTCTGGTAGTGTCTTTCTATACCTCTATGTGTGTCTTTATTCCAAAAGATCTAATTAACATGGGAAAGGCTACAAAAATGAAGAACAGTGATTAATAAGGTAGGGATACGAAGGGTTACAATAATATAATAAATTACATGTATGAAGAACCAAGGGTAATAGTTTAAGTAACTCATAAATAGAATACCTTCTTCTGGAAATCCTATCACATAAGAGATAGCATTGTTTTAGAGAGATAAATCCAAGCACTTGTGATACAGGTGAGAAAATTTAGCTCAACAGAGGTTGAGTGACTTGCTCAAGATCACAAGGGAAAATATTCCATCTCAAATTTCTCATTTATTCGCAAAAACCCTGAAGTATTATAGGACCCTCATATCCAGCTATTCTAATAGATTTATCCACCTGCAAGGCAATAATCTCCAAAAACATGCCCACATCTAATTCATTATGTTTCCAGCCTTAACCTGCTTCTTCTGCAATCTCAATGAAGATTAAAGAAGACCATTTCCCCCAGTCTAAGAGAAAACACTACCAGTTATGTTGGGCCCTGATTTCTCATGTACGCTATTAATTATGGTAGCCTAGAATTTGAAGTCAGAAAAAAAAATGACAGAATTTAAGTTTCCATGTTCTCTGCAAGGATAAGCACTGGATACATATCTATTTCAGATGCTTAAGATGGAATGCTCAAATCAAATGCATATCCACAAAACTATATTTTATGGATGGTATAAACTTTTTCACTTATTTTAGACTATGTAGTTAGAGAGAGCACTTAGTATACAAAATGGTGTAGAATTTGCTCAGGATCATAATTAATTGGCATTTTATAACTGGCAGAGTTTGTTTAAACAATTCTCCAAAATATATCGTAAATTCATTCTTTAAAAACAGGCAGAGGGGCGACTGGGTGGCTCAGTTGGTTAAGTGTCTGACTTCAGCTCAGGTCATGATCTCATGGCTCGTTGGTTTGAGCCCCATATCGGGCTTTGTGCTGACAGCTCAGAGCCAGAAGCCTGCTTCACATTCTGTGTTTCCCTCTCTCTCTGCTCCTCCCCCACTCACACTCAGTCTGTCCCTCTAAAAAATTAACATTAAAAAATTAAAAAAAAAACAGGCAGAAAATTTTTCTTGAATAATATTAAAAAACAACTAATTCCATCGTTTTAATAAAGTCAAACAAAAAATTTAAAAACTTTCTTTTCTTGAACACATATATGAAAAGGACTGAATATCTACATTTTTATAAGTTAGAAGAATTAACATTTGAATTATTAATATGTGGCAAGTTGCCAAAAGAGGAGATAGATATTCACATTTAAAAGGATAAAAATGAAGCTCAGAGGGGTGTCTCAATAGCTCAGTAGGCATCCTTACTGAGTAGTTATACGTTCCACTCTGGCTCAGGTCATGATCTCCAGGTCCATTGGTTCAAGTCCCGAGTCAGTGTCTGTGCTGACAGCTTGGAACCTGGAGCCTGAGGCGGATTCCATGCTGCCCTCTCTCTCTCTGCCCATCCCCTGCTCATTCTCTCTCTCTCTCTCTCTCTTTCTCCCCAAAATAAATAAACATAAAAAAAATTTAAAACAAATGAAAGTCACAGAATTCAAGTTATATGGAAACACTTGAGGTCGGGAATAAATCAAATCTATATGATTATAAAACTCATGCTCTTTCTGCTATACTTAATAATTCACCAGTTAAAAAGCCATTAATGAGGTAAAATTAATCTGATGCTCTTCAGAACATGTGGATCTTTGAATCATTCGGTTTAACAAGCATTTATGGACTCCCTCCAATGGACCAGGTGCTGTTTAAGATAAAAAATGTAATCAGTTCAGTTTGTGCCCTCTAGGTGCTCACACTGCGGCAAGAAAAGTGGACTCATGATAGGAATCTACTATAACAGTGAACAGAGATTGAAAGTATAGTGTCAGAGGAAGGAAAAGAAGACCAAAAGTTAATTGAGAATTAATTAATTAAGATTGAAATCTTCCCTGATGTGATATTTAACAGCCCAAATTTCTGTAAATCCTTAAATAGGAGTAGTCATTCTGAATAAACCCTGAGGCAGGAAGAAGGCAAAGGCGCCTTTAGTGCACATTCCTGAGCACAGAGAATTGAAGAGAAAGCCCATCACACTGAGTGCCTGACAAGAAGCTGAGGTTCTGAACAGCATCCATCAGAAGAGAGAAGCCAGGTACACAGGACTTCCCTGACTGGAATGGCCTGAATCCATTTGGGGGGGTGAACCATTTATAATTTTCCCTCTAGTCAATATTTCACAAAATTATGGGCAAGTACAGAGAGAAAATCCAAAAAACAGAAATTAAAATAAGTGATGTTTTAGATCAAAGAAACCACTAAAATAGGAACAAGCTAAATTGATAGAGGGAGGTAAATGGAAATCTCTCAACTGTGAAATTGCCATCCTTTATCCAAAATATAGTAGCCTTTAGAACTGTAAATTGCCACCTAGTACTGACTGAAGGAAGAATTGTCTTAACAAAAAACAGTCACTCTGTTCTTCACTAACCTTGGTTCTATCCAAATAACGCCTGAATAGCTATGAGGCCGGAGGAGGCTTTTAAATTCTACAAATAAAACATGTCATCAATATAAGCTATATGTGAACATTGGGAGTTAAACTAAAGACTGTGGCAAAAATGGTCAGTAAGGTTGCTTTAGAATGGTAGAATATGTTTATAGTCCCATTGCAGTTGGTAGATACATATTTTTTTCATAAAAAGATACTTTAATGTAATTTTTTCCTCTCCGATTAAAAAACATTTTCAGCTCTTTTTAGTCCTCAATTAACTTGGAGGACAAAGACTCCTTCTCCTTCACTTGAGAGGATGTTTCCTTCCTGACAATAATGAGATAAACATAGCTAGAGTATAGGGAATTCTTACTATGCACACTTAGGAGGACTTTGCATGCCCTGCGTTCCCAGGAATATTGTACCAGTTCACACAAGCCTAGTCCAAAGAGGAAGAGCTTTCAGGTCCAATGGGTGTTTCGTGGGCATTCAGTCAGAAATCTCTCAGTGAAGATGTTCTGTGCGTGCATAACACATTACTACAGTGGCTGAAACTCCTAACAACATTGCTGCTCAACCACGACTTTTCTCAAAGATGTCTCAAATCAGCTCTTTTTCTTCCTTTCCAAACCATGGTAGCAGGGTACCAATTTCTGGTACCTTTTACACATGATGACAGAAAAATGCCATTTATAGGAGAGACCTGTTAGAGGAGTAGGGAGAGAATAGGACTGAAGATGGGGAGAACTAAATTAGTCCCATCTCCACCATGTGCTCCGATCTTTGGTGCAAAGAACCCTCCTTCACTGTGACAGATGCATTTTGTTATTGGATACAGAGGTTAGGGAACCAAGTACAATAAAAGAAGCATCAATTTCAAGTCATCAATTTCAAGACGTGCGGTATGGGACTGCTACAGGTGTTATCACAAATGAGGTTTGTTACTGTGTGCAAATCCCTTTGCTTCTGTAGAATTCACCCTCTGTGTCACCATAAAGTGAAGACAAAGAGAATTCCAAGGTACTGTTCACTTATAAAATGACATTTATCTATTCTTGAGGATATATAAGGATCAGAGAGTTAATGCCTCTAAACTCTGTAGATTTGTAATTAAAAATTCTTAACAGATTGAATTTAAGAGGGAAAAAACCCACATATGTTTGAGGTACACTAATATTGCACTATTATGGTCAAAGTATTTTTCAAAAGTATAATTATGAATTGTATAAATATTGATAATATGCAAGTATATTTCCTAGAGATTACTTCAATAATGGTTTTTCTGAATGTTAAAGAAACACCAAAATGGAAGCTACGGCTAGAATATACACTTAGGATCATACATACACCCATAGCCACATAACCAAAACTTGAAACTATCCTGACTTCCCTGAAATGCTAACTCTGAGAATAATCCCAGCTGATATTCTTTGGAGATTCACAGGGATTTTCTATGTACCAGTCATGTCAAATGAAACTTCTACTTCTTCCTCTTTTTGTTCCTTCCCAGTCTTTGTGCTTTTTATTTTTCTTGCTTTAATCCACTGGCTAAGAACTCCAGTAAAATATTAAATACAAGTAATTGGAGTGTACATCACTGAATATTTCCAAATGTAGGGGGAAACCATTATTCTTTCACCATTATATATTAGCTGTAGATTTTTCATAGATATTGCTGAATAAGCAATTCCCCATCACACATAATTAGCTGATTTTTTTTTATCATGAATTGGTGCCAATTCTTCTAAATCACCCACTCAAAATATACCTTTATTTCCTTTTTATTAAGAAGCCGAATAACAGAAATTGATATTCAAATATTAAATCAACATCCAACTTTACATTGCTAGGATAAAACCCAATTGGCCAATATATATTACATTTAGATAATGCTATTTTGAATTACTAATATTTAATTAATAATATTTCTGTGCATGAGGAATATTTGTCTTAACTTTTCTTTTCTTATAATGTCATATTTTAGTATCAGAATTGGGCTGGACTCAAAAGATGAGGTAATGAATTTTCTCTTTTCAATTTTTTCAAAAAGAATGTGTGGAAGTTTTGTGTTTTTTTCTTATTTAAATGTTGATATCCTTCTAAGAAACTGATTCTTTAATCGTTATGAAATGCCTCTCATAATCTTTGATAATGCACCTTAAATTTTATTTTGTTAGATATTAAAAAGACTATATTAGTTTCATTGTATTTTGTGGGAGGCCGGACCCTGTTACCAGGCTGAGACCGGGTTGAGCAACGGCTCCCTGTTGACTCAGCCAACCCGGTTGTTCCCCCTCCCATTCCCCCACTTGCAAAGGCATACGAAAGCCTTGTCAAGGCTGAGAAAGCTAATTCCTGAAGCCTGTGGTCTGTGGGTGTTGGCAGTAATGTTACCCCCTTTTCTACCCCGGGTCAAATAGAAACAAACATGGGAACTGTGTTTCACTAGCAATCTATCAACAGGACCTTGCTGTGACCCGTTTAGAAAGTTCACAATGTACACAGAACTAAATGATTTGGTTGGCAGCGATCATGTGAAACCTGTTTATTCTTAGAATGACCTGACCCATAAGAGTCTTGATATAAAAGATTGTGTACAGCAACAATAAAGCCGTCACTTGGGCCATCAGCCCAGGGGACCCTCCTGTTGCCAAACTGGCTTCTCTTCTTTTCTTTCTTACATTCCCCTACCCTCAGGACCCTGGTCTCAGTGTTTGTTGTGCCGGTCGCAACAGTATTTATACCTCAAGGTATATCTTTTGCTGTCTACTTTCAATCTCCCTGAGCACTTAAAAGTGCATCTCTTGTAGATAACAAAATTGGATTTTTCTCTTTTTCAATGTGAGAATGTCTACCTTTAATTAGCTTGTTTAAGCCACTTATATTTAATGTAATCATTGATATGGTTGAGTTTAAATTCACCATTGTACTAATAATTTTCTATTATTGTAGCTGTTTGCTGTGTTGTTTCCTCCCTAATTTCCAATATTTGGGGCTTGAATTTTTTTAATATTTCATTTAAATTATGGGATTTTTAGCTCTTCCTCTTTATATTATTTTTAAGTGGTTTCTCTAGGAATTGCAATACACATCTTTAGCATCTCCTACTCTGTATAGAATTAATATCATACCAATGAAGTTTTGGGGTGATGGTGGGGAGGTCTGGAGCTGAAAACCAAGAAAGAATTCTTGAAGATGTCTTTGGTGCAAAAAGGTGATTTTATTAAAGCATGGGGACAGGACCCATTGGCAGGAAGAACTGCGCTGGGATTGTGACAGGTAACTCATTATATACCCTCAGGTTGGGAGGGTGTTAAGAGTAAATCTCTAAGGTATTTTGGAAGTAAGGTTTCCAGGACCTTGAGGGCTAGCTGTTGCTAGGGAAATGCCACTTATTACCATTTAATAAAACCTCAGCCATGAGATCCTCCAGATGTATATCAGAAGGCCATAAGCTTGGAGTATGATTGCCAGCCTATATCTTGGGGCAGTTGAGATAAAGGAAGTAGACTTACAGTATCCTTGAGGTTGGGATAATGTTAAGTTAGGGTTCTCTTTTGCCCCTAGCAAAGTGTCATCATCAAAGTAACTGAGCTCCTAGAGG
Organism: Prionailurus viverrinus; assembly: GCF_022837055.1. NCBI lineage: Eukaryota > Metazoa > Chordata > Mammalia > Carnivora > Felidae > Prionailurus > Prionailurus viverrinus. Next base: position 46,477,005 of record NC_062565.1, read on the forward strand.
GAGGTCACTCTGACGGTTTCAAGGACTTGTCAATGGACTGTAGGCAGTAAGGGAATTAAATTTTTCATTTGCCTTAGTTTCCCACATTACCATAGCAAGCACTTAAACCCCTTTCCTTTGTTCTTGGGTAGTCAGGAGTGTCTGAGGAATATCACACATATTCCACCTGGGATGGGGCAGGTGGGTGCCAGCCTGTATTTTGCCCTCAGCTTGCTCCAAGCTGTCTCATCAATGCCACTTCATTTAAAATGCATTAAGTTTACAATAGCATAATCACATTTACCCTTTCATCCTTTGTAAAGATGTTATCATAGATTTCCTTTTATATGCATTATAAACTACCCAATAATCTTTGCTTGTTTGCACTATACAGTTATTTTATAAAGAAACAAAATAAAGAAAAATAGTCATGTGCTTATAAAATACTTAATATTTCTTTTTTTAATGTTTAATGTATCTGATGCTCTTTATTTCATTTTATAGATTTGAGGTTTCAAATAGAATTATTTTCTTCAGCTTCAGAAATTTCTTGTAATATTTCATTTAGAGAAAGTCTGCTATCAACACATTCTTACAGCTTTTCTTTTGTTTAAACAAAATATTTCACCCACCTTTTGGAGGATAGTTTCAGCAGATATATAACTCTAGGTTGATTTTTTTTTCATCTTCTGAAATATTTTCTTCCATTTTTATCTGGTTCTTCTTTTTTCCTGATAAGAAATTAGCTATCATGTATATCTTTTTTTTTCCCTCTAGTCCATAGTATGTCTTTACTTCTCTTGTTGCTTTCAACATTTCCTCTTTATTTGTGGTTTTCATCAGCTTGACTGTGATGTACCTAAGTGAGTTTTTCTACATATTAATTTTTGAGTTGCTCTGAACTTCATGGATATGTATATTAATATTTTCACCAAAGTTTCAAAGTTTTATTTTTTTTTAATTTTTTTTTTCAACGTTTATTTATTTTTGGGACAGAGAGAGACAGAGCATGAACAGGGGAGGGGCAGAGAGAGAGGGAGACACAGAATCGGAAACAGGCTCCAGGCTCTGAGCCATCAGCCCAGAGCCTGACGCGGGGCTCGAACTCACGGACCGCGAGATCGTGACCTGGCTGAAGTCGGACGCTTAACCGACTGCGCCACCCAGGCGCCCCTAAAGTTTCAAAGTTTTAAACTGCTATTATTCTCCAGTACATATACATTACAAATATATACCATATCTATTAGTATTTCTTCTTCTAATGTTTAGTATTTATGATGCTCTTCATTTCATTTTTCAAGTAGTATTATTTTTTCAGCTTCAGGAACTTCTTTTAATATTCCATTTAGAGTAAGCTTGCTGTCAACAGGAGATAGATATAGACATAGACATAGACATAGACATATAGACATACATATAGATATAGATATAGATATAGATATAGATATATAATTTTTTTTGGCCTATCCTTCTGGGACTCCAGTTGCACCATTACAGCACAGATTATTGAGACCATTCATTATTTTTTTTCCCAATTCTCAGAAAACTTCTATTGATTTCTTTTTAAGTTTACTAACCTTTTTATTTTCTCTGTAATTTCTAATCTGTTTACTATGCCAACCCAGGACAATTTTCATGTCCAATATTGTACATTTTAGCTGCAGAATTTCCATTTGGTTCTTTCTTCTTTGCCTTTTCCAATTATCTGCTGAAATTCCCCCCCCCCCCATACTTTTTCATTATATCTGCCTTTCTTCTTGGTGATCTATAGCCCTTAATGTATTCATAGTCTGTTTTACAGTCCTTGTTTGTTAGTTCCAATAACTTGGTCATTTCATGCTCAGTTTCAACTGACCAGGTTGTACTTAATGTTACTTAATTTTGAAGTCCTATCTTCTAGGTTGTTTTTTTCCCCCATATGTCTGGTGATTTCTATTGCATACTGGAAATTGTGAATATACAGGGTAAGAAATTTGGATAATGTTATCTTTCTTCATGTGTGTTATATTTATTTCTGGTTGTTTGTTAAACCACTGGTGTATGCTTTTAATCTTATTACGCCCAATTTTATTCTCTGTTAGGGAACATCTATTCATCTCTGTTTTTTTTTTTAAACTTTTTTTTTAATGTTTATTTATTTTTGAGAGAGAGAGAGAGAGAGCAGGGGAAGGGCAGAGAGAGAGGGAGACAGAATCCCAGGCAGGCTCCATGCTGTCAGCACAGAGCCTGACGTGGGGCTTGAACCCATGAACCATGAGATCATGACCTGAGCCGAAACCAAGAGTTGGATGCTCAACCAACTGAGCCACCCAGGCGCCCCTATTCATCTCTGTTTTAAGCTTTGGGCATGTATCTTACTCTGTAGCATAGTCGTTACTTTCAAATCGTGAACTTACAGGGCTTTCTGCTGATGGCAGAAATACACAGCACAGTGTCTCTACTGGAGGTAGTTGACACTGCAGTTTCCTAGTACTGCATGTCTTTTCACATGATGGACATGAACCAGATATTCTGCGAACGTTTCCAAATCTTGTCCTGCACACCTAAAACTCAGCCCTGAGTTTGCCCTGCAAATTTTAATTTCTTGACATCACTAAAACATCAAAAGCTCTTACTACTCATTATAAATGTATAGAAAAATGGAAAAATAGTAAAAGTAGCATTTATTTAGTATGTAATTTAAAACACCACAAATATTGACAATAAAAGGGGTTTTTTATTCCCTTTAAATTTAGTAGAAGTTGTGAGCATTTTCTCTATGCCTTAATGAATTATCATTGGCATACTCCTTTCTAAGTTGGAATGTTTATGTCACCCAAAATGTATGTTTATGTCACCCAAAATGTATGTTGTTTATGTCACCCAAAATGTATGTTGAAATACTAATCCCAGGGGCGCCTGGGTGGCGCAGTCGGTTAAGCGTCCGACTTCAGCCAGGTCACGATCTCGCGGTCCGTGAGTTCGAGCCCCGCGTCAGGCTCTGGGCTGATGGCTCAGAGCCTGGAGCCTGTTTCTGATTCTGTGTCTCCCTCTCTCTCTGCCCCTCCCCCGTTCATGCTCTGTCTCTCTCTGTCCCAAAAATTAAATAAATAAACGTTGAAAAAAAATTAAAAAAAAAAAAAGAAATACTAATCCCACTGTTATTAGGTTCCAAAGTGGGGCCTTTAGGGGATAATTAAGTCATGGTCATGAGGACCTATAATCTTGAATAGGATTAATGCTTTTATAAGAAGAGGCCAAAGAGTCATGGGAGGATACAAGAAGTCACCCATTTGCAACCCAGAAAAGGGTACACACCATGCTATCACCGTGATCTTGGACTTCCAGCCTCCAGAACTATTAGAAATTAATTTCTGTTGATTACAAACCACCCAAACTATGGTATTTATATGAAAGCCCAAGCTAAGACAGTTGGAATCAGCTTCTAATGTTTTATATTTTATACTTTTAATGTTGTAAAATATTCCTTTAGTTATGAAGGTTTGGGCCAATACCAATTTCCCTATAAAATATTTAGCCTTACACCACGGCCACTTTCCTCATTTTTCTCAATAAATTCAGCTTTACCAAACTCCTCCATATGTCTACTGTCTATCAAAGGAAAACTACATTAACATTCCCTCTGTTGGTTATTTCTTCTGTAACTCCATGGGTGTGCAATTTGAGTTTCACTTCCAGCATTACCACGTTTTGTTTCTTTTCAGCACTCTTCCTTTGTTGGGCAACCTGTCTTTCAATTTACATTTTTGGAAAGTGCCATATGGGTTTACCACTGGGGGCCAAGGAGGAAATGTAATTTTATGTTTTTGTGTCTGTACATAAACTGAATAACAGATATGCAAGGACCAGTCACTGACAGATTTTAGGGGGAAAAACACAAAAACAAAAAAAAAAAAACAAAGAAAAACACAAGCCATACGTTATTCACATAGTTGTGTGTGTATTGAAGATTTAGCAGCAATGTTTGTACTTTGTGTAATTCCTCACAGTTAATACATAGTAGTAACTGAAACATAAACCATGTTTTTGGAGACTGGTGTTATTGAACTAATTTCAGCGATAACTGGAATTTTTGCATAGCAAAACTGTGAGAAATGAGGACTGTCTCTACTAAATTCTGTGTTTGTAAAAAGATACAGTTCCTGCCTTCAGAAGGGAAGAAGCAAAAATTAAGTAAAACAAGAACAAAAACAAACACCCAACTAATTACACATTGTAGCAAGTTCTCTGAAGGAAAAATTAAAGGAGGTAGAAAGAACCTATGGTAGTGGGAAATTATGTATTCAAAGATGGGATCAGGAAAAAGTTTGCTGATGAAGGGATATCTGAGTTGTTATCTAAAAGATGAATGCTAATTAATGTACCAAACAGAATATATGCATATGGATAAGCAAAGAGCATAGAACAGTAAGTTTGATTTTGAAAATGAAGGAAAAAAAAGGAACAACCTATTTTACTGGATTTCAAGACATAAAGTTATAGCAACCAACACAGTCTGGTATTAGAGTAAAGACAAATACATAGATCAAAGGAATAGAAGAGTCTAGAAATACACACGCATAATCAACTGATTCTTAACAAAAGTACCAAGGCAATTCAACGGGATAAATTATAATCTTCTTTCAAAAAGATACTGGTTCCAAAGAAATAAGCTTCAACCTTACCTGACACTATATATAATAATTAATTAAACATGGATCACACAACATTCCCATACAACAATGTAACAGCTATGCCTACGAAATTTCTAGAAGAAACTAGAAACTAGGTAAAACTCTAAGTAACTATTTTCTTGCCCAAAATTATTAAGTACTAACTAAAGGAAAATAAATCAATAAATTGGACTTCATCAAAATGAAAACTTTATTCCTTATATTTTTATTTAAAATTGTTTATGTTTATTTCTTACAGAGAGGGGGGAGAGAGAGAGAGAGAGAGAGAGAGAAAACACAACTGGGGGAGGGGCAGAGAGAGAGGGAGACACAGAATCCGAAGCAGGCTCCAGGCTCTGAGCTGTTAGCACTGAGCCTGACATAGGGCTCGAACCCACAAACTGTGAGATCATTACCTGGGCCTAAGTAGGATGCTTAACCAACTGTGACACCCAGGAACCTCCAAAATTGTGTTCTTTAAAGGACACTAATATAACTGTAACAACAAAATTATATTTTATATAATAGAAAAGCAGGCTACAGACTGGTAGCAAGTATTTACAAAACATGTATCTCTCAAAAGAAGTCTATCTAGAGTATATAGATAACTTGAACAACTCAAATTTAAGAAAAATAGAACCAATTTTTAAAATGTAGGTGAAAGACTTGAAAGAATATTCCACTAAAAAAGATATGGGCGGAAAACAATCACATGAAAAGACTTTTCAATATCACCACTAGAGAAATACAAATTGAAACCACAATAAGATACTAAATCACACACAGAATAATATTTGAGGTTAAAAAGACTAAGTATATTAAGTATTGGTGAGGATGTGAAGCCAATAGAAATTTCACTTTTGGCTGTTTGGAATGTATCATACAATTACTTTGGAAAGCACTTTTGTAGTACCTTAAAAAGTGAAATATAAGGCTACCCTATGACCAATGCATTCTGCTTCTAGGTATTATTTACCCAGATAAATGTATATTCAGAGAGAATTTTACATAGTGTTCATTGCAGCTATACTTATAATAGCCCCAAACTGGAAGCATCTCAAATATCCGTCAACAGGTAAATGGATAAAAAAGCTACACAAAGTGATATAGCTACACAAAGGAATATTACTCATCAATACAAAGGAATACATTATTGTTAGTGTAACATAGATAATCTCAAAATAATTAGGCTAAATAAGTAAGGCCAGATAGAAGAGTATACGCCTCATGGTTCCATATATATGGAATTCTAGAAAGCCCCAACAAATTTATTGTGACAGAAAGCAGCTCAGCAGTTGCCTGGAGCAAGGAGTGTAGATAAGGAGGGGAATAAGACAGGGAGTACAAGGGGTAGAAGGAACTTTTGTGTGGTTTGTTCATTATCATGGGTTTTTTTTTCTGTAATTTTGGGGATTACACATATGTCAACACTTATTAAATTTTACATGTTATATGGGCAGCTTATATTCTATAAGTATGTGCAGTTTATTCTATGTCAATTATCTCATATTAAAGTTATCTATAAGTAAGGAAAGAAAGAATATTTTCTGTTTGTACTTTTTAGTTTCCTTATAAAGAATGGACTGAAAGGGGGAAGGAATGGAAGGAATAGGAGAGGTTAGAAAGCTTCTGAACCTTGGGAATGTGGCAGAAGTTATTGATTGCAAAGGCATATACAGAATTGAGAGATATTTAAGAGGTAAAATATATAGCCCTCAATGCCAGATTGGATATAAGGAGGTGAGGGAAAAGAAGAGAGAAGACGGAAGCAGGACTCCTAGGTTTTTCTCTTGTTCAACTATTAATGGAGATTCCTTTACATGCTATAGGGAAACTTGGAGTAGAACCAGGTTTATAGGAAGAAACCGTTCAGTTCAACTTTAGCAACGCTGAGTTTGAGGGGTTTTACAAACTTTACAATTCCAAAGGAATACAATTTTTGACCTATGAGAGTGGTTTGGAGGTAAAATTTTGGGAGTCATGAAACAGCTGATGGTAAACGAAGCTTTAAAAATATTAAGGAGGGGCTCCTGGGTGATTCAGTCAGTTAAGTGTCAACTCAGCTCCTGTCATGACCTGCAGTTTGTAAGTTCGAGCCTTGCACTGAGCTGTCAGCACAGAGCCTGCCTTGGATTCTGTGTCTCCCTCTCTCTCTGCCCCTCCCCCACTTGTGCTCTGTCTCTTTCTCTCTCTCAAAAATAAACAAACATTAAAAAAATAATTTAAAAAAATGTTAAGGAGCAAGAAGTAAATGGAGAAATATTTTTTGAAAAGACAAGAAATCTCGGAAAGAGACTTGGCAAAACCTTATCTATGAAAATGAATGGACAAGGAGACTAAAAGGAATCTCTAGGGTATTACAGGGACCATAATTCACATTTGTGCTCAATTAATAATGACACTTCCCATATCTCTTTGTTGCAGTCCACCACCCCTCCCTACAAGTTGTAGAGAGCTAATGATATCATCTTTCCTCAAAAGTAGAATTAGTGACTGTTGATGAATAATTTCAGAGTCTCCTTACAACCAAAGGGTTACCATTAACTATAATTTCAAATTAGATATACAGCCCTTTTAGATAAAGTCTTTAGACCATCTGTTATATTAGAAGTATATATATAAATACATTTCCTGGGAAAATTCACTTTTCAACACAACAATTATTTACATCTGCATTGAATACATCAAAAACTATATTAACTTTAGAGAAGCACTTTGAGAAGGAGAAAAGAGAAGAAACCACCATGAAAAAGTAAAATAAAAAGGAGTGAAATCAGGATGTTCACATTGCCTTATACCTAGATGTGCACCTAATAATCTGACTCTTCAAAGACTCTGTAAAAGGTGTCATATAGATGTAGATACCTAATAATGAATGACTCATAATTACCAGCAGTTTTAAATATCACCACTACCGAAGAGGATCCAAGACAAAAATTCCACAATTTGTTTACAGGAAGCAAAAATTTGCATACATGCTTCACTACGGTGAGCATTTCTCACAATCACTTTTATTATTGGAGAGATCTAAAATCTAGAAGAGAAACGAATATGTATTGATGCTTCACTAATATTCCAAATGCTCCAAATGGTTTACTTGTATTGATCCATTTAGTATTCACCAGAGCCCATTGTACTTTTTTTGGTTAATCTGAGAGAGAGCGAGCAAGCATGAGCACAGGAGGGGGAGAAAGAGAGGGAGACACACAATCTGAAGCAGGCTCCAGGCTCTGAGCTGTCATCAACAGAGCCCGACACGGGGCTTGAACTCACAGACTGCAAGATCATGACCTGAGCCAAAGTCAGATGCTTAACCAGCTGAGCCACCCAGTGCCCTGAAGATTGAAATCTAAGCAGTCTGGCTCCAGAGCTTGCACACTTTGCTGCTCTACCATGCAGTTTCTTATTACACAAAATGTCTCACTCCTACCGAATCATTGGTCATAGCTCAGCCCTCTGGAGCAGAACAACACAAGTGTGTTCTCCCTCAGGGCTTTTCAGATGTTTGATTCTGACTCTCAGTTATTCTCTTCATTTTCTCCTTTTCAGAACTGATAGCTCCAGGTCCTTCATACTTATTTATACATCTTGGATTCCAGATCACCATTGAAATGTAACCTGTTGTATTCAAACAATGTGCCTTGAATCTAAATCAAGCCTCCATATTTGGCTACCCTCTCCAAAAATAGTGAAGAACAATTAGTTTTATTGATCTAGTGAATGTCCTTTTATTAAAGCAATCTCAAAATCACATGTGGGTTTTGACAAGTTCTGTCTCAATATTTGCTCCAGTAGAATTTGTGGTCGTTAAAATCTCCTGGCCACATTAATGTGGACACTGAAGGAAGACCACCACAGTCATCTGAGAAGCTGTTTGTATTTTAATCTAAATGCAAGCCTTAATTTTTATACCTGGTAAATCCCATCACATTATCATTTACCCAGTATTTGAAAATACTATCTTTTAAAAGGATACTAATGTTCCTTTCCACTTTATTTCAATTCTATATTTGAATATTATTCTTTTTACATCTCCATTCATGTAACTGACACTATTATTAGAGAGGACAAAGTCAAATGGCATTTTCATAGACCCATTGCAATTATCAATATCTTTTCCTAATATCTTTCTTGTAGTATATATTTAAATACGGGGGATATTCAATTTTACATAATAAAGTCTTTTTTTTAATTTTTTTTTTCAACGTTTATTTATTTTTGGGACAAAGAGAGACAGAGCATGAACGGGGGAGGGGCAGAGAGAGAAGGAGGCACAGAATCGGAAACAGGCTCCAGGCTCTCAGCCATCAGCCCAGAGCCCGATGCAGGGTTCGAACTCACGGACCGCGAGATCGTGACCTGGCTGATGTCGGACGCTTAACCGACTGCGCCACCCAGGCGCCCCTACATAATAAAGTCTTTAATATGAATTTTTATTGATAAAGCAGTTCTGTGGCCACAGTTTGCAAGGAAATCAGCATTTTCTTAAAACATCTGAAATCTCACAGTAATATGGATATATTGTTAATAAACGACTATATCTTGTGGAAATTTTCTTTATATAATTTTGAAATGTATTAGTTTGTATTATCACCTAACAACTCGTGTGTTTACATTTCGGTTTTCCACTTTTAAAGTGAAACTCAGAAATATTGCGTCAAACTAACTACTTGGCATAAGGGCATGTTTTACAATTGCATTTAAGCTTTTCTTAAAAAGATTACATCAGATGGCTTTGAATGAAGAGAGTTAAGGGTATAAATGATTCCAGGTTTCTCTTGGATTCTGGTTTCCATCACTAAGTCTCACCTTGTTCCTCTTCTCTCCTCTAAACTCCCTTATTTATAACTAGCCAATTGATTATATAGTTGTCCTCTCTAAGACCTTTTTGTAACACTGTTCCAGAGCCTTCTCCAGTTTGAATAAATGTTCTTGGTGCTACGCAGCCTTTTCTCATCAGTATGCAAACTCAATGACCAACTATGACAGAGAAAACTCAAAAGATAAAAAAGATGGGAAATATTAAATGACAGAGGTGGATTTTCCTGTACTAACAGGGAATCAAATGACTGTCTAGGTACCTGCTTGTGCTTTTCTTCTAGGAAATTCTCTAGCAGTTAGGATAAGCAACTAAATTTATCCAAAGACATATCTAAAAGACATATATGTTAAGATCACCTGTCTTTAAAGATCATATACAGTGCTCACTTTGGCATCGCATACACTAAAATTGGAGCGATACAGAGAAGTTTGGCCCATTTTTCCCTAGCTGCTTTCAGAATTCTCTCTTTATCTTTGTATTGTTCCAGTTTCATTATGATATGCCATGGTGAAGACCTATTCTTGTTGAATCTGAAGGGAGTTCTCTGTGCCTCCTGGATTTGGATGTCTGCTTCCTTCCCCAGATTAGGGAAGTTCTCAGCTATAATTTGTTCAAGTAAACCTTTTGCCCCTTTCTCTCTCTCTTGTAGCTAAATGCTACAAGAAATACCATTCCACCATTAATCTATAATCAATCTTGAGGTCTATTAATCAATAGATACACAAGGAGACCTAAGATGAGAATGAAAAGTTTCTCGTTAACTAACTTGGTAACTTAGGGCTCTTGAGATTCACTTTTTTTCTTTTATATTTGTTTGGGTGTTTGAATTTCTAGCATGTAGATGAAGCTAATAATTTTTATTGTAACATACATATTCTTTTTTGTCTATTATTGGTAGGGCTCTAAGTTTAATGAGGAGATAAAAATAGAAGGTTTTGATAGGATCGGTCTGATAAAAAGCAGTAAAAAATAAGGCCAAGAATAAGGTCCTAAAGTTTAGAAAATTAGATTAATTTTAAGTCTATATAAGATGTGCATGTGTATTTCTCTTAGAGAACGCTCAGATCTCTAGAACACAAACACAAAATCTCTAGATTCTCCCTTAAAACAATGTATAAAAAACACAAGACTGGTGCACAGCACAAGTTTATACAGGTGGTTTTAATCCCATCTATCCAATGGATCATTTACCTTCTAATAATTTCCAAACATAATTTATATTGCCCTCTTTACAATTTTGCAGCAAAATTCGTGGAAAATCTAGTCTGTTAGATTAAGGCCAATAAGAGTCTAACTGTTGTATGAAATTGAAATAAAAATCATTTTCCTAAATAAAATAAGCCAGAAGAGGAAGACAATCTAATAGGCTAAAGAAATTCACAAAACTAACAAAATGTCTGTGTGATGATCCTTTGAGAACCACTGGCTTATAGGGTTACTATGTGAGTCTCTATGTAATACATGAATGATTTTTAGTTTTATTTGTAAGGCAGGGAAACATACTTTGAAGCCAGTCTTAAGCAGAATTCCTACATGAGAAAGAGTTAAAAGGCAGAGTTCCTCCCTAATGGGAATAAAGGTCTAATCCACCTTTTTGCTTCTTCATTGTGCACAGCTGTATACCCTCCCAATCAATGTTATTGAACAGCATTGATATGCCAACTGGCGATGGTCTGCAAAATGTTGATCACTGTCTGACATGATGCACAGAATTTAAGAGTAATCATTTAGAAATTGTATAGCAATTGAAGAAAGTAACTTTATGCCTGTTAAATCTATAATAACAAAGTGGGAATTGAATTTTGTGTCTTTTCACTTTTTCTAATTTGTTTTTATTGTATTTTACAAATGCATTGGCCAATGACTGATGGGGAAAAATAGTTTGCCCCTCACCCCCACATAATTGAGACACATCCTCCTGGACAACAGCTGTGGCTGCATTTCAGAAAGAACTTCTAGATAGCTGGGAAGATGTAAAACTGTTGCTCTAGTGGTTTATGCAAATTTTCTTTATGTCAATGGGGAAACAGATACAATATGTCTCTATGGATGTAGTTCCATTACTATTAAAAATAAGTCCTAAAAAAAAGTACAGAGGCAAAAGACAACCTGTATTTTCCCATCTCTTTTATATTTGTTGAGGGCTGAAGATTCTCCTCTTTCTCACATGTATCTAGAACTGGCCTTTCCCATCCCCATTTGATGTCTTACTCAGATCTCTGCTCACCAACAAGTTACCATATTCCATAATTAGTCTTCAATACTTACTATCTATGTAATTGGTTGTATATTCAAAACTGGTAAATAATTAGGTGATTATAAGAAATCAGTAAATATCAAGTTACAAATGACAATGTGTTTACATTTCTATGAGCACTTTCCTTTTTAAAAAAAGAAATCTCAGCATTCTACAGTAGTGTATCTTTATTGGGACAACTTAGTAGTGTCTATAAAAAACTAGGAATCTGATATTAAGTGCCCTTAAATGACACCATCCTTAAATTCCCCCCATAGGCCTCTTTCCTTTCTCCCTACATTTATGTTTAAATCTGCTTCTTCTTCTCTTTCTGCAAAAAGCATACCACCAGTAGTATTAGCAGAGTACTGCAAGGGATGTTCTCATTTTCTTTTCAAATGTAAGTGAGGGCATTAGGAAAGGTGTGCTATGTATATTATAAAGGGAAATTCCAGGATGGTAGTTACTAACAAACTGGTATTTGTAGACTATAACACCAATCCTACATTATGTTGGAATGTCCCTGGGAGCCAATAACATTTTAGAGTTTGTGGACTCTGAAGAAGTGTGTGGTGTGTGGGTGTGTGTGTGTGTGTGTGTGGGTGTATGAGAGAGAGAGAGAGAGAGAGAGAGAGAGAGAGAGAGAGAGAGAGAGAGAAGGAAGAAGGAGGGAGGAGGGAGGGAGAGGGAGAGAGAAACAAAATGCCAACTCCCAACATTTCACAGCTTTAGGGGATGTTTGGGCCTTTGGGACCCATATATTACATTACATTCATTAAATCCCAGGGTTAAGAATTCCTTTTCTACACTACCAAAAGGAGGACAACGGCCTTGAGGAGATAATGCTATGGAAAAAGAAATTGTCGTCTATTCAGAATACTTTTAAAATCAATAAACTGTAGATAAGTTGTCATTAATAACATACGCAAAAGACCCACAACCCTCCACAAAGTTTTGTTGCTGAAGAAATTAGGCTATGATAAAAACAACTTTATAAATTGGTACCATTTAGCAGCAGTGATGGTAGGATGGATATAGGTGAATCCGTGTAAGAAAAGATGTGGTTTAGGAACATAGACTTTATGCTTGTAAATTACACCCCCTCCTTTTTTTTTTTCAATAAAAATAGGGACACCATGAAGAAATCCTTGTGCACTGATTAGCATGTCACTGACTGGATATAGCATCCCACTTTAATAAGCTTTATGGAGAGTGACACAAATAGAGCTCTGGATATGACATGCTCTATCTTCTAAGCTAGACATGCTTAGAATGACATGCTGTATCTTCTAAGCTAGAGATTGAAAAGGAAGAACAAAGGATGGTATAATATAGAATGCTCACAACTTTATTTCTCTGTTTAAAAAGTGTATTATAGTATGGCTTCTGTGAATCCAGTAACCCACCGTTATATATTTTCATTCTATAAAATGCCCCATTGCTTCTGTAAGATCCAGTAAATGATAACAAAATTAAATCACTTCAGATTCCATAGGCCTAGAAGTCTCACACGGAAAAAGTTGCAAACATCTGCTGAAAGGTTAAGTCCCCTTTAAAGACTTACCTGTATATTCAGATATTTCAGAAAGAGATTTGAGAACTCTGTAATGTTGATTATTGTGTATGTGTGTCTGTGTGTGTGTGTGTGTGTGTGTATTTAATATTGGATATTGATATATCAAGCATAACAGGGTTAGCAGTATGCCAAAATGGCGCCCAAAGTGAAGGGAACATATTGAGGTAGTGTTCAGGGGGAAAATAATGCATCTCTTCCCTATGGACTTTTCCACAGAAGATTCTATTATTTCCTGATATACTTTAGCTTGATCTCCATCATTTCATCAAAACAAGATGTAAATCATCCAATATTGACATATGTAATTTAAATTGTTACCTGAAGGACAATTATACAAAATTCTAAAGTCCTTCTTCACTGTTATACCTAAAATCCATGCAAAAAATAAACCTTAACAAAATAATATAGGCTATTCAGGTAAGTAGCAAGTATTTCATAGGAGTGCACCCTTCATAACTACCAATTTTTAATTTTCTCATAATAAACCTTAATTCTTTAAATTCTTCCCTTTTAACCTTATACTATTAAGGGTTCACCTTTATTTCCTTGTATCAAATATGTTTCAGTCTCATTAAAAATTATGATCATCTTTTTGATCTCTGCATACTGAATTTCTCAAAAGCTTAGCTCTGCCCTACTATCCTTTTTTTATATTCACTTTTTAAAATCTTTTCCAGTTATATCTGTTACCATATCAATGTCAGTAATTCTATCATGAATATCTTCTGTAAAGATCATTCAGTGAAGCCCAGATTTATACATCTAACCCCACTGGATGGCTTTATTTCACTAGAAAATATATTAACATCAGTATGTGGCAAAGTGAAACTCTGGTAATACTTCCAAAACTTGCTCACCCTTAGCCTCCTCAGTCTCAATGTCACCCTGTCTTTCCAGTGGATTGACCTGTTTCACTTTTATTCTCTTATACCTCCATCTAATCCAACAGGAAATGCTGTTGAAATACCTTAAAAATAGACCCAGAATCATTTCCTACTCTTTACCATTTTTACCATGAACCTCCTAGAGAGTGTCAACAATATCACTTACTTTAGTAACTCTAACAGTTTCCTACATAATCTGATTTGTTTTTAATTTTCTTTAATCTATTCCCATAGAAGAGCCACTGTGTAGATTGTATTTTAACATAAAAGTTGTTTTTTAACATACAAGTTGTATTTTAACATACAAGTCTTTCAACTTAAGGAAAAGGAGTGTTTTACCTAATCCATAGAAACAAACAGAGAAAGTCAACCAATATGGGGAGAGAGGAATATGCTCCAAAAGAAAGAACAAGAAAATAGCTCAGAAAAATAACTAAATGAAACAGAGATGAGCAATATGCCTGAAAAATAATTTAAAGTAATGATCATAAAGATACTTACTGGGCTGGAGAAAAGAATTCAAGAACTCAGTGAGACATTCAGTAAAGAGATGGAAAATATAAAGAACCATCAGAGTTGAAGATTACAATAACTAAAACAAAAACACACTAGAGAAAATCAACAGGAGATTAGAGGATGCAGAAGAAGATATCAGTGATCTGGAAGACAGGGTAATGGAAAGCATACAAGCTAAACAACAAAAAGGGAAAAGAATTTAAAAATTGAGGATAGATTAAAAGATCTCTTGGACAACATCAAGTGGACAAACATTTGTATCATAGGGTGCCCCAGAAGAAGAGAGGTGTAGAAAACTTACTTGAAGAAATAATTGAAAACTCACCTAACCTAGGGAGGGAAATAGACATCCAAATCCAAGAATCACAGAGACTTCCAAACAAGATGAACCAAGAAGATCCACACCATGGCACATAATAATAAAAATGTCAAAGGTTAAAAAAAAAAGTCAAAGGTTAAATACAAAGAATCCTAAAAGCAGCAAGAGAGAAAAAAAAGTTACCTGCAAGAGAAACATAAGGTTACCAGCTGATTTTCCAGCAGAAATTTTGCAAGCCAGAAGGGGGTGGCATGATATATTCAAAGTTCTGAAAGAGGAAAAAACCTACAACCAAGAATATTCTACCTACCAAGGTTATCATTCAGATTTGAAGGAGAGATAGAGAGTTCTCCAAACAAACAAAAGACAAAGGAGTTTATCACTACTAAACCATTCTTACAAGAAATTTTGAAGGGACTTCTTTAAGTACAAAAGAAATGGCCATATACATAAGAAAAAATATGAATAACATTTTTAAAAATATAACAACATATACATAAAACATGGAAAATGGAGTAAGAATGGAAGAGTAGGAAAATAATAAAATAATTTCTATTTTTTTAAGAATGTGTTTGAACATAAGTGATCATCAAATGAATATGGACTCTATTTACTTATGGTATTATATATGAATGTCATGGTAACCACAAATCCAAAACCTACCTAGAGGCAAAAAAAGAGAGCGTGCACGTGCCAAACAAAAACTATTGATACTCATTGATTGCAAAGAAAGAGAGCAAGAGAAGAAGAAACAAAGAACTCCAAAAACAACCAGAAAACAAATGTAAAAAATCAAGGTAAGTACATACCTATCAAATATTATTCTAAATATAAGTGGTATAGATGCTCTAAGCAAAAGACACAGAGTGGTGAAATGAATAAATAAACAAAATCCATCTATGTACTATCTATGAGAGACTCACTTCAGACCTAAAGACAAATACTGACTGAAAGTGAAAATATGGAAAAACATTTGCCATGTAAATAAATGGAAGTGGAAAAAAAATATAGCCAGAGTAGCAATACTTACATCACACAGAAGACTTTAAAACAAAGACACTAACAGGGAGCCTGGGTGGCTCGGTTGGTTAAGCCTCCAACTTCAGCTCAAATCAGGATCTCACAGTTCATGAGTTCAAGCCCTACATCAGGCTCTGTGCTGACAGTTCAGAGCCTGAAGCCTGCTTTGGATTCTGTGTCTCCCTCTCTCTATGTCCCTCCCCTGCTCATGCTCTGTCTCTCTTTGTCTCAAAAATAAACACACATCTTAAAAATTAAAAAACAAAATCTAAGACACTAACAAGAGACAAAGAAGGATGTTACATATTGACAAAGAGATCAATCTAACAACAAGATATAATAATTGTAAATGTGAACCCAACACTAGATCACCTAAATACATAAAAAAATATATTAACAGATATAAAGAGAGAAATTGATGATAATATAATATAATATAGTAGGTGACTCTAACACTCCGCTTATCAATGGATAGATCATTCAGACAGAAAATCCATAAGGAAACATGTCTTTGAATGACACATTAAACCAGATAGACATGAAAGATATATATAAGATATTCCATACAAAAACATCAGCATACACATTGTTTTCCAGTGTACATGGAAAATTCTCCAGAAGAGATCACATATTAGGCCATAAAACAAGCCTCAATACATTTAAGAAGACAGAAATCATACCATGCATCTTTTCTGACCACAACAGTATAAAACTACAAATAAATCTCAAGAAAAAAAGCTGGAAAAAAAACAAACAGATGGAAACTAAACCACATGATACTAAACAACCAATGGGTCAATGAAGCAATGAAAAAAAAATCCAAAAATACCTGGAGGTAAATGAAAATGAAAAAAATGTGGTCACAAATTCCTGGGGCACAGTGAAAGCAGTTCTAAGAAGAAAGTGTATAGCAATACAGGCCTACCACAAGAAATAAGAAAAGACACATAAACAATCTAACCTTATCTAAAAGAACTAGAAAAATAATTAAAAAAAAGCCTAAAGCTAATAGAAGAAAATATATAATAAAGATCAGAGGAGAAATAAATGATGTATAGAATAAAAAAAATGAAAGGAAAAAATCAATTAATCTAAGAGCTGGCTCTTTGAAAAGGTAAACAAAATTGACAAACCCTTAGCCACACTCATCAAGAGAAAAAAAAAAAGACCAAAATAAACAAAATCAGAAATGACAAAGGAAAAGTAACAACTGACACCACAGAATTACAAAGGATTATAAGAGAATACTATGAAAAATTATATGCCAACAAAATGGACAACTTAGGAGATATGGATACATTCTTAGAAACCTACAGTCTTCCAACACGGAACAAGGAAGAAATAGAAAATCTCACCAGACCGATTACAAGTAATGAAAGTGAATCAGTAATTAAAAACAACCAAAAAATAAAAATCCAAGGTCAGGTGGATTCACAATTCAATTCTACTAGACATTTAAAGAGGAGTTAATATTTTTTCTCTTCAAATCATTCCAAAAAATAAATGAATAAAAGTTTCCAAAAGCATCCTATGAGGGCAGCATTGCACCAAAGATACCACAAAAAATAATACCACAGGACAATGTACTTGATAAACGTAGATGAAGAAATCCAAAATATTAGCAAATCATGTACCCAGAAACCCATAGCATTTCCATACATGAACAATAAAGTCCAGAAAGAGAAATTTAAAAAACAATACCATTTATAACGGTACCAAAAAGAATAACTAGGAATAAATTTAACCAAAGAGGTGAAAGACTTGTACTCTGAAAACTATAAAACACTCAAAAAAGGGATTGAAGATGACACAAACATATGGAAAGATATTCCATGCTCATGGATTCAAAGAATTTATTATCAAAATGTCCATATTACCCAAAGAAATCTATAGATTCAATGCAATCCCTATCAAAATACCAGTAGTATTTTTCACAAAACTAGAACAAGGAATACTAAAGTCTATACAGAATCACAAAAGACCCCAAATAGCCACAGCAATCCTGAGAAAGAAGAACAACTCTGGATGTATTATAATCCCAGATATCAAGATAAGCTACAAATCTGTAGTGATCAATAGAGTACGTACTGGTACAAAAACAGACACATAGATCAACAGAACAAGACAGAGGCCTCAGAAATAAATGCACATTTATATGGTCAATTAATCCCTGACAAAAGATATAAGAATATGCAATAGAAAAACATAGTTTTTTTTAAATAAATGGTGTTAAGAAAACGGGATAGCTGTATGTAAAAGGATGAAACTATTTTAACACCATACACAAAAATAAGCTCAAAATGGACTAAAGATCCACATAAATCCTAGAAGACAACACAGGTAGTAAGTTTTCTGACATTAGCCAAAGCAACATTCTTCCAGGTATGGCTCTAAAAACAATGGAAACAAAAGCAAAACAAAAACAAAAACAAACAAACAAACAAAAAACCCACAAAAAAACTATTGAGATTACATTAAAATAAAAGGCTTTTGCACAGCAAAGGAAGCCATCAAGAAAACAAGAAAATAATATACTGAATGAGTGGAGATAGTTGCAAATGATATATCTGATAATGGGTTAATATTCAAAATATATAATGAGCTCCTACAACTTAACACCAAAAAAAAAACCTGCTTAAAAAATGGGCAGAGAACCTAAATAGAATTTTTTCCCAAAGGAGACATACAGATAGCCAGCAGATACATGAAAAGATACTCCTTCCTGATCATCAGGGAAATTAAAATCAAAACCACAATGATATGAGATATCACCTTACACCTGTTAGAATGGCTAAAACCAAGAAGTCAAAAAACAAAAAAGTTGGTGAGGATGTGTAGAAAAATAAATCATCATGCACTGCTGGTGAGAATTCAAGCTGGAGCAGGCACTGTGGAAAAGAGTATGGAGATTCCTCAAAAATCTAAAGTAGAAAAATCAATACAATCTGATAATTCTATTGAAAATTTCTATTCTATACTATTGGGTATTGGCCCAGGGAAAACAAAAACACTAACTCAAAAAGATATATGTACCCCTCTGCTTATTGTAGCATTATTTACAATAACCAAGAAATGGAAACAACCTAAGTGTCCCTCAATAGATGAATGGACAAGGAAACTGTGGTATATATAAACAATGGAATATTACGCAGCCATAAACAAGGATGAGGTCATGTAATTTAAGACAACATGGATGGACCAGAGAGTATTATGGTAAGTGAAATAAGTCAGACTGAAAAAGACAAATACCATATGATCCCACTAGCGAATGGAATATAAAAATAAAACAAAAAACAAAAAGCAGGATCAGAACTATAAATACAGAGAACAAACTGATGGTTGCCAGTGGGGAGGGGTTTGGGGGTTGTACAAAATGGGTGAAGGGGAGAAAGAGATATAGGCCTTCAGTTATGGAATGAGTAAGCATAGGAATAAAATGCACAGCGTAAGAAATACAGTCAGTTAGAGGAGCCAAAATGGCAGAACAGCCTGGAAGTTTTTTGTGTGTCTTGTGTCTGTAAAATACAGCCAGACCAATGCTAAACCATCCTGCACACCTAGAAAGCTGATCTGAGGATTAACACAACAATCTGCACAATGCGAAACCAAAGAATTCAACAGGTATGCAGCGTGGAGAGGTGAACTTGGGGAGAGAGAAGCTGCAAAGGGCAGGGAGCCACTTTTCCTTGTGGAGAGAGGATGGAGATGGGGGAGGAGAATACAGGAAAAGGACCCCTCCCCAAAAGCAGCTGGAGAGAAAGTAGAAAATTGGAAAAAGCCACAGAGACTGAAAAAAAAAAAGGAGGAAGGAGAAAGGAGAGGGTTTAAATTCCATTAAGACTGTAAACGGGTGAGCGCAGAGTCAGAAACTCTGCAGATGGATAACTGGCAGTGCTCTGGTGGGAAGGGTGAATCCCCAGGAGCAGAGTGGGGTCTGGGAGGTTCTCGGGCCACACGGGGAAAAGTGGTTCCACTGATGGAAGGACATTTGGTAGAGGCTCTGAGGTCACCTGGGCCCAGCAGACCCCCAGAGAATGGCCACATTCGCTCATGCTGGAGCAAGGGGGTGAAGCCTGGTGCCAGATGTGTGTTGTGATTTTCCATAATCCCTGAGGCACTGCTGCTACACTGTCTCGCAAACTTTTTCTGGGGAGGGCTGGCACCTGGCCACAGTCTATGGGCATCAGCAGCAGCACAGTCCTGTGAACATTCCTGAGTGCAGCTGGCACCCAACCACTGCTTGGTGAGACCCTCTTTCAGAGGATCAGAATGGGTCAAAGCGGCAGTCCCTCAGAAGTGAGGGGTCAGGAAACACAGCCACATCTGATATAAAACACATAAGGGAGGAGTTGCCTAGCAACCTGACAGCTTAGTCACAGACAGTGTAAAAGCGGGGAATGGATGGAAGCTGGAGACAAAGGACAGGTGCATGACTGCTGATCAAGGACAACAGAGTTCAATACTAGAGACTGGGTAGCTGGGCGATGCCATTTTCACCACTCCTGCACATGCGCGTAGGCACCTACAAACACCACAACAATCCACCCTAGTAGGCTAGCAGCACCATTTAGTGGAGAATGGAGCCGTTACACTAAGCGCCGCCCAACTGGGCCAACCTACACTCTTCAAGAACACAAGTCTCATCACCTGCTTTGTTTATACACTATAAAATGCTTCATAGTTTGACTTCTAAGGGAAAACGAAGTAATTTCAGTCATATTTCAGTCTGTTAGCCAGTCCATCTATTCAATTTTCTTTCTTTCTTTTTCTTTCTCTCTTTAATTTATTTTCTTTTTCTTGAATACAAAAAGAGAAAAATTTCATTTTTATTTTCAGTTTTTATTAAAAATATTTTTTATTTTTTTCTACTATATTTTTTACTTTGGTGTAAATTTTTCAAATTCTATTTTACTTCCATCATTTCATTTTAGTCTATTTCAGTGTATTCATTTTTCAAATTTTCAAACCATTTCCTTTTTCCCCACCTTTTTTCTCTATCAAGCCACTTTCAACACCCAGACAAAAATACACCTAGGATCTAGCATCACTTATTCCATTTGTGTGTGTGTGTGTGTGTGTGTGTGTGTGTGTGTGTGTTTCTTTTTAATTTTTTAATTTTAATATTTTTTAATTTTAATTTTTTTAACTTTAATTTTTTCTACCTCATTAATTCCTTTTCTCCCTTCAAAATGACGAAACAAAGGAATTCACCCCAAAAGAAAGACCAGGAAGAAACGACAGCCAGGGACTTAAACAACACAGATACAAGCAAGATGTCTCAACCAGAATTTAGAATCACAATAATAAGAATATTAGCTGGAGTCAAAAATAGATTAGATTCCCTTTCTGTGGAGATAAAAGAAGTAAAAAATAGAATGAAATTAAAAATTCTGTAACTGAGCTGCAATCTCGAATGGATGCTGCGGCAGCAAGGATGGATGAGGCAGAACAGAGAATCAATGATATAGAGGACAAACTTATGGAGAATAATGAAGCAGAAAAAAGAGGGAGATTAAGGATTAAGAGCATGATTTAAGAATTAGAGAAATCAGTGACTCATTAAAAAGGAACAACATCAGAATCATAGGGGTTGCAGAAGAGGAAGAGAGAGAAATAGGGGTAGAAGGGTTATGTGAGTAAATCATAGTGGAAAACTTTCCTAACCTGTGGAAAGACACAGACATCAAAATCCAGGGAGCACAGAGGGCTCCCATTAGATTCAACAAAAACCAACCATCAACAAGGCATATCATATTTCAATTCATTAAATACTCAGGCAAGGAGATACCATGAAAGCAGCAAGGGAAAACAGTCCCTAACCTACAAGGGAAGAGAGATCAGGTTTGCAGCAGACCTATCCACAGAAACTTGCCAGGCCAGAGAGGAGTGGTAGGATATATTCAATGTGCTGAATCAGAAAAATATGCAGCCAAGAATTCTTTATCCAGCAAGGCTGTCCTTCAAAATAGAAGTAGAGATAAAAAGTTTCCAAGACAAACAAAAATTAAAGGAGTTTGTGACCACTAAACCAGTCTTGCAAGAAATTTTAAGGGGGACGCTCTGAGGGGAGAAAAGATGAATGAATGAATGAATGAATCCCAAAAACAACAAAGATTAGAAAGGACCAGAGAACATCATGAGAAACTCCAACTCTACAAGCAACATAATGGCAATAAATTCATATCTTTCAGTACTCACTCTAAATGTCAGTGGACTAAATGCTCCAATCAAAAGACATAGGGAAACAGAATGGATAAGAAAACAAGATCCAATCTATATGCTGTTTACAAGAGACCCACTTTAGACCTAAAGACACCTTCAGATTGAAAGTAAGGGGATAGTGAACCAGCTATCATGCTAATGGTCAACAAAAGAAAGCTGGAGTAGCCATACTTATATCAGACAATCTAGACTTTAAAATAAAGACTGTATCAAGAGATGAAGAAGGGCATCATATCATAATTAAGGGGTCTATCCACCAAGAAGACATAACAATTGTAAACATTTATGTGCCAAATGTGAGAGTACCCAAATATATGTCAATTAATCACAAACATAAAGAAACTCATTGATAGTAATACCATAATAGTAGAAGACTTCAAAACCCCACTCACAGCAACGGACAGATCATCTAATCAAAAAACCAACAAGGAAACAATGGTTCGGAATGACACA
The DNA here is from genome assembly GCF_022837055.1 of Prionailurus viverrinus. Lineage (NCBI taxonomy): Eukaryota > Metazoa > Chordata > Mammalia > Carnivora > Felidae > Prionailurus > Prionailurus viverrinus. The sequence goes on from NC_062565.1 coordinate 46,499,684, forward strand.
CTGGACCAGATGGACTTAACAGATATATTCAGAACATTTCATACTAAAGTAGTGGGATACCCATTCTTCTCCAGTTCACATGGAACATTCTCCAAAATACACCACATACTGAGACGCAAACCAGCCATCAGCAAGTACAAAAATATTGAGATCATACCATGCATATTTTCAGACCACAATGCTATGAAACTCAAAATCAACCACAAGAAAAAATTTGGAAAAGTAACAAATACTAGGAGACTAAAGAACATCCTACTAAAGAATGAACGGGCCAACCAAGAAGTTAAACAGGAAATGAAAAAGTATATGGAAGCCAATGAAAATGGTAACACCACAGACCAAAACTTCTGGGATGCAACACAGGTGGTCATAAGAGGAAAGTATATAGCAATCCAGGCCTTCCTAAAGAAGGAAGAAAGATCTCAGATACACAACCTAACCTTAAAGAGCTGGAAAATGAACAGCAAATAAAACCCAAAACAAGCAGAAGACAGGAAATAATAAAGATTAGAGCAGAAATTAATGCTATTGAAACCAAAAAAAAAAAAAAAACAGAACAGATCAATGAAACCAGAAGTTGGTTCTTTGAAAGAATTAACAAAATTGATAAACCCCTAGCAAGTTTGATCAAAAAGAAAAAGGAGAGGACCCAAACAAATAAAATCAAGAATGAAAGAGGAGAGAGCACAACCAACACAACAGAAACAAAAAAAATAAGAGAATGTTATGAGCAATTATACACCAATAAAATGGGCAATCTGGAAGAAATGGACAAATTCCTAGAAACATATAAACTACCAAAACTGAAACAGGAAGAAATAGAAAATTTGAACAGACCCATAACCAGTAACGAAATTGAATTAGTAATCAAAAATTTCCCAAAAAACAAGGGTCCAGAGCAAGATGGCTTTCCAGGGGGAATCTACCAAACATTCAAGGAAGAGTTAAGACCTATTCCCTTGAAACTCTTCCAAAAAATAGAAATGGAAGGAAAACATCCCTACTCTTTCTATGAAGCCACCATTATCTTGATTCTAAAACCAGACGAAGACCCCACTGAAAAGGAGAACTATAGACCAATTTCCCTGATGAACATGGATATAAAAATCCTCAACAAGGTATCAGCAAACCGGATCCAACAATACATTAAAAAATTATTCACCATGACCAAGTGGGATTTATACCTAGGATGCAGGGCTGGTTCAATATCTGCAAAATAATTAACGTGATTCATCACATCAATAAAAGAAAGCACAAGAACTATATGATCCTCTCAATAGATGAAGAAAAAGCATTTGACAAAATACAGCATCCTTTCTTGATAAAAACCCTCAAGAAAGTAGGGATAGAAGGATCACACCTGCAGATCATAAAAGCCATATATGAACAACCCAATGCTAATATCATCCTCAATGAGGAAAAACTGAGAGCTTTCCCCCTAAGGTCAGGAACATGACAGGGATGTCCACTCTTGCCACTGTTATTCAACACAGTATTGGAAGTCTTAGCCTCTGCAATCAGACAACACAAAGAAATAAAAGGCATTCAAATCGGCCAGGAGGAGGTCAAACTTTCACTCTTTGCAGATGACATGATACTCTATATGTAAAAACAAAAGATTCCACCAAAACCTGCTAGAACTGGCCCATAAATTCAGCAAAGCTGTAGGATATAAAATCAATACACAGAAATTAGTTGCATTCCTATTCACCAACAATGAAGCAACAGAAAGAGAAATCAAGGAATCAATCCCATTTACAATTGCACCAAAACCCATAAAATAACTAGGAATAAATCTAACCAAAGAGGTTATAAATCTATACACTGAAAACTATAGAAAGCTTAAGAAAGAAATTTAAGCTTAAGAAGAAGACACAAAAAATGTAAAAAGATTCCATGTTCCTGGATAGGATGAACAAATATTGTTAAAATGTCAATACGACACAAAGGAATCTACATATTCAATGCAATACCCATCAAAATAACACCATCATTCTTCACAGAGCTAGAACACACAATCCTAAAATTTGTATGGAACCAGAAAAGACCCTGAATATCCAAAGAAATCTTGGGGGAAAAAAAGCAGGAGGCATCACAATCCTGGATTTCAAGGATTACAAAGTTGTAATCATCAGGACAGTTATGTACTCACCCAAGAAGAGACACTCAGATCAATGGAACAGAATAGAGAACCCAGAAATGGATCCAAAAACATATGGCCAACTCATCTTTGAAAAAGCAGGAAAGAATATCCAGTGGAATAAAGACAGTCTCTTCAGCAAGTGGTGCTGGGAAAACTGGACAGCGACATGCAGAAGAATGAACCTGGACCACTTTCTTACACCATACATAAAAAATAAACTCAAAATGGATGAAAGACCTCAATGCAAGACAGGAAGCCAGCAAAATCCTCGAGGAGAAAGCAGGCAAAAACGTCTTTGATCCAGGCTGCGGCAACTTCTTACTCAACACGTCTCTGGAGGCAAGGGAAACAAGCAAAAATGAACTACTGGGACCTCATCAAAATAAAAAACTTCTGCACAGCTAAGGAAACAATCAACAAAACTAAAAGACAAAAGACAAAATAGGAGAGGATATTTGCAAATGGCATATCAGATAAAGGGTTAGTATCCAAAATCTATAATGAGCTTATCAAACTCAACACCCAAAACACAAATAACCCAATGAAGAAATGGGCAAAAGGTATGAATAGACATCTCTCCAAAGAAGACATCCAGATGGCCAACTGACACATGAAAAAATGCTCAACATCACTCATCATCTGGGAAATACAAATCAAAACCACAATGAGACACCACCTCACACCTGTCAGAACGGCTAACATTAACAACTCAGGCAACAACAGATGTTGGCGAGGATGGGAAGAAAGAGTATCTCTTTTGCATTGTTGGTGGCAATGCAAGCTGGTGCAGCCACTCTGGAAAACAATCTGGAGGTTCCTCAAAAAATTAAAAATAAAACTATCCCATGACCCAGCAATTGCACTACTAGGCATTTATCCAAGGGATACATGTGTGCTGTTTTGAAGGGACACATGCACCCCCATGTTTATAGCAGCACTATCAACAATAGCCAAAGTATGGAAAGAGCCCAAATGTCCATCAATGGATGAATGAATCAAGAAGATGTGGTATCTATGTACACACACACACACACACACACACACACACACACACACAAATGGAGTATTACTCGGCAATCAAAAAGAATGACATCTTGCCATTTGCAATTACATGGATGGAACTGGAGGGTATTATGCTAAGTGAAATTAGTCAGAGAAAGACAAAAATCATATGACTTCACTCATATGAGGACTTTAAGAGACAAAACAGATGAACAAAAGGGAAGGGAAACAAAAATAATATAAAAACAGGGAGGGAGCCAAAACATCAGAGACTGTTAAATATGGAGAACAAACAGGGTTACTGGAGGGGTTGTGGGAGGGGGGATGGGCTAAATGGGTAAGGGGCACTAAGGAATCTACTCCTGAAATCATTGTTGCACTATATGCTAACTAATTTGGATGTAAATTTTAAAAAAAATAAAAAGAAAAAGTTTATCAACACAAACCCTGAGATACTTTCAGGTGTTTTAAATCAAACAGTTTTATTTTTTAATAGTTATGTGTTTATTTCAATATTTATTATAACTGCCAAATATGTATTTTTGCATATGATGTTGTTGAGAATATATATTGGGAAAGAATATATATTGGGAAAACATTAAGTTAATTTAAGGAAAAATACAAAATAATACTATAATAAAATATGATGGCTGTAAGCAAAACTCTTAATTTAAAAAATAGACACACTGGGCATCAAAACACTTTTTTTGGTTTTTATATTAAAACTAGACCCAAGAAAACTTGGTCTAAGAGAAGTTTTTAACAAGTAAAAAAAGAAAAGGAAACACAGTCAGTGATATTGTAATAGCAATATAATAGGACAGATGGTAACTATACCTGTGGTGAACATAGCGTAATGTATAAACTTGTCAAATCAGTAAGTTGTACACCTAAAACTAATGTAATGTTTTATGTCAACTATGCTCAAATTAAAAAAAAATTACAATTTGTGCCTCTAGATAGTCACCATGCATGCCAAATCATCTTCCACTTGTCCTTTTTCATCATTCTTTAGTACTTTACCTTTTCAAACTTACTACCAAATACACTTATTTTTGTGTTTATCCCTTACTGTCTTTCCATGTATGAACTGATATACAATCTGTCTGAGGACAGGGATTTTCTTCTGTTGCATGTATCACAAGCATTTAAACAGATGCTGCATATGAGATAGTAAGTATTTTCTACTCGTAAATTCCTTATATAGCTTATTATGTTTTAAAGGAAGGCATTATTTTTTTTTCCGTTAAATACCTGAGAAAGGAAATCAGACATTATGGGAAGGATAGCAGCAACAGTGTATGAGAACTGAACAGTAAAAATAAATGATGTCACAGTCAGACTTCTTAATAGACCAGTTAAATGGCTCCATATTTGCTTTAGTCAATTTACTGATACCTCATGAAACATTTATAGCACACACTTCAATTCCATGTTCTGAAATGGGGGTGTCTGTCATACCAAGGACTCCACCAAAATTTGCAAGATGTACTCAGACTACCAAATAAATCTGATCCATCTCATCTGAGGCAATTTCATGTGGAAACTTTGCATAAAAACGTATTTTGTACGTGAGCAAATGTAATTGTTAAAAGTAGAACAAATGCATTTCCTTTCCTTAAATCTGAAGAACTCAAAAAACAAAGAAATTTTACTCTTCCACCTCAGTCCAAACAATCAGAACCTAGTGATGTGTGGTTCAATACTTTGTGCCATTAAATGCATTAGAGATTGAGAATACCAATTCAGGTAAGAAAATTTTTGACTTTGGTATTTTGACACCTATTATAGCCTAAGTACCTAACAATTGGCTTTTTTTATTGTAATATAAGTGCTTGACATTAAGCTTTTGATTCCTGAGGCATCCATTTCAAAGGCACTCATCTTGAATAAACCCATCGTCTGCTATTCAACTAGATAAACAGCCATGCCATCCCAACCCTGAAATACTCCTCATTTTAGAGAGCTCTGGTCCATAGACCTGTCAGTTTGACCACTTGCCTTTCCCTTCCCACACATTATTTCTTGCTCTTATGTTTTAAATTTACCAACAAAGAATGAACCCATGAGACCTGAGGTACCCCATCATTGACCACAAAAGGCAGAACCCCAGATTCACACTCTCTAACACAGACCTTGCTGTTTTGTCCTGGTCATGGCATGTACCCTCCAGGACTTGTGAGTCATGATCCTTGTTTTTTCAAAATGCTCTGATGGTTGTTGCTGAGGTGCATCTTGAAATCATAGTAAGAACCACCAGGGCAAGTCCAGCCACAAGATTGGTTTTCAAAGGTGATGTGACTGTAGGGGTTCACCGTAAGTATTATGGGCCCAGGTGACTGACCCAGGCATTTCTAGCAGATAGCCTAACTACCGAAAGGCTGAGATGATTCAAACACCTATATTCTTCTAAAGGTGAACTGTATTTTATGCTTTACTTTTTTTTTGAATCCAAGTTTTTCAGGTATTAGTCTTTCACAGAGATATTAAAGAAATGTTTGCTATTGCTGACATAATCTTGTTTTGAGAATATCAAGCATTGGAGAGTGAATAAAATAAATGAACTTCAATATTTTATACCTTATTGACCATAAAATGTAGCTTATTGTTGAGGTAAAATGCCTCATTTTAATTACGAATAGTGTGGGCAAAATAAATGTTATTTTTAATACATTCATTATTAAGTATATCAAAATTAATATAAATTCAAGCCTCAAGATCCATTATCTCTCACTAAATAAACACCAACATTTAATTTTACACTGAAGATAGCTCCCTGTTGATGAAATAGATTTAATCATAAAGTAATATTTAAGCCATGAAATTACCAAAAACTAAGTAGTGAGTTGCTCGTTTTGGTCCCCAAGGCATTTTACTTTTAACTCATCCTAATCATATAGTATATATCCAGTCCATGGAACTGTCTTTTGCTTCTTAGAAACAGATCATCTTTGAAGGATTCCTAAGAATTAAGAGTTTAGTTCTGTTGGTTTTATATGTGCCACAAGAGTGTCAAAATAAATTTATGCTTTATAGCTTGATGAACCAAACTGCTCTGACAAACTTTTGCATCTTTAGTCACAGAGGAATTAGACATAAGCTGTTATTCAAATCTCATTTAGAAAATACATATCTCTTCTAAAATAACTCCTTCAAACTTGTGGTACACCTTTCTGCACCCTAATAAGTAAGACACAAAAGTGCATCCAGGCTCTGTCCTCCAGGAACTTACTTTCCAAAATAAGAAGATGAAACAAAGTAAGCAGTAGCACTTTAGCAGACATGACAAATCACATAGATTCTCTATTGGTATCTTGAATATGCTTTATATTCTTTCAGGATAAATAAGTAAAAAAACACAAAAACAACAGAAGAAATGTTCACTTATTTCTGCTTACTGAAGGAATGTATCAGGTATATAGCAGATTTACACAGATGTGTAGTTTGCAATTTTTATGATGTGTATCCCTGAGAAATTCTTCTAAAGAGATCACGCAATGACTATGCAGACCAAAAGTATTTTATAACATCGATAATATATTCTGACCATGTTTTTTTTTTTCATCATTAGGTAATTTCTAATAAGGACAACATGGAAATACATAATGTTTCTGGCTGTGAATACTTTGAGTATCTAAGAGTAGACCACAAATTCAAAAACTTGAGAGGAGAGGAGATCCTGATCAAGAGAGCAGAATAGGAGGACCCCATGCTCCCCTCCTCCCATGGACACAACAAGGTTTCAACTCTGTAGAGATCAACTCTGAGATCTATGTGGAGACTAGTAGAACAGCTGTCCCACAGCTAAAGACATAAAGGAAAAGCTACATCGAGAAGGTTAGGAGGCGCAGAAACATGGTCTGGTTGAGACCCACGCCCCCAGCAGAGTGACTCCCAAGCTAGGGAGATATCACAAGGATTGGGGTCCTCTCTGAAGAGTAAGAGATTCAAGCCATACACTGGGCATGCCCCACCCTGGAAATGCACACTGGGAAGACAAGCCAATCAAGTCTGGCTTTGAAAATCAGTGAGACTTTACTCTAGAGGAACTTTGTATATTGCATGTCAACTACACTTTAATTAAAACAAATAAAAAACTTGAGAGGAAATTGCTATGGGTTCCTGAAGGAAAAGATTCTGTCTATTTGATTCAACTTAAAGATGAAGACTATGGACTTAGTTTTTCTAATATGGAGCATGCATACATAATGCAGTTTAAGCATGTTGAGATTTTCCTCCCCTTATCCCCAGAGATCCAATTTTCCCAATATTTTTCCAAAGAACAGAAATGAGAAGGGTATTTTAGGCATAGTTGGACACAAATGACAGGATATGGAGTCAATAAAATAGGGATAAATTTGATTTTAATTTAGGAAGATAAAGCCAGTGAGTTGGGGGGAAAATGACAGGACAAGAGAGTCTGTAAAGGATGAGACAAATCACCAGAGACTTTTATATGAAGGTGAGAATATAGATGCAGAGCTGAAATCCAAGAACCAGAGTCATTCTAATACTGCTCCATCATTTAGATAACTATAAAATCATAACAAAATAAGACCAAAATGCCAGTGTCATTCACTCTCTCATTGGGAAAACAAGCTATTTAGAATCTAAAATATGAAAAAATTAAGGCCATTTACAGGACTTCCAATTCTGTAGATACTATTTCTTAAAGCTGAACTATAGATATTAGACTTTCATGCAAAATAATTTTATTCCAGGTTACATAAAAAGGCAAATAGTTTGTCTATCACAAATCTTATTATGGTGACTTGCCCCATGCTATAAACTCTTCTTGGTTGCCAACCAAAGAGAAGACTTATGGTAGACACTATAATGCTCATCAAACATTCCATCTGCTTTCCCATATTTCTCATCTCCCCATTAAGTGGGGGCAAAAAAAATTAGTTCTGATTAATGGGCTGTGGGTAGAAGTGTTGTGTGTTATTTCCATTGCAAAGCATATATGAACTAGAATGTCACTCTTTATCTATTTCTTCTCCTGCCAAATCAACCACTGATATTCCAGATGCTGGGCTGTTCATCAGACTGGATCCCTTAGTGATTGTACTACCATAGAGTACAACATGCAACCATCATGGTACGTATACACAAACACATGTACACATTAACCTTTATCTGACATATAGTATGTGCAGGCAACACTTGTCCTATTAAGCCACTGAGATCTGAGGTTGTTTGCTACCAAGGTATAATCTTGTTACTGTAACATATCTTTCTAAACCGTATTAGTGTTAAACTATAAGCCACTATATATTGATGGCTCAATATACTCAGGAGATGTGTTTTTTTTTTTTTTCAGGCACATTCCAGAAGTAAATTTTAACTAGATTGTTTCACAATCTTTGGGCTGTGTTCGGCTGATGAGATAAATGGTAATATCAGTGAATACTATGAAATTATTGTTTATTTTACTATTAAATGAATTTCTTCAGAAGGAATTTTTAGTGACCGGCACAGGATGACATGTTACCCAGCATTCCCAGGGATGATAGTTGTGGAGGAAACATAATTGGTAGAGGAAGCAGTTCAAATCTAATTAAGAGAAAAGCATTTTACTATGTTGATATTTCTACACCATATTTGGGAGTTGCATTGACTTGCTCCAATGTAGAAACCATATTTAAAACTGCAAATTCAAATACAGTTACTGAGCTATTCAACTGATGACAATCTACTGTCATTTCTGACACTTACCTCCTTTTACTGATGACTTTGATATTTGGTTCAGTCTCTTCTTATCACAAGTGCTGTCATCATCCTGAGACATGGTTCCAACCATCTATTCTTTCAGCGTGTTTATACCCTCAGCTTCCCCAACCAACACCTTTGCTCTGTTTCAGCCACAAGTAAATTGGCACCACCTAGAATGTTAAATTCAAACAGCAATCATTCTTGACACAATGTATTTTCTTTCTTCTTGTTATTTCCATGCATATATTCTTTTACATTAGTGACTCATCAGTCACTACTTTCTCATTACATATAAGCCCTACTTTACCTATCACTTTCTTCTTATCTCATTAAAGCTTCAAAACCCCCCACAAAACTTTACGTAGTTTCTTTCCAATATCTTTATTTCCTTTACATCAGAAAACAAAATAAAATGAAACAAAACAGGCTCATCCATGGAATAATAAAATCATCTGGTTTATTTCCTGCTACACCTGGGATGTGAGATGTTTCAAAAAAAAATAACAAAACAAACAGGTAGAGATGTGTCTAAGATTCATGGTCTGTAAAAGTGTCTGTGTATTTAATGAAACCCAGAACATTTTCAGTGAGTTTCAAGTAATTTCTTTCTCTGTTTCTACTAGTGATTATTTTAAATAGCTTTTGTTCTCCTGAAAAGAAAATCGCCACTCTTCTCAGCAATTTCCCACTCTCCTTCATACATGTGCAATTGGACTTAAACACCTTCAAAGTTTTTCATTATAGAGCTTTTTTCCAACAATAGATTGTTTCAAGAAAGCACAGATATCTAAACTCTTGCTCAGAGGCACCGATAAGACCTAATTATAACTCGGATATCTCATTTCAGGCAGTTTGATTGACAGTTTCCCCTTTGTATTTCAGTAGCAACATAAAACAAATTAAGTATAATTTTCATGCAAAGATATTTCCTGTAAGAATTTTCAAAAGTTCTGTATGTTCTTTATTTCAGTGTGTGAAATATTTGATGGTGGTGATATATTTCTCACTGTGTCTAGCTAAATAAGCACAGATTTTTCTTTTCTATAAAACAGAAGAAAATGTAATGATAGATGAGTATAAGCTTTTGGAACTATAAAGGGAAATTTTTATTGTTTCCTAGAACACTAGCCAGGTAAACTATTTGCACTGGGGAGATAGTACAGTCTTTGGAGGTAGATAATTTGAATTGGAATCCTGGTTCCAGTTAAATATATTTGGGCTAGTTTACTTTAGCTGCCTGAGTTTCAGCAGTCCTCTTTGTAAAAAGTATCTAATGACACTTTTTTCATCAGATTGTCCTTAAGGACTAAACAGATTTATATGTGCAAATCACATAGTTGGCGCCCCATATATGAAGGGTTTTTGGTTTTTAAACGCAGGTAAAGGTTGAAGTAACAAAGTTGAAGTGAAATGATGAGAACATATTATCTTGGACGAGGATCTCAGTTGCAAATCTGACTACCTGAAACATACACTTTCAAGAAAATTTAGGCAAGTCCAACAACCCTGCTTACTAACATTCTCATCTTCTATCAGCTGATAAGAAGTCTATGGTTACAGTCCCAATTTTAACCCTACGATAGTATTTGACACTAGTTAAAAACAGATGGACAAGGGCTAATATAGCATTATTCTGTGCGTATTCAGATTGTAGCAATAATATTTACTAGAGAAAATTTATAAATTGTGGCAAAACATAAGGATCAATATTTAAATTACATACAAACCCTCTACCTAGTAATAACCACAGCCAACATTTGCTTAACATTTGCTTTACGTTTTAATGGGATTTAAAAATATATTTAGTGGTATTCATTTAAAGACTAGTAACATCTACATGATATTTCACTATTTGAATATACCACAATTTACCAAAATACTGTATGTGGGCATTACAGGTATTTTTTTGTTTGTGACACTAATAAATAATAAAACAATGAAGTAATTTTCGTTGATCTCTGACAATTTAGGTACCAAACCATTGTGTCAAACAGTTTGAATATTTTTGCACCTTTTGTTGTGCATTGCTACCCTGCACCCTCTTATAAGTGAATCAAAGAACCGGAGGGCAAGATTTCATTCAGTGAAGGAAGGCAATAGAACAGGGATCTTAAAACCTTAAAGAATAGGTTGAAATGTGGTGGATCATAGGACTAGGAAAAACGTAGTTTTTCCTAGTCCTATGAAATATTCCAGACTGCTTAGGGGTAGCCTGCTTTGTCCAAGGACTGAATAACAAGCCATGTCTCAGTCAAGCAAGTGTATTTAGTGGATTCTGTTCATCACTTGTCTTCCATTGAAAAACTGTCCATTTTTCTAGACACAAATATACATCCTCTTCCTATTAATATTATGTGATAAAAGTAAACTATGCTTAATGGTTCTTTCGCATGATCTGTTTAATAAAAGCCACCAAGCTTTTATCAAAAGAGCATATACAATAGAAAGCAAGTGACCAGTGCACTCATCCTGGTACTAAAGAGGATAAAATGTCTTATTTTGTTCTTACTGGTCAGAGTTTGTGGATTATCAAACATCAATTCCTCTGGGAAACTTTGGCTTATTTTCTAGGAAAAGCTTCTTTCCTCTCTACACTTAGAGCATGATTTGTATACTACGATTACTACTTTTACCATGCATTCTGTGTTTCCTTTGTTTCTACCTCAAATAAATTTTAACTTAGAGTGAACAATTATTGAGACCTTTTTGCCAGCCAGAGGATAATCCTTCTATGCATGAGTTTTTTGTTCCCATCTCAGCATCCAGTTCTGTGCTCAGCACATACATAAAAAATGCTTAGAATTACTTGAATAAATAGATAAAGGGATAATGCAATAAAACAAAGATACAGCTTTCAAGTGCAGAGTGTTATTGAAATAAGTAATGGGCCATGCAAAGTGGACTCTTTGCATCAATTGCTCTGAATCACAGTTATTCTTTATCTCAAAGGGTCTCTGGTTCGTGTGTGTCCCATCATGGGGCAGAATCCTAGTGTACTCTACAAATAGCATCCTTGATGGATGAGATTGGGATACATTATTAAATTTGGGAAATTCTAAGCATACTGAATATAAAGATCACTGAATTTGAAAAATTCCTAAAGGTCTGACTTTGAAGAACTGTTGTCTTCCAGTGAGTGTTGACAATGTTTAGCCTGATACATAAATATCAAGAGAGAGTATCTTCATCCAGCCTGTTTGTAGAGGATGTCACCCTCTGCCTTGATAGGAAGTCTATATATGAAAGAATTACATCTAATGGTACCTGTTGCTACAGCAGATCAGACTGTATTTATGCTACTAGAGGTAAGCACTGTTTGGGTTGTATACAAGTTACCAATATTAATTCTATTTTTGATGTTATTCTCCAATTGTGCAAACCTGTGTAGTTTTTATTGCATGGAGCTATTGGCTTGCAAAGTAGAAAAGTAGGAATAAATATACCAGATAATTTATATTTCACAATGCTTAGGAGATGGAATAATGGGATATATAGTTAATAAACAAATGTTCTAATCATTATACACACATATGTGTGTGCATATATATATGTATGTATATGTATTTGTACCTTACAAATGTATGTATGTATGTATATGTGTATATGTATATATATTTTATGTATATGTATATATATTTTACTTTAGTTATCTAACCTAATTGGAACTCAGACTCGTCACTAAGATGAAGGTTTGTTGGAGCATTTCTTTCATTTCTAAAATGCTATTTTTGTGTATAGAAATGGTAGGCATTGTCCAGATCTAGCCCTGAACTCTAATAACAGCATTTTTATTATCAAAGAGAACATTAGAACTGACAAGAATAAATGCTGGAGAAGCCAATTCCTATGAATGTTATCTATTCCATTATGAAAAACAGAAGACCCTGGTTTGTTTTGGAAGCACAACAAACTACCTTGACTAGGAAATTATCTCTACTAAAATCTGTCCCTTTTGAACTATTATTCTCTGTTTAATTTTATCTGAGTTTCATTTTTCCAGATTTTCTGTAGCTGGTAATAAGTAAATGTCCACAAATGTTCAAGGCTCTTTTGTTCTCTTATCAGCACTGTATATTTCCCAAAATAAAACAATGGAGAGGCCAAAATCCAGATCCTTATAACCTTGCTTCCTACATAGGCACTAAACATGCATTCAACATTAGATTGCAGCTGGATACACTTTGTTTGGTTAACACTGATTTAAAGTTTTTGGTTATGAATACTAACAGGCAGACAAGAAGTCTGTTTCTCTGTTCCCCCGCTAATTCTTTCACCGCACCTTGTATTTTACTCCTCTTTACTATTTGTATGGTTTCTGAAAGTATTTACCACGGGGTCCCCTGACTTGGGGATTAGCTGTGCTTATTTGTTTACTTGTTTGAATTAGATTTGCTTGTTTTTCTTTACTTTTAATTATCTTGACTGCAATTTTCTGCCACCTTAGAGGGTAATAAAATGGTCTGGCCTGAGATTTAAGCAACTGGATATAGGGATCCCAGCGATTTCTGTTTATGGGGTCACACACCGAAGTGAGGGGTAGAGTGTGTAAAAAAACTGATGCAGAGTTCTCTATTTGGAAAATGACCCACAGTGTAGAGAAAATATGAAACCATTTTCTGCCTTCCTAATATAAACATTAAAAGACATAAAACCTAAAGTCATTTAAACTCAATGTAGATTGGTGGGGGTTTCCAGCTATGCACTGAGTCACCGTGCAAAGTGTTGATCTAATAAAGAAAAAATATCCACTGATCTGGTAAAATTTCAAATGTTAACAGCACATCATGTATAATCCATGTAGTTCTTTCTTTCTTATCACCACCAAGCATGTAAGGTCAGAAAAATGGAGAATAGATAAGCATGTCAATGAAGCACTACATCTTTTCTTGCTGTTTATCCTCAAGAGAATTATAATTCACCACATAATGAATACATTCTGAATCAGGGAAAGTGGAGGGAAAACAAATGTAAGCTGTTTTCTTTAATAAAGGAGATAATCTGTATATTACCATATTTCAAACATGTCCTAAGACACACAGTATTAACTTTAGATCACTTGGAAAGCAATATGATTATCTGGATTTTCTTGAGTTAGATGACCTTTTTTTCCATGGTATTTAGAAGGGATTGCGATTCACCAAATGGTAGCTGACTCCCACGCAAGAAAACTTGCAAACAATAGCAAGTATAGCTCAAGGGAGCCACCTGCTGCTGGAGGGATATCCAGGGCAGAGAAAACTCTGTGGTACAACATTAGCATCCATTTAACACTGGTATGGCTGTGTTGAAACTATAGTCAATAAAACAAGAAATAGCCAGTGAGGTTTTAAACTCTTTGAGCTTCACCTGCCTCATTAGCATTTTTGGAGGGACTTATCAAAAGCACTAATTATCAAGAAATGAGTGAAATCGCCCTAAATTGTATATTTAAGTTCTAGACTCTTCCCTTTCATATTATCATAGAAACTTCCTGTGGCTGCCATTCCAAAAAAATAAATAAATAAAAGAAAAAGAAAATACAAAACAGAGAATGTAAGCTATACCTTAAAACAAAGGCTTTGAAGGTTTAGCCAATGGCGGTGACAGGCTAAACTTGGAATGAGGATCTATCCTGGGATTATCGATTTTATCTGTGTGGCCAACGGCTCCAATTTGGAGAGTGTTCTAGATTGCAAATCCATTATCTCATGTTGCTTTCACAACAATCATTTAGTTCTCCTCTTATGTTTGAAAAATCTGAAGCACACAAAGTTGAATTAATTTATTGAAAGTCATATTGCTACTTAGGGCCAGTGCATGACTAGGATCCATGATTCTTGATGCTTCCTCCATTGTGTGTTAGTACAACATCACTGTGCCCACCGTATTCTTCTCAGTTAACTATCCATTAACCACTTCTGACCTGTAGGATTATGGGTGAAGTGATGTTGAGAAATGCCAAGAGGGAGGGAGCCTCAAGCATCGTTGAGTCAAAGATCCTAGATGTGAGGCACACAAAGCTGAATTCAGATCCCAGATTTACTTTCTAACATGCTATGAGACTTTCATCAAGGGTTTTAAACTTTGTGAACTCGGGTTTCCTAAAATGTAGAAGAAAAAAATGACATGTACCTATACAATTATTTTAAATATTCTATAAAGGCATCTTAAAATGCTTTGCTCAAGTGACTGGCACGTATTAGTAGTAGTAAATAACTATAATGTCAGATTTTTTAAAATGAGAAGCACAAAAAGGTACACTCACTACTGATATTTGATAGGCAAATATTAATATTATGCAATTATTTATACTATATATTTCTCCCTGCTTAGAAACACAGACTCTCTGGGTCAGAATGCACAATAAAGTTTAATTCAAACATCATTATTACAGCTGTGGGGCTTAGGGTTTTTTCCTTGTGATTTAACATTTTCCCCTATAGGACCCGTATTGTTTTTCAGCAGTAATTTTTCATTTCTTTATTCCACAAATGAAGTAGTGAACAAAACAAAACAAAATCCTGTTTTACCAGCACACAGTACTCACTCTAACAGTAACTACACATTAACTCCATTTTCTTAAATATCTTGAAACATAACCCACCAGTGACACAAGGACCTATTAGGTGTGTGATGAAAATACTAATCATATCAATATTGTTACTGTTATACCATTATCTAACACTGTTATCTAATATTACAGATATAATTTCAAATTTTATGTGGAAATATGTGTGAGATTAAGATTTTATCATTAATCTTTTCAGAAACAAAACTAATATATAAGGAAATATATAATAATATATAGGGAAAAATTGTTCCAATGACTTTGAGATAACATTTTGTAAAATCATTTGCTAAAGGTTTATGAAATATTTAACACTTCATGTAGTGATATTCTTTAACCCTTGACTAATTTTTCTTGCTTTAATAGGTGTTTCTAACAATATGTACATAAATACAGAATCACCTTTTTTTTTTGTTTGTTTGGTCTCTTGTTGAAAATTATTCCTTCTAATTCAATTTACATTTCAGCCTTCACCATTGAATGGTGTGAAAACTATTATTAAATGTTAGGTAATTATAACTAGGAGGTTAGTAAAAAAAAATCCTATGGGAGCAAATATATTTAAAATAAAAGGCCTACAACTGGTTTGCAATTAAAATGAAATCGGATGAAAAGGATTTACAAACCATGCATTACATAAATAAAAACATTCTAAAGTGCATTTCTATTAATACCACCCCATCCTTTAAGTATACTAAAGACATTATACCCAATGTCACAAATGGTGCAATTAGGAGAATAGGCACTGGGAGAGAAGATGGCTGACCTTCCTATGAGTTTTTAATTGTTATTAGCTACCACTTATTATTATATATTTTAAGTTGGAAGTGGTAGTGATGGTGGTATGGATAGTGGTAGCTGTGGTGTCTGCTCAACTCATTGTGGAAAAAAAATGAGAGAGTTGCAGAATAATTTGCTTAAGTACATTTCAATCTTAAGAGGAAAACAACCCCCTCTTAAAAGTATGGACTTGGAGTAACCTGACTTCATAATGTTAATGAGAAGTGCCAAAGGTGTCTGGTGGTGCAGACAGAATCACCTGGAAGCATATGGTCTTCAGGTCCCTCTTTTTGACTTTAAATCACTGATGGAACATTGACAACATCAAAACTGTCACCTATCAATCTACCATTTTCTGCCTTCCAGAGATGACAAGGAACTAGACCAGAGAGCTCTTCCTGCTGAAATAATAAACCATCCTCTCCATTATTAAGCTGATTGATTTGATTTGATTTGATAAGACAAGGAGAACACAAGCGGAGGAGAGGGGAGAGGGAAAGAGAATCTTAAGCAGGCTCCATGCTCAGTGCTGAGCCCAACTCAGAGCTTGATCCTATGACCTTGGGATCACAACCTGAGCAGAAATCAAGAGATGGACACTCAGCTGACTGAGCCACCAAGGCACCCCTAGGCAGATTTTTAAAAGTAGGAAAAGTGGCAATTAAGTACAAAGACTAAAGTGTCAATCACAATTATTGGATAAATACTTTTTTGAAAAGTTTGGAAAGATACTTATAAAGTAGAGAACACGATGGAATTAGTTTAAGTCAAATCCTCTGCTTCTGGAGCCCGAGCCCCATTGTCATGTCTCTTTGGACAAGATGAGGAAAGATAAATTGTGTAGAAAATATGATAGTCACCGTCTTTCCAACCTTATGAATTTGTAAATATATAGCAAATCCTATGAGAAACTTTATTATATATTACAGTGTTATATGAAGAGGTACTGATCTCATTCCCTCTCTCAATTTCATTATAAGCATAATAAGTACTTCCCTGTATCTTTGCATAGCACTGATGTTAGGTTCATAGAAATTAAAAACATTAAAAAGTCTAGTCTTAGCCACACATTTTTTATGGTGCACTTCTCTTACGACACTTAATAAATTTATGTATCTATCCCTTTCTCAAACTGTTCAGTAAGAAGAAACCATCAGCTAAATCACTCAAGGGAATATTGTAAAAGACCCAGTTTCTACTTGATACCATTGTTTTGTTCTTATCTTAGTTTTTGCTTTGTTTGCTCCCATAAATCTCACTGTGCACAATATACACAATTTAACTATTTCAGGTAACCCAATGTTGCCTTATTTTCCCCATTTTTTCTTGGATACAGAAAACCAATTATATACACACACACACACACACACACACACACACATATATAATCTGAAATGTAATTTCAGATTGTAACATAGAACAAGTTAATCATAAGTTAATACCTATTCTTTTCAAAGTATTCCAAAAATCATGGAAATGGAAGAAAAACTTCCAAATTCATTCTATGAGACCAGCATTACTCTGATACAAAAACCAGATAAACGTCTCCACCAAAAAAAGGGAACTATAGGCCAATATCCCTGATGAATATGGATGCAAAAATTCTCAATAAAATACTCACAAACAAAATCCAACAGTACATTAAAAGAATCATTCACCACTATCAAGTGGGATTTATTCCTGGGCTGCAAGGGTGGGGCAGTACTTTCAAATCAGTCAACGGTGAGCCATATGACCCTTCAATAAATCCATCTAACTTGATTTTTTTAATGCAACCTCTAAATAATGCAGACCAAATATACTGTGAATTATGTTTTGATTGTTTCTAGCAGATTCTTTTAAAAGTTAAATTGTTCTTTCTAACTGAAATTTCCAACTGAAAAACTTGAGATCTTACAGTAGTGTTTTGGAGGGAGAGGTTTAAGATTGGAGTACACATTTATGATATGTGGATATACACTTTCATTCCATTGTCTCCTATGTCACCAATGACATTTTATTTGTGAGGAGTAAGGTAGAAAGCTAAGGAAAAAAGAAAGCATGTTCAAAAAAAACGTTATAAGATGTTGCAACAAAATAAATATGGTCTAGGATAGCACCCATAAAAAAAGAAGTCCCTAAATCCTCTGAAATGCCATCAGAAGGTGAAAATGATAAAAGAGGAAGAGCATAGAGAAAGACAAATACCATATAATTTCACCCATATGTGGAATTTAAGAAAAAAAAATGAGCAAAGGGAAAAAAAGAAAGAGAGAAAGAGGCAAACCAAAAAATAGACTTATAACTATAGAGAACAAATTGATGGTTCCCAAAGGGGAGGGAGGTGGGGAGATGGGCTAAGTAGGTGATGGAGATTAAGGAGTGCACTTGTGATGAGCACCAGGTGTGGTATGGAAGTGTTGAATCACTATATTGTACACCTGAAACTAATATTACACTGTATGTTAACTGGAATTTAAATAAAAACTTAAAAAATAGAAGAACTTAGCAGATTGAGAGAAGAAAACATGTAACAACTTTACAAAAGTAGCATATATGGTGATCATAAGAAACAAGCTTTTTATTTTTTAAAATTAATTTTAATTTCTTGAATAGATAAAGCATTTTACATGATTCAAAAGTAAACATTATGTAGAAAGGCACATACAGAGAAGTCTTGTCTTAAATACTACCACTTCCTGTCTCTAACACCAACTGCCTTCATGTGCCTTCATGTGAATTTTTCAATAACTTGAAAATATTTTTTTGCAAATTTTGTGTACCATATAATTCATCCTTTTCAAGGGTGCAATTCGAGTTCTTAGAAAATTTACTAAAATGCGCAACCAGGGCTACAATCCGTTTGAGAAGATTCCATCATCCCAACAAAATTCCTCATGCACATTTCAGTTAATCTAACCACTAATCTATCTCAAGCTACCACTAATCTACTTTTTGTCCCTATACCTTTGCCTTTTCTGAATATTTTATATAAATGGAATCATACAATATGCAATCTCTTAAGTCTCACTACTCTAAACACATTTATGAGGTTTATTCATGTTGTAGTATGCACCTGTAGTCCCTTCCTTTTATTGCTGTGTAGTATTACATTGTGGGCATAATATCCCATTCTGTCTATGCATGCACCAGGTGATGGACACTTAGATTGTGACCAATTTGGCGCCATTTTGAATACTTCTATGAATATCCACATACAAGTTTTTGTGTGGATAAATGTTTTTATTTCTCTTGGATAGATACTTAAGAGGGGAAATGCTGTGTCATCCAGTGAATTTATGTTTAACATTTTGAGGGACTGCCAAAATGTTTTGTAAAGTGACTACAGCCTCTTATATTCCCACCTACAAAGTATGAGGATTTGCATTTCTTCTTATCCCTCCCAACATTTGTTATGTCACTTGTCCTTTAAATTATGATTATATTCATTCTAGTGGGTATGGAATTGTGGCTCATTGTGATTTTAATTTGCATTTCCCTAATGATTAATGATACTGAAAAAACTTTTCATGTGATTAATGTCCATTTGCATATCTTCTCTGGTGGAAAGTTACTAGGATCTTTTGCTTATTTGTTAATTGGGCTGTTTCTTGATGAAACATACATTTTATTTGTATACTTTAGATATAAGTTCTTCGGGGCGCCTGGGTGGCTCGGTTGGTTAAGCATACGACTTCCGCTCAGGTCATGATCTCACGGCCGTGAGTTCGAGCCCCGCGTTGGGCTCTGTGCTGACCTCTCAGAGCCTGGAGCCTGTTTCAGATTCTGTGTCTCCCTCTCTCTCTGCCCCTCCCCTGTTCATGCTCTGTCTCTCTCTGTCTCAAAAATAAATAAACGTTAAAAAAATAGATATAAGTTCTTCATAGACTTTTGCAAATATTTTCTCTCAATCTGTTGCCTATCTTTTCATTTTCTTAATGGTGTTTTTTAAAGCTTAACATTTCTGAATTTTCCTTTTTTTAAATTTTTTTAAACTTTTTTAATGTTTATTTATTTTTGAGACACAGAGAGAGCATAAACAGGGGAGGGTCAGAGAGAGAGGGAGACACAGAATCTGAAGCAGGCTCCAGGCTCTGAGCTGTCAGCACAGAGCCCGACGCGGGGCTCGAACTCACAGACGGTGAGATCATGACCTGAGCCGAAGTCGGATGCTTAACCGACTGAGCCACCCAGGCGCCCCAATATTTCTGAATTTTCATGAGGTCACATTTATCAATTTTCTTTTCTTTTCTGAACATTGCTTTTGTATCCTATCTAAGGAATATTTGTCTAACCCAAGGTCTCAAAGATTTTCTCCTATAGTTTTCTTGAAAAACTGTTTTTGTTTTAACTCTTACACTGGCTGACCCTTTTTATTAGTTTTTTGCCCTTCAAATGAGTGTGTGCACATGCACATACTTGCATACACATGCACGTGCACAGGGTCTGTAAACTTGTATAAATAAATAAATAAATATATATATATATATATATATTACTAATTTCTCACTGTATTCACTATTAACTTATGTTACAAGTGAAGGTAACAAAACCATAGTAGTATTAGCAGTCCCTGTGAATTTGTTCCCAGTAGAGGTCAGAGATATTTTTATATCACGTTACAGTTGTTGCATTTAACTCATAACATTTGTACATTTTAATACTCAAAATTAAAATGGTTATTGCTACACCTTAATATGCTAATAAATAAATCTAAAATTTTAATATTTTAAAAATATTTTAAATTATATTTTAATATATTTGGTTTCCTTTGTAATACTATTATTTTACATTATGAATAAATTTATACTATTTTTCTAAAATGAGGTCCATGGATCCAATTGTGAAAGGGGCCTTAGCAAGCACAAAAGTCTAAGATCTTCTATAAAGGTGTCTTTTAAAGATATTTTCTGCTATTTTCTATTGTTGAAATGTCTCATTTTCCTGTATGATCAGTAACAATGATATATAGAAGGGAATGAAAGATTTTGGCAGAAAAATTGAAATTTTTAGTCAAGACGCTAGCCTTTGTTGGTGTAGTAAAGTTCAACTTCTTTCATTCAAATACTGTTTGAATGTAGGAGGGAGTTGGTGTGTGTTCTGACCTTATGGGTTTTGTTTGTTTGCTTGTTTGTTTCTGCAGAATAGTTAATGTCTTCTTCTTCTTTCATATACTTATCTTAAAGTCTGAACAGGCACCTCCTCTTTTCCAGCTGCCTCTTTTCTCTCCTTAAGGGAAACATTCGTGAGGCTGCTACCTCTGACCCTGTACATTTCCAAGCCCCCTTTTTGTTCCTTAGCAGCCAATGCTTTGATCTACCCAGCACCAGGCCTTTGGAGAGATTTTGTGTTAACTATTCCTAGGCTGAATCTTCATCTGTACTTTTAGTGGTGCAATTTCTGTTGAATCTTTGTGACAGTTTGGGTTTTTCTAGATTCGTATAATTAAACTTTTTTTTTATTTTTTTGTTTTGTCTTCTAGTGAATTTGCATGCACAGGTTATGGGTTATTTTATTTGCTGTCATAGTTGATGTGTATGGACATTTCCTTCCTCCTATCCTTTTCCTCTCACCTTTGTGCCTCTCCTTCTCCCACTCTTTCCCCCTTTTTTGTTTTCTTTTGATAATAGGTGAAGAGATTTGGATTTAGGTGGTTGTCATCACCTTTGGGATATAAGAACATTCAACTTAAGAATATGTTCTTAATTATATTACTACTTCTGAATACAGTGCCTAACATATAGGGGTTGTTTAATAAATGTTAACCAGATAAATTCATCTAAAGAATTCTGTAACTGGGGTGCCTGGGTGGCTCAGTCAGTTAAGCTTCCAACTCTTGATTTCGGCTCAGGTCATGATCTCACAATTTGTGAGTTAGAGCCCCATGTGGGGCTCTGAGCTGACAGCACAGAGCATGCTTGGGATTCTCTCTTTCCCTCTCTCTCTGACCCTCCCCAGCTAATGTTCTCCTTATTTCTCTCAAAATAAATAAAATCTTTAAAAAGGAAGAACTCTGCAGCTATCATCCCAATCAATAAGAACAAAACTTCAATGACTCATCTTACCTAAAATGGAAGCCTCCACAAAAAAACGGAACCCCATTTTTTTGCTATGACATTTTAGTACTTTTAGAACATTATTCAGTTGTATTAAATGAATTTACATTCAAGTCCTCGTCTTTACAAACCTCCATTGCACTTAAAATAGTCAATACACTTTCCTCTATATGAGGTATATTTATTTCTTCCAATTTCTTCTCAAAACTCTCCTTCCAGAAAAATAATCTTTCTCCAATACTGTTACTTATATTTTACCATTTGCTAGGTTTCAGTTTAGGTTTCAGTTCTTGAAATTTCCACTAACCTTCACATATTCCTTTGGTATTTCTTCCTTTTCACAATTTGAGCAAAACTTAATGCTAAAATTTCCCACCTGGAAATTAGTCTTTATAATGATAGTTTATGATCTCCACAGGCCCTCCACTGGCAAAGCAAACCATCACTGGACATGTGACATCTCTCAACAAACTAAGGAAGACCTAGGACTAAATCATGACCTTTATAAGGTAGTTCATTTAAACCTCAGTGTATTAAGTCACACACACAAGTCTTGTGTTTTATCATCTAAAAAATACATCATTTTCAGGGTGCCTGGGTGGATCAGTCAGTTGAGCAT
The DNA here is from genome assembly GCF_022837055.1 of Prionailurus viverrinus. Lineage (NCBI taxonomy): Eukaryota > Metazoa > Chordata > Mammalia > Carnivora > Felidae > Prionailurus > Prionailurus viverrinus. The sequence continues at coordinate 46,522,525 of NC_062565.1, forward strand.
CTGACTCTTGATTTCGACTCGTCATGATCTCATGGTTTGTGGGATTGAGCCCCCTGTCGGGCTCTGTACTGACACTGCGGAACCTGCTTGGGATTCTCTCTCTCACTTTCTCTCTGCCCTTCCCCTGCATGTGCGTGCTCTCTCTCTCTCTCAAAAATAAACTTAGAAAAGTAAATGAACACATAAAACATACAGCATTTTCAAAGCCAGTATAGCCCAAAAGCTATGTTGTGATGGCAAATGGAATGTCCCTCTATTTCACGTTTAGTTTGAGTATGATAAAGACAATATTCTCTTTACACGTATGTTGCTTGGATTCTGAAGCTTTTTCCCATTAACTTCAACCATCACTGAATACTGTTTCACCTATTTCATGTATCCTCACCTTCTGGGTTTGAATTGCATTTATATATCTCCCACACTGAAAATAAGTGGAAAGTATAGACAAAATAGGCACATCTTCCAACTGTGAACATAAAGATTGAGAAGCTAAGAAGCCGAACAAGATTTCTACACATTCTTCAGCTTTAGGGCACAATTGGAGCTGCAGCCACCCCATGTGGGAAGAGCTCTGGTGAATATCCAGGCTCTTCACTGGAACACACAGAAAGCTACCACCTGGGAGTAACATTATACAGAAATTATACCAGACCTCACAATGAGTGCTATCCAGCTTTGAATCACTGAACTCCAAGATTCAGTTGTTATGGAATTGATAGATATGCTTGAATAACTGCCTTCCAGAAGCAAACTAAATCCTCTCTAAAGGAAGATACATATTCCAGAGTCTCAAACTCTCTCCCTACTACATTTTTTTACAAAACCAGGTAAGATAACCACATGTATGAATGATAAGTCATGCTTGAATAAAAACTTACAAGGAGGCGATAAAAATGGCCCAACAGGGGATATAAAAACTTGATCAGGGGTGGATTTTTAAAACTTTTGATTAATTTTTTAATAAAAGATAATAGCAGAGAAATTTTTAAAGACAATTAAAGTTCATGGGCAAAAGATTTAGAACCAAAGAAGGATAAATGTGAAATATAGTTAAGTACATCTCACTAAAAGCACTGAATGTTAAGGAAAAACAAGAGGGGAGGTGAGATCCAGAAAAGTATCTCAAAACCATATATCCCTATGGCTAAGGAGGAGCACTTTCATTATTGGGTCTTCTTACTAGTGAACTATTTTTTTAATGTTTATTTATTTTGAGAGAGAGAGAGCTTATGTGTGAGTCAGGGAGGAACAGAGAGAAGGAGGGAGAGAATCCCAAGCAGGCTCCGTGTTGTCAGTGCAGAGCCTGACAAAGGGCTGGATCCCAGGAACCATGAGATCAAGAGTCAGACTCTTAACCAATTGAGCCACCCAGGTACTCCACCAGCGAACTTCTTAAAACTTTCTATGCATTTATTTATTCATATAAATTTCTGGGCCTTAAATGAGGCTCTTATATTCACATAAGGGTTTCAGCCTCATGTGAATGAGCCCAAGGCTTTCTTCTTTTTACCAGATAAGCAACAAAACCTGAGCACCTAATTAAATATAAACCAAATGATGAGGAGGAATTTTATGGTGATAAAATAGGCTAAATTTTGTGAGTGTTAGTTACTATGTGGCAAATAACCTTTCTACATGGCTCAGAGTTTATTCCATTTAATACACACACACACACACACACACACACACACACACACCAAGAAAATCCTGAGTAAAATTCTATGAATTTCTTCATTAAAGAAGGAAATTAAAAATTTAAGTTAGGAAGGAAATTAAAAATAAATTGCTTGAGCATATACTAATGGTATGAGTTGAAGTCACTGTTTGAAACCAATATTTCACAGTCCACATTTTTAACCAACATGCCATATCATTTACTTGATTTCAAGATGGCCTTGAAAACCCAATTCAATATTATGCAAAAGACATCTAAGTAATAGGAAAGAATAGAATTAGATGCGTGGTACATCCATGTATCATCTGATTACAAATCTGAAAATTATCTTATCCCCATATATACTATAGAGATGATATGACACTAGTTACTAATTCTTTTACTTCATTTCTCTGACTGTAGTTTATTTCCTTTTGTCAACCACTTGAAGGTTTTCCAAAATAATATATTTTAAGGGATTACATGTCAATAAAATTTGATAAAATAAAACAGTGAACATAATCAACATACGTTTCCTAAAAGCATTACATTTTTTGTTGACATTGTAAATTAATCTTAATTTTTTACCATTATTAACCATGAAAACAATAAATAAATAATTGGTTTTATGAAAGAAACCAAGTAAAATAAAAAATTGTTACAGGTGAGGAATGCCATATGTGAAGTGACAGTTCACTGCGGGACAGGGCTTTAATTGCTTTCTTAATGTACTTGGTTCCGCCTGTGTTATAAAGGACATATGGCACATTTCCCTGGGAATGAGAACTGTTTTAGGATTTTTATTATTTTTCAATAGAATTCAGAATTTAAATGTGAGCTCTCCTCAATTTAATCCATTGTACAATTGACATTCTATTTTCTTGTGACTTTTTAAACCAAAGGAATCACCATCTAAGATGTTGGCATTCAGAGTCATCAAAGGTTAATGTCCTTTTGCAAAGTCACAAAGCAATCATTTTGTAAATTTTGTCCTTCCAAAGATTTCTAACTAAATCTGAAGATGAAAATGCCTTCTTCAGTGTTATCAGCAGAGTAGATTGTTCTCCTGCCAATCTTTGTCATTTAAAATATTATTTGGTCAACACTGAAAGTCAATTTTTCTAAAGCCCTAAGACCAGGCAAAGTTAGTAAGTGTTTTCACTCTCATTCTGTGAGTGAAATGAAATATGCCAAGAGTCATTTTGGGTGCTTTCACTTCATGTTTTGTTTTGGAATTTATGTATAAATTGGCAATTAATTCATAGGAAACAAAATAGTTTTCTTTGAAATGCAAATTTCTATAAGCTATAAGGTTGTGAGAGATTAGTCCTATTTAAAATGTATGAGAAATTTCCAGCACATCATTATTATTTCTCACAGGACCGTCTTGGAATTTAATATAATTTTTTTAAATCTGTGCACAAGGGTATGCCTATAGACTTGGAGTCAGAAGACATACTTCCAAATCACTGCTCATTACAACCTAATTTCATTCTATTCAGCAATATAATTAACCCACCTAAACATCAAATCTTTTATCATAAAATGGAGAGTAATATAAAACTTATCCAATAGAGTTGTTGTATAGATTAAATGGGATATTGTATTTGAATGTTTTTTTTGAATAAGAAAACAAATCTGTACAAATTTTAATTACAAATTCAATAGCCTATGACCCAAGTGCCCTAAGACATCATCCCAAATAACTCAGTAGCAGAAGCCAGGTTTGTATAGTGTTCTCTTGATGTAAATTTTCAATGCTTTTCAAAGCCTGTATGATTTTTTGCTTCCAGGTTTCAAGAAGAAATTTTATGTCTAAACTCAACTTCCCTGAGGTTAAAATGCTTTGGCTATTTCCTTGGATTGACAGAGGAAATGATATGGGGGGAAAATGCATGATGGAAAAATTCAAATGATTATCTCAATTGTGTATCTTGCAAATTATCTTTACATATTTATGAAAAGCAGTATCATAATTACACTTTTCATTATATTGAATTGTTTCAGCAACCATTTTGAATATATTGCCTTTCTTTAACTTCATATCCATGATTTTTGCAATCAATCATACATTTTCCCTATCTTACTGACATCCAAACTATTATTTCTGCAATTTCTCAGGAACCAGATGCAACTCTGAATCTATGCTATTAATGTGGAAGTGAGGGATATAAACCACCACCAAGGTAAAGCAGATGATGAGCTTAGATTTTCCTCAGTGTGTTGATCTTTAAATGAATTGCAGTTTTGGTATTAATAATTATCTCCATTAGTTACCATCTCTATAAATTTGCTTTACACAGTTGGCCCTAGTCTTGGAGTAATACAGGACAAATAAATCCTATTTCCACTGCTGATATTCACAGGAGTCATACATTAACCATACACATGCATTATATAAAATGTGTGTGTGTGTGTGAATAGCCAAGAAAATAATGCTGAGCTAAACACCCTTAGAGTCAAATGCAAGCATGTATTTGCAAAGCCTCACTTAGTGACAGGAGATACTATTTGAACCAATAAGCTAAGGATAATGTCTGATGCCTCTGAGACCAGAGGAACCATACTTAAAGAAATGTGGGTCCCTAGGGGCACCCGGGTAGCTCAGTTGGTTAAGCATCTGATTTTGGCTCAGGTCATGATCTCATGGGTTGTGGGTTTGAGCCCCACATCGGGCTCTGTGCTGACAGCTTGGAGCCTAGAGCCTGCTTCGGATTCGGTGTCTCCCTCTATCTCTGCCCCTCCGCCCCCTCTCAAAAATAAATAAACATTAATTTTTTTAAGGAAATGTATCCTTTAAAAGTGTTAGTTGGATGTGGCTAGTGAGTAGTCAAAGCAGTAGATCAAGGTGAGACTGAAGAGGGAAGAAGGAGGGCAGACATAGCTCACCACATATTTTCAACTCTGAGAAAGGGAGTTGTTTTGGAGGAGGGAAAATGGAGCTGTAGTTATGGAAGACGAAGTTTTTATTCAGACAACACTGATAGACATCTGGAGCAATGTGGAGATGCTGTAAGGGGTGAAGGTTTTCATTATTTTTCTTTTGGGCTGCTACTTTTGTTTTCTAAGCATCATTTTTGAACAATGTAGGGTGGTTGACAGTGTTCCTACTTTAGGGTTATGTCTTTTGTTACTGGAATATAACATAGCATGTGGTATTTTATATCTCATTGTAGCCCATGCTCATATCCTTATCCTTTTTTCTTGGTTTTCCCCTTTGCAGAGTGGCTTTGCATGTTTTCAGAGCTTGTGGTGGGAATATACACTCACTGGTGATATAGATGTTATCCTAACAATACTCACAACAGAGACACATCTCTGAAATTGGGTCCAAGATCAGCTTGTTGCTTCAGCCATCTGCCTGCCCTGAAGTGAAATGGCATATCAAGAGTCTCCAAGAAAGAGAAACATGCCTCTGAAACACTTTGCTCTACTGAAAAATTGTCTTGAAAAAGGGGATACCTATTAGGGAGGTCACAGAATCTCTGTATTTCTATAAACAAACTTTGATGCCAAGAAAAACACCAAACAATGTTAAAAGAGACTTTTCCAGTGAGAAAGCTTTGCCAGTGCCAACCCGAACTTAAGACACTCAGAAAAGATGCCAGAATATATACCATCAAAGAACCCAAAGCATTTTCCTTCAACCTTCTCAGAAGATCATGGCCATGACCCAAAAATAGTCTCTTGTAAATTTAATTTCCATTTGAGAATTTCACATTTGCAAACTTCATTACATGCCTCTACTGTAGTTTCAAGATAGTCTGAGTAAATGAAATAGCTTCCTGTGTCTATGAAAGAATCTTAATGCTAAAGATTGTAAAAATATAGGAGAAATATTCACCGTACCCTTATCCACACGCTTATCACTTCTATCTATACATGGGCACAGCCCAACCATGCTCACTGTAACACCACTCTCCAGCTCAGTGGTGCTTCCGGACCCTCATGGGGAACAGACCAGCTGCTGATAGCAATGCCTCCTCCAAAACTCAATTCAAGCATATTTTGTTAGCACATTTCCCTGCACAGTGACCACTGGGATACTGGAAAATTTAAATGAACTCTTTCTCATTAAAATTGTAGAAACTTTGTCCTATAATCTTATAATCACCACAACGGTTTAACTGTTAGGTTGCTTTATTTATTTCATATTTATAAATTGCATTATGTCAATGCAATTTTTTGCTTATATTCCAATCCTAAGGTGAATCTATGCCAATCCATCCCAAACTTTGAAATAGGACAAACTATCCTATAGTATGCATGGAAATAATTTTCCAGGTTAAGCTTATTTGTTTGCCCTGATGGGAGATGATAATAATCCTGATGTGGAACAGAAACATCTACATTTGCACCAATCCTAATTCTAATCTTTGTAGCCAGTAAAAATGATCACATCCATTTTGTATATGATAACTCTTAATTATACTTATAAATGTTTAATCTTTCTCCCTATAGGTCTAACATGCTCTCTTCTCCAAATATTTCATTAGTTACTACTTTCACTTCGATTCTCACGGCTATTTTTCTGTTCCCCTTCCAGAGCACAACTCTCAGAATGAAATGTAATGAAACCATTTCCTTTTCTTTTCCTCCAAGGTATCCTAACTGATGCAGGGCACTTCGTAGGTGCTTAATAAACTTTGGGATTTTCTTTACTGGAAACATGATTACATTTAGAAAACCATTGCATTAAGACCAAGTGATAGAATATGCATATATTGTTTGCTCTGTGCTCTAAAGTAGATGTCTATACCATGCATGTCTATGTTCCATCTCCTTATGTGCCCTTCTCCAATATATTCATTTGCTTATTAAATACATAGTTTGAAGCACAAACCTCCTAGAGATTTTGGTCATGTTGTTTTATAGTGTTTGATGTACTTTTAAGACTGATTTTGCTACGTGGAAAGGAAAGATAGAAGCAATAATACATAACCACCCCTGCAAGGGGAAGATATCTTACATCAATGACCATCTATGACATTGTCTGGCTCCTTGGGCAACATACAAATTGTCACAAAATTTACTTGTGACATTACACAATATTTGTAATCGAGAGTCCCCACTTCCTGAACCCAAACATACTCTCTGCCTCACATTTTAATATACAATTTTGACACCATATCTGTATGCTTGAAATGAATAATTCATTTCCCTGATAGGTCTGGCAGAATGTTGGAAAGAGGGTACTCTCAAGAAATTAAAATTTGTATCAAGAAAAAAATTCCAGAGTTTGAAGTTCAAAAGATAATGTGGAATGCAGCAAGTGTTAGATAGGGAGATGAGAGAAATGTGAATGGGTAACAATGAGTTTTGAAAGATATACACACAAAAATATTAGTTACTATGGCAGCCCTAGTGCAATATTTAGACTTTATAACTGACTTTAAAGTGTGGCATCATATAAAGACATACATAATTTAACTCCCAGATCCACTCTATTCTTATGATCAATAAAGCCTTAAAATCTTGTATTTTGATTGATGTGAAGAAAAAACAAACAGCAAGAATATAGCTTAAGGTACTGAAGTTACTTAAAATAAAATGGGATTATGTGAAATAATATGTACCAAGAATCTTTACAAGTAAAGTGTCTTAAAAATGTAAGGTATCATAATCACATATGACAGGGAGAATGGCCTTGCATATGTCTCTCAGTTGTGGTCAGTCACTGGACGTGGTATCTTTCTGAAGGCTATAATAATTTCATAGCAGGATGGACTTTTATCCCACAAAAGTGTTGTTTTAGTATATCCTCCAAAGCTTTTCCAGCTATTTCCATTTAGGCAATGCTTTGTCTCCATATCTTTGATATTTTAGGAGTTTACTTTTTTCCAATGTGATTCACATTCCAAAGAACATGAGTAATTCAATAGTGACAACATTTGAGTTTCCAATTCTCATTATTTTTTTTCAATATATGAAATTTATTGTCAAATTGGTTTCCATACAACACCCAGTGCTCATCCCAAAGGGTGCTCTCCTCAATACCCATCACCCACCCTCCCCTCCCTCCCACCCCCCATCAACCCTCAGTTTGTTCTCAGTTTTTAAGAGTCTCTTATGCTTTCGCTCTCTCCCACTCTAACCCCCTTTTTTTTTTCCAATTCTCATTATTTTTTAAGGTTGCATGGTATTCCATCATGTAGATATGCCACATTTATTCAACCCATTTATTATGTATGGGCACTAAAGGTGATTTCCGAAATTTTGCAATTATAAGCAATGCTGCAATGAATAACGAGCCTATTAATTTATACATATCATTGGAAATATGCTGTCAGAATAAATTATCTGAAGTAGAATTACTGAGCCAAAAGACATTAGTTCACTCCTCTATTTGAAATGTATTCTTACATATACAATGAGGTATGGATCAAATTTTATATTTTTCCAAAGAGATACCCAGTCTACTATATATGCCAACACAAAGTCTATTTTTATATTAGTAATTTGATTTGTCTTTTTACTACATTTCTGTTTATACTTGGCTCAATTTCTTGACCTCTTATCTATGTACCAGTGTTTCTAGTTATGTACTCAGTACCACACATAAATACAGACGTTTTATAGTATATTTTAGCATATGGTAAGCTTCCAATTCTTGTATATCATTTTTACATGAATTTTAGAATGAAAATAGCTCCACAAAATAGCTTTTGGATGTATTTGGTTTCATTAAGCATATAAGTTACTTATGGAAAACTAAGATATTTATGATGGTGAATTTTCCCATCCAAGTACTAGTAATGCTTTTCTATTTGTTCAAGTTACTTTTATTTATATCTTTCAGGACTATTATAATCTTTTCTCCTATAGGTTCTGCACAGTTATTGATAAAATTCTTCCCAAGTATTTAATGTCTCTTTTGTTATTGTAAATGACATTTAACATTGTATTTTCTTAATATTTTTTAATGTTTATTTACATATTTTGAGAAAGAGCATGACCAGGGGAGGGGCAGAGAGAGGGAGAGAGAATCCCAAGCAGACTCTGCACTGTCAGCACAGAGCCCAACATGAGGCTCGAACTCATGAACTGGGAAATCATGACCTGAGCCAAAATCAAGAGTCAGATATTCAACTGACTGAGTCACCCAGGTGCCCCAACATTGTATTTTCTAACTTGTAATAATTTATGCATATAAAGTATATTGAATTATCTAAGCTAATTTTACACTTTACTAGCTTAATAATTCTTTTGCCATTGTGTTAGTTTCATAATGGATTTTCTGAGATTTTTTTTAGGTATACCATCATATCATATGCAAATGCAAATAGAGACAGTTTCCATTCTTATTTTCCTAATTAATTTATGTTGTATAAATACAATGACTAGTACACATCACTTTTGATCATATTGGAGATACTGGGCTTTTTTGCTTTGTTCTCAACCTTAATGGAGATTTATTTTGTGTTTTCCTGTTAAGTGAGATGATGGCTTTATGGTTAGTAAGTTCATATGTATAATTAGTGTTAAGAACATGTCAAAAAAATGCTGAGTGTTTTTGTTTGTTTTTTAGTATTTTAATCAGGAATGCATGTAGCCAACAATTTTCCTACATGTCAAGATTATGATATTAAATCAAATCTTCTTAGATCTCTGAATTTAGTGATGGATTTTTAAAATATTGTGCATGTAAAATTACAAAATATTGTGGGGAAAGATCTGATTAAATAGAGTGATATATCATATTCATGAATTAGAAGACTGAATGTTTCTAAAACATCCATTCTCCCCAAGTTTATCTACAGATTTAAAGAACTCCCAATAAAATCCCAAAAACTAAATTTACTTATTTTTGTAGAATTTGACAAGCTGATTCTAAAATTTACATGAAAATTTAAGTTACATATACTATCCAAAACATTTTGAAGAACAACAGTTAGGGAATTTAAGATGATTTCAACACTTACAGTAATAAGGGGTGCCTGGGTGGCCCAGTCTGTTGAGCAACTAACTCTTGAATTCAGATGAGGTCATGATCCCGGGGTCATGGGATCAATCACTGGGTCAGGCTCCACGCTGGGCATGGAGCTTGCTTGAGATTCTCTCTCTTTCTCCCTTTCCCCTCTCCCCCACTTGTGCTCTCTCTCTCTCTCACTCTCGCTCTCTCTAAAATAAAATTTAAAAAAGTAAACAAAAGACTTACAGCAATCAAAACAGTGTAGTATTGGTGGAAGAATACATTTATGGCCAGTGAAGCAAAATATAACGTCCTTAAATAGAGTCACACGTTTGGTCAATTGATTTTCAATGAAGATGCTAAGGTAACTCAATGGAGAAAAGAAAGGCATTTCAACAAATAGTGCTGAAATAATTGGATATACATATGCATGCAAATAAATGAACCCCACTCCTGACAAAACACTGTGCACAAAAACATTTAAATAAAGTCCTACTCATAAAAGCTAAAGCAATAAAACTCCCCAAAAATGCATATGAAAAGTCAAGAGAGAATAGGTAAACAAAATGTTTATCAGAAAGTGTACTGTTAGTAATAAAAAATAAACATGCAGCACAGATAAAACTCAAAAACATTATGGTGAGCAAAAGAAGTCAGATACAAAATGTACAACTATATATGCCCATTTATGTGAAAGTTTATAAAAAATAAATGCGCAAGGGCAGAAAGAACAGATGTTGGCTGGACTCAGGAGTAGAGGTTATAGTTGATTTCAAATGAGCTTAAAGAAATTTTCTACTGTGTATTCAGTGTTTTCTCTTTTAACTGTTGTGTCTAAAACTCTTGAAGGAGCTCACCAAACTCCACACCCGAAAAACAAATAACCCAGTGAAGAAATGGGCAGAAAACATGAATAGACACTTCTCTAAAGAAGACATCCGGATGGCCAACAGGCACATGAAAAGATGTTCAGCGTCGCTCCTTATCAGGGAAATACAAATCAAAACCACACTCAGGTATCACCTCACGCCAGTCAGAGTGGCCAAAATGAACAAATCAGGAGACTATAGATGCTGGCGAGGATGTGGAGAAACGGGAACCCTCTTGCACTGTTGGTGGGAATGCAAATTGGTGCAGCCGCTCTGGAAAGCAGTGTGGAGGTTCCTCAGAAAATGAAAAATAGACCTACCCTATGACCCAGCAATAGCACTGCTAGGAATTTATCCAAGGGATACAGGAGCACTGATGCATAGGGCCACTTGTACCCCAATGTTCATAGCAGCACTCTCAACAATAGCCAAATTATGGAAAGAGCCTAAATGTCCATCAACTGATGAATGGATAAAGAAATTGTGGTTTATATACACAATGGAATATTACATGGCAATGAGAAAAAATGAAATATGGCCTTTTGTAGCAACGTGGATGGAACTGGAGAGTGTGATGCTAAGTGAAATAAGCCATACAGAGAAAGACAGATACCATATGGTTTCACTCTTATGTGGATCCTGAGAAACTTAACAGGAACCCATGGGGGAGGGGAAGGAAAAAAAAAAAAGAGGTTAGAATGGGAGAGAACCAAAGCATAAGAGACTTAAAAACTGAGAACAAACTGAGGGTTGATGGGGGGTGGGAGGGAGGAGAGGGTGGGTGATGGGTATTGAGGAGGGCACCTTTTGGGATGAGCATTGGGTGTTGTATGGAAACCAATTTGTCAATAAATTTCATAAAAAAAAAATAAAAAAAAATAAAAAAAAATAAAACTCTTGAAGGGTACATTTAAGATGGAAATATTTATTATATGTAAATTATTTAACAATATTGATTTAAAAAAAGAAATAGGCAATTTTTGAGATCTTTCTTCACGATCTTTCTTGAATTAAAAAAGTAGAAAACAGCTAGTGAATCAATTCATGCAAAATCAAATATCTAAAGAAGATCATTCACTATCTTAACTACAAAGATAGTTTTGTAACATGCTCCAGTGGAAATACGTACTTTCTTCAGCAGCCTTTACTTATACATACAATTCTCACTGACTGACCATTTCATTCTAATAAATTAAAAAAAAATTAATGTTTATTTATCTTTGAGAGAGACAGAGAAAGACAGCATGAGTAGGGGAGGAGCAGAGAGAGAGGGAGACACAGAATCTGAAGCAGGCTCCAGGCTCTGAGCTGTCAGCACAGAGCCCCACGTGGGGCTTGAACTCACAAACTGTGAGATCATGACCTGAGCCGAAGCCGGATGCTTAACGACTGAGCCACCCAGGCCCCTCATTCTAATAATTGTTTAGTGAAATTTTTTTAAGTCTCATGAAATCATTTTTGTTTTTATGTCATCTTTTATTCACTCTCAAGTCCTTTATACAACTTAGGTTTTAGTCCATCTACGTCAAATACATTTGTAATATTTGCAATTTGTTCTTTTTGTGAACCTCAAAACTCCATATATGTGTAGTTGATAATAAAAACATGCATGTGGGCTATTTGAGGAAGATGGTGGCATAGGAGGACACTGGGCTCAACTTGTTCTGCTGACTACTTAGATTTCCACCCACATTTGCCTAAATAACCCAGAAAACCACCAGAAGACTAGCAGAATGGACTCTCCAGAGCCAAGCATAGATAAGAGGCCTATGGAAGAGGGTAGGAGGGGCAGAGAGGCAATGCATGCTACACGGACTGGCAGGAGGGAGCCAGGGGTGGTGGAGGGATGGCCCGCCCAGCAAGGCAGAGCCCCCAAAGTCTGGCTGGCAAAAGTGGAGGGGCCAGACTCCATGAGTTCTAACAGCCAGTGGGACTTAACATCTGGAATGTTACAAGTCAATAGCTCTGCTCTTGGAGAGCGGGGAGGGCAAGAAGATGCCGGAAGGGAGGGTAGTTGAGCCCGGGGAAGACAAAGCTCAGCTAGGCAGGGAATAAAGGCACTGGCAAGGGCCATCTCCCTCTCCCATCCCCCAGCCAAAATCCCAAAGGGAACCAGTTCCCATCATCAAGCATGCTTGCACCACGCAAACACCCAATGCTGTGCTTCTGTGGATCCATCCCTCAGAAGGGTCTGCCTCCCTCCAGGTGCTGCAGGGCCCCTCCTGCAGGGGACCATTGATGGTAAAGAGAGCTAAGCCTGCCCGTCCCGCCCCTGTGCACCTTGTGGATCCACCCTGGCTAATACACCAGATTCCATCAAAGCAGCCCCACAAGCCTGGCAGTGTGCAAGTAGCCCAGACAGGGGCCACACCACTCCACAGTGAGTCCTGCCCCTGTGAGAGGGGAAGGTAAGGTACACACCAGTCTGACTGTGGCCCCAGCGGTGGCCTGAGAATCTTAACAGAAGACCATGGGGGAGGGGAAGGGAAAAAAAAAGTTATAGAAGGAAAGAGACGAACCATAAGAGACTCTCAAAAACTGAGAATAAACCGAGAGTTGATGGGGGGTGGGGAGGGGTGGGTGATGGGCATTGAGGAGGGCACCTGTTGGGATGAGCCCTGGGTGTTGTATGGAAACCAATTTGACAATAAATTTTATATTTAAAAAAATCATGCATGTGCATTAATCTTATTGTTTATAAAAGTCTAGTTTATTCCTAAAACATTAAATTTAAATAAATATATATTTTAATTAATGTAAAAAAATATAGATATCCTATTTTCATGACAGGAAATGTCTTTTATAAATTTAAGATCTCAAGGAAAACAGTATTTGTGAACGTAATACCTGTTCAGGACTTGGAAATAATAAAATACAAATTAATGTCCCTTTACACATATCAGAATCTGAGAAAATGTTTTCAAAGTGTATTCCATTCAAACTCTGTTATATTGATGAAACAGCTAACAAATGATGGTGAAGGTAGTATTTGTATGTTTATATGTTATTTACATGTTATATGGACATTTCTAAAAGCTGCTGCACTCTGAAGTCTTGCTGTCTTACACTACGATAAAATATGTAAAGAAATGTGCGGTAATTGGTAATTGTATTCATGGTACAGAAAAACAGCCTGAGATTGGCTTTTGATGGTCAGTTTAAGAATTTGTTATCTGAATGAAAATAAAATGCTGTGTCTAATATTTGAAACTTGTAGCAATATCCAACCACATTTTTCTTCAAATAATGTGTGTGTAGCTTTGTGAAAACACAGCATTGGGGTGTTTTAGTGTCACGTTCGGCTTAAATGGAAAACCAAGATGTATTTGGTGAAATATAAGTGGATTCTTGGGAAGAGTTTCCCAGCCTCTATGACTGATTAGAACTATGAAATATTTATGACTTCTAAGTTCTTTTATAGCAGTGAGAACAGTAACATTTCTATAAACAGGGAAAAGTAAAATTATTAAACGTATAAACAGAACTTAATACTTCCCCAATATATTTGGTCATGAATCATAAAGGGACATTTGACAAATGAAAATATATTCTCAGAGGTTTGACAGAACTCCATCTGAGTTAATTAAATTCTTTTGCTTGTGTTTACATTTTTCTGTACCAATTTTGGGACACTGTTATCTTCCCAGATGAAATATTAATGATGCATATATACAGCCTGGCAAAATAAGTTTTTGTTGTTGTTGTTGTTATAAGCTAAGGAGCTTAAAAAGCTTATAGCAGCAAAATATCTGGAATGTAAAATTAAATGAGATTTTGGGGACATAAAATTTATCATGTAGCTGCAAACTCTGATTACGCCCTTGAAGTTCATTCTTTTGTTCCACAAATATTCTCTTAACTACTATCTCTAAAATGTATTTAAAATGCCTTGTTAAATGTGTGGGCAATTAAGTGACTAAGAAGATTAATCTTTGCCTGGAAATAATTCAGTGAGATTTAACCAACAGTTTCTGTAGCATGTTCTGTCTCCACATGAATATTAATCCCTTAGAGCCCCATGATAGGGCAGAAGCACCTTAGAGGCAACAAAGATGCTCAGTGAATGGAATTTTCCTATTCTGCTTTCTTTGCTATTCTTTCTTTCTTTGGAGTTCTTTCTTTCCTATTCTTCTTTCTTTGCTGTACTAATTTAGCCAGAAGTGTTCTACTTTTCTCCTTTTATGTAGGGGTATCAACAAAAGTTTTTGTTTGATAAATCTGTTCAATTTCTAATGAAAAAAAAATTAAATCCTTCCCATGGAACCTCATATAAGTATTAAAATAAAAGGTTTATTCAGATGTCATATATTTATTCATTATTTCAATAGATACTTATTGAGTTTCTAAAAATGTGAGATGTTTATTAATATTTTATATGTTTACTTTGTCCCAAATCCCATGTAATCTCCTAATCTTAGTAAAGAGTTGACTTTATGTACTCCCCAACCAACATTTGAGAGGCCCAACTTAAAGTAGCCTATTCTACAACTTTGACATTTCTCCTTTCCGCTGTAGTGACTATGTAGTTTCCCATAAATTTCCCAATAAAATGGAAAGAAAACTCAAAATCACATTCTTCTGCATGGCCTTAATCTGCTCTTTTTTTCTAAATTACTTCTCTGGAGAGAAAAAAAAATCATTTATCTTCCTTCCTATAAACTCATCACCACCGCAGATCCTAAAACCCCTTCATAATTTTATTTTTAATTTTTGCCTTTAAAAAAATTGTACAGATTTAAAAAATCTATATCATCTATATCTACATCTACATCTACATCTACATCTATATCTATACTAGTATCTATCTATAGATAGATACTATACATCTATACTAGTATCTATCTATAGATAGATACTAGTATTCCCCCAATTGAGAGGCTTTCTTAAAGTTGAACGTGGATTGCTCCTAAATTCTCATATCCTATCGTACATGTTCCCCTGTGAAAAGGTACCTGCTGACATGGTCTCTGCAGTTTCATGACAAGATCATGTTTTCAGAACAAGATCATGTGTTCAGAAAAATCTATTTGCTAAAGAAATCTACTATAGAACCCAATATATTAAATAAGTAGCAGTAAAGCTCATTTGTCCCTTTGGCTTTCTCAACCTTTACCAAGTATCAAAATACAGATAAAAGCCACTGGTTTTTGTGTTCTAATATCCCTGTGTTGTAGATAAATTCAGTGAATTCTGACACATTAGATATTATCTTGTTCAGGTCATATGGCTGGTCTACCTCTGATACTTGGTCTCCCTTTGTGTTCTTTTTTTTTTTTTTTTTTTTTTTTTTTCAACGTTTATTTATTTTTGGGACAGAGAGAGACAGAGCATGAACGGGGGAGGGGCAGAGAGAGAGAGGGAGACACAGAATCGGAAACAGGCTCCAGGCTCTGAGCCATCAGCCCCAGAGCCTGACGCGGGGCTCGAACTCACGGACCGCGAGATCGTGACCTGGCTGAAGTCGGACGCTTAACCGACTGCGCCACCCAGGCGCCCCTCCCTTTGTGTTCTAAAGCCAAACATCCATGAACTAATTTTTGTTCAAAAAGAATGGAGTTACTATTATTTTTTAACTTATACCCAATTCTATTAGTCTATTTTTATCCATTAAAAGTTACACTAAGATTTGTGGCTTAATTAACTTTTACAAATGTCTGTCTAATTTTATAAGGCAAATACTTCCTAATATGCTTCTAACATCTTTGGATTAGCTTAGTGTGAATATGGAGATCCCTATTTTAGAGTTGTGCCTTCTAAAACAGAAAATGATTTTGGAACACACTTTAAAAGATCACATCAAGATTTATAAATAGATATGGAAAGGTTTTTCACATTGAATAGAGAAATGCTGAACCAAATAGGTTGAGTCAACTGAGGAAAGTGTGAAAATTTTTCAGTAGTCGCAATAATGCACTATTTTACTATTGATCTAATTTTCACTAGATGTTAGAATTAAAGCATAGTTTTTGGATTCATAGTGTATTTATAAGGACTGGATCATACCACATTTATATCTTATGATTATACTAATTAAATTGTTATTTGAGTTATTTTCAAATAATTAAACATCAGTTCCAATTCAACTAAACACTGAGAAATTTTAAATGATTTTTTAAAAACTTTTTTAAGTTTATTTTTGAGAGAGAGAGAGAGAGAGAGAGAGAGAGCGCGTACATGCGCGAGTGGGGAGGGGCAGAGAGAAAGGAATGGTGACCTTGATGTGACTAGAAGCCTAGGGGACTAGAAACCCAAGTGGCTAAGAGGCCGTGTGACTCAAGAACTGCAGAAAGCTGTGGAACTACTAGAGCTCTACAAAAACCCACCACATTTCAATCTCTCCTGATGAGGTAAGAGAAAAGCAAAACCATATTAGGATTCGCTGTGGCAGAACTTGAGAGAATCACCATGGGAGCCTCCCTATCCGCAGAACAGAAACAGTACATTCATATTTTACAATCATTGGGAAAGATGGTCGGCACTACCCTCAATCAGCAATCACTTCTTAAGTTATTAATGACTATCCAGCAACATTGCCCTTGGTTTCCCAAGCAGAAAACTTTGACCCAGATATTTGGAAACGAGTAGGGAAAACATGAAAGTCTCAGGATTCTGAGGGAGCTAATGTTTTCCCTGAGGTCATCCTTACTTGGTCCATTGTCCTTACTGCCCTCTGCCCTTGAGCTCAGATGATGTGTATGAAGATGTAGGCTTACCCAAAAGAGAGGAAAGCCCTGAGCCTTTTTATAGTCAGCCTGTGCCTTAGGCTCAGGGGGCTACTCCCCCTCCCCCCAAAAGGTGGGAGGAGCTTCTAAAAACCTCACCAACAGGTTCTGATAAGGTCCTGTCATCAATGCAAAAGTCCCTTAAGGAAACGCATAAGGGTGATGAATTCCACCTACTTCCCTTTGTCAAGCAAAATGGACAGTACATCTACGGAGGCCTACTCTTTCAAATAGTAAAAGAATTGCAAAAATCAGTCCAACTATACGCCTCCACAGCCCTTTTACGTCGGTATTTTAGAAACCATCTGTGGCACTTACTCCATCTGTGCCTGAAACTGGGGCTCTCCTATAAAAATCATTTTGATCCCAGCCCAATAGGCTGTTTATGCCCAAGAATTTTATGACGTTTGTGTGGCTCGCACTATGCAGAATCTAAATGTCGCTGTCCCAATGTCCTTTAAACGATTGTTGAGCACAGGGCAATTGGTCCAACCAAGACAATGAGCCCGGGTCCAATCATTGTCAGAGAATAATGCACTGAAATACTGGGACGTATCTTACACAGGCCATCCCTAATGAAGGGGACTCTAACTCTCTCACTGTTTCTCCTAATACACTCTGGTTACTCTAACTGTATGTGGGGGCTTCTCCCTCATTCATTTCCTGGGTCGATGTCTTTGATAATTAGAACGGTCTCTGGTTAGTCTACCTTGGGATGGAGACTTTAAGAAATATTCCCAAGCAGCTGCCAAAAGTCCTTTTGTTTCGAGGAACTTCCCTGTCTTCTCTAGCCAGACATGGATTGCCTAATTCCACTTGGTGGAGAAAAAAAAAATCTGCATCTGCTCATCTGTCTAAACCGACAGGCTTTAAGACCAGAACTCCTTCTCTGCCCTCTGTGCTTTTATCTGCCTCCAGGCTTCTTGGAGGTACCTCACCTCTTCTCCCTTTCCCCTCCTCCGTTTCTGCACCACCTGGGGTGCAGCCTGCACAACTGGCCTTCAAAACCTCAGGCACTATCAGCTGCTTCTCTCTACATTGTCAAGGAGCAAAAACCACCCCCCAAGATTTCAGATTTCCTCACTGGTTCC
The DNA here is from genome assembly GCF_022837055.1 of Prionailurus viverrinus. Lineage (NCBI taxonomy): Eukaryota > Metazoa > Chordata > Mammalia > Carnivora > Felidae > Prionailurus > Prionailurus viverrinus. Next base: position 46,540,773 of record NC_062565.1, read on the forward strand.
CTGGGAAAAAATTGACAATGGTAAACTTTTAAGGAGACACAGATGAAATGTAATTAAGATAGACATGTCTTTTAAATTATCAGTATTAAATAATAAAATTTTATCCTATCCAGGTTTACTAAAGTTCAAATAATCTCATAAATATCTCTGTTGCAATTAGTTAACAAAAAAAAAAAATGGCTTAAAATAGTGGTTAATTTTGTCTCGAAGATTTCATGGGTAATTGTTAATATAGCTTTCAGGGTCTTTGATAATCTGAAACTTTACGTTTTTGCTTAGATGATAAATTGAATTAAATTCATGGGACATGTAGGCCTCTTCCAAATCAAATGGAATGCCGAAGCAGTGCTTGCTAAACATAGATTTGTGCTCTTGGCTTCTTATGTCCAAAACACTAAGGATATTTACATCTATTAAAAAAAACATGCTTTATGCTTAATGGATTCAGAAACTTGCCACCTAAAAAATTTCTGATGTAACAGTTCACAATGGGTTACCATGTAGTTTTCACCGGAGACTAAGGTTTCTAGGCTACACTTCTGCTACAGGTAATTAGGACTAATGGAAATAAAAAAACATAACTCTGTATATTAAAAAAAATAGGAGATACATAAAAAAGATACAAAAAAAGAAACGCAATTTTATCAAAGATAATGCTCTAGTAGACAAAGTCATTTCCTAAGAATGTTACTCACTTTTTGAAGCCAGAGCCTCCCACAATCTTTAGCATCCAAACTGGCCAGCTTTAACCAATTTAACCTTATGGTAAATGAGGCCAAACAGATCATTGGCCCCTGCCCAAACTGTCAATTGCTTTCCCCTGTTTCCTTCCCAGCAGAAAAAAACCCCCAGGGCCTCACACCTGATGAAATTTGGCAAAGGCAAGTTGCAGTTTACCTTGTGTTTGGTAAACACAAATATATACATATACCTATAGATACCTAGTCAGGTGTTATTTTTGCCTCAGCTCATACAAAAGAAAACACCAAAGCAGCTATTCAACACCTTTTCCATGCTATAGCAGTTGGGGGCTTCCCTCACACAGTCAAGACAGATAATGACCCAGCCTATGTCTCGTCTTCATTTCATGACTTCTGTGCCCTATGGAACATCTGACATTATTACAGGTATCCCTTATAATCCACAAGGTCAAGCAATTGTAAAACAAGCACACAATATGCCCAAAAACATGCTAAAAAAACAAAAAAGGGGAATTACCCCTGGCTATCTACATTACAAATCTCCATTCCTCCTGCACCATGCTATGATCACTATTAACTTTTTAAACCTTAATTCTCAAGGACTGACCACAGCTGAGCAACATTCTTCAAAACCAGATAAACCCTCTCACCCTATGGTGCTATAAAAAACCCCTGAAGGGGGGCCCACATGGACTGGGCCCACTAAATTTCTCACTTGGGGTAGAGGATATGCTTGTGTTCTTTCAGATTCCAGACCTCTGTGCATTCTCTCTCAGTTAGTGAAGCCATACCATGGCATGGTGGAGACCCCCAGGATTTCTTCAAATGAATCACAACTTCCAGAGAATGACTCTGAATGAGCAACCACCACCCCATTTTTCAAGACGGAAGAAGCCTCTTCGCTGACCCCTCATCCTGAAGCCACTCCACAAACGCAAGTCCTTGCCCCTGAGATAACATGGGGAAGCCTTAAATGCCTCTTTAATCAGGCCCGTGTCCTCTTACAATACAATGATATTGCATATACTCCTGAGTTCCATCTGATGGCCATGATCTCCATCACTGACAGGAATTCGATACGGGTAATCCTGATTCTTCTCCTTACCCTCTTTTGTCCAGGCCAAGCTCAATATTCATATCAGGCTCATCTCCTTAATCCACCTATATTTGACAGCCTAACACTCCTAGACTGGGATATTCCTATTAGCAATAATGACACTGAGTTCATGAGAGGAGCCAACCTTAACCCGCCTTTCCAAACTAAACAAGAGCATTGGCTTGCTATGCCCAGACCTCAATGGTGGCTTATTCCAGCACCTCCCATGTGTGTTACCGGACTCAGCAACTTACCTGCTTGTCTCAAACCAAGAATCAACTGGCTTTTACATGTACAGCCCAAAACCTCTACAAGGCCAGAAAATTTTATTTTTTTCTCAGCCACAAGTTTTGAGATACCTAAAAAAACAAACATATCTCACATTCCTAATGTTCTAGCTTGTTCTATTTTCAAGTATTCAGACCACCCCTGGAATAATATTCCTTGGACAACCTGTTATGGAGGGACTGAGCATAATCTTACAGATGCTAAAAAACAAAAAAGGGGGAATTACCCCTGGCTGTCTACCTTACAATTGCTGGGGCAATTGGACTATTATTGACAGGGGTCCTAGAGGACATCTTGAAACAAAATATTTGAATAAGACCTTATCCTTTGACCAATATTGTAGGGAGAGTATTTTATGAAAGATGGAGGCGTGTCTGACCCCATAATTTCTGCGCATAATGAGAAATTAAAAGGACCTTGGCTTTTTAATCTTTGGAAACTAGGCCTTCCCTTCTTAACTTGTACTGTTAGCCACGGCGTATTTCATGTAAATTGAAATATTAACATGTCTTGGGCCACCCTACACAACCATCATTTTGCATGAACCACTATTTGTGTCCCTTCTCCCTATGTTCTGTTTGCTACTTCTACTTCACAGATCAAACAAATAAGAAATAATTATAACACCTCTACCTCCCAAGGCTGGTTCATGTTCTGTGTACATAATAAATAATAACATTACCCAATTAAATATTTCTTCTTTAGTAGTACTTAGTGCATCTTGGCCTGGGTTCCTATTTTTTGAAAAAAATTTTTTTCACATTTATTTATGACAGAGCAAGACAGAGAGTGAGTGGTGGAGGGGCAGAGAGAGAGGGAGACACAGAATCCGAAGCAGGCTCCAGGCTCTGAGACTTCAGCACAGAGCCTGATGTGGGGCTCAAACTCACAGACTGGACCGTGAGATCATGACCTAAGCCAAAGTCCGACGTTTAACCAACTAAGCCACCCAGGCGCCCCCTGGTTTCTAGTAATAGCTTTGAGCCCTATATGCATCCATTGGGACTAGGCGCTCTTTCCAATCTTGTTCAACACTGGTACCCAACTAAAAGGCAAAAACGATTTGTTGAACTGTTGATCAAGGGCATCTTAGCAGCAGTAGGCGTTATTGCCTCTGCCACTGTCACTGGAATCAGTTTACATCATACTATCCAAACAGCCCGTGTCCTTAATAAATTTATGGTCAACACTACCAAAGAGCTAACAAGCCAAACTTCTATTGATAGACAAGTTCTGGGCGACCTCAAAGCACTTGAGACTATAGTGGAATTTATTGAAAAAAAAAGCAAGAGTTCTTCATCCTCTGCTCTAAACTGCCCTGTGACCCTAACTACCAACATGTTTGCGTGACCGGCATTCCTTATAATCACTCCCTATCTTGGGATGCTGTCCAGACACACCTCCGCAGTGGTTTTCTTCCAACCTCTCTGACAATATAGACAATTTAGATGTAACTCCATACCAAGAGCTACAATATGCAGAAGACCAACTTAAAAATGAATGGACTGATTCCTGGGCAATGTGGCACAACCTAAATCCTTTCTCCCTTAAACCAGAACCCATCTCAAGTTCTGGATAACTCTGAGAAGCAGAATACTGTGTCTTTTACTGTGTATTTTTTATGTCTTTGAAGAGTCACCCTCCAAGCTACCTGATGACATAAGAAGATCAGGAGCTCATCATGAATGTCCTCACACACAAGACTATAAAAACCAAGAAAAACAAAAAAGGAGGAACTGTGGGAAATAAGTTTTAGAATTCTGTACACGTGCACCAATGGGTTAACAAGGCTTAGTGGGGGAAGCCCACAGGGCAAAAGCACCCAACGCTAGTCAAGAAAGCCCCTGCAGGGCGAAAGCACCCGGGGTTAGCTAGTGAACAGGATGCCTCGTTAGCCTTAAGTCAGTATGCTCCAACAATGTTAAACTTTGGAGATAACAGCTACTTAGCTGTATGGCCTACAGAGAAACACTGTCCATCTTGCATGTGGTTCCAGTCTATCATTGTGCTTTAATCTCAACTTCAAACACCACTTGCCCCCCAAACCCTTTGCTTCTTATACACACAAGTTCATGGTCACTCTCTTATTGTTTTCTTCTGCATGTTTACCATGTACGTAACACCTTGAGAGCTCAATACATACAGAGACAAAACTCCTGTTTGGGGCTCTTGTCTCCTCCTGGACATTAGTCTCTCTCTTTTTCATTTCTGCATTTTCTCTCTTGCTGGACAAAAGAGAACTCTAGACTCACGGTCTGTGACAAAGAAAGAGAATCCCAAGCAAGCTCTCTGCTGCCAGCACAGAGCCCAATGTGGGGCTCGAACCCACAAGCCGTGAAATCATGACCTGAGCTGAAACCAAGAGTCGAAGGCTTAACCGACTGAGCCACCCAGGCACCCTTTAAATGATGCCTTATAAAAATCATGTGAACTTTGTTTAAGCAATGGCATTAATTGCCCTCAGCTTGCCAAAAAAATAAGCAGATGTTGAGATCATATTGAGCTTCTTTTGGGTAACACGATTAGTCAAGCTATAGCTGATTTTGCATCTTTATTATGGATGGTAGTCAAGGTTTGTTGGGAGTGTTGAAATAGGAAATCACAACTAGGTGTTTCCAGGGCTGCTAATCTTCATACACAAAATGTCATGTGAGTGAAATATAGAGACAGTAAAAGGAGAAAAAAATCAGATGAACATTTAGTTAGCTGTCAGTTACATGTTCAATTGTTATCACATATCTAGAAGGTGAGGGGCAGTTGGAAGACAATTGTTTCTAATCTCTTGCTACCAACTGTCCATTATGAAAATGTTCCTGCATCGCTGTTTGAAAAAAATAGAAACAGAAAATTATCTATTTATTAATTACTGATCCTTTCCAACTTTCAGTAATTCCTCCACCCTTCTTCTGCAACATTTATGTTTCCCCATTCAAAAGAAAGGATTAAAAATGAATATTTTCTTATTGACTGTAACCTCTCTTCTTCCCTCTGAATCCCATATTTTCTTCCCTCTTCTCCAAGAGTTTCCCCTCAATCTGCAAAACTCACATGAAGGTATTAATCCTGTATTTTTTTTTTTTTTTTTTGGAGAGGGAGAGAGAGAGAGCAACCAGGGGAGGGGCAGAGAGAGGGGGGGAGAGAGAATCCCAAGTAGGCTCTGTGCTGACAGCACATGCGGGGCTCAAACCCATGAACCATGAGATCATGACCTGAGTCGGATGCTTAACCAACCGAACCACCCAGGTGCCCCCTCTATCATTCTTAAATAGTCATTGTTAGACTAATCAAATGATGCATTTGCTATTTATAAAGTTCAGTGTGTTTCTGAATCACCCGCGGTGAGGGAGGAGGTATAAAAATAAAGATCCCTAGGCTCAATCTTTCAAGATTTATATTTAATAGGTTTGGTTAGGGTTTAGGAATCTACATGAAAAAAAAACTTACCTTAAGAATGAAGTAGATGGACTCCAATCAGATTTTGAGAAATACTATCAGAAAATTTCAAAGCCCTTTGAAATCAATCTGTTTTCAATATCTGAAGGAAAGAGGGTTTTCTCAGTGCTCCCTTCACCTCACATTCTATGGTGGGAGGGTAATTTCTTCAGCAATTAATCATTAATGTGTTTTAATATTTTTAAATGGACTTTCAGATCCATTGAAGTAGGCACTTGGTAAGCTATTTCAATCTGTAGGCACATATTACTTCTCAATTCTGAGACTCTAAAAAACGTTGAAAAAGTAGATATGGATCATTCCTCCCATGGCAAACATGACAATATTTCTAACATGTTTCATATAATAGCAGATCATTATAGATATGGCAAATTTTGACAGTGTTCAGCAATTGATTTAGTTATCGGGTGAGGAGGTCTGACAATATATACCAGCCTGAAACAAATATTAAATTGTGCTCATAACATATTCATCATCATAGAATTTCAGTTCTTCTAGTAGCCATAGCTATGCCTCAGTTTGCTTTCGATTAATGACCAAAAGAACAGAATTAGTAACTTACTTGGAATATGTTTTCCTAGAACAATCCTACATCTTCTGTACATACAAAGAAAATGCCCCAAAAATAAATATAATACTGATAAAAATATTCACATTATGATGCATATTTCATTTTATTATATTAATCAGACCTTGCTGAGGTTTAGTCCACTGCCCTGGAATTATCTCCAGAACTTATAAAAATGACTCAAACATATATTAGGCAACTTCTCTCCAAAATATAGCAAGTACTATCATATTAATATAAAGAGTTGTAGACTCCTCATAAATTTAAATAATGTATTAATGAAAATTCTGCATGTCTATTCAACTTCCCTAAATTGCTCCCAGTCTATTCCTTTTATATTCAATAACAAATCAAATAATAATAGTAATAATACCATAGTAATTTATTCGATTTTTTTGATACTGGGTCTTGAAAAAAAAAGACAACTATTGGAATGATGCAATTTTTTTTGCCTGTGCATTTCAGTTCTTTTTATGTCATATCTGAATAGATATTCTGCATAAAAATACACTAATCTAATTGATAATTAGGAAATTGACATTTTAATATGCTATACAGCATTTACTTTTAACTCCTCTATTATTTTTATGTAAATATAAAATGGACTATTTCTCCCATAGTCATTATTTGGAATTATCTCTATTCATCTGTCCCCTCTGTACATAATAGAGAAAAATATTGTGCTATTTGCTTTGAGAAATTTTTCCAAGTATCTTTTAAGTTGTGTTTGTTACTGGGTACAGTTGAGAACAAAGAAGGCATTTGCTTGGCATATAGGAAAGATGAGGAATAATTTTAAACATAAGCATCTTCTTGTCGATATTCTGTAAATGTACTCTCTGGCTTGTTGATTACCCAGTAATTGTTATTCCTGTGTTTTGTCAGAATGCTTTCATGCACCTACCTTTGCAAATATAGTTCTTTCTCTCTGTACACAATGGGGACCCTTTCAGTGTTTTAGTATATTCGTGGTAGTCCAGGTATTAGACTTGATTAATGTCTTTATTTATAAAGGAAATGGAATATGTTAAAAAAAACATTAGATTCATAAGTTTCATAAAATATGTGAAGGGAAAAGTGGAAACATTTGTGCCTGCAGCTTGCAGGATAATGAACTACAACAGTAGGACAAGAATGCTGTTGCTAGGAGAGCAGATGTGGACAGCTTAACTTCCTTGAAAAGACCTGCAGAGTTTAAATTCTAAAATGAACTAATGGATGATTTTGAGTAAAGCCTTTCCTCTTCCTAGCTGAGCAGAAATATATGTTGTTCAAATAATACTAAGAGGGCTTGCTTGTCTGCAAAGCTATGAACAGTACTATTTCTTTCAAGTTCTCACTGAAGGGAATCTGGGAATTTTTTGGTGGAGATGAATATCCTAATTAGCTTGACTGTAGTAATCGCTTCACTATGCGTACATATATCAAAACCTCATTCTGCATACCTTAAATATAGACAATTTTTATTACAAAATAAAATGAAAATAAACTGATAGCTCATAAGGTATTTTACTAGGCTGTCAGATTTGAAACAATCTGGTCTTGCATAATGCTCGTCTAAAAAGTAAACTCCTGCAGTCCTGAGGTCTTCTAGTCATTTTAATTTTAGAAAGTTGAACTGAGTAAAGAGGACTTAGATTCACATTCTTTAGTGTCTCTATATCTCATTCTCCTTTTTCCTTAGAGAAGTACACTATAGAGATATTTTATAAAGACATGAACACTCTCTGGTTCTTTGGCGAGCATCCTTTATGGACAGAAGAGATGACAGAATATTCCATAACAGAATATCTTAGTTCCTTTCTCCAGGCACTATAGCCATGGAGCTGTAACAGAGAATTTACTGAGCTTATTCATGTTCTAATATTTCACTTACTTCTCCATGGGAATGTCTGGGATATGTACTTTCCCTGTTAACCTTTGAATATTTCTAAGTAATTAGGTATAAATTTTCATATTTTACTGATATGACCTCTGAAAATATATCTTCTTCTCAGAATGCCGCCACTTTAATAAAAAAGACCAGATAATAAATGGCTGAAATCATATCACAAGAGGAGATAGACACATGTACACACTGTGGTATTTATTATTCTGTAATTTGTTGATAACCTTTCTGCCATTCTTGGATCTAAATATCAGCTTTGCTTCTTTTACTAACTTTAGGAAATTATGAAAATGCTCCGAGCAGCAATTTAGCTTACCAAAAAGGGAGGGATATTTGAGAACATTCCTCACTTGGTTATTGAAAGGAGACATGAGAGAACACATGTAAAGTGCTTAGCAAAGTGCACAGCAAGGAGTAGACAACCAATGTGAATTTTATTATGATTGCTGTTGATTCAAAATGGAGAAAAGGCTGTTCGCAAAGATATTTTGGTAAAATGGTTGAGACCCCGTTCTGAGATTAAATCTTTCTGGATTCAAATCTCATTTATAATACTGATTAGTATAGCATTTTGGCCCCTAAATAAGTTATTTAAACTTTGTGCATCAGCTATTCCCTTCAACAAAAAAAGATTCTAAGAATGTTTCATTTGTAGAATTGTTAACAGGAGTAAATGTATGGCCTCAGGTCAGTCCCTTATAACAGTGTAAATGTTGTTGCTATTTTCATTCTCTTTTCAGTTTTTGGGGAAACACTACATTTGTTTGTAAAAATAATCTTGATAAGGATTAAGATTGAACAGAAACTTCCCCTAGCTTCCATTATCAGGATCTGAGTGTTGTTGGTGACATGGCTTCAGAGGAAGGGGATCGAAAGCTGCAATATAGAAGCAACAAAAACTCCAGGAGTGGGGTAATCTAAGAGGGGGACGTAAAGTGAATGGATGTGAATGAGGAGACAAGAACATGAAGTTGAACATATCGTTAAAGGTGTGTGTTTCCTGCAAATAATTTTTTTAAATAAAACTCAGAATATTGATCAGCTTTCTCTAAAGCCAACAAGTTCTTGGTGAGATGGATTTTTTCTTTTAACTCAACTCAAAAAGAACTATACAATACTGTAGGTGAATGGGTGAATCAGCAACTCAGCTTCTATGGAAGAAGTTTAACTGCAAGAATTCTCAGCTGGTAACTGCAAACCAATGCTTTCATACAACTAATATTTGTTGTGTGCCTTCTATGTGGCAGACATTATGCAAAAGGATCATTGTAATGTTATGGAGGGTTCTCAGGAAAAATCCCATTCGGGACTCAAATTTCCCCTGAAGCTGGCTTTTGAATTTTCCTTCTTAAGGATAGGAGATTTTCTAAAATTACAGGCATTCTTCTTATGTGTGGTAGGCCAATAGCCACATGACACTTCCTCATCGGAATGTTTTTGCACAGTTATAATAAAGAAAAAAAAAACTAGTGTAGGTAAATCTGATATTTGGCTTGTTTATCCTGATACCTAGCTCTTTATTATATCTATGATTTCATAAATACGTAAAGGATATTTTTTTGTATCCCAAAAAGAAAAAAAATAAAATAAATGATTTGTAAACCATAACCACGATGTAGGATCTTGTTGGTAGGATTCCTAACCAGAATGATTGAGGTTAGTATCTCAGCCCTAGGCAAAGTAATCTAACAGGCCAGTGTCTCTTTCCTCTTTTCCCCTTTATATAGGAAAGATTTATAAAGCTGGCTGAGCCTTGATTGATTATAATCGCTGGGCTAAACACCACCTCTTTGTTCATCCAGTCCAAAGAACCAAGGCAAAGGGGCCAGCTCTGGACTGCAGAAACAGGCAGTGAAAGAACTGGGACTCCTATCTAAACATTTTTGAACTTTTTCTTCAATATGAAATAGACTAGATGAAACTTTCTGACCAGTTTCTATCTAATGATTTCCTGAATTTTTTCATGCCAGTTAAGTAATTCACATAAGGGGACATTCTGTCTCTTCATAGTTTCTAAAGTGTATATTCAGAGACACAGTCTTAGCGTATTTCTACTCTAAATTGGTAAAAGGAGATTCCAGAGATAGACAGACATGTAGAGTGTTTTGTCTAAAGATTTTTGAGATTAAAATTTTATTAATTAAATTGGAGTTAAAACATTTTCTAGCAATTGCAGGTGTGTAAAAGGTGATCACAGTTAGGGTGAACATATATGGTAATTGAAAATAAGACTCATATGAAAAGGGACACTGACATATACCCATATCACTTTATTTCCTGATACATTGGTCTATTCTACTGGTAGTCTCATAAAATCTTCTCATTTAAAAATGGTTTTTACTTTTATTTATTTATTTATTTATTTATTTATGATTTTTTAAATGTTTATTCATTTTTGAGAGAGAGAGAGTGAGAGAGAGAGAGAGGGAGAGGGAGACACACAATCCAAAGTGGCTCCAGGCTCTGAGCTGGAGCCTGACATGGGCTTGAACCCACAGACCAGGAAATCACGACCTGAGCCAAAGTTGGATGCTTAATTGACCAAGCCATCCAGTCACCCCTAAAAATGGTTTTTAAAAAATCCCTTTTTAAAAATGAAAATATATCCATGTAGAATTAGCAAAAGCTAATTCTTCCTATTTATTATTTGACCCTAACACAATAAACAGGATACTTTTTTTGCTTCAGGGATATGTACATTAGATTATAAATCATATCTACTTTAACACACTCTCACTGTATTTTATTAGTGGATGTATATTTAAAATTTTTGACCTGGAATTTATAATATTTTATAAAACATTAAAATCATTTCAAAATTGTACATTATACTTAATGACTTGGAAATTGTTTCAACCTTTGTTTTACATTTCTCTGTGAACCATATTTTCTTTTTCTTAGTTGAGAAAAAAATTTCTCTACAAGTGCTGAGGTTTTTGATAAGCTTACTAGTACTTTTAAGTGAAGATATTAATTCTGTTTTTCTTTTTGCATGAAAGTATGTAAATATTTCAGTCTAGATATTTTCATAGATATCATTTCTCATACCCATGTAGGTATCTATTTATGAAAGTGCTTTTATAACCAAAACTTGTTAAATAAGTTGCTTCTATTTAATGATATTTTGCAATGGTTTGCCCTATTTAGATGATGCAAAAATTATAAACCTTTTGATTTTATTCTCTTCGAGTAGAAATTATAAATTTATCTAAAATATGGGCTCAATGTGCTTGAACATAAACAACCATCAAGTTAATATAGGCTGCTATACACCTACGGTGTTATAGAAAAACTTGATGATAACCACAAACCAAAAACTTACAATAGATATAAAAACAATAAAGAGAAAGAAATTCAAGCACAACACTAAAGAAAGCCATCAACCCACAAGTGAAAACAGCAGGAGAACAGAGAATCGGTCCCATAAATGACTTCCAGGGAATATGGTGAAATAGAAGGAAACTATGCACACCTCATCCCATGGATACAACTAGATAACTCCCCAAATGACCGGAAGACTGACAGAACAAGCTCCACAACTAAATGTAGAGAAGAGGCCACATTGAAGACTGTAGGAAGAGTAGAGATGTTGTCACGAGTTAAACAGACCCACAGGACTGTCCACAGGAGGGAGGGATGCTGCGGAGACAGAGAGTAGAGAAAACCAAATGATCACACTGGGAAGCCCACATGAGGACTATAAATCCCCATAATACTTGGCTTTGAAAACTACAGAGGCCAAATTGCATGAGTTCTTACAACCAGTAGGACTTAAAACCTGGTACTTTAAAAATCAGCTGGTTTGGCTCTGGGAAAGCCTGGAGAGCAAGATGAAACTGAGTCCCTGCTCTTAAATAGACAGCCTATAAAACAGTCTGCAGAGATACAGCATAGAAGCAGTGGTTTGAAAACTGCCTGAGGCACACAGAAGGGAGAGTTATTTACTAATTGCAGGGACAGAGAACTTTGGGATATTTCTTCAGAAACAAAGGAGCTGAGAGTCACCATTTCCCTCCCCTGTCCCCCAGCATAGAAAATATGAACATCTGAAAGAAACAGCATGGCACTGACACTAACTAACTTTACATAACTTGCTAAAAGTCCTGTTGTGCCCCCACACTCACTGCCCTTCAGTGGACTGCACCCTATAGTCAGGCATGCATCAGTCTCAACACTGGAGGGTCCCTCCTGCAGAGGACAAGCAGCAAATAACCTTGCTAACACTCCCACACCCCCACACCCCACACATTGCAGATCTGCTCCCTCCAATACACTCTCATCCAGAGCCTGGGCAAGGTAGTGCCACAGGACTGGCAATGTACAAACAGCCCCAACAGGAGCCAGAACCATTCCAAAGCAACTCCTTCCCTAGAGACAAGGGAAGATAACCACACACACCAGTATGACTGTGGACCCAGCAGTTGAGGTGGAGACAGACAGTTAGTCTGACTGCAGCCCCTGTACACCAATGAAAGTTTCTAAGGGGACAACACAGAAAAAGCACGCTGCAATTTGCTGCTATTGCATCTTTGGCAAATGCCCAGCCTGATGAAACTGAAGACCAAGGTGACTCCAGTCTGTCCTACTAAACCACAGAGATCAAACACTTCCCACAACAGTCAAAAAGAGCCATTGCAGATTACTGTACTGAAGAAAAAATGTCTCAAACATAACAAGAACAGGGTGCACACAACACACATAAGAGGCAGTCCTGAAATGCTAGGTTCTGGTTAACAGAGGACCCCGAAAGGCAGAGCACTACAGGACCTCTTCTTCATAAAGCTATTACCTTCAAGAACAGGGGATGTGGCTGACCTTCCTAACACATAGAATTGGACACAGAAATTCATACAAAATGAGAAGACAGAGGAATATGTCCCAAATGAAAGAATAGAACAAAATCACAGCAAGAGGCCTAAGCAAAATGAATATAAATAATATGCCTGATAGAGAATTTTAAGTAATGACATTAAGATACTGATTGGACTTGAGAAAAGAGTGGAGGACCTCAGTGAAAACTTTAACAAAGAAATAAAAAAGAGTCGGAAAAGAAGAACACGATAAATGAAATTAAAAATACATTAGATGGAATAAATACTAGATTAAAGGAAGGAGAAGAGTGAATCAGTGACAGTGACATGGAGGACAGAGTAACAGAAAGTAATCAAGCTGAGCAGATGAAAAAATAAAAATAAGCAATGAGAATAGACTTAGGGGACTCAGCAACACCGTCAAGAGTAATAACATTCACATTATAGGGATACCAGAAGGAGAAAAGAGAGAGAGAGAATGCCCAGGAAATTTGTTGGAAGAAACAATAGCTCAACCCACAGAGGTCTATACCAAGACATGTAGTAATTATAATGGCAAAAAATAATTATAAGAGAGAATTTTAAGAGTGCCAAGAGAAAACAGTTACATACAAGGGATACCCATAAGTCTATCAGCTAATGTTTTAGCAGAAAATTTCCAGGCCAGAAAGAAATGGCATGATATATTCAAAATGATGAAAGGACTAAATCTACAGTCAAGAATACTCTATTGAGCAAGGCTATTATTTTATTTTATTTTTTAAATTTTTTTCATGTTTATTCATGTTTTGAGAGACAGAGACAGTGTGAGCAGGGGAGGGGCAGAGAGAGAGGGAGACAGAATCTGAAGCAGGCTCCAGGCTCTGAGCTGTCAACACAGAGCCCGACGTGGGGACGTGAACCATGGACCATGAGATCATGACCTGAGCCGGAGTCAGACGTTCAACTGTCTGAGCCACCCAATCTCCCCAAGGCTATTATTTTAAATGGAAGGAAAGATAAAGTTTTCAAGACAAACAGAAGTTAAAGGAATTCATCACCCCTAAAACAACTTACAAAATATTAAAGAGGACTCTTTGAGTAGAAAGGAAAACCCATAAGCAAGACTAAGGAAAGTAGGAAGCACAAAAGCAGTAAAAATAAGTATATTTGTAAAAATCAGTCAAGGGACTCACAAAATAAAAGAATGTAAAGTATGACCATATGCCTAAAATGTGGGAGGAGTAAAGAATGGGTTCAAACTTAAGACAGACTGCTATAAAAAAAGATGTTATATGCAAAGCAAATGATAAACTACAAATCAAAAACAAAAGACAGATGTGTAAAAAAACAAAGAGAAAGGAATCCAAGTGTATCACTGAAGAAAGCCAACTAATCAAGAAGACAAGAGAAGAAAAGAATAAAGGAAAACTACAAAAACAACCATAAAACAACTAATAAAAATGGCGATAAGTACATATCTATCAGTAATTACTCTGAATGTAAATGGGCTAAATGCTGCAAAGACACAGGATAACAGAATGAATAAAAAAGCAAGACTTAACCTATATGCTGCATATAAGAGATTCATTGTAGAACTAAACATGCATGCATATTTTTTTAAGTAGGTTCCATGCCCAATGTGGGCTTCAACTCGTGACCCTGAGATCAAGACTACTGACTAAGCCAGGCAAGCACCCTGACACATAAGTGAGGAAGGAGCATTCGTTACGCAAATGAATGTCAAAAGAAAGCTGGGGTAGCAATACTTACATCAGGCAAAATAGACTTTAAAAGAAAGAGTGTAGGGATGTCTAATAGTTAACACCTACTCTCTTGAAGCTGTTCCAAAAAATAGAAATGGAAGGAAAAAATCCAAACTTATTCTATGAACCCAGCATTACCTAGATTTCAAAACCAGACAGTGACCCCACTAAAAAGGAAAACTATAGACCAATTTCCTTGATGAACATGGATGCAAAAATCGTCAACAAGATATTAGCCAACTGGATCCAACAATACATTAAAAACATTATTCATCATGACCAAGTGGGATTTATATCTGGGATGCAGGGCTGGTTCAATATTGCAAAAACAATTAACATGATTCATCACATCAATAAAAGAAAGTACAAGAACCATATGATCCTCTCAATAGATGCAGAGAAAGCATTTGATAACATACAGCATCCTTTCTTGATAAAAACCCTCAAGAAAGTAGGGATAGAAGGAGTATACCAACAGATCATAAAAGCCATATGTGAACGACCCAATGCTAATATCATCCTCAATGGAGAAAAAACTGAGAGTTTTCTCCCTGAGGTCAGGAATGACACAGGGATGTCCACTCTCACCACTGTTATTCAACACAGTATTGGGAATCTTAGCCTCTGCAATCAGACAACACAAAGAAATAAAAGGCATCCAAATTGGCCAGGAGGAGGTCAAACTTTCACTCTTTGCAGGTGATATGATACTCTATATGGAAAACCCAAAAGATTCCACCAAAAAACTGATAGAACTGATCCATGAATTCAGCAAAGTCTCAGGATATAAAATCAATGCACAGAAATTGGTTGCATTTCTATACACCAACAATGAAGCAACAGAAAGAAAAATCAAGGAATCAATCCCATTTACAATTACACCAAAAAACATAAGATAGCTAGGAATAAATCTAACCAAAGAGGTGGAAAATCTATACACTGAAAACTATAGAGAGCTTATGAAAGAAATTGAAGAAGACACAAAAATATGGAAAAAGAGGGGCGCCTGGGTGGCGCAGTCGGTTAAGCGTCCGACTTCAGCCAGGTCACGATCTCGCGGTCCGTGAGTTCGAGCCCCGCGTCAGGCTCTGGGCTGATGGCTCAGAGCCTGGAGCCTGTTTCCGATTCTGTGTCTCCCTCTCTCTCTGCCCCTCCCCCGTTCATGCTCTCTCGCTGTCCCCAAAATAAATAAACGTTGAAAAAAAAAAAATTAAAAAAAAAAATATGGAAAAAGATTGCATACTCCTGGAGAGGAAGAACAAATACTGTTAAAATGTTGACACTCCCCAAAGCAATTTACATATTCAATGCAATCCCTATCATAATAACGCCAGCATTCTTCACAGAGCTAGAACAAACAATCCTAAAATTTGTATGGAACCAGAAAAGACCCTGAATAGCCAAAGCAATCTTGAAAAAAAAAAAAAAAAAGCAGGAGGCATCACAATCCCGGACTTCAAGCTATACTACAAAGCTGTAATCATCAAGACAGTATGGTACCGGCACAAGAACAGACACTCAGGTCAATGGAACAGAATAGAGAACCCAGAAATTGACCCATAAACGTATGGCCAACTAATCTTTGACAAAGCAGGAAAGAATATCCAATGGAATAAAGACAGTCTCTTCAGCAAGTGGTGCTGGGAAAACTGGACAGCGACATGCAGAAGAATGAACCTGGACCACTTTCTTACACCACACACAAAAGTAAACTCAAAATGGATGAAAGACCTCAATGTAAGACAGGAAGCCAGCCAAATCCTTGAGGAGAAAGCAGGCAAAAACGTCTTTGATCTGGGCCGCGGCAACTTCTTACTCAACACGTCTCCAGAGGCAAGGGAAACAAAAGCAAAAATGAACTACTGGGATCTCTCATCAAAATAAAAACTTCTGCACAGCTAAGGAAATAATCAGCAAAACTAAAAGACAACAGACAGAATGGGAGAGGATATTTGCAAATGGCATATCAGATAAAGGGTTAGTATCCAAAATCTATAAAGAACTTATCAAACTCAACACCCAAAACACAAATAATCCAATAAAGAAATGGGCAAAAGACATGAAAGACACCTCTCCAAACAAGACATCCAGATGGCCAACTGACACATGAAAAAATGCTCAACGTCACTCATCATCTGGGAAATACAAATCAAAACCACAATGAGATACCACCTCACACCTGTCAGAATGGCTAACATTAACAACTCAGGCAACAACAGATGTTGGTGAGGATGGGGAGAAAGAGGATTTCTTTTGCATTGCTGGTGGGAATGCAAACTGGTGCAGCCACTCTGGAGAAGAGTATGGAGTTTCCTCAAAAAACTAAAAATAGAACTAACATACAACCCAATAATTGCACTACTAGGTATTTATCCAAGGGATACAGGTATGCTGTTTCGAAGGGACACATGCACCACCTGTTTATAGCAGCAGTATCAACAATAGCCAAAGTATGGAAAGAGCCCAAATGTCCATTGATGGATGAATGGATAAAGAAGATGTGGTGTGTATATATATATACACACAATAGAGTATTACTAAGCAGTCAAAAAGAATGAAATCTTGCCACTTGCAACTATGTAGATGGAACTGGAGGGTATTATGCTAAGCGAAATTAGTCAGAGAAAGACAAATATTGTATGACGTCACTCATATAGGGCTTTAAGAGACAAAGCAGATGAACATAAGAGAGGAAGCAAAAATAATATAAAAACAGTGAGGGGAACAAAACATAAGAGACTCATAAATATGGAGAACAAACAGTGGGCTACTGGAGGGGGTGTGGGAAGGGGGATGGGCAAAATGGGTAAGGGTGTATTAAGGAATCAACTCCTGAAATCATTGTTGCCCTATATGCTAATTTGGATGTAAATTTAAAAATAAATAAATAAAAATAAAGTAAAAAAAAAGAAGTAAAAAGAAAAGAACGAGGAAATAATAAATATATAACCTTCCAAAATTAAATCAGGATGAAATAGAATTTGAACAGACCAATTACAAGCAATGAAATACAATCAGTAATAAAAAAAAATAAATTTGCAACAAACTAAAGCCCAGGAACAGATAGCTTCATAGTTGAATTCAACCAAACATGTAAGAAGAGTTAATACCTATTCTTTTCAAACTCTCCCACAAAATAGAAGAGGAAGGAAAACTTCCAAATGAATTCTATGAGGCCAACATTACCCTGATTCCAAAACCATATAAAAACACTACAAAAAGAGAACTTCAGGAAAATATTTTTGATAAACTTAGATGCAAAAATAGCCCCAAATTATTAGCAAATAGAATTCAACAATACATTTAAAAACATCATTCACCACAATCAAGTGAGATTTATTCCTGGGATTCAAGGTAGTTCAATATTTGCTAAATCAATCACGATACATCACATCAATAAGAGAAAGTATGAAAACCATATGATTATTTCAACAGATACAAAAAAGAACCACTTGAAAACAAAATATCCATTCATCATAAAAACCCTCAATAAATAGATTTATAGAGAACATAACTCAACATAATGAAGGCCACATATAGAAAAACTCAGCTAACATCACACTTAATATTGAAAAGCTGATATCATATCCCCTAAGGTCAGGAACAAGACAAAATATCCATTCTCACCACCTTTTTTCAACATAGTATTTAAAGTCCTAGCCACAGAATACATGATCTCGGTCTGAGAAGATGGCGGCATAGGAGGACGCTGGGCTCACCACATGTCCTGCTGATCACTTAGATTCCATCTACACCTGCCTAAATAACCCAGAAAACTGCCAGAGGATTAGCAGAACGGAGTCGCCAGAGCCAAACGCAGACGAGAGGCCCACGGAAGAGGGTAGGAAGGGCGGCGAGGCGGTGCACACTCCACGGACTGGCGGGAGGGAGCCGGGGCAGAGGGGCGGCTCGCCGGCCAAGCAGAGCCCCCGAGTCTGGCTTGCAAAAGCGGAGGGGCCTGACAGACTGTGTTCCCACAACAAGCGCGACTTAGCGTCTGGGAGGTCATAAGTTAACAGCTCTGCTCGGAAAGCGGGAAGGCTGGAGGACAAAGGGAGGGAGAGCTGCTGAGCCCCCTGACAACAGAGCCCAGTTTGGTGGGGAACAAAGGCGCTCCTCAGCGCCATCTCCCCCGCCCATCCCCCAGCCAAAATCCCAAAGAGAACCAGTTCCTGCCAGGGAACTTGCTCGCTCCACACAAACACCCAACTCTGCGCTTCTGTGGAGCCAAACCTCCGGCAGCGGATCTGACTCCCTCCCGCTGCCACAGGGCCCCTCCTGAAGTGGATCACCTAAGGAGAAGCGATCTAAGCCTGCCCCTCCTGCCCCCGTGCACCTTGCCTACCCACCCCAGCTAATACGCCAGATCCCCAGCATCACAAGCCTGGCAGGGTGCAAGTAGCCCAGATGGGCCACGCCACCCCACAGTGAATCCCGACCCTAGGAGAGGGGAAGAGAAGGCACACACCAGTCTGACTGTGGCCCCAGCGGTGGGCTGGGGGCAGACATCAGGTCTGACTGAGGCCCCACCCACCAACGCAAGTTATTCCAGACAGCACAAGGGAAGTGCCCTGCAGGTCCTCACCACGCCAGGGACTATCCAAAATGACCAAGCGGAAGAATTCCCCTCAGAAGAATCTCCAGGAAATAACAACAGTTAACAAACTGATCAAAAAGGATTTAAATAATATAACAGAAAGTGAATTTAGAATAATAGTCATAAAATTAATCGCTGGGCTTGAAAACAGTATACAGAACAGCAGAGAATCTCTTGCTACAGAGATCAAGGGACTAAGGAACAGTCACGAGGAGCTGAAAAACGCTTTAAACGAAATGCATAACAAAATGGAAACCACCACAGCTCGGCTTGAAGAGGCAGAGGAGAGAATAGGTGAACTAGAAGATAAAGTTATGGAAAAAGAGGAAGCTGAGAAAAAGAGAGATAAAAAAATCCAGGAGTATGCGGGGAAAATTAGAGAACTAAGTGAAACAATAAAAAGAAATAATATACGCATAATTGGTATCCCAGAGGAGGAAGAGAGAGGGAAAGGTGCTGAAGGGCTACTTGAAGAAATAATAGCTGAGAACTTCCCTATCTGGGGAAGGAAAAAGGCATTGAAATCCAAGAGGCACAGAGAACTCCCTTCAGACGTAACTTAAATCGATCTTCTGCAGGACATATCATAGTGAAACTGGCAAAATACAAGGATAAAGAGAAAATTCTGAAAGCAGCAAGGGGTAAACGTGCCCTCACATATAAAGGGAGACCTATAAGACTCGTGACTGATCTCTCTTTTGAAACTTGGCAGGCCAGGAAGAATTGGCACGAGATTTTCAGGGTGCTAGACAGAAAAAATATGCAGCCGAGAATCCTTTATCCAGCAAATCTGTCATTTAGAATAGAAGGAGAGATTAAGGTCTTCCCAAACAAACAAAAACTGAAGGAATTTGTCACCACTAAACCAGCCCTAAAGAGATCCTAAGGGGGACCCTGTGAGACAAAGTCCCAGAGACATCACTACAAGCATAAAACATACAGACATCACAATGACTCTAAACCCGTATCTTTCTATAATAACACTGAATGTAAATGGATTAAATGCGCCAACCAAAAGAAAGACATAGGGTATCAGAATGGATAAAAAAACAAGACCCATCTATTTGCTGTCTACAAGAGACTCATTTTAGACCTGAGGACACCTTTAGATTGAGAGTGAGGGGATGGAGAACTATTTATCATGCGACTGGAAGCCAAAAGAAAGCTGGAGTAGCCATACTTATATCAGACAAACTAGACTTTAAATTAAAGGCTGTAACAAGAGATGAAGAGGGACATTATATAATAGTTACAGGGTCTATCCATCAGGAAGAGCTAACAATTATAAATGTCTATGCGCCGAATACCGGAACCCCCAAATATATAAAACAATTACTCATAAACATAAGCAACCTTATTGATAAGAATGTGGTAATTGCAGGGGACTTTAACACCCCACTTACAGAAATGGATAGATCATCTAGACACACGGTCAATAAAGAAACAAGGGCCCTGAATGAGACATTGGATCAGATGGACTTGACAGATATATTTAGAACTCTGCATCCCAAAGCAACAGAATATACTTTCTTCTCGAGTGCACATGGAACACTCTCCAAGATAGATCATATACTGGGTCACAAAACAGCCCTTCATAAGTTTACAAGAATTGAAATTATACCATGCTTACTTTCAGACCACAATGCTATGAAGCTTGAAATCAACCACAGAAAAAAGTCTGGAAAACCTCCAAAAGCATGGAGGTTAAAGAACACCCTACTAACGAATGAGTGGGTCAACCAGGCAATTAGAGAAGAAATTAAAAAATATATGGAAACAAACGAAAATGCAAATACAACAATCCAAGCGCTTTGGGATGCAGCGAAGGCAGTCCTGAGAGGAAAATACATTGCAATCCAGGCCTATCTCAAGAAACAAGAAAAATCCCAAATACAAAATCTAACAGCACACCTAAAGGAAATAGAAGCAGAACAGCAAAGGCAGCCTAAACCCAGCAGAAGAAGAGAAATAATAAAGATCAGAGCAGAAATAAACAATATAGAATCTAAAAAAACTGTAGAGCAGATCAACGAAACCAAGAGTTGGTTTTTTGAAAAAATAAACAAAATTGACAAACATCTAGCCAGGCTTCTCAAAAAGAAAAGGGAGATGACCCAAATAGATAAAATCATGAATGAAAATGGAATTATTACAACCAATCCCTCAGAGATACAAACAATTATCAGGGAATACTATGAAAAATTATATGCCAACAAATTGGACAACCTGGAAGAAATGGACAAATTCCTGAACACCCACACTCTTCCAAAACTCAATCAGGAGGAAATAGAAAGCTTGAACAGACCCATAACCAGCGAAGAAATTGAATCGGTTATCAAAAATCTCCCAACAAATAAGAGTCCAGGACCAGATGGCTTCCCAGGGGAGTTCTACCAAACTTTTAAAGCAGAGATAATACCTATCCTTCTCAAGCTATTCCAAGAAACAGAAAGGGAAGGAAAACTCCCAGACTCATTCTATGAAGCCAGTATTACTTTGATTCCTAAACCAGACAGAGACCCAGTAAAAAAAGAGAACTACAGGCCAATATCCCTGATGAATATGGATGCAAAAATTCTCAATAAGATAGTAGCAAATCGAATTCAACGGCATATAAAAAGAATGATTCACCATGATCAAGTGGGATTCATTCCTGGGATGCAGGGCTGGTTCAACATTCGCAAATCAATCAACGTGATACATCACATTAACCAAAAAAAAGAGAGAAGAACGATATGATCCTGTCAATCGATGCAGAAAAGGCCTTCGACAAAATCCAGCACCCTTTCTTAATAAAAACCCTTGAGAAAGTCGGGATAGAAGGAACATACTTAAAGATCATAAAAGCCATTTATGAAAAGCCCACAGCTAACATCATCCTCAACGGGGAAAAACTGAGAGCTTTTTCCCTGAGATCAGGAACACGACAGGGATGCCCACTCTCACCGCTGCTGTTTAACATAGTGCTGGAAGTTCTAGCATCAGCAATCAGACAACAAAAGGAAATCAAAGGCATCCAAATTGGCAAAGATGAAGTCAAGCTGTCGCTTTTTGCAGATGACATGATATTATACATGGAAAATCCGATAGACTCCACCAAAAGTCTGCTAGAACTGATACAGGAATTCAGCAAAGTTGCAGGATACAAAATCAATGTACAGAAATCAGTTGCATTCTTATACACTAACAATGAAGCAACAGAAAGACAAATAAAGAAACTGATCCCATTCACAATTGCACCAAGAAGCATAAAATACCTAGGAATAAATCTAACCAAAGATGTAAAGGATCTGTATGCTGAAAACTATAGAAAGCTTATGAAGGAAATTGAAGAAGATTTAAAGAAATGGAAAGACATTCCCTGCTCATGGATTGGAAAAATAAATATTGTCAAAATGTCAATACTACCCAAAGCTATCTACACATTCAATGCAATCCCAATCAAAATTGCACCAGCATTCTTCTCGAAACTAGAACAAGCAATCCTAAAATTCATATGGAACCACAAAAGGCCCCGAATAGCCAAAGGAATTTTGAAGAAGAAGACCAAAGCAGGAGGCATCACAATCCCAGACTTTAGCCTCTACTACAAAGCTGTCATCATCAAGACAGCATGGTATTGGCACAAAAACAGACACATAGACCAATGGAATAGAATAGAAACCCCAGAACTAGACCCACAAACGTATGGCCAACTCATCTTTGACAAAGCAGGAAAGAACATCCAATGGAAAAAAGACAGCCTCTTTAACAAATGGTGCTGGGAGAACTGGACAGCAACATGCAGAAGGTTGAAACTAGACCACTTTCTCACACCATTCACAAAAATAAACTCAAAATGGATAAAGGACCTAAATGTGAGACAGGAAACCATCAAAATCTTAGAGGAGAAAGCAGGAAAAGACCTCTCTGACCTCAGCCGTAGCAATCTCTTACTCGACACATCCCCAAAGGCAAGGGAATTAAAAGCAAAAGTGAATTACTGGGACCTTATGAAGATAAAAAGCTTCTGCACAGCAAAGGAAACAACCAACAAAACTAAAAGGCAACCAACGGAATGGGAAAAGATATTTGTAAATGACGTATCGGACAAAGGGCTAGTATCCAAAATCTATAAAGAGCTCACCAAACTCCACATCCGAAAAACAAATAACCCAGTGAAGAAATGGGCAGAAAACATGAATAGACACTTCTCTAAAGAAGACATCCGGATGGCCAACAGGCACATGAAAAGATTTTCAGCGTCGCTCCTTATCAGGGAAATACAAATCAAAACCACACTCAGGTATCACCTCACGCCAGTCAGAGTGGCCAAAATGAACAAATCAGGAGACTATAGATGCTGGAGAGGATGTGGAGAAACGGGAACCCTCTTGCACTGTTGGTGGGAATGCAAATTGGTGCAGCCACTCTGGAAAGCAGTGTGGAGGTTCCTCAGAAAATTAAAAATAGACCTACCCTATGACCCAGCAATAGCACTGCTAGGAATTTCCCCAAGGGACACAGGAGTACTGATGCATAGGGCCACTTGTACCCCAATGTTCATAGCAGCACTCTCAACAATAGCCAAATTATGGAAAGAGCCTAAATGTCCATCAACTGATGAATGGATAAAGAAATTGTGGTTTATATACACAATGGAATATTACATGGCAATGAGAAAAAATGAAATATGGCCTTTTGTAGCAACGTGGATGGAACTGGAGAGTGTGATGCTAAGTGAAATAAGCCATACAGAGAAAGACAGATACCATATGGTTTCACTCTTATGTGGATCCTGAGAAACTTAACAGGAACCCATGGGGGAGGGGAAGGAAAAAAAAAAAAAGAGGTTAGAATGGGAGAGAGCCAAAGCATAAGAGACTGTTAAAAACTGAGAACAAACTGAGGGTTGATGGGGGGTGGGAGGGAGGAGAGGGTGGGTGATGGGTATTGAGGGGGGCACCTTTTGGGATGAGCACTGGGTGTTGTATGGAAACCAATTTGTCAATAAATTTCATAAAAAAATAATAAAAAATAAAAATAAATAAAAAATTAAAAATAAAAAAAAATTAAAAAAAAAAAATAAAGTCCTAGCCACAGCAATTAGATAAGCAAAAGGAATAAATGACAACCAAACTGGTAAGAAAGAAGCAAAATTTTCATGGTTTGCAGAAGACATGATATATAGACAACACTAAAGCCTCCACCAAAATACTACTAGAAATGATTAATGAATTAAGCAAGGTCAAAGGAGAAAAAATCAATGTACAGAGATCTGGTGCATTCCTATACACTAATAATGAAGCAGCAGAAAGAAAGATTAAAAAAATCCCATTTACAATTGCACCAAAAGTATTAAGATGCCTTGGGATAAAAGTAATCAAGGAACTAAAAGATCTGTACTCTGAAAATTACAAAAAAAATGATGAAAGAAATTAAAGATGACACAAAGAATTGAAAGACATACCATGTTCATGGTTTGGAAGAAAAGAATATTGTTAAAATATCTATGGCACCCAAAACAATCTATCCATTTAATACAATCCCTGTGAAAATACCAACAGCATTTTTCAAAGAAGAAACAAACGTAAAATTTGTATAGAATCACTGAAGACCCCAAACAGCCAAAGCAATCTTGAAAAGCAAAACTGTAGGCATCACTACTCCAGATTTTAGGTTATACTACAAAGCTGTAGTAATCAAAACACTATGGTACTGGCACAAATATAGACACATGGATAAATGAAATAGCATAGAAAACCCAGGGGGGGAAATATGATCAATTAATCTTTGACATGGAGGCAAGAATATGCAATGGAAAAAAAAAAAAGACAGTCTCTTCAGCAAGTGGTGCTGGGAAAACTGGACAGCGACATGCAGAAGAATGAACCTGGACCACTTTCTTACTCCATATACAAAAATAAACTCAAAATGGATTGAGAGTCTAAATGTGAAACCTTAAACCATAAAAATCCTAGAAGAGTGCAGAGGCAGTAATCTTTCTGACATTGGCCACAGATATTTTTCTAGATATATCTCCTAAAGAAAGGGAAACAAAAGCAAAACGAACTATTGGCACTTCATTAAAATAAAAGACTTATGTAAATAAAGGAAACACCAACAAAATAAAAGACATCCTACTGAATGGGAAAAGATGTTCACAAATGACATAGCTAATAAAGGTTTGGCATCCAAAATACATAAAGAACTGATACAACACAACACACAAAATAATAATAATAATCCATTTAAAAATGGGCAAAAGTTATGAACAGACATTTTTTCAAAGACAATCAAATGGCCAACAGACACATGAAAATATGCTCAACATCACTCATCAGGGAAATTTTAAATCAATACTACAATGAGATATCACCTCACACTTGTCAGAATAATTAAAATAAAAAACGCAAGAATCAAGAAGTATTGGAAAGAATGTGGAGAAAAGGAACTTTTATGCCCTGTTAGTGGGAATGCAAACTAATACAGCCATCATAGATGACACTATGGATGTTCCTCAAAAAATTAAAAATGGGTTTATCTTATAATCCAGTAATCCTACTACTGGGTATTTACCGAAAGAATATGAAAACACTAATTCAAAAAAATGCATGCACCCCTATGTTTAATGCAACATCTACAACAGTAAAATTATGGAAACAGTGCAACTGTCCATTGACTGATGAATGAATAAATAAAAGGTGGTGTGTGTGCATACACAATGGAATATTACTCAGCCATAACAAAGAATGAAATCTTACCATGTATGATGACGTGTATCCAGCTAGAGAGTATAATGCTAGGTGAAATAAGTCAGTCAGAGAAAGACAGATACCATATGATTTCACTTATATTTGGAATTTAAGAAACAAAACAAGTGAACAAAGGGGGGTGGGGGTGGGGAAACCCGAACCGAAACAGATTCTTAACTGTAGAGAACAAACACACAAACAGATGGTTACCAGAAAGGAGGTGGGTGGGGGGATGGGTGACATAGGTGAAGGGGATTAAGAATACACTTATCTCGAGAAGTACCTGGGGATACATGAATTGTTGAATCAATACATTGTACACCTGAAACTAATATAATTCTATATGTTAACTACACTGGAATTAAAAAATAATATAAGCTCAATCAAAAGACTATCCCTAACCTGAAGACATTCCCAGGTACATTTAACAAATTATGATTCGATATTTTGTACACCACTTTAATTCTTTTTATTGAGTGCTTATTCTTCTGTTTCTAACTTTCATTTGAAGTTCAAAATCTTGCTATTAGCAATGTTTGTTTCCCTAAAAAATATTTTTTAAAATATTTACAACACCATCAAACTAAATACAATCAAAATTGAAGGTACACCTTACCTGAAACTAACATATATGTCCAGTACACACACACACACAAATATATATATATATATATATATATATATACACACACACACACACATATATACACATATATACACATATATATATTCAATATATATATACTGTATATATATATTCTATACATATATTCTATATATATTCTATATATATTCAATATATATATTCAATATATATAGATACAGTTTTGATTGTATATTGAATATGTATTGTATATAGAATATATATATTCAATATATGTATAGAATATATAGAATATATACATTGAATATATATATTATATATATACACACACATACATACTAAGGTACACCTTTACAATAGTTTCAAAACAAGAACATAATACTTATGTTGATTTACAAAGAATTATTCAAAGCCTCAAGCATTTCTAAAATATGATTAATAAAGGGTAAAGAAAGTACATACTGCTTTAAAATGTTTTTTAAGTTTAATATTAGCTCCATCTCAGAACATAATTTAACTATGTATACATCTATCTATGTGTGTCCGTGTATGTATATCCAATATTTGCTAATTACAAATTTTATTTATTTTTTTTTTTATTTAAAATTTTTTTTTCAACTTTTATTTATTTTTGGGACAGAGAGAGACAGAGCATGAACAGGGGAGGGGCAGAGAGAGAGGGAGACACAGAATCAGAAACAGGCTCCAGGCTCCGAGCCATCAGCCCAGAGCCCGACGCTGGGCTCGAACTCCCAGACCGCGAGATCATGACCTGGCTGAAGTCGGACGCTTAACTGACTGCGCCACCCAGGCGCCCCTACAAATTTTATTTTTAAATAGTGTAGCGTGTCTGTAAATATATATTTATTACTTGTGAACATAATCACTTCCAAGTACATTTTAGTTCCATACTTTCTCAATTTAGTGAGAACATTATTTTTACCCTGACTATGTTCTATAAAAATTTATGTTCCTATGATCACTGCAAAACAAAAACAAAAAAACCCAAAAACTTCAATAGAGAATATCTAAACTTAGTCTACCCTACTATTCACACTCTTTTACCTTCAGTGAAATAAGCTTCCAAAGTATTTCTTTTGATTTCAAGATTGATTGAAAAAATATTGAAAGCTTCTCAGAATTAACAAAATAGTCTTCAAAACAAGTGCATAATGACCCTAACATAAAACTTGGACTGCTTAACTCTGCAAAATTCCATTTCTGCTAATAACGTTAACACATTAAGAGTTATAACTTCATAATACATATTTGAACAAAAACGAACTTAGAATAAAAAAATGAGTAATGTTAAACTAGAAAACTCATTTGATGTGAATGAAAAGTCATGCCTTGCTTGGATGATGTATAAGCCTACTTTCTGAAGCTCCAAGAAGTTGCCATCTTTGAGCAAAGTCTTCTTAAATAACCGTTAATTTTTCAAGACTGTTATATTACACAATCCTTCCTCGTTTTATGTGGTCTATATGACTGTGGCTTCTTTGGTGAGATGTTATTTGTCAACATTCTCTGCAAAGTACACATCTATTAAAATTCTTGAGTAGCAGAAATTCAGCATTTATTTTTTCATTAGCATGAGATTTTCTTATCTTTTAATTCGTTTGTGCAAAACTGCTTTGTCACAGAATAAAAGCATTATCAAACAATACATCAAAAGAATTATTTTACTTTTACACATCCCATTAAATTGCAAAAACCCAGTAAGTCAGTCGTTCAGACTATCCTTGTCCTAAGGCAGGGCTGCTTATCCTTGCTTGCTTCTGTTTCACAAAGACCTAAGCTATAATTTCCACCATGCTACATGGTTTAGAAGGACTGACAGCCTGGAGACCAGGCATCTTGCAGATTGCCGCCATAGGGAGGGCACAACTGCCTGTTACAGCAAGTGGCCATCTGGCACGGGCTAGATTACTTTTCTTATCACTGAAGGAGACTGGAAAGAGTTATTTCACTTCAGTCCCGTCCAACCATAGTTTATTTGTGCATCCCTTGCATACTGTCCTTTAAAGTGAGAGGCTAATTTTAATCTGTCTAGAAAGGTAAGAAAAAAAAAAGGTTACCCCTGTTGGCTTTCAGTTTCTGTCACATGTTAAAGTATGAAGGTTGTTCATCATCCATGCATCTCACACTACTAGATAAGAACTTTGCACAAGCTAGTAGAAAAAACGATGGAGTTATACCAAGCTTATCTGGGTGTATTTTAATGCACCTATTAATAACAGTATAATAAAATTTAAAATTCTGGAAAAATGCTAAATTTGATGTAGTGCTGGGTCAACAGGCATGAACTGAGACTGACTACCTGTGTGCCAAACCCAGACATGTGTCACCCTAGCTGTAGGATAAAATCAGAATGGACATTTAAGTTTTAAAAGAAAGTAAAATGTATAAATGTTGTCTAACATTTTTATAGGTTCATATGACTGAGAGTATGTAAATACAAGGTTGAAGGTAAGTTTTTTTTAAATAAGACTATAACTTCCTCTTCAAGACCCCCTAGGGAGAGAATCATTTTGCCAGAAGCTCTTCAATATCTTAGTTGCTGTCTAATCGGCTTGAATTATCAAGAAGTCAAGGGAACAGAGTTATTTGCCTAAGATATTTTCTGAATTTGCATAGGTTGGCCCACAGATTTAGGCTCATACATCAATAAGTTTTATTTTTAAAGTCAGAGAGTCTGGCAAAACTGGTGTAGCAATATGAGAATACAGTCATATGCAGACATAAGTTTGGCTCAAGTTCTTTATCTGAAAATATAGGAAGAAGTTAATGAAGTAGCATGAAACATAAACAAGGTGTAAAATAAAATAAAGGCAGTATTGAGGACAGCTATACAAATGTGAAGTGGCTGGAAGTCAGAATTTCTGAAAACAGGCAGAGTAAAAGAGTCTAGGGAAAGCACATCTGCCATGAGAAAGTAAATCCCTACTGTCAATCATGGTATCAGTACAATCAAGTAAGAAATTTTTTTTTAATTTGACTTGACAAATATATCTGGGTGCTGCACTCAATGGGTGTAATGATGTGAGGAGAAAACAGAACACTCACTCAGCAGTAACAATTTCAGCTCTGCAGAGGCCGATGTGCTCCAGCCTGCTTATCATGATGACTTTCTTCAGCTATTTTAGAGAATAATTTACACTGGTCTGTAGAATGATGAGCATGCCAAAGATAACCTATAAAAAGGGGGGCTTTCTCCCTTCTTTAACTGGGACATGTGAGTGGAGATTTATATAATACAAATGTGGTGTTTGGAGGTGCAGCCAGATTCTACTACCTGAGGAGTAGTGGGATGGGGGATGGAGTGGCCAGCCTGGGAGTGAAATTTCACATTTGCTGGTGGGTTAACAGCAAGTGAGCGCCCCAACTCCACCTTCTCTGCTTGTCTCCCAGCCCTGTTTTCACAGTGTTATGACTAATATCTTCCAAAGTGCTAATAACTGTAACTTCAACATACTATCTTTAAGGATGATGAAATGGCGGTGAATGTGAAGAAAGTGTTCAGAGAGATCAATTACTCCATTTGGTCCCAGCCTACTTGTACTTCTGGTTGTGTCTAGCACATTAACACAGAGGCAGAGATGCTGCTTCTAGCGAATACTCTTCCTGGTAGTTGCCTATCGCTCCTGGTCTTATCCCTGAAGATGTAAATGTGTAATTATTCTGGAGCTGACCGTTATTGCTCAGGTCTTTTGCTCTAGGAGGAGAAATATTTCTGGCTGCTTTTATTTTTGCAAATGAGCCTTCTGAGAATTTCTGAGAAGCAGGAAGTCCAGATACATAATAACTAGATGGGCAGATAGATGATTGATAGACAGATGTATGACATACATGTATATATGTAAGTATGATTTTTTTTTTTTGAACGTACCATGGCAGGTCCAATTTGTGTTCATGTGTACTAAGTGGACATATATCCTATAAAATACTTTAGAAAAAAATTACTCAGCTGTTTTTATAGACAGCAGAAGACTGAGGTAAGGTGAGTTATCTATATCCATGAAGCCAGTAATAAGGACATTTCTTGGGTTTAGTTCTTGGGGCTTAGAGACTACCAAAGATGCACAGTTGCTAAAGGGTCACTTTGTAGTTTTACAGAGACCAAGCTGTTTTGTGAGTGTTACAGGGAGGAGGTGGTAAACAGGGCAAAGAAGAGAAAGGAAACAACTTCTAAACTAGGAGGGGAACCTCTTGCTCCCACAGTATCCACTCATGGTGTGAAGGAGAAGAAGTGATGGAAACCAACTCCTCTCTCTATTGGCCCTTGTTATCCACCAGTTCCCTTGTCCAGCATTTATGCCCATTTTGGCAGGATTCCTTCAAAATTCCTCTTGTTATCCAAATTTTCAAAATTCAGATATCAGTCTTAGCTAGAAAGCCTATGAAATGACAGCTATAGCTGCCTAATATGTGTTAGGTCTACTCTTGACTTCACACAGAATCTCAGCTGGAAGACATCACTACCTGGAATGAAGATGGGAGGGGAATAATTACATATCTGCAGTATCCCTTTCCTTAGTACAGTTTAATATGTAAGTACCTATAATCTCTCCTATTTGTAATATTTCATTTCATTATTAACAATCCTGAAGTCCAATCTGACTCTGAAGCAACTTGGTGTGGAGAAAAGAGAGGACAGAAAAACCCTTACCCAAGGCTCTTAGGTGGTCCAGAAAGCAAGAGCACCCTCTACGATGCCCTCAACAAAGACAAAGTCTGCCGAGGAAGAAGCTGACTTATTGTCAGGGTAAATCTTTCTAAATGAAAAATCTACTGTCTTTTTCCAAGGAGATATCTTTTTTCTCTAAAGTTGTTTTTTTCAAGGTAACATCTGTTTAATGAGATTCTCTGACTTTATTGATCTATGGGTGACTATTGTATATTTATTATGATGTCAGCTCCTTTATGTCCAAAAATTTTGTTCTGAAAAGCACCTCCTCAAGCACCTTTCGTATTAAGATGCTCAGTGAGAACCCATCAATAATTCCATTGGCTTTCTGCCTAAATCCTTCCACTGAGCAATCCTCCTGCAGTGCGGGATCATGTCCATATAGTGGTAGATCTCACAGTGTGCCTGCCAATCACAAGTCCATATCTTATATCCTGTTTATATTATTTTTTTATTTTTTTTCTTCTTATATTCTTTAGGCTGCAAGAATTTAACACTCAGAAGAATTTCCAAATTATCTTTGATTTAGTCAAATAAAAACCTTTCCCTGTTTCCCTTCCCTATCTCCTTAAATATTGTGTGCCATGAGAAAATACATTTGAAGAAAATTTAGCTACAATATTGATTCAGGGTATGAGGTTAGAGAGTGTCCACAGAAACCACAGGAAATAATGGAGTAAAGGACATCTTTGAAGGGTACACTGTGTTGTGGGCAAGTGAAATTTGTTCAACAGAACATTAAGTACACCTCTGAAGGAGCTACAAGGTGGCTGCTCTTTTGTGGAAGGATATGATTTACTAAATTGCAGTCTATAACTGCAAGCTTCTTTAGTCTTTAAAAAAAGCAGGCATCCTCTTCCTCCCAACATCTGGTTGTCAAATCAGTCACTTCAATCAGTGCTTTAAGAATACATTTTAGAAAGGCTACAGTGAGTAAAGTACTCTTTCTTTCTTTAGATACACACCCTTTGCCTAGTTAATTGTAAAATTCATCAAGGATTATAGACCTGCTTATTGTTCTTCCACTCTATAATTTCAATTAAGCATATACTGAAGAGTCCAAATTTGCAAACATTTTCAGCTCTGAATTCTCTTTGCTCCAGGGTTTAGCACATGATGTTTTTTCCTAAAGTGGATTCCTTTTTCATATTTCCATTTCAGTGAATGGTATCACTATTCATCCAGTTGTGCAAGTGAGAACCCAAAAGACCTTCTCCACCACCCCAAAATCCAGTTGATCTTACTTCTAAATTATCTCTTGAGTCTGCCTAAGCTCCTTCATCTGCCATGAGAAACTTATCCTCTTACTTCAGTGTAGGAAGAATTTAGTTATGTATTATCCACCCAGTTCAGGGCAAATTCGGCATGTCCAAAAGCTCACTAAGAGCCTTGATAAATAAGAAAATTACCTACTCTAGGACCATATCCACTAGAAATCAGAAAAGTTTCAAAGGTATGTTTTTTCACCTGTTCAACCATACTTGTCTCTGTCAGTAGAAGGGAACAGTACCAAGATCTAATTTTCTCCTATTTTTGTTAATGATACCATGCCCTCTTAGATTTTAAGTGGATTTTTCCTTTAGCTATATTCTTATAAAGTCTAATACATAGTTATGTGTTCCTTCCTCCTACCCCAACACTGAACAATATCTTATTTCTCTTTATCAACATTAGTGAATGCTCCCTTTTCTGTTTATATCTAAATGGAAGACATAAAGACATACTTAACAGGACACAAGTTAATGATGTTATGGTTTTTAATTTTATAGTTTCATACTTGTGATATTGTAACCATATGGCAAATGAAATGGGATTGTTTTCTATGGTACAGGCTGAGATTCTACACGTATTGCATAAACTATATAAAATGCAAGTAAAGATGAGATAAAATTAGTATGGTATGGAATAAGGATGAGTCATTAGATAAATAACTAGTTCATCTAATTAAGAAAAAAAAACTATCAAAAGAATATGTATACAAAGGTTTCTTAGATAGACAAAGCTAGGAAATGAATAGAGGAAACTGGTTATTCCAACATGAAATCTCATTTGGGAAAGCTTCAGAGATACCAGTGACTTGACTAATTAAAAGAGGAATGGAACAGCACTGCTTTGGAAGGGAAAAATAAAACTTAGCTATAGTATGACCTAATGTGGTATATTTTGATGGAGAGGTTGTAAAGAATATAGAAGATTCATTACCTTAAAGTTCTTATCATTTTGTCAGATAACAAGATGTACGAGGGGATAATTAATTTTAAAAAATAAAGCTTGAAGGTCATCTGAGATGGTGGTACAGGAACTGAACTCATCTCCTCCTACTGACACACCAAATATATAGCTACGTATGGATCATTTCCCTTGAAAAGATCTGAAAGCTAGATTAACTGCTCTCCACAAGAAAGGATAAAATGATCATATCAATAAGGGTAGGAGAGGCAGAGACATGGTCTCATAACTCACCGCTGCCCAAGTGGCAACACACAGTAGGGAGGGATCTCACCAGACCGATGCTTCTCTGAGAAAAACAAGGGGTTAATGGCCAACATTGACCACCTTGGACCTGGGATCTATACTAGAAAGATGAATCCCCAGAACACGTAGTTTGGAAAACCAACAGATCTGATGTCCAAGGGTTTCCAAAGTGCTACAGGAAACAGATTCCTTTCTTGGAGGGCTTGCATGTGGTCTCACTCACCAAGACCCCGCAAAAAAAAAAAAATAGCAATTTGAAAAGGTCCTAGATTATATGTGAGGGAGATTCATTTGCTGATTTGGGGGTATTAGCCAGAGGACTTGGGGAAAGTTGTAATGCTCCCCAAAGATAAAGATACTGGTATATGCATTGTCTCACTCTCTATGTAGTCTGCCAGCACAGGCTGATGAACTCAAATGTGGTACTTTTCTACCATATTGCTGGATGTGTAGGGACAAGTGGTTGCAGCATTTGCTGAGAAAGAGAGTATGAGAAGTTGCAGTGTTCTCCCATCCCTGGTTGAGGCTGGTGAACATGAGCACTTGTTAACACCCTCCCATTTCCAGCCTAAAGGAAGTTCATGCACACAGACAAAACTCCCTCATATTACACTGCTGAAGCCCAGGGGCACACAAAAACATGACATTTTCCCAATGTCTTCTGAAACCAGTGAGTATACTTCACACCTTGATAAAGCCAAAACGCATGCACAATCCACACAGAGGATACCACTTGATCATATGGCTCTGGAGGCCAAGAAGGTAGCATTCCAGAGTTCCTTGGGACTATAACAATCAGAAAGACACCTCTTGGCAATTCAGTACTCCCAGAAGGCTACATAAGTAACAGACTGAAGCACAACCCATTTTTCAATGAAAAAAAGCCTATTTACTTAGTGTGGAGTTTCAGCCTGACTTCAGGTTTCACACATATCTAGAGTCTAAGGAGAAACTTCCAGGAAACAAGCAGTGAGACACCATTCTTGCACAAACCCTTGGCCTCACTATTACTTGTCAAGATTTCTCAAAAAGAACTTCAACACTTGTCTGGAGCTTTGATTTTTGCAACAATTACCCAGGGGACACCTTAAGCTCTCCTGGCCTGGAGGCCAACAGGAATTAAAATTGTGGCCTCACAGAACAGTATACATTTGCATACTTCAAAAGCTGCTCTCTGAAGGTCTTGCTTCCAATAAGCCTAAAACTAGGTGCTAAATAAAATTCCTCCCTTCAGATCACTCACATATCTTGACACACCTTCAATAATAGGATCATATCAATAATAAATCATAAGGTAACAACAATCACAAAGGTTTAAGAGATAACCAAGAGCTAGGGAAAAGTTGAACAAGAACAATCATCACTTAACAAAGCTAGTCCTTCAAGATAAAGAGAGGTAGCTATTTCACCTAATACATAGAAATGAACCCAAAGAGAAACAAAATGAGGAAACAGAGAAATAGGTTCCAAACAAACAAAAAAAAACCCAATACCAAATCTCACAAAAAGATCTTAGTGATACAGAGATAAATAATCTATGTCATAAAGAATTCAAAGTAATGGTCATAAAGATGCATACTGAACTTGAAAGAAGGGATGAATCCAGTGAGAATTTCAACAAAGAGATAGAAAACATAAATAAGTACCAAAATGAAGTCACAGAGCTGAAGAACACAGTAACCAAACTGAAAAATACACTAAGAAAGCTTTAACATCAGATTGGATAAAGTATAAATAAGGATCAGTGAGCAATGGGACTCACCAGATAAAGCAGCAGAAACAAACAATAATGAAGAAAAAAGTAAATGTAACTGAAGAGATTTTTGGGGCAATAGCAAGTGGAACAATATGTGTGTTGTAGGGGTCCCAGAAGAAGAAGAGAGAAAGAGGCAGAAAACTCATCTGAAAAAAAGTAATAGTTTAATACTTCTGGAAGGAAACAGATATTCAGATTAAGGAATCACAAAGAGTTCCAAGCAAAATGAACCCAAAAAAGGCCACACTATAATTAAAATGTCAAAGTTAAACATAAAGAGAGACTCTTAAAAGCAATAAGAGAAAAACAAGTTATTATGTACAAAAGAAATCCCACAAGGCTATATGAAGATTCCTCAGCAGAAACTTTGCAGTCCAGAAAGGAGTGGCATGACATATTCAAAGTGCTGAAAGGAGGGGCGCCTGGGTGGCTCAGTCAGTTAAGCGTCCGACTTCGGCTCAGGTCATGATCTCACACTCCGTGAGTTCAAGCCCCGCGCCAGGCTCTATGCTGACAGCTCAGAGCCTGGAGCCTGTTTCAGATTCTGTGTCTTCCTCTCCCTCTGACTCTCCCCCACTCATGCTCTGTCTCTCTCTGTCTCAAAAAAAAAAAACAAAAAAAACAAAAAAAACCCAAAGTGCTGAAAGGAACAAACAAACAAACAAACAAAAAACAAACAACCAAACTTTCAACCAAGAATACTCTACCCAGTAAGATTATCATTCAGAGGTGAAAAAGAGAAAAAGAGTTATCCAGACAACCAAAAACTAAAGATGTTTATCAGTACTGAACCATATGAAAAACATTTCTTTAATCTGAAAAGAAATAGTACAAATTAATAAGAAAAAAAACCCATGAAAGTTAAAATCTCACTAAAAAAGTAAATATATGGTAAAAGCATTGGATTAATTATGAAGCTACTAAGAAGGTTAAAAGACAAAAGTAGTAAAACTAACTACAATACTTTAAATAGTTAAGGGATGCATGAAACTTTTAAAAAATGTATAAAGTTACATCAAAAACATAAAACTTGAAAAGGGTAACTAAAAATGTAGAGTTTTGGAATGTGCTCACATTTAAGTTGGCATCAACTCAAAATAGACTGAAATATATATATGTGTGTGTGTGTGTGTGTGTGTGTGTGTGTGTGTATGATGATATATGCAAACCTCATGGTAACCAAAAAAGCAAAAACTTATTGAAAATATACACACAAAAGAAAATAGGAAAGTAATCTAAACATAATGCTAAATAAAGTCATCATATCACAAGAAAGAAAAAGGAATAGAAACAATAAAATCAGCCCCAAATCAGTGAACAAAATGGCAGTAGATACACACCTATCAATACGTATACTAAATGTACATGGACTAAATGTTCCAGTCAAAACACATAGAGTGGCTGAGTGGATTAAAACACAAAACAAGACAAGACTCATCTATATACTTCCTACAAGAGATTCACTTCAGAAGCAAGGATACACACAGACTGAAAATGAAGGTATGTAAAAAAAATCAATACAAATAGAAACAAAAAGAGGGTTGGTGTAGCTATACCCATATTAGATAAAACAGAATTTAAAACACAGAATAGGATAGGGTACTACATAATGGTAAATGAGGCAATCTATCAAGAAAATATAATATTTGTCAATATATATGCACTCAACATAGAACACCAAAAATACATAAAGCAAATATTAACAGACCTAAAGGTAGAATTGACAGTGATACAATAATAGTAGGGACCTTTAGACCTCACTTACATCAATGGATAGATCATCTAGACAGAAAACCAATTAGGAAAATCAGCCTTAACAGACACATTAGACCAGCTAGCCTTAACAGATGTATATAGAATTTTCCATCCAAAGCAGTATATGCATTCTTCTCAAACTGCACATGAAACATTCTCCAGGACTAATCACATATTAGGCCTACCAAACAAGACTTAATAAATTAAAGAAGATTAAAATAATATCAAGCATCTTCTACCACAATGGTATAAAATTAGAAATGAATTTTAAGAAAAAATAAACTACAAATACATGGAAATTAAAAACACAAAACAACATGTTACTGAACAACTAACGGGTTACAGAAGAAATGAAAACAGAAATAGAGGTACCAAAAGACAAATGAAAACATAAATAAGTCATACCAAAATTTATGGGATCAGAAAAAGCAGTTATAAGAGTGAAGTTCATAGCAATATAGTCCTACCTAAAGAAACAAGAGAAATCTCATTTTAACTTTACACCTAAAAACCTCTAGAAAAAGATGAACAAACAAAACTCCAAGTTACCAGAAGAAAGTAAATGAAGATCAGAGTGGAAATAAATGAAAGAGATTAAATATGACAATAGAAAAATCAATGAAACTAAGACTCGGTTCTTTGAAAAGATAAAAGATAAAATTGACAAACGTTGAGCTAGACTCACTAAGAAGAAAAAAGAGAGATAGTCCAAATACATAACATCAGAAATGAAAGAGGAAAAGTTACAACTGATACCACAGAAATACAAAGGATAATAAGAGATGACTATGAGCAATTATACTCCAAAAAATTGGACAACTTAGAAGAAATGGATAAAGTCCCAGAAATTTACAATCTCTGAGACTAAATCAGAAAGAAAGAAAATCTGAAAGTTACTAGTGAGTTAAATTGGTAATCAAAAACCTCCCAACAAACAAACAGGACCAGACAGCTTCACTGGTGAATTCTACCAAACACTTAATAAAGAGTTAATATCTATACTTCTCAAACTTTTTCAAAAACTTGAAGAGTAAGAAAAACTTATTTTATGAAGTCAGTATTCTGCTGATACCAAAACCAGAGAAGGACATAATACAAAAATAAAATTACAGGCCAATATCCCTGATAAACAGTGGTGCAAAGATCTCCAACAAAATATTAACAAACTAAACTCAACAACTATTAAAAGGATCATACACCATGATCAAGTGGTATTTATTTCAGGGATGCAAGGATGGTTCAACATCTACAAATCATCAATGTGATACACCACCTTAACAAAATAAAAGCTAGAAATTATATGATCAACTCAGATGCAAAAATGGCATTTGGCAAAATTTAACATTCATTTATAAATGTCAACAAAGCGGGTAGAGAGATAATGTACCTCAACATAATAAAGGCCATATATGACAAACCCACAGTCAATATACTCGATGGTGAAAAGTTAAACCTTTTACTCTAGAAACAGGTAAAGAAAAGGATGTACACTATCCCCATTTTCATTCAACATAGCATTGGAAGTCAGGGGGTGGGATTAGGCAAAATGGGTGAAGAAGATTAATAATACGAAAGAGTAGTTAAATAAACCTTTTATAATTAACCTAACTCATAATCAATCACATCTTTGTTTATGGATTATCAGCACTTCTGAGCAATTCATTCAAATTTGAGAGTAGATTTCCCTATTTTAGTCACTGACTGGATCTCAAGCTTACTGAGTGTGAACTATGTGTTATAGGAGAGTATTTTTAAAGTACATCATATAAATATTTGAGATTAATAAATAACTAATAACCTAATGACTTTGAAGAAAAACAGTTGAGAGACAAAGCTGGAAAACTAATTTTAAGGTTCAATTTCCTCTTTAAAATTACATTGAAAACATGCAGTTTATCATATAGGGAGAGGGCCAGATAATACATAAAGAACGTTACAAAGTGAACCAAACACAAAAGGAAACCAAATTAGGTTCAAAAGGGTAGGATTGACACAAAAATTTTAAAACATCACACACACATAAACATGCATGTGTGTGTACATGCATTGTTTGTGACCAAGGAGAAACACTCACACCAAATCTACTTGGAGTCATTAACAGAACATTTCTGATAATGGAAGGTCTTCCATCTTAAAAACACTTGCTTTAGCTGTTCTCAGTTCTCTAGCTGTCTGTGACATAGTTATCGTATATACATAGTCATCACTAATGTTTACAGAGAGCTTAATATGATCATATATGTCATATTGTCACTTGGCTTAACCAACAATTATTTCCCTACCAACCCAAGATATTTAACCAGAGAGAAAAATCTATTTGATTATATTATCATTTAAATATGCTATTTTAAAAATAGTCCTCAGGGCGCCTGGGTGGCTCCCTCGGTTGAGCGTCCAACTTCGGCTCAGGTCATGATCTCATAGTCTGTGAGTTAGAGCCCCGCCTCGAGCTCTGAGCTGAGCGCTCAGAGCCTGGAGCCTGCTTCGGATTCTGTGTCTCCCTCTTTCTCTGTCCCTCCCCCACTCACACTCTGTCTCTCTCCCTCTCTCAAAAATAAATAAACGTTAAAAAAAAATTAAAAAAAAATAGTCCTCAGTATAATATTAACTCAATCTATTAAAGTAAGAACAAAATTTATTGTAAACATTAAAATGCTGAATTCTAACTTTCTAAAGTAATTTTACATATTTGGAAGTTTATTATAATCTTTTCATACATTATGTATGACATCAGTTACAAATCCTATAAGAATTTAATGAATGAATATTTTGCATTATAAGTTTTTTTATACTTCTTCCACAAAATGGAAAAAAAAAAGAATGCTGAAGTAAAATGTACTTCATTTGTCATATCAAGGTAAGCATTGTGATGTGCTAAAAAGCATAAAATATTTCTTAAGTATATAATGAACAAAGGATGCAGAAAGATATCTGGGGTACTAAATAGCAAGTTTATAAAAACTTATCAATGGAAATGAGAGTCTTTATAAACAATAAGAAACAAAAAGTTTAGGTAGGGTTTACAAAAGTCATCAAAGTAGAATTGTAGACAACCAGAGGTTGACCAACTGAAAATTTATGAGCAAACATTAATACTTCAGAAATTAGATAGATGTAATATAATATTCTTCAAAAATAATTATTAAAATGAAACATTAAATAATGAAAGGAGAATGCTCATGGAAAAATAGTAAGGTAAAGAAAATAGACATGGGAAGAAATAGTAAGGTGAAGAAAAAGACATGGAAAAATAGTAAGGTAAAGAAAATAGAGTATTCCAAGATTAGTTGAATGCATAGCTGCCGATATAAACTGAAATGGGAAAAGATTACTAATAGTCTTTAATAATAAAATAGACATTTTAAAAAGGAAGTTTTTATAAATGTTCAAACTAATAAATTTATATTAATATATTGAATATTGATAAGATAATGCTGATATATTTCTTTTTATATATAAATATTTTAATTAAGAAAAAGTGATTATAGACAAGAAACAAAAGACATTCAAATCTGCCAGAAGGAGATCAAACTTTCACTCTTTCAGATGACATGAAACTCTATATGGAAAACCCAAAAGATTCCACCAAAAAATTGTTAGAACTGATCCACGAATTCAGCAAAGTCACAGGATATAAAATCAATGCACGGAAATTGGTTGTATTCCTATACACCAATAATGAAGCAACAGAAAGAGAAATCAAGGAATTGATTCCATTTACAATTGAACCAAAACCCATAAAATACCTAGGAATAAACCTAGCCAAAGAGGTGAAAAATCTACATACTGAAAACTACAGGAAGCTTATGAAAGAAATTGAAGAAGACACAAAAATATGGAAAAATATTCCATGCTCCTGGATAGGAAGAACAAATATTGTTAAAATTTCAATACTACCCAAAGCAATCTATATATTCAATGCAATACCTACCAAAATAACACCAGCATTCTTCACAGAGAGAGAACAAAGAATTCTAAACTTTGTATGGAATCAGAAAAGACCCTGAATGGCCAAAGCAATGTTGAAAATGAAAAACTAAAGCTGGAGGCATCACAATCCTGGAGTTCAAGCTGTATTACAAAGCTGTAATCATCAAGACAGTACGGTACTAGGAGCACCTGGGTGGCTCAGTCAGTTGGGCATCTGACTTCAGCTCAGGTCATGATCTCACAGTTCGTGAGTTCGAGCCCCGCATCGGGCTCCATGCTGACAGCTCAAAGCCTGGAGCCTGCTTCGGATTCTGTGTCTCCCTCTCTCTCTGTTCTTCCCCTGCTTGCACTCTGTCTCTCTTGCTTTCAAAAATAAATAAACATTAAAAAAAATTAAAAAGACAGTATGGTACTGGAACAAAAACAGACATTCAGATCAATAGAACAGAATAGAGAGCCCAGAAATTGACCCATAAACGTATGGCCAATTCATCTTTGACAAAGCAGGAAAGAATATCCAATGGAATAAAGACAATCTCTTCAGCAAGTGGTGCTGGGAAAACTGGACAGCGACATGCAGAAGAATGAACCTGGACCACTTTCTTACACCACACACAAAAGTAAACTCAAAATGGATGAAAGACCTCAATGTAAGACAGGAAGCCAGCAAAATCCTTGAGGAGAAAGCAGGCAAAAACGTCTTTGATCTGGGCCGCGGCAACTTCTTACTCAACACGTCTCCGGAGGCAAGGGAAACAAAAGCAAAAATGAACTACTGGGACCTCATGAAAATAAAAAGCTTCTGCACAGCAAAGTAAAACAATCAGCAAAACTAAAAGGCAACTGACAGAATGGGAGAAGATATTTGCAAACGACAATCAGATAAAGGGTTAGTATTCAAAATCTATAAAGAACTTATCAAACTCAACACCCAAAAAAGAAATAATCCATTGAAGACATGGGCAAAAGACATGAATAGACACCTCTCCAAAGAAGACATCAAGATGGCCAAACAACACATGAAAAAAATGTTCAACATCACTCATCATCAGGAAAATACAAATTAAAACCACAATGAGATACCACCTCACACCTGTCAGAATGGCTAACATTAACAACTCAGGCAACAACAGATGTTGGCAAGGATGGGGAGAAAGAGAATCTCTTTTGCACTGTTAGTGGGAATGCAAGCTGGTGCAGCCACTCTCGAGAACAGTATGGAGGTTCCTCAAAAAACTAAAAATAGAACTACCCTACGACCCAGCAATTGCACTACTAGGCATTTATCCAAGGGATACAGGTGTGCTGTTTTGAAGGTACACATGCACCCAATGTTTACAGCAGCACTATCAACAAT
Source organism: Prionailurus viverrinus (assembly GCF_022837055.1). Classification (NCBI taxonomy): domain Eukaryota; kingdom Metazoa; phylum Chordata; class Mammalia; order Carnivora; family Felidae; genus Prionailurus; species Prionailurus viverrinus. The sequence goes on from NC_062565.1 coordinate 46,583,218, forward strand.
AACCAAAGTATGGAAAGAGCCCAAATATCCACTGATGGATGAATGGATAAAGAAAGAGGTGGTATATATACACATGTATATGTGGTTACAGGTGAGAGTACAGCTCTAGATAACCAAGGAGGGCATGAACAAACACTAAAATTATAAAGATCAGAATAGAAGAAGTAAAAGTTACTTTAAGCAGAAAACCCAAAAGACTACAAACCATTAGAATTACCAAGTGAATTTAGCAATCTTCTAGATTCAGTCAATATACAAAAATCAGTTGTTTTTTATCATAGCAACAAATAAGTGGAAAATAAAAAAAATTAATTAAAAAATCAGGAATATTGAATACAGAGCAACAAATGTAATACAATAATGGTAAATCTTCAATGCTCAAAACTAAATATTGCTAACAGCGATTAAAATAACAAAAACAAGGACACATCTATGATGCTCAAGAATTGAAAAGACTCCATGTTATGAAATGGGTCCACACATTTAATGTGTTCCCTTTCAAAATTCCAAGTTTTTCTTTTTGTGGAAATTGACACATTGTATTCCAAAATTTCTGTGAAAATATAAGTGATCTAAAATACCTAAGACATTCTTGAAACCAAAAACAAAGTAAGAGGAAAATAGCATTCAGGAAAGGGCTTGAGTGAAATTCAGCTGGCAAAATATGTTTTTAAACAATTATAAAATACCCATTTAAATATTGTAAATTCTTATTCCTATCTAATGCCATACAAAAGTATATATATTTATATAAAAGAAAATAAATAGATCTAAATCTAAATCTCTAAATATAAAAAAGTACATATAACCTAAATGTGAAAAAAATTAATAAAAACAATAATGTAAATAAAAATATAAAAAATAATAATAACAATATGGCTTAAAGAAGAAATTATAGGATAATATCTTCATGCTATTGGGCAGGCAAAGATTTATTCCAGAGAATGTAAAATGCACTACTCATTAAAAAAAGGACTAATGACTTGGACTCACTAAAGTTAAGAACGTTTGCTTGTAAAATTTGTAAAAAGTGTTTGCAATACATATAATCCGTAAAAAATGGATATGTGGAGAATATAATTAACTTCCACAAATCAATAAGACAAAAACAAATAACCCAATAATAAATGCAGAAATACCCTGAATAGGTACTTGACAAATATCAAGAGAGCCAAAAAGCATATGAAAATGTATTCAGTATCTCAACTCTCAGACTGACAGTATCAGATGTCTCACAACATACTGTGTTAAAAGAGTCTGTTAGAAGCTGTGTACACCCTGATATGATTGCAAATGGTATGACTGCTACAAAGGGAAATTTAGCAATGCATAACAAACCTACAAGGCATTCATATAGTTTTGGCTTTTGGAAGATGTTAGTGTCCTACATCTTAAAAATAATTACATCGGCACATAAGAGGTAATTTTAAAATCTGAATACAGAGAGAAGTAAATGATACTTAACATTAACACACAGAAGAAAACAACATCCAGGTATTCTATGAGGACCACACTATGGCTATACACTTAGGTCAATATATTCTAGGAACAAAATCATCTTTAAAATCCTGCAATAGGGGCACCTGGGTGGCTCAGTCGGTTAAGCGGCCGACTTCAGCTCAGGTCACCATCTCACGGTCCGCGAGTTGGAGCCCCGCGTCGGGCTCTGGGCTGACGGTTCAGAGCCTGGAGCCTGCTTCCGATTCTGTGTCTCCCTCTCTCTCTGCCCCTCCCCCATTCATGCTCTGTCTCTCTCTGTCTCAAAAATAAATAAAACGTTAAAAAATTTTTTTTAAATAAAAATAAAATAAAATAAAATAAAATAAAATAAAATAAAATAAAATCCTGCAATTAACTTAGTTTCTTTCTTATTGGTAGTGAAATTGGTGTCGTAGTTCTCAAGTTGTTTTGTGTGCAAAATATGATTTAGTAAATCAATAGATATATTAGTGTTTTTGGAAGCCAGTTTTCTCACTGTAAGAAAAGGGAGCTAGAAATAGGGAATGGAAATAAGAAAACTCTCCAGTAACATATTGGAACTTTAGGTATCAGTATAAACTTAGTTTTTTTAAAATATATCTCCTAGCTCTTTGTATTGATACAGCTTAGAGGCTATCAGACCTCAGTGGAAATAGGTACATATAGAACTCAGTTTTCAATTCCAAAAACTGAAGGAATTTAGTTTAGAGGAGCAAGTTTTCTGGAAAAGTGGCTGATTTCAAATCTGGCCATGCCAAGGAGAAGTTGAGTTTAAAACATCATGCTGAGTCAGAAAACAGGCTCAAAAATTGATATAGACATGTCAAAAAGACAAGAACTGGTCAAGTTTGTTTCTACTGGCAAAGTTTGGGACAAATTCATCATTAAAACTCATAATGACAGAAAGAATTAAAGCATATATATTTTTTTATTTCTTAGTGATTCTTACACACAGAGAACAAATAATGTGGAAGTATGAGAGAAATGAAAATTTTTCCTTACCTAAAAAAAGGGTAAATAAGAATTTTTAAAAAAATACTAGAAAAATCGACATTTTTTTGAAAAATTATAAAATTTAGACATTTGTAGAATTAGATCCAAACCAAAAGTGTGATACGTGAATATTTATGACCTAAATGATTCAATATCAAATATAAATCAATTTTCTTCAACATATTTCAAACCTCATGTCATTTCCAGTAAAGAATCAATAGTCTTTTTTCAAGAAACTAGACAGATCATATAATAAGATTGATATGAAACAAGAAGAGGACAAGAATATCTATGGCATTTACAATGTAAAAACAAAAACAAAACAAACAGTAAAGTCAAGGAGAAGAAACTATTGCCAGAGATGAACATTACAACTATAACAATGAAAATAGCAAAAGCAGCTGGCACAATGTTTAAAGATCAGTTAAGAACTGAGAGAAGATACTTGAAACTACATGTTATTTGAATATACTACAATTAGATAATATGTTAGTTTTCATAATATATAATGGATCCTTGAAGTAAGGAAGAAAAAATATATCCAATTTAATGGAAACATTAAAAAATGATATAAAGCAATTCCTTAGTAGGAGATACTTCAGAGAATCTTTGGATAGCCATTTGTAGGACTGGAAAGACACCATTTCTCATCAGAAATCAAAGAAATTCTGGTAAACAAAATGAGTTATCACTTGCATACAAAATGATGAGGGCAACAAAGATAAGAAAAATGCAGTTTAAGTTAAATTCCCTTACAGCTAGAAGCCCACTGATAGATGCAGGAGACCTGTAGTGTGTAACACTCCTCAAGAAGTTTATGGCTGCCTTAATGCCTTAATGTTTACACATCCTTAAAAACTAAAGGCACCCAACCTTATCTTGACAATAGCTAAGGTCCTGTGAGACCTTGCTTTCAGCATACAGAAATTCCTTAGAAACTAACTTTATCTTTATCCCCCCTCCCTCCACAAACTTAAAAGTATACAATCAGTTGCTCCTCACAATCCTAGTGCAGCTCTTTCTGCCCAGAGGTCCTGTCCCCCTGATTTAATAAAATCACCTTTTTCCAGCAAAGATGTCTCAAGAATTCTTTCTTAGCCATTTGCTCACAAACCACACTTCAAATTCCATCAAGAGAATAGGCAAAGAGTCTGATATTATGTAATTTTTATAAGGATAAAGTCAAAATGGGACCCCAATATACTACTGATTACCATTTAGGGTAATTCAGCAATATATAGTAAATTAGTGTATAAGCCTCTCCAAAACAATATTGTGAAATAAAATTAACTTTACATGACAGATTAATCAGATTAACATCATATATCTAATTATGGTATATGCCAAGGGAAGAATCATCATTTACATAGTATTTTTGCCAAAAACTTTTAATCTGTACCTAACACGAATAAAATAGTGGAAACAAACCTAAATTAAGTGACTCCCTAAAAACAAACAAAATCTTATCCAGATTTTCAAAAATGCCATTATTGATATTAAAGACAAAATAAAGTAGAGACAGTGATCTAGATTAAGGTAGAGGCACAACAACAAAATACACAAAACATAAAATTGGTGTATGGATTAAAGAATAACAACTATCAAAAATATACTTGGGAAAATTGTAGAAACTTAAATAGGAACTGAATATTAGGTAATAGCATAACACTAGTAAATGTATTCAGTTTTCTAATTTTATTATGGTTTCAACAGAGAATGTTAAAGGAGACAGAACTTGCCACCTCAAAATACATCTCTTTGGTATAATGATTATTTTATGCTGGTTATTTTTAAGAAATAGCAGGCACAGGAAAAAGCCTGAAAACAAAGTAGAACTTATCCTTTCATAAGAGAAATTTACATTTATAAAGGAAGTCTACATTTTTAAGGGTGTCTCCTTCTTTTTACAGGAAAAGGAAAACTGAATCTCAAGGAACATAATGAAAAAAGCATACCAATCCTATCCTTTAGGGATTTCCTTTTAGGGCTAGCAAATCCTATTTTCTAGAGTAAGGTAAAATGGCTAAAGCTGAGTTAGAAGACTGTGATTGTTGTATGTCAAGATTTCTTGACAGATATATCCCTATATGTAGGCTGACTTAGGTCTACATTTGTGATGTGCACTGGCCCACTGGGGCAGCCTTCATTTTACGAGCTCCAATATACAAACTAATTTTATATGTCTAATTTAATCTACCATCATGTATATATTAACATTTGTATTTGGAGAGAAATAAAGCAAATGTGGCAAAACAGAAATTGTTTAACCTAAGTAAAAATTTATAATATCTACTGAACTACATGAAAGTTTTAGTAGATTTCAAAATTTTCAAAGTAACAATCTGGAAAAAAATAAAAAAATACAACTGAAAAGTAAATTAAAAACAAATGACAGTAACAAAAAGAATGATTAAGATCCCTTATGATGAATTTTAACAAGTCTTCTGTTTCCTACCAGAAAGCTAAAAATAAATTCAGTTATTTAAAGAGTTAGTATTATTCCTCAATTGTCCAGATAGAGCTACTAGAATTATAAAATCTTTATTTCTTCTTACTGATATAGCCATTGCTCTCAGAACAGCCAAAGCAGTCAGCTTAATCACTCAATTATGCATCCCTTTCAGATTCATGGAACATGTAACACCTCCCCTTATTGAGCCATTTCTAATTTTAAAACTCTTGAATATAAGAATTCTGGATGAGTTTATTGACTGTTCATCGATTCATCTCAAAGTTGTTCAGGAGTTGTAGGTAAAACTATCAGGAAGCTTATTAGGTTTGACAATGCTAATTCAAAAACAGCAGGCATCCATTTTCATACAGTGGCTGTGCCTTTGTTTGAGTGAAATTGGAGTCTTTTATAGTCATTACAAAATTGACTCCTAATTTTCCTTTTCCTGTCAAAAGTGCTATTGAATGGGTGAAATATCTTTTATAAATGTTGAGGCTCATAAAAGAAAGAGAAGGTGATGGAAATAAAGGTGACAGAAACAAAAGAAATAAATGACTTAAACAAAAGGTAAAGGTGCTTTTACTAAGAACAAAATTTTTAAACTTCCATTAAGACCAAGTTAATTTGTTCTACCATGCAGACATTCTTTATATATACCCCTACATCACTTGGGCAGCCACGTCTTTCTCTTCCTTATTAAAATGGCTCTTGGAAAGTGCTCTCCCCTGGGGAGGACAGCAGAGTGAGAGGACTCTAAGCTTACCTTGTTCCATAAATACAACTAGATAACACACCAGCGTAAATAACCCAGAAAATGACCCAAAGACTGGCAGAAGAAACTCCATATTTAAAGGTAGAAATGTGGACAGATTCAAGAGTATAGGAAGAATGAAGATGAAGTAGAGAAGAACACAGACCATAGCTGCCCAAGGTAGGAGGTGGAGGGAGCTGTGGGTGCAGAAAAGGACAAGAAACAGGCCATCACATTGGAGAACCTGCATGGAGAAGACAGATCCCCATAATATTAGGCTTTGAAAGCAAGAGGAGCTGAATTTCATGAGTTCTTACAACTAGTAATGAAAAACTCCTAACAAACAAAACTCTAGGAACAGATGGCGATCCTACCAAACATTTATAGAATTAACACCTATTCTTCTCAAACTACTCCAAAAAATAGAAGAGGAAGGAAAACTTCCAAATTCATTCTATGAGGCCAACATTATTCTGATTCTAAAACCAGTAAAAAAAAACACCACAGAAAAAGAGAACTACAGGCCAATATCTCATGAACATAGAGGCAAAAATACTCAACAAAATATTGGCAAACTGCATACAACAATATATTTAAAAAAATCATTCACCACAATCAAGTGGGATTTACTCCTTCCAGGGATACGAGGGTGGTTTAATATTCACAAATCAATCAACAGGATACTTCACATCAATACAAAACAAATGATAAAAACTATATGATCATTTGAATAGATGCAGACAAAGCATTTGACAAAACATTCATTCCAAATAAAAACCCTCACCAGAGTAGGTTTGGAGGAAACATACCTCAAAATATGAAAGGCCTTATATGAAAAACCCACAACTAACATCTTACTCAGTAGGGAAAAACTAAGAGCTTTTTACCTAAGGTCAGGAACAAGACAAAGATATTCACTTATACCACTTTTTTTTTTTAAACATAGTACTAGAAGTCCTACCCACAGCAGTCAGACAACAAAAAGGAATAAAAACATCCAGACAGGTAAGGAAAAAGCAAAACGTTCACTATTTGCAAATGATACTCTATATAGAAAACCGTAAAGTCTCCACTAAAAAGTCTTCATCAAAAAACTAGAAGTGATAAATGAATTCAATAAGGTTACAAGAAACAAAATCAACATACAGAAATCCATTACATTTCTATACACCAATCATGAAGCAGCAAAAAGAGAAATTAAGAAAACAATCCCATTTTCAATTACACCAAATAATAAGATATGTAGGAATAAACTTAACCGAGGAGATAAAGACCTCTATTCTGAAAACTATAAACCACCAGTGAACAAAATTAAATATAATATAAATAAATGAAAAAACATTCCATGCTCATGGATTGGAGGAACAGGTATTAAAATGTCCATACTACCCAGCAATCTACAGATATAATGCAATCCCTAACAAAATACCAAGAGCATTTATCACAGAACTAGAACAAAGAATCATAAAATATGTATGGAATCACAAAAGACCTTGAATAGCCAAAGCAATTTTGAAAAAGAAAAACAAAACTGGAGATATAACAATTCCAGTCTTCAAGTTATATTACACATCTGTAGTGACCAAGACAGTATAGTACTGGTGCAAAAATAGATACATATATAAATGGAACAGAATAGGGAGCCCATAAGCAAATCCACAATTATATGACAACTAATCTTAGACAAAGGAGGAAAGAATATGCAATGGGAAAAAGTCAGTCTCTTCAACAAATAGTGTTGTGAAAACTGGACAGCAACATGCAAAAGAATGAAACTGGTCTTTTTCCTTACTTCATACACAAAAATGAACTAAAAATGGAGTAAGGATCTAACTGTGAAACCTATAAAAATCCCAGAAGAGAGCACAGGCAGCAATTTTTCTGACACTGGTGATAGCAAATCTTTCTAGATATGTCTCCAGAGGCAAAAAAAAAAGAAGCAAAAATAATCTATTTGGACTACATCAAAATAAAAAGCTTCTACACAGCAAAAGAAACAATGAACAAATATAAAAGACAACCTACTGAATGGGAGAAGATATTTTCAAATGACATATCCAATAAAGGCTTAGCATCCAAAATATATGAAAAACTTATATAACTTAACACCCAAAGAATTAATAATCCAATTTAAAAATGGGCAGAAGACATGAACAGTTTTTTCAAAGAAGACATACAGATGACCAACAGACATGTGAAAAGATACTCAACATTATTCCTCATTTGAGAAATTCAAATCAAAACTATAACGAGATATCACCTCACACCTATCAGAATGGCTAAAAAAAGAAAAAAAAAACAAGAAAAAAAAAAAACAAGAAAAAAGTCCCGGTGACGATTCAGAGAAAAATGATCCTTTTGCCCTGTTGGTAGGAATGCAAACTGGTACAGCCACGATGGAAGACAGTATGGAGGTTTCTAAACAAAAAAGGTCGGAAGATAGCAGCATAGGAGGACACTGGGCTCACCGTGTCCTTCTGATCACTTAGATTCCATCTACACCTGCCTAAATAACCCAGAAAACCACCAGAAGACTAGCAGAACAGAGTCTCCAGAGCCAAGCCCAGATGAAAGGCCCTCGGAAGAGGGTAGGAAGGGCGGAGAGGTAGTGCGCACTCCACAGATTGGCGGGAGGGAGCCGGGGCGGAGGGGCGGCCCGCTGGCCAAGCAGAGCCCTGAGTCTGGCTTGCAAAAGCAGAGGGGCTGGACAGAGTGTGTTCGGACAGCAAGCAGGACTAAACATCTGGAAGGTTATAAGTTAACAGCTCTGCTCGCAGAGCGGGAAGGCTGGAGGACAATGGGAGGGAGAGTTGTTGAGCCCCGGATGAAAGAGATCAGCTTGGCTGGGAACAAAGGCGCTCACCAGCGCCATCTCCCTCGCCCATCCCCCAGCCAAAATCCCAAAGGGAACCAGTTCCTGCCAGGGAACTTGCTTGCAAGGCGCAAACACCCAAGGCTGTGCTTCTGCGGATCCATCCCTCCAACGGGTCTGACTCCCTCCAGGTGTCGCAGGGCCCCTCCCAAAGCGGATATCCGAACAAAAAGCTAGCTAAGCCTGCCCCTCCCCCCACTGTGCACCTTGACAATCCACCCCAGCTAATACGCCAGATCTGCAGTACCACAAGCCTGGCAGTGTGCAAGTAGCCCAGATGAGCCACACCAACCCACAGTGAATCCCGCCCCTAGGAGAGGGGAACAGAAGGCACACACCAGTCTGACTGTGGCCCCAGCGGTGGGCTGGGAGCAGACATCAGGTCTGACTGAGGCCCCATCCACCAACGCAAGTTATTCCAGACAGCACAGGGGAAATGCCTTGCAGTTCGCACCACTCCTGGGACTATCCAAAATGACCAAACAGAAGAATTCCCCTCAAAAGAATCTCCAGGAAATAACAGTGTTAACAAACTGATCAAAAAGGATATAAACAATATAAGAGAAAGTGAATTTAGAATAATAGTCATAAAATTAATCGCTGGGCTTGAAAATAGTATAGAGGACAGCAGAGAATCTCTTGCTACAGAGATCAAGGGACTAAGGAATAGTCAGGAGGAACTAAAAAATGTGATAAATGAGTTGCAAAATAAAATGGAAACGACCAGGGCTTGGATTGAAGAGGCAGAGGAGAGAATAGGTGAACTAGAAGATAAAATTATGGGAAAAGAGGAAGCTGAGAAAAAGAGATAAAAAAATCCAGGAGTATGAGGGGCAAATTAGAGAACTAAGTGATGCACTAAAGAGAAATAATATATGCTTAGTTGGTATTCCAGAGGAGGAAGAGAGAGGGAAAGGTGTTGAAGGTGTACTTGAAGAAATAATAGCTGAGAACTTCCCTGATCTGGGGAAGGAAAAAGGCATTGAAATCCAAGAGACACAGAGAACTCCCTTCAGACGTAACATGAATCGATCTTCTGCACAACACATCATAGTGAAACTGGCAAAATACAAGGATAAAGAGAAAATTCTGACAGCAGCAAGGGATAAACGTGCTCTAACATATAAAGGAAGACCTATAAGACTTGTGACTGATCTCTCTTCTGAAACTTGGCAGGCCAGAAAGGAATGGCAGGAGATCTTCAATGTGATGAACAGGAAAAATATGCAGCCGAGAATCCTTTATCCAGCAAGTCTCTCATTTAGAATAGAAGGAGAGATAAAGGTCTTCCCACACAAACAAAAGCTGAAGGAATTCATCACCACTAAACCAGCCCTACAAGAGATCCTAAGGGGGACCCTGTGAGACAAAGTCCCAGAGACATCGCTACCAGCATAAAACATACAGACATCACAAGGACTCTAAACCCATATCTTTCTATAATAACACTGAATGTAAGTGGACTAAATGCACCAACCAAAAGACATAGGGTATCATAATGGATAAAAAAACAAGACCCATCTATTTGCTGTCTACAAGAGACTCATTTTAGACCTGAGGACACCTTCAGATTGAGAGTGAGGGGATGGAGAACTATTTATCATGCTACTGGAAGTCAAAAGAAAGCTGAAGAAGCCATACTTATATCAGACAAATTAGACTTTAAATTAAGGCTGTAACAAGAGATGAAGAAGGGCATTATATCATAATCACAGGGTCTATCCATCAGGAAGAGCTAACAATTATAAATGTCTATGCGCCGAATACCGGAGCCCCCAAATATATAAAACAATTACTCACAAACATAAGCAACCTTATTGATAAGAATATGGTAATTGCAGGGGACTGTAACACTCCACTTACAGAAATGGATAGATCATCTAGACACATGGTCAATAAAGAAACAAGGGCCCTGAATGAGACATTGGATCAGATGGACTTGACAGATATATTTAGAACTCTGCATCCCAAAGCAACAGAATATACTTTCTTCTCGACTGCACATGGAACATTCTCCAAGATAGATCACATACTGGGTCACAAAACAGCCCTTCATAAGTATACAAGAATTGAAATCATACCATGCATACTTTCAGACCACAATGCTATGAAGCTTGAAATCAACCACAGAAAAAAGTCTGGGAAACCTCCAAAAGCATGGAGTCTAAAGAACACCCTACTAAAAAATGAGTGGGTCAACCAGGCAATTAGAGAAGAAATTAAAAAAAATATATGGAAACAAAAATGAAAATACAACAATCCAAGCGCTTTGGGATGCAGCGAAGTCAGTCCTGAGAGGAAAATACATTGCAATCCAGGCCTATCTCAAGAAACAAGAAAAATCCCAAATACAAAATCTAACAGCACACCTAAAGGAAATAGAAGCAGAACAGCAAAGTCAGCCTAAACCCAGCAGAAGAAGAGAAATAATAAAGATCAGAGCAGAAATAAACAATATAGAATCTAAAAAAACTGTAGAGCAGATCAACGAAACCAAGAGTTGGTTTTTGAAAAAATAAACAAAATTGATAAACCTCTAGCCAGGATTCTCAAAAAGAAAAGGGAGATGACCCAAATAGATAAAATCATGAATGAAAATAGAATGATTACAACCAATCCCTCAGAGATACAAGCAATTATCAGGGAATACTATGAAAAATTATATGCCAACAAACTGGACAACCTGGAAGAAATGGACAATTTCCTAAACACCCACACCCTTCCAAAACTCAATCAGGAGGAAATAAAAAGTTTGAACAGACCCATAACCAGCGAAGAAATTGAATCGGTCATCAAAAATCTCCCAACAAATAAGAGTCCAGGACGAGATGGCTTCCCAGGGGAGTTCTACCAGACATTGAAAGCAGAAATAATACCTATCCTTCTCAGGCTATTCCAAGAAATAGAAAGGGAAGGAAAACTTCCAGACTCATTCTATGAAGCCAGTATTACTTTGATTCCTAAACCAGACAGAGATCCACTAAAAAAAAAGAACTATAGGCCAATATCCCTGATGAATATGGAAGCAAAAATTCTCAATAAGATACTAGCAAATCGAATTCAACGGCATATAAAAAGAATTATTCACCATGATCAAGTGGGATTCATTCCTGGGATGCAGGGCTGGCTTAACATTCGCAAATCAATCAATGTGATACATCACATTAATAAAAGAAAAGAACCATATGATCCTGTCAATCAATGCAGAAAAGGCATTTGACAAAATCCAGCACCCTTTCTTAATAAAAACCCTTGAGAAAGTCGGGATAGAAGGAACATACTTAAAGATCATAAAAGCCATTTATGAAAAGCCCACAGCTAACATCATTCTCAATGGGGAAAAAATGAGAGCTTTTTCCCTGAGATCAGGAACACGACAGGGATGCCCACTCTCACCGCTGCTGTTTAACATAGTGTTGGAAGTTCTTGCATCAGCAATCAGACAACAAAAGGAAATCAAAGGCATCAAAATTGGCAGAGATGAAGTCAAGCTTTCACTTTTTGCAGATGACATGATATTATACATGGAAAATCCGATAGACTCCACCAGAAGTCTGCTAGAACTGATACATGAATTTAGCAAAGTTGCAGGATACAAAATCAATGTACAGAAATCAGTTGCATTCTTATACACTAATAATGAAGCAACAGAAAGACAAATAAAGAAACTGATCCCATTCAAAATTGCACCAAGAAGCATAAAATACCTAGGAATAAATCTAACCAAAGATGTCAAAGATCTTTATGCTGAAAACCAGAGAAAGCTTATGTAGGAAATTGAAGAAGATATAAAGAAATGGAAAAACATTCCATGCTCATGGATTGGAAGAATAAATATTGTCAAAATGTCAATACTACCCAAAGCTATCTACACATTCAATGCAATCCCAATCAAAATTGCACCAGCATTCTTCTCGAAACTAGAACAAGCCATCCTAAAATTCATATGGAACCACAAAAGGCCCCGAATAGCCAAAGGAATTTTGAAGAAGAAGACCAAAGCAGGAGGCATCACAATCCCAGACTTTAGCCTCTACTTCAAAGCTGTAATCATTAAGACAGCATGGCATTGGCACAAAAACAGACACATAGACCAATGGAATAGAATAGAAACCCCAGAACTAGACCCACAAAAGTATGGCCGACTCATCTTTGATAAAGCAGGAAAGAACATCCAATGGAAAAAAGTCTCTTTAACCAATGGTGCTGGGAGAACTGGACAGCAACATGCAGAAGGTTGAAACTAGACCACTTTCTCACACCAGCCACAAAAATAAACTCAAAATGCATAAAGGACCTGAATGTGAGACAGGAAACCATCAAAACCCTAGAGGAGAAAGCAGGAAAGGACCCCTCTGACCTCAGCCGTAGCAATCTCTTACTCCACACATCCCCAAAGGCAAGGGAATTATAAGCAAAAATGAACTACTGGGACCTTATGAAGATAAAAAGCTTCTGCACAGCAAAGGAAACAACCAACAAAACTAAAAGTCAACCAACGGAATGGGAAAAGATATTTGCAAATGACATATCGGACAAAGGGCTAGTATCCAAAATCTATAAAGAGCTCACCAAACTCCACACCTGAAAAACAAATAACCTAGTGAAGAAATGGGCAGAAAACATGAATAGACACTTCTCTAAAGAAGACATCCGGATGGCCAACAGGCACATGAAAAGATGCTCAACGTCGCTCCTCATCAGGGAAATACAAATCAAAACCACACTCAGATATCACCTTATGCCAGTCAGAGTGGCCAAAATGAACAAATCAGGAGACTACAGATGCTGGAGAGGATGTGGAGAAACGGGAACCCTCTTGCACTCTTGGTGGGAATGCAAATTGGTGCAGCCACTCTAGAAAACAGTGTGGAGGTTCCTCAGAAAATTAAAAATAGACCTACCCTATGACCCAGCAATAGCACTGCTAGGAATTTACCCAAGGGATACAGGGGTACTGATGCATAGGGGCATTTGTACCCCAATGTTTATAGCAGCACTCTCAACAATAGCCAAATTATGGAAAGAGCCAAAATGTCCATCAACTGATGAATGGATAAAGAAATTGTGGTTTATATACACAATGGAGTACTATATGGCAATGAGAAAGAATGAAATATGGCCCTTTGTAGCAACGTGGATGGAACTGGAGAGTGTGATGCTAAGTGAAATAAGCCATACCGAGAAAGACAGATACCATATGTTTTCACTCTTATGTGGATCCTGAGAAACTTAACAGAAACCCATGGGGGAGGAGAAGGAAAAAGAAAAAGAAATAAAAGAGGTTAGAGTGGGAGAGAGAGCCAAAGCATAAGAGACTCTTAAAAACTGAGAACAAACTGAGGGTTGATGGGGAGTGGGAGGGAGGGGAGGGTGGGTGATGGGTTTTGAGGAGGGCACCTTTTGGGATGAGCACTGGGTGTTGTATGGAAACCAATTTGACAATAAATTTCATATATTGAAAAAAAAATAAAATAAAATATGTCACCTCAAAAAAAATAAAGAAACAAATTAAAAAATAGAAGTATCCTTTTATCCAGGAATTACACTACTGGATACTGACATCCAAAATATGAAAACACTAATTTAAAGGAATATATGCACTTCTATGTTTACTGCATTATTTACAACAGCCAAATTATGGAAGCAGCCTAAGTGTCCATTGTTAGATGAATGGATAAAGAAGATATGGTATACATATACAATAGATTATTATTCAGCCTTAAAAAGAATGAAATCTTGCCATTTGCAACAACATGGATAGATCTAGAGAGCATAATGTTAAGTGAAATAAGTCCGTAAAAGAAAGACAACTGAATTCACACATGTGGAATTTAAGACACAAAACAAACAAAAAGGAAGAAAGAGAGATAGGCAAACCAAGAAACAGACTTTTAAGTATAGATACCAAATTGATGGTTATCAGAGGGGAGGTGGGTGGGTGGATGGGTGAAATAGGTGAAGGGGACTAAGAGTACAGTTACCTTTAATGAGCCCTAAGTGATATATGAAAGTGTTGAATCACCATATTGTGCCTCTGGAACTAATGTAACACTCGAATTAAAAAAAGACAACAAAATAATAATAATAGTAATAATAATAATAATAATAATTAATAATAATAATAATAATAATAATAAAATGGTCTTTGGAAGTGACCTTGAGAGTTTCAGATCTTTTAGTGGCAGATTCTTCTCTTTAGTATATTTGTAATGCTGATTAGTGAATAACTACTAGATACTACAAAAAGAGCATTTCCCCTCCTGTTTTAGTTAGCATGGGATGTGCCCTCATTTACATGGTCCATCGATAGTGCCTGTCTTTTTATTGTTGAAATTTATGGTTTTTGCAATACATTTATGAGGTGATAGACTTAACTATTGTTTTGGGAACTTTTTCTATATTCATAAAGAACCTCAGAGCCTTCCCAATCTTCACATTTGTTATCTCAAGTATATGGATACTCACGGAAGATAAATCTTCACTTTGTGACCAGAAAAACAGCCACTTCTTAACCTCAGACACTATAATGCCCTCAAAGAACACCAATTATTTTTACAGCAATTTACAGAGCATTTTAATCTGATCTCTCAACCCCAGATATAAAGGAGCCCAAGACATTGGAGTTAACAAATGTTTAGTCACAAAAGAGTGAGTTAGGTTCATATAGTCCAGGTTAAGTGGTTCAATTTTAACTTCAAGAGTGCAGATCGGTTCTAAAATAGAAGCGTTATTTGTAATAGTCCCAAAGTGGAAACAACCCATATGTTCATCAATTAATGAATGAAACAAAATGTAGTATATCCACACAATTGAATAATATTAAACAATAAAAATAAAAGAATTGATAACACTACAACATGGGATAAGCCTTGAAAACATTAGGATAATTGAAAGAAGTCACAAAAAACAACAACAAAAACCACAATGATACGATTCCATTTACATGAAGTGTCCATAACAGGCACATCTATAGACACAGGAAGTTCATTTGTGGGTGCCTAAGGCTAGATGGTTTGGTGGGAAATGGTCAATGGCTACTGATGGGTAAGGCGAAATGTTCAAAAAACAATTGTTGTCATGTTTGCTCAGTTCTGTGAACATACTAAAAACTGATGAATTGTGGAATTAAAATGGGTAAATTATATTATATATGAATTATATTTTAATAAAGTTTTTTAAGAAAAGAATGGACAATTTGGCTAAAAAGAAACTCTGCACTAAAACGTTAACCAATGATATATAAATTCAGGGAAAATTAAACACACACACACACACACACACACACACAGGATGAATCTAATTAAATAAGTGCTTAAATATATGACAATGGTAGGGAAAATGCTTGCTATACTGGATATTTAAAATTTAAAATTTTCCTTTTCAGTTTAAATGTGTAAGCAGTGGCCCAATACTTATTTAATCCATTAAATAAAGCACACTAGTAAAAGGGCCCTGTAATAACTTGGCAAACATTAGATTCCTGATTATAGTTAATCGGCTTTATGACAGTGGTAGTAAATGTTACAGAGCTGGAATACATTAGCAGCAACCACTCATAGACCAGTCTTCTTCAACACCTCATTTTCTCTTCTCTAAAAGGTATTTTTTTTACTATCAACCCAATTCCTTCCTTGTGATAGAAGATTCTTCTTTCTTTTACTTTTCTAATTATCTTAAGAACTTTATAAGACTGCCAATTTCCTTTTTATTTTATGCTACTTGTTGAAAATAAATCTTATTTATCCTGGTTTTTATCTTGAAAATAATTTAACTCTAGCTTTTATTGAAAGAATCTACTGAGCCTAGTATTTTAGGTTCCAATAAATAATCCATAATGTACAGGCTATATTCAGAGGAAGTAAAGGTAAAGAATAAAAACTAAACAGGCTATTCAACAGTCCTTTCTTGTCAATGGGTTCTTCCACCCCGACCCCCAGGAGTGGCTACTAAACCAGATAAAAATTCTAAAATTACTCTGTGACTCTCTGGGGAAGAACTTTTGTTGAAGAGATACTAAAGCTGATGTTTAAAATGAATCCAGAGAGTTCCATGGACTAGATTAGGTTTAGGGATATTTGGGTTTAAGTTTCAAAATCCTAACCCCAGCCAGAATCTGAGTACCATTACTAAAAGGAACTGCTAAATAAATGCTTGTCCTCATTTAAGTGATGGCAAATGAATTGTGCCAAGTCATTAAGTCATTTTTCCCAGCCAATGGCTAGAACTCAGGAGTTCTCAGTCAATCAGTTGTGCAGTTTCACTGTACAACACAAAGTAGAGCTAACACTCTACATCATACTTTGTAAAATGAATTCCACATTCCTGGTATACTTTCATACAAATAGGAATATTGTGCAACAGATCAGAAACTTAAGAAATGAGTAAATGGAACCTTAGAGATGTTGACAGTACAAGTGTTCTCAGAAGTTAGTCCTTAGACTTGAGTCTTCTGATTTCCAGTAAGATATTGATGGGATTCAGGACAGGGCATCCCTACTGGGCCATGTTGGCATGTGGTTTGTTGCTTGCTGAAAATAATTAAGGCCCAACCCATTCAGAAAGAACATTCTACCTCCCTGTCAACTGCATATAAGAATTTAGATAGAAGGCCTATACCAGGAAAGAGCTACAGAGATAACTTTTTGCATCAGACTTTTCCACATGGCATGGCAAACTTTTGTTTCCCAAACTTTTGTTCTTCCAATCATCCTATGAATTTTATTCTCCTTTGAAATCCCATATTTCTACTCCCCTTCTCTTTAGCTCAGAATGGCATTTAAAACGTACCTGCCTGGCTGTTGGAGAGCCTCTCATACCTTTATGAGGCCCCTGTATGTACATAATTAAATTTGTTTTTATCACGCTAATCTCCTTGTCTCAATTTAATTATTAGGTGAGCCAAGGAACCTAGAAAGGAAGAAGGAAGATTTTCCTCCCCTACAATGTTTCATTGGGCTTGTTTTCAAAATCACAGTCTCATGTAAATCAGAGGTAAGGTCATGCACTTATTTTTAACTATACACATTCTACAGTGTTGGCTTTTCACTTGAAGTGAATTTGACCTAATTTATTTTTCTTTTAATGTTTTTTTTTTGTGTAATTACTGTTACTGTTGGTTTTCCTTTATGTCTAAAATAGAGAAATAATAAGGATTTCTGTTTTCTCCTCCAGGATATGCTAAACATTGATTTAAGAACAGAAAAAGATCCTCCACTTCTTGATGGAAATTGAACCTAAATTGGATTTGGACCATGTTTTGGATTTTTGTATTACCACGTCTCTCAAAATAAGTCATATGATAACATTTATTCATTAAATATTTATCTACTGTTCTTTATGTGTGCTGGGCTCTGTTCTTAATTTTGAATATATGATAAAAGGATGATTACATCAGTCATCACCAAGGAAACTTTTATTGTTTTCGCATAAACAGAAAAACTAAGTAACACAGAGAATACACACAGCATATCATTTTCTTGTTGATCCTGGTGTTTGATGGTCCTCAAACACTCTTGACTTCATAATGAGTTCAATAATCAATTGCCTCTGGGCAGAAAAAAGATATAACTGACAACAAATTGCAATCTATTTGGTTTCTGCTACCTATATATTAAAGATGGGCTTGATCATTGCCACATCAGTGCCTCAGAGGAAAACACTACTTTGGAGTACTGTACTATGTAAGACCGAATTTAAACTGATTTAACTGGGGTAATGGCTAATTTCCTCCCAGCTGGAGAAGTCTCTGATTAACAATCAACTTGTAATTGCTTTCTTTATTTACCAATCAAAGGGTATTAGGACAATGCAATGTAATGAATAAATTAAGACAGTGACTTTCAGTGCTTAAGGGAAAGTATGGCTTTTGTTAGATCATAGGAGGTAGTAGCTACTCTCCTTCCATAGACACTGTACCCTGAAGGCCTAGGAATGGAATGAGAAAGAGCATGTGTTAGGGAATAAATAAATAAATAAATAAATAAATATAAAAACAATGTTTCCATATGAAAAAGAGTCTGAGCCCTTGATCTTAACTTTAGAAAACAATATTTTATTTTTACAAAGTTTTCTCCATTCACTAGAAGTTTTCTGTGGCCCTACCATGTGACCAATGGTGATCTACATGTCAGGTTTATGGCACAGCTCTTGCCCCCCAGGAATGGGAAAAGCATGTGGGTCAGAGTCCATGTCATTTAGCAGTTGTGTGACAGAACTCAGGTGTCTTTTCTCTGATTCTAAATGTCTCATTATTAAAACTATGGATGGGAAAATGTAATTCCAGCTTTGGAAAATTGTTTTATTAAGTCTACTAGGAGTAAAAGACATAATTGGCCACAGAATTCATACACAAACATACATTTAAAAAAAAAGATGTTTGGTATCCTCAATTTATAAACCATAATTTGGTAAAATGGAAAGCTATTCTAAGCTTATTCTATGTCATTTTGTGATTGAAGACTATGGGGCAAAAGTGAATACACCTAGGCTTTAGAGTGAAAGCATGGTGAGTAGTCACAAACCATCTCTTATTAGTTGTATAATCATGGGAATATCATTTAATTCTAGCTTCAAAATGAGATTAATAATTATTTTAGAGGAAAGAGTAGGAATTTAATCATATTAAATGGTATGACGGCAATAAATTCCCTAATCTAAACGTGATTGGTGGTATATAACATATTTTGGTCCATACTTCATATTAATATATATAAAGACAACAGAATAGCATCAGTAAGTAATGAGGGTAGGTGAGGTTGAAGTGTCCATGCATTTTATTTTAGAAACATGTTTTTCCTGCTTTCACTATGTGAAATAAACAAAAAGAACTAATGCATTTCTGAGCTAACCTTGTCTTCTTCCGTGAAAAGAGTAAGCTTGCATTTCCCTTAACCCAGATCTGACAACTTGGGTGGGCTTTGGCACTTTTTTTTTTTCCTTTTGAAAGGAGACATGGCATAGTACACTAAAGAGTGTCTACATCAAAAAAATTTTTCCTGACTATATACAGAAAAAATAAAAGAAACCAAAACAGCAAGCAGAAATAGTTAAAAGTCTATAAATTGTATCTCATCTAAATGATAATTTGCCATATGTGAGTGATTGGATATGATTGTTTCCAGTTACATAATCTTTTGAGTTTGGAATCTGGTTGTCATTTAAAACAATAACTGATTTTAAGCTTTATCCAATGATGTAGGAGGGAGAAAAAAAAAACTCGTCCTAAGAAAGCAAGAGATATAATTTACCCAACCATGAGTGACTCTATGATGTATACTTCATAGTTAAGTCAATTAACATTGATCCAAATGCATTTAATCAGAGTTCAGCAATGCCAGCAATCCAATTAAGGTAAATTTTTAGCTGCATAAGAGCTAAATTTTATTAATCAAATGACACTTAAAGTTGTTTTATTTTCTTCTTGCTTTTTGAGGAAAAACGTTACAAATTTGGAGGTTTTCCAGAAATTTAAAATATTCAATGTCAAATGAGTTATTATTTACTGATAAAAATTTGAGTGCAGCATAATATTTTAGAACATGCTCTGACATAACTAAATGCCACATATATTTTGCTATAAAAATCAATTAAAATTAGATGCCTTTTTAAAGTAACGTATCTGTTGAGAAGGAAAAATTTCTATCTATCCTTCATGATTCCTCTGGCTAGTCTAAGAATTAAATTGATAATAGATGGGGCGCCTGGGTGGCGCAGTCGGTTAAGCGTCCGACTTCAGCCAGGTCACGATCTCGCGGTCCGTGAGTTCGAGCCCCGCGTCGGGCTCTGGGCTGATGGCTCGGAGCCTGGAGCCTGCTTCCGATTCTGTGTCTCCCTCTCTCTCTGCCCCTCCCCCGTTCATGCTGTCTCTCTCTGTCTTAAAAATAAATAAATGTTGAAAAAAAATTAAAAAAAAAATTGATAATAGAGTGATTAACAGGAGAGAATCAAAATTAATTATGTATGTGGAATCCACATAAATATGAGGGATTCCAAATACAGGTAAATTTAGGTATATATCAATCTGGACTAAGGACAAGTGGGTTAGGGATCTGGGGCCAGAAAGGAAAGGAAGGCAATTCACAGGAAGCATGGAAAAAGTAAATGTTTGGGAAACAAATGTTTGCCAGGTCATCCAGAAAACGATGGAAAATAGAGAGGACTTTGATCCAACAGGCCTTGCTATGTTCTTCCCTGTCTACCATACTTAATTCATATTATACCATAGTTATTTATGGTGATAACTCCCTTCCTGAAATAAGTTCTCTAAGTTCTTTTATGCAGTTGTGGAGGTAGGGAAGAGGCAAAAATTAAACTTGAGTTTTCTGCTCCTTAAAAATAATTAGCTTAAAATAAGTGATACAAACATTATTTCATAGTATATTTTATATTTTAATATACACATAACAAAATAAAATTTCCTACCTTTGCAAGTAGTTTCAAAACTTGAAAGAGAATGGATACAACAGAATCATATCGTAAAAATTTTCTAATGAGTAATTTTTAACCTATTGGTATGCTACAAATAAATGAACAAACTCAAGAAAATGAATATCAAAAATTATTTATGTTGCTTAAGTCATCAAAACAAATGGTGATACTAAATTTAAGAAAATGTTTTCATTACATTGTGATGATTTGGGAGATTTTTGAAGCCTGATTCCCAGACCTATGACTACTTGAATAGTTTCAGGATAAGAACAGCAGTACCCAGAGAAAGTATCCACTCTGGCCCTCATGGGGGCAGTGGAATGTTTTTGGTGATTTGCAAGTCATATACACAGCATAAGTTTATTCTCTATCTCATTCCACAGAGCCCCATTCAAAATTGTTATTTTTTTCTTAAAATACACATTTGTCATTGTAAATTTATATCATGTGTTATTAAATAGTCTCTTTGTAAAGATATTGATTTATAAAATTATTAAACATTCAAAAGTTATCATTGCCTCTTTTTCCTCCCCCTCCTTTTCCTCCTCCTCCTTCAGATATACAGCTTTTTAAATAGCAACAAGTCAGTATACATGTCCCTAGGGACCACTGAGGATAGGTATCATTGTGGTAAAGGAAGCATACTTTTCATTGCCTTAGGTAATTTCAAGAACAATATTCAGTTAATCATTCGTGCTTACTATTTCTCCTTTTGTTCCTGGTGGAAAAATGAATATATTCAACTAATTTTATACTGAATATTAAGAATTCAGTCTCAATAAATGTTTATTATTACTATTATTATTATTAACTGATATCCATGTTTTAGTAATGGTATAATACATTTATTTTCTCATCACTTTCCTTTGCCAGAGAAACATCAGTGAGAGAAAGGAAGTACTCTATGTACAGAAGACTATGAAATGCCCCCTGAAGTGTAACCCTGCTTTTATTCTTGTTATCATTGCTGCATTGTAGTTAGACATTTATAAGCATATTTCTCTTTACCGTACTATAAAGTTCATTTGAGCAAAGACTGTGCTTTGCGATCTATATTTTTTATGGCCTCCAGGACAGAGCTTCTAGCACTAAAGTTCAAGGAATAAGGAAGGAAAGGAGGGAGGGAGGAAGAGAGGAGGGTAAAAAGGAAGAAAACACAATAAAGGAAAGAAATGGTAGGAAGAATAATGGTACTAGGATAAAAATCTGGAAAGAGATTGTTTCAATTATTTATTGCTGCATAACAAAATTCCTTAAAATGTAGTGACTAAAACCAATACCTAGTTATCTATTTGTGCATAATTTTCGATTTGTATAGAACTTAGCAGAGACTGATCACTTTTGCTCTACGTTGTATTAGCTGAGAGTTTGTTTGGAGCTAGAGACTCCAAGATGGCTCTCCTCATATGTTTGGCCTCTTAGCTTGGATGGCAGGAAAAGGTAGGACCTGGCTGAGTTACTCTATCTCCCTTTGTATTCTTATCCTCCAAAGCCACCTTCTCTTCATGGGAACTCTCTCCAGCAAGTTAGTTGTTCTTGATGTGGTGGCTGTTTTGAAAACAAAAACAAAAACAAAAAACAAAAACAAACACAAAAATAACAAAGACAAAAAAACAAAAAAAAACAAAAAAGGAAGCTGTAAGGCCTCTTAAGACTTCACTGTCACTTTCACCATATTCTGTGAATCAAAAGAAGGTGCAAGAGAGCTTGGATTTCAAAGGAAGAGTAAAAGATTGATTTGACAGGGAGAGCAGCAGGTGCATATAGGTGTGGGAGGAAGTGTCGGTAGTCCTCTTTGCAGAAATCTACTACAAGTGGTAACAGCCTGTTACTGGAGTGTCATAGAAAACTATTTTTCAAACTGAACTGAGGAAGTATAATTTGGCAGAGTTTTTGCCCCATTATTTTATTGCTTTTTTAAAGAGCACATAAAATACTTGCTGTAAGACCCCAGCCTGATCAAAACCTTAATCACATGTATCCTAAAAGTATTTAGGATAATTTTAATCATGTCTAAAAGCAACTATAAATGTCTATATTAATTCATGATGAAATATTTTAGATAAATTGTACATTGCCACATAATATAAAGCTAGTCACAAAACTAATTATTGTAACTGTGAACTAATTTATAGAAGGGTTATGCAATGTCCTTCTAAGCTTAGAAACTTAGCCTATTTTTCTGGAGCACAGAGCTAGCTGAAGGGTGGGGTGATGGGCCATTTCAAACACACAGTTGACTCTCAAACAACGTGGGGGTTAGGGGCACTGACCATCTGCACAGTGGAAAACCCACAAAATTTTGACTCCCACAAAACTACTACTAGTCTACCGTTGACCAGAAGCCTTACTAATAACATAAATGGTCTGTAAACACATAGTTTGCATGTTAGATGTATTGTATACTGTATTCTTAAAATAAGCTAAAGAAAATGTTAAGAAAATCATAAGGCACAGGAAATAGTTACAGTACCTTACAGTAAAAAATCCAGGCATAAGTGGACCCATGCAGTTCAAAGGTTCAAAGGTTAACTGTAACATTTTTCTTTTGAAATATGTTATAATTAGATTTATTTAAATGGATTTGTGCATATTTTTGCACAATGAAATTTGTGTAGGTAATTTGGTAGGTGATAGAAAACCTACCTACAATACAGTGGAAGTTTTCCTTCATTGTTCCTTCTTTTTTTAAGTTTATTGTAACTATATGAAATTTGCTGTGTCACTGAAAGGAATTACACACACATACAGCATCATAAAGATGTGAAAACATATGATATTGCATTTCTATCAGATCAGCATTTCAGTTAGAATATAATCTGATTCTAATAAGATTGGCTTTCTTTTGTGAGCATGCACTCCACTGGGTTGAGAAAATATATCTAATATAGAGGATTGTTACAAAGGAGATGTCAACCCACAAATTGATATCCATTACCGGTCACCTGAGTGGTGGAAATGTTCACTGTGGTTTTACTTCATATTTTTAAGAGAATACTTTTTAAAATACGTAGTGAACTATTTAAAATTATTTTAGTTTCAGGGGCACCTGGGTGGTTCAGTTGGTTAAGCATCGGACTCTTGATTTTGGCTCAGGTCATGATCTCAATGTTGGTGAGCTCAAGATCCACATTGGGCTCTGTCTCTGATGGTGCAGAGCCTGCTTGGGATACTGTTTCTCTGTGTCCCTCCTGCACTTTTTCTCTCTCTGTCTCTCTCAAAAAAAAAAAAAAATATATATATATATATACATATATATTAGTTTCAGAAGCTTTTTAATAACATTTCTGGCAGTAATGTTTAAAACATTGAAAATATATTTACTTAGAGTCTCTTTTGAATGACCCTAAAGTCATTAAGTCATTGGAAAAGCCTGAGTATGCTGTATAGTCTTCTGGAGATATAAATGATCATTAATATGTATCTTCCTAATATGAAAGGATTCTGTAGCTAATTTTATTAATTATACTATTTTTAGAATTCTAGTGCCATAGGTTTGTTAGGAAGCAAACACTTCAAGGTCAAACTTTGTTCAATAGTCTCATATAATCATTTCCCACTTTTGGTAACTAAGCTACTGAGAAAACAAACAAAATAACATATGGACAGTAGATGCTATTTCTGCTCGGCTGTAACTGCCCAGAGCTTCTTATTTCAACTTTTTTCCTCTGAGGGAGTTGCAGCTAATGTGACAATCAATCCATCTGTGCTTCTGGTCATTAAAGGAGAACCAGACAGCCTCTTTAATCAATCAATTTTGCTGTGCCAAGAAGTGGTGGAAATTGAGGGGAGAGGTAGTGAATTACCTTAACTCTTAGGTCAGTGATATTCTTTGCAGGAGTAGGCACCTTAGGAATCTATAACCTAAGGTGAGTATTTATTGGTTTCCTTCGATTTGTCTTTATTCTGAAATGACCTTGAGACAAAATCAGATAATTTAGGCATCTCAGGAAGCAATAGCCCATTTCCTCAGAATTCTTAGAATGGAAGCACATCCCTTGTAGGTAATACATTTTATTTGCACCACTTTCCACAGTTTAACCTCAATCAGCTTCTACATAACCTCCTAATCTAATTTTTCCAAAGATTGAGGTGTGTGTGTGTGTGTGTGTGTGTGTGTGCGCGTGGGGGTGGGGGTGGGGGGAGAGAGAGAGAGAGAGAGGGAGAGAGAGAGAGAGAAATTTCAAGCAACTCCTTTCCAGTCAGGAGAAGTAGAGTTTCTTTTGACTTTGGTTAGAATCCTAGTCAAGGACTCCTGTTTGGAAACCCACGTGCTTTTGTCTGGCTGTCACAGTTACCCCCTTAATCATTCATGAAGAACTTTACTCCAACCTCTAACATACAGTTCTCACTGTACTCGTCCTGGTTTTCTTCATGTCACATGTAAGATCCATTTCTATTTCCACTTTGAGGTCTTTGCTGTTTCTATTCCCTTAGCTTTGGAATTGCCTGAACCCTTTTACTCATTGCTATGTAGAATGTAATCTGTCTCTCAAGATCAACTCAGTCTTTCTACCAGTCTTATCCAATAAAGTCACAACCCTCCTTCCCCTCACAATACTTTTTTTCTGAGCTAAAGCAATTGCACTCAGTTTCACAAATGATTACATAATGACTTATCTAAGATTTTTATGATGTTTCGTCTGTCCATTTGTCTTGCAAAATTATAAAGTTGAAATTGAGGACTATATTCCTGCACACATATCAGTGAGTTAGGGGCTCTGGGGCGCTTTATTGACAGACTGATTGATTTCTGCTAGTCACTTGACAACGCGAGATTAATCTCTTCTCACTTTGTAAGATGCCACATGTCGCTAAAGGGAAAAATAGTTTTCCTTCCATATGGCAGACAAGTTTTTTAAGAATATATATTTTAGGGGATCGGAGTGGCTCAGTTGGTTAAGTGTGGGACTCAATTTGGGCTCAGGTCATGATCTCATGGTTAATAGGTTTGAGCCCTGCGTTGGGCTCCACACCAGCAGTGCAGAGCCTTCTTGGGATTCTCTCCCTCTCCTCTCTCTGTCCCTCTCCCGCTCTCACTCCCTCAAAGTAAACAAACTTGTACATATGTCATATATATATATATGACAATAAGTGGCATATTCCATGTAAGATCATTTTGCCGTGTTTATTTATATTGTTTTTCTTTGCTGCTGCTTGATTCTCTAATATTCCCTAGCCTACCCTGTTTTCATAGTTAAAATTTTGTTCGTATGCAAGCATTGCCGTGACGGGAACATCATAACTTGATTTTTACTGCTTCAACTAAAAAATATCTGCTTTGTATGGATAACAAGTTAGGATAAGGAGAGCTTCTTTGCTCCAATTTTTGTATTCACAATTTATCCCTCCCTAATTGTTTCATATCGTCTGTCCTTATCACGTTTCTAATTACATGAAGTACAGTAGCAGAATGGGAAAAAAATGGTCCTTTAATCCAAAACTGCTCTCTGTCAGGAACACTTCGTTCCAAGACACTATAATATGGTGAGAAAGAAGTCTATTTAACAATGCAATTGCCATTCTTGTCTATGTAACGTTATTTAATATGAGAACACATTCTGATTTGCTTTTTACAAAATGATAATTTTCCCAGCATTTAAAAATGGCAACGGCAAATTACAGCTACAAACACCAAGCCGCCCCAAAGGCTGTCATTCTTGTGCCAAACTAAAAGTATTTCATATTGTGGTTTGTAGGAAATGGCTATTAAAAGTAACTGTTTTATAAGTGAAACTGAGAGTAGATGATAAACCACGTAGTGGATCGCAAGCCACGTGTTTTGTGTAAGACACCCACTTAACAACATGTCTGGATGTCTACAAACAGAAACTGATTGGCAGCAAGTTGGTATGTCAAGGGATAAGGAAAGCTCGTACAGTCAGACAAATGCTACTGCTGATGTTTTCCAATGAAACACTATTTGAGCAGAATAATTCTTGGGATTGATTAGGAATTAGTGCAAATAAATAGAAAAGCACTACACTGATGTGCTTGTCCTTGTTAACTTTGCCCGCCCCTTCTGACTCCTCACAGGTGTACTAAATCTGTTCTTCTTTCCTGCTTCAGATTCAGTGCCACAGTGGTTCTTGCAAACCTGACAAGCAGGCTCTGGCAGTGTCCCCGTGGGATTAGAATTAACCTAAGAACGCATGATGGAGCCCATGACTCAGTCCTGGTGGCAGAGGGGTCTGCAGTTCTCTTATTTGTAGCCTGTCTTAGGATCTGCTTCTTTCTGGGGGGGGGGGGGGGGGGCTTCCTTCTGGGACATCACTCCTTTCTCAAACATCTTACTGACCTCCCTATCAGAGTTTTTCTGCCTGTGTCATGATTCCAACAGATAATTAAGTTATTCTTTAGTTCTGAAAGCCATTTTTAGAAACCTTCATCTCCTTTGGGCACACCTGGATGGCTTAGTTGGTTAAGTGTCTGACTCTTGGTTTCAGCTCAGGTCATGATCTCATGGTTCCTGGGATTGAGCCCCATGTTAGGCTCTGTGGTGACAGCACGAAGCCAGCTTGGGATTCTCTCTCTCTCTCTCTCTCTCTCTCTCTCTCTCTGTCTCTCTTCCCCTGCCCTGCTCTCACTCACTCTAAATAAATAAATAAATACACTTTTAACAAATTATAATAAAATAAAATCTTAATCCCCCAAATTGGGATTTTATCACTTAGTGCAGATATTTACTACAGATTTAGGTACAGATATGTGCCTGGATGGCTTGTTTCTAAGTTCTGTGTTCCTAATTTAATGCCCTACTTCTGGAATGATGGCAGAGCCCTGGAGCTGCTTTGTTCTGGATGATGATCTAGTTCCCTGTGGATTATAAATCTATCTCATTTTATGATATTTCCTAATTGTCAGTAGAAAACTACCAGAATATTTATAGGGAAGTAAAGAGCTACAGAGAAGATCTTAGATATATTAGACATCTTCCTATGTAAGGTTAGTATGACAAAATTTTCTGTAGGGATTGAAGCAACTTCCTCTCCATCCTATTGTCTGTAGCGTTTCTCTTTGACAACTTAACAATCCCAGTAAGAGACTCAACCTTTTCACTTAACAATGTGAAGGTCATGGGCCTTCTGACCCTTGGAACTGCAAACACGTATCTCTGAAATTAATTTTCTTATGAGATTCATAGAAGACAATCATAAGATACATCTATTTATCTCTCATCGAAGAGAACTTTAATTGTTTTAAGTTTATGTGAATTTCTGTCCAGAACTGTAGTCACCTTCATGCATGTTGATCTGATAATGCTTATTCAATATTAAATAATTTCTTCTTTCTTCTATATTGGTACAGAGAGGTGTTCTGTTGACAAGATTGCTTTATTTGACCAATACCTATATCTTAAAATTTTTTAAAAATTTCCTGGGGCACCTGAGTCACTCAGTTGATTACGCATCCAACTCTTGATTTCACCTCAGGTCACGATCTCACAGTTCCTGAAATCAAGTCCCTTGTCAGGTTCTGCACTGACAGCACAGACCTGTCTGGGATTCTTTGTCTCCCTCTGTCTCTGTCCCTACCCTGTTCATGCTTCCTCTCTCTCTCTTTCTTCTTCTGTCTCTCTCTTTCAAAAAATAAAAAAATAAAATAAACATTTAAGAAAAAGAAATTTTTAAAGATTTCCTAATTAAAAAAAAACATGTATGAATTTTTGTTTACTTGTATTTTTATTTTAAATAAATATATATTGAGTGCTCAATGAATATTACTCTCTTCCAACTCTTCCTATCGTATTTGCTTATTCTTATCATGAGAAACATTTTCTATCCAAATAGTTTTTCTTTAGAGAAAACCTGAATATATTACATCCAGAATAAGATGACTTTAGGTTCAGTACATCAAGCTCAAGAGGAAAAATGGCAAACTAGGGTTGTTGTTTTTTCCCTCATTAATATTGAAAGTTTAGAGAGCTTTGCCTTCCAGTCCTTAATATATGTGAACTTTAACCCTAACTAAATATTCAACTACATCTATCTTCTCTAATAAGGCCTTCCCAGTTCACCATAAACCACTTAATTACTCCTCTTTCTTAGCTTTCAAAACACATTTTTGTTTCAATCTCTAATTTGGCATTGATTTTACTAGGAACTTACATTATTTTTCAAGTATATGTTATATCTCAAGTGAGAATATAATGGGCTTAAAGCAGGGCTATTCTTGGGGCACCTGGGTCACTCAGTTGGTTAAGAGTCTGACTTGATTGCAGCTCAGGTCATGATCTCATGATTTGTGAGTTCAAGCCATGCATTGGGCCCTGAACTGCTGGTGCAGAATCTGCTTAGGATTCTCTCTCTCCCTCTCCCTCTCCCTCTCCCTCTCCCTCTCCCTCTCCCTCTCCCTCTCCCTCCTTCTCTCTGCCCCTCTCCTGCTCATACTTTCCCCCAAATAAATAAATAAATAAACTTAAAAAAAAGGTATTTCTCTAGTCCTTGTCTATATCTCACAAAACCTTACACAAGGTAGGTAATTTTAATAATTGAAAAAAACATTCTGAGTGTGTAAACTTTAAAGTCATTTACTTCCATTACATTTCTCTTTTGTACTACATTCTACCTTTGGATTTATGATATATTCATAGAAATATTTTCAGAGATACCCACTGTTATTTTACTGGCTAGTCCCTTTTTGGCCTAGCACACAAGAGAACATGAATATCTGAAGATGTGAATAAAATCTTTTCTAATTGAAGTTTTCACAGGTGACGGGAAATTTAAGAGTTTGAAATAAGAGGATTATTGGATATCCTTTAAGAGCAATACTGGAGCCTCTGAAGATTATCTGATTCTACAGCCTATTCAGGATTGTCTTCTTTCAGCTATTTTACAACTCTGTAGAGATTAGAGCTAAATTGTAGAGAACTGACGGCAACACAAATGGATTGTATTCAGCGGTGGAACAATTTACCCTCCTGTGCAAAAGCCAGTCTTGCAACCATTTGCAAGTTCATTTCATATTCCTGGTCTATAAACGTTATCTATTCTTTGGATTCTCCACTGATCCAGTTATAATATCTGTCTGATTTCCTCATTCAATCATTGAGTTAAGTAATATCTTTGACATATTTATTTTAGGTTTATATGAGTAATTATTTTACATTGTCAAAGTAAAATCAAAGTCATGATTTTACTTTGTTTTGAAAATTATGTTTTAAAAGTACTTAGTCTCCTAACAAGTGCATTCTACTTGAAGAATGGAGTATCTCAGTAAAAAAAAAAAAAAAAAGAAAGAAAAAGAAAAGAAAAAAGAAAAAAGAAAAACAATAAAACAACAACAACGACAACGAAACAATTACTTCAAATATATTTTGGTCGTAGTTCTTGTGTTTTTTAGTTTATTGATGATGTCCCTCATTCTTAGCAGAAATATGAAGCTGAAGTAATTTAATTCAGTAAATCCTTCTATCTCTGTAGAAGCTATGGAAAGAATTATGGGAAGAGCTTAAAGGAACTAACTAAATATTTCATAAATCATGAGCAGAAAAGCATTGCAGTACCAGATTTCCTGGAGACTCTCTGGATTTTAATTATCCATTTTGTCTTTTAGCTAGTGTCTATATATCCTCTTCTAATGGATAGTTTTAAACTATTATTACCTTCTTATTCTTTTTTAAGCAAAATTAACAAGTGGCACCAATAACAACAACAAAAGATAAACTTTCTTCTCCTGGCATTCAAAATGCCACTCTCAGCTTGTCCTTTCTGTCTTATCTTTAACCACCATTAAAATATACACCATATATGTCCTAAATTTTCTCTTCCTACATGTTATAATGTATTTCCTAGTATGTCTCTTCATTCCATTGTTCCTTCCTTACATTTCATCAGGCTCCAGTTTCACTTAGCCTTTCTAGTTCAGTTCAAGTTACCCTTCCTCCACTGGACCTCTTACCTGATTTAATCTATTTCCTACAGAAGCCTATAGAAAACTTTCGGGAAAGTCAGTCTTTCTGCCCCCATTTGACCACATAAGCATGGGCTTGTGACTTGGAACAGTTTCCCCAAAGTAGGGAGACCATTCAGCCTGTGCCAGGTTTAGCTCATGCATGGGAATATATTTGCCTGGTTTGGGTTCAATAAATGTTCTTTTGCTCAAAGCATATGTGCCATAGGAAACCTAGCCAATCCCGATGTTATATCTGCCCTCGAAGAGAAGGGGGTAGGATCCTTGTACTGTGGCACAAGAGGGGTGTGCATAGGCAATTTGTTCTTTGTTGGCTGCTAGGATTGACTCACCGGCCAAGGGGGACTAATGTTCACTACTGAAGATGATCTAACCCTGTTTCTTCTCTATACGAGTAAAGCATTGTTCCATCCAGTACTTGACTGTGTTCTTGTTGGCTTCAATACTAAGATACAGTGGGCAGAAGTGTTTGGACTACATTCCTGGTATTTGACAATCTTTGCTATCCCCCATGTACATATCTCCCCTGGGATATGTAACTGGGACACAGTGCCCTACTCTCTTAGGATTGATAAGTGATAATCTGCTCAACAAAAAACACTTGTAATTTTCCCATATTATTAATCATACACAGCATAATGAACTACTTCAGGAAGTTCTAATACAGGGTCAGGTTAAAATAACTGTTTAATAAATATTACAGATAAAACAGTAAATGAGTAATTATGGCAATATTCCACCATATGATTTAACTATAGAATTTCCAGCAGTATTCTAACAAACCCCTAATAAAAATAATCTCAGGGGTGCCTGGGTGGCTCAGTCGGTTAAGCATCCAACTTCGGCTCAGGTTCTGATCTCACAACTCGTGGGTTTGAGCCCCACATCAGGCTCTGTGCTGACAGCTCGGAGCCTGGAGCCTGCTTCAGGTTCTGTGTCTCCCTCTCTCTGCCCCTGACCCATTCATATTCTGTCTCTGTCTCTCTCAAAAATAAATAAACATTAAAAAAAAAATAGTCTCAGAAGAAATTAAAATAGATTATTTTTAAATAAATGGCAGCCTTATTAGGAAATCAGTGGAGTTTACTACTGTAATTAATCTATCTTACATATGGGTTTTCTTGCCACCACAAAACTATGTTTAAAATTAAATTTGATCTCTATTCTATCTCATGATATAGCACCTCAATCCACCCAGATTCACAACTCTAAAAATGAGAAGCTATCTCTAAATCATTTTATAAGCTTCGCTATTTCCATCAATAAACCCATGTAGTACTCTACTTCTGAAATATAACTAGAAAATAAATATTTCTCATGACATCCACTTTTAACATCCTAGACTATATTACCATTAATTAATTGTCTCTTGAAATAATACGAAGGTCTTATATTTGGTCCCACTGTTTCTCCCTCTCCCTCTCTCTCTCTCTCTCTCTATATATATATATATATGTACATATATGTACGTACATACTCTCTCTATGCATATGTATATATACATACATATTTAAGTGGTTATATATATATATATATATATTCCCAAAGCAGATATGCAGACATATCATTTTTTGCCATATGTTTTCCTACATTCTAAACTCTGGAATGGCATCCAATGTTCTTGTTAGGATCCACAAAGCCATGCACAAGAGTGACCCTGGCTAATTCTAGGAATTCAATGCCAAATAATACCCTCTCACTAATTATACTCCCTACTCCTTGATGATTTTGAATACTTCAAGCTCAGTCCTTCCTCCAAAATTTTTACTTCCTCTTTCCTCTGCCTGGAATATTCTCTGCAAGATATTTCCTTGGCTTGTAATCAGCAGTGTCTATCATCTACAAAGGAAATACCAAAAACTGATTCAAAAAGACTTCCTAAGTACTTGCTTTATGTCAGACACTATGTCTTGGTGCTGGGAACGCAAATATAATCTTAACCTCTAGGCCCTTTGTGTCCTAGTCACAGAGATGATGTATGTAAATATATGTAAGAATAGGTAAATGAGCAAATACCACAAATGAATAAATAACACAAGAACCAGGAAAATGTTGTAAATCATTTGATGAGGCATTTTAGGAGCTATGAGATGATAGTTAAATTCTATAGAGAAATTAATATTGGTTTCATGAAAGATTTGTACTAAATCAGAAACATTTTATTTGTAACTATGTAACTTCTTTCTGTGATAATCAGTATTCTGGAGAATTTCCTAAATACATAGCTATCCTTGATGTGGCATGAGCATATTATGTATTTAAGTAGCATACTGACACTACGCTTTCAACATATATTTGTTTCATCTCATAATCTGAACATTAGCAAGCTTCTTGGGGAAATAAATTTGGAATGAGTGATAAGCTGTTTAATTTCTGTGCATTCCAAGAAAAGTTTGAGTTGTGTCTACTTAAAATCAAACACGTATCTTTGTTCATTCAAAACTTCACCAATGAACTGTACATGTATAAATATAAAACAGCTTTAAAATATATTTTATTAATATTGTCACAGAGCCCTTGTGATTCAGATCATGCCCTCCAATTATGTCAGGTGTTTCTTTGCTCCAAAATGAGCACACTTATGAAGGTCATATATAAATAGTTGTAGTAGTATTACATTTGTACTTAATAATTATAATTATTATAAATATAAAATATAATAATTATAA
This sequence comes from Prionailurus viverrinus, assembly GCF_022837055.1. NCBI lineage: Eukaryota > Metazoa > Chordata > Mammalia > Carnivora > Felidae > Prionailurus > Prionailurus viverrinus. The sequence goes on from NC_062565.1 coordinate 46,616,778, forward strand.
TGAAACACACAAATGTATATATGTATATGTGTATATTTATGTATATATATAAATATATACATATGTATATATATTTTAAAGAGAGACAATGACTTGGGAGTGGGGGAGAGGGGCAGAGAGAGAGAGATTGAATCTTAAGCAGGCTCCATGCTCAGTGCCAAGCCTGATACAGGGCTTGATCCCACCACCCTGAGATCATGACCTGAGCTGAATCAAGATTTCAGCTCAAATCAACCAACCTAGGCACTCAGTGCTCTATAATGAAACATATTTGAATTTTATGATACGACAGGATATCAACATGGCAATTAGGACTGCAGACTGTGTCGCCAGAATACCTAAATTTGAATCCTGGACCTGGCACTTCCAGCTATGTGAGTGATTTTGACCAATCACCTTAAGAACATGAGCCTCAGTTCCTTACCTGCAAAGTGGTAATGACAGTATTTTTTTGTCCTGTAGGCTTTTTAGTTAAGACAACACCTTAGATTAGTGCTTTGTTTATAATATGTATTCAATATTTGGGGATTTGTTAAGTGCTATTTTTTTTAACACCTACCATGTAACCTTGAATAGAAAAATAAACTAGCAATTGAAAAACAGGAGACATTTCCATTATTGCTAACACTTGATTTTTCCGTTTCAATGAAAGTCTTTCTTTCAAGAAGGTGCCATTTGGAATGAGGTCATAATTATTAAATATGAGCTTCACTTGGTCATAGGAAAGCAGGTGGTTTAATTTTAATAGGACTATTAAGGGAGGCAGCAGCTTGAAGACCAATAATTTGAAGCAGTTGAAAAACAAGTTAAAAAAATGTACGGTTGTGGTAGATAGATCAACACCATTTCATAAAAAATGTAGATGGGCTTTTTTCTTGCACTGCCATAATGTGAAAATGCCCACAACATGTCTAAAAAAAATATTTTTTTTTCTACAAAGGGCAATAAAAATAGACAATTAAAATACTTCCATTTGCAATAAAATTGTTCATGCTATGTATAGACAATGATTTTGTTTCTTTAAAAAGTGAAGAATCTGAAAAAAATGTCAAGAACCTAAATGATTATACATTTGTATATGGAAAAAAACAAACATGACATAGAGGAACTCAACATGTTTATGTTTCTCTGAGCTTTCTTGAACATTTATCCAGATTTGCATTCTCCCAAAGAGATTTGCTTCATTCCGTTGGAATTTTTTTTTTAATTTTTTTTTCTTTTTTTCAACGTTTATTTTTTTTTATTTTTTTTTTATTTTTGGGACAGAGAGAGACAGCATGAACGGGGGAGGGGCAGAGAGAGAGGGAGACACAGAATCGGAAACAGGCTCCAGGCTCCAAGCCATCAGCCCAGAGCCTGACGCGGGGCTCGAACTCACGGACCGTGAGATCGTGACCTGGCTGAAGTCGGACGCTTAACCGACTGCGCCACCCAGGCGCCCCTAAAAAAAAATTTTAATGCTTATTTTTTGAGAGAGACAGAGAGAGAGAGACAGAGCAAGAGCGGGGGAGGGGCAGAGAGAGAGGGAGATACAGAATCCAAAGCAGTCTCCAGGCTCTGAGCTGTCAGCACAGAACCCCACGTGGAGTTCTAACCCACGAACTGTGAGATCATGACCTGAGCTGAAGTCGGATGCTTAACTGACTGAGCCACCCAGGTGCCCCTAAATATATGCATTTTTAGCCAGATGTAAGTATTCACTAAAATAATGCTTAATATCTTAAGAACACAGAATTTACATTTTACACATTCCTTCCTTCATTTTATCTTCCCATTTGTAGATTGTCATCTTTTCCGCCTTGAGTTTTTGCTCAGCCCTTAGAAAAGGAACCTGTGTTAAGGTACAAGGGAAGATAGCTCCGCTATTTTTCACAGGAGGAAATCATTCATCTGATTGAAAAAACTGAAGGAAAGCTTATTGATCCTGCTGGCCCACCCTCTAGCTCAAACTCTCTAACTCATCTATCCCTCCCATTATTTATTGTTGCTTAACAGACTTCACACTTAGTGACTTAAAACAACACTACTTTGTTACGTGTGCTGGTTCTGTTGGTCATGGTTTGTATCTGCTCTACAAGGTCTTGGGCCTCCAGCCAGAAAGACCCAACGGGCTGAGGACAACTTGGATATACAGAAGCTATTTTGCTCACATATGTGGTGCCTAGGAGAGGATTCTTGAAAGCTGAGTTCAGCTGGCACTGTTAACAAGCCTATGTGATTTGGGCTTCTCACACGACGTTGGCCACAGGATAGCTGGAATTGCTTTTTAAAGTAATATCTACACCCAACGCAGGGCTCCAATACTCAACCCCAAGATCAAGAGTCGTGGGCTTTATCAATTGAGCTAGCTAGCCAGGTGCCCCAGGATAGCGAGAATTCTTACACATCATAACAGGACTCTAAAAGTGAGTTTCCAGTGAACAAAAGGGAACCTGACTGGACTTTTATGACCTCGCCTCAGAAGTCATATTGCATTACTTCTGCCATTCTCTAATAACCAAAGAAGTCATAAAACTGCTCATAATCCAAGAGGAGGAAATGTCGTCTGTACTTTTTGCTGGGATAAGTGTCAAAACTGTTGCTGCCATGTTTTGCAATGTGTCAAATTATGGACTTTCAGCTCTTTTTCCTCCTGACGTATGTGTGTGTATAGCTCACGGGTGTAGGTATGTGTCTTTCACTTATAAGACTGACATTCTTATTGGCTTTTTCTATCCTGCATTCAAGGAATATGAGTCAGGACACGTTCTTCAATGGAGCTGGCCAGGTAAATTTCTACATTAAGATCCACTATTCCCTAGAGTGAGTTTTAAGTTCTAGTTTGGGGACAGGAAATGAGAAGGGGTTAAAAGTCAAATTTTGTTTTTTGGCTAAGTCATATTTTTCCATTAAGCTTCACCAGCAATAAAACGGATATTGGGCACCTGAAGGGTTCAGTTGGTTGTCAGCCTCTTGATTTCAGGTCATGATCTCAGGGTCGTGGGATGGACCCTGTTTGGGATTCTCTCTCTCTCCCTCTACTGCTCATGCATACTTTCTCTTTGTCTTGATCTGTCTCTCTCAAAAAATAAGAAACAAAAAATAAATTCAAGAAAAAAGATGTTGTAATTTAATGGAACTGTAATTTACCGGAACAATTTGTTTTTACGTATTTTTTCTCTGGACGTCTAACACAGAGGCCGACACGCTGTATTATGTAGGCTCCCCTGCCACTTGGATTATGGTTAGGTTCTACCAAGGGGAATAACTCAAGACATATATGAAGGCTGAAGAGAGATAGAAGTCATGCTGTTTTGTTTCTAGGGGTCATCTATGAAAGCAGCAGTAGTTACTCTGCTTTGGTGGCTGAGATTCCAATCGCATTAGCAGCAGTGGCTCAGGGATGCACCAATGCTGGCAATGGAGGCTCTGGCACCATACGCAGAAGGAAACTGCTAGTCTAGCAGTGGCAGTGGTGGTTTATGCACAGAAGCAGCTACTACAATCCTAAGTAGCATTGGTGAATGTACATGTGTACTTGAAACAAATGTGAACTATGGAATTCTTGGCTTTAGTGTTCCATAATGCTCCTTAGGTCAACATGGTTGATAGTGTTGTTTTGATATTTTAGGATTTCACCCTACTTTTTTATTTTTTGGGGAAATATCAGTAGCTGACAGGAGAATTAAATTTTCAATTCTGTGGAATTGTTTCTTTCTTTAATTCTGTCAATTAAAGTATTAATAGGTGAGGCATGTCTGGTAAGAAGTTGCCACAGCTGAGGTCAAAGAGGTTGCTGCCTGTTTTCTCCTCTAGGATTTTGATGGTTTCGTGTCTTACATTTAGGTATTTCATCCATTTTCAATTTATTTTTGTGTATGGTGTAAGAAAGTGGTCCAGTTTCATTCTTCTGCATTGTCCAGTTTTCCCAGCATCATTTACTGAAAAGACTTTTTTTTTCCATTGGATACTCTTTACTGCTTTGTCAAAGATTAGTTGGCCATATATTTGTGGGTCCGCTTCTGGGTTGTCTATTCTGTTCCATTGATCTATGTATCTGTTTTTGTGCCAGTACCATACTGTCTTGATGATTACAGCTTATTAATACAGCTTGAAGTCCAGAATTGTGATGTCTTCTTTCTAAACATTACTTTGTCTATTTGGGGTCTTTTCTGGTTCCACACAAATTTTAGGATTGTTTGCTCCAGCTCTGTGAAGAACGCTGGCATTATTTTGATAAGGATTTCATTGAATGTGTAGATCACTTTAGGTAGTATCAACATTTTAACAATATTCTTCCAATCCATGAGCGTGGAATACTCCTCCATTTCTTTGTGTCTTCTTCAATTTCTTTTATAAGCTTTCTACAGTTTTCTTACCTCCCTGGTTAGGTTTATTCCTAGGTACCTCATAATTTATGGTTCAATTGTAAATAAAATCAATTCCTTGATTTCTCTTTCTGCTGCTTCATTATTGGTATATAGAAATGCAACCGGTTTCTGTATGTTGATTTCATATCCTGCGACTTTGCTGAATTCCCTGATTTTATATCCTGTGACTTTGCTGAATTCCCATATCAGTTCTAGCTGTTTTTGTTGGAGTCTTTCAGGTTTTCCATGTAGAGTATCACGTCATTTGCAAAAAGTAGAAGTTTGACTTTTTTTACATTTTGGATGCCTTTGATTTCTTTTGGTTGTCTGATCACTGAGGCTAGGACTTCCAGTACTATGTTGAACAACAGTGATGAGAGCAGACATCCCTGTCATGTTCCTGATCTTAGGTGGAAAGCTCTCAGTCTTTCCCCACTAAGGATGATATCAGCTGTGAGCCTTTCATATATGGCCTTCATGATGTTGAGGAATATTCTCTCTATCCCTACTTTGTTGAGGGTTTTTATCAGGAAAGGGTGCTGTATTTTGCTAAATGCTTTTTCTGTATCTATTGAAAAGGTCACATGGTTCTTAATCTTTCTTTTATTAATGTGGTGTATCATGCTGATTGATTTGTGAATATTGAATCATCCCTGAGATCCACGAGGTGGGTGGGCTAATGGGTGATGGGCATTAAGGAGGGCACTTGCTGGGATGAACACTGAGTGTTGTATGTAAATGATGAATCACTGGGTTCTACTCCTGAAACCAATACTAAACTGTATGTTAACTAACTTGAATTTAAATAAATAAATTCAAAAAAATAATAGGTGAGGCAAGCATATATGAAACATGTATTTTTAAACACTGTTATTGGGAACATACACATGTATAATTTGTCACCCTGATAGATTGATATTTTTACCATTATGAAACTATTTCTAATGATAATTCTTTATTAAAAGTCAGTTGATCCGATACTAATATAGACACTGTAGAATTCTTATGCTTAATATTTGAATATGTATTTTTCTGTCCATTTATTTTCAATTTATCTGTATATTTTTATTAAAGGTACATCTTTTGTAGAGAGCATACAGTTGGGAATTATTTCTATTTTCAATTTGAATAATTTCTATCTTTGAATTGGGGTATTTAGTTGATTAATATTTATTGTAATTATCATATGGCTGAACTTAGGTCTACCATTTTACTATTTGTTTTCTTTTTATGTTCTGCTTTTTGTTCTTTTTTGCTAAACCATGTTGATTATGTTTAGTGATTGTTTTAGGGATTACAATACCCATTCCTAAATTTTACATTCTACTTACAATTAATATGCAAAATGTAGAGATGTGGGTCTACCCAATAACCCACATTCTTTATGCAATGATTTTCATATGTATGACATCTATAAGCATTATCAACTCTATAGTAAAATGCTAAAAGTTTTCATTTATTTTTTTTAATGTTTATTTTTGAGAGAGAGAGAGAGAGAGAGAGAGAGAGAGAGCTTGAGCATGGAAAGGGCAGAGAGAGAGGGAGACAGAATCTGAAGTAGGCTTCAGGTTCCGAGCTATCAGCACAGAACCTGGTGTGGGCCTCCAACCCACGAACTATGAGATCATGACCTGAGCTGAAGTTGGATGCTTAACTGAGCCACCCAGGCATCCCTAAAAGTTTGTTTTAAAATATCATCTGCATTTGAAAAAATTAAAAGGAAAGTAATATTTTATGTTAATCAACAAATCTGTAATTTCTGATGCCCTTTATTCCTTCCTGAGACTGTGAATTTCTACCTGGTAATATTTCCCTTCAGTCTGAAGAATTGCTGTGAGCATATCTTATATTGAAGGTTTACAGCTAGCAAATTATCCAAGATTATTTTGTAAATAAGTCTTATTTTGTTTTTATCCTTGAGGGATATTTCATTAGATACAAAATTCTGGAAAGGATTTTTTTTTTCTGTCAGCATTTTAATAAGTGTTTCACTCTATTCTTTCTATTGTTTCTGGTATGAATTTAGTAGTCACTGGGATAATATTACTTATCATTAGGGAAATACAAATCAAAACTACAAAACTGCCTCACACCTGTCAAAATTACTAAAATTAACAATTCAGGAAACAACAGATGTTGGCAAGGATGCAGAGGAAGGAGAACCCTCTTACACTGTTGGTAAGAATGCAAACTGGTAGTCACTCTGGAAAACAGTATGGAGTTTCCTCAGAAATTTAAAGATAGAACTACCCTACAATCCAGCAACTGCACTACTAGTTATTTATCCAGGATACAAAAATACTGATTTGAAGGGGTACATGCATCCAGTGGTTACAGCAGCATTATCAATAATAGCCAAAGTATGGCAAGAGCACAAATTCCCATCAACTGATGAATGGATAAAGAAGAGGTAGCGTGTGTGTCTGTACATATAATGGAATATTACTCAGCCATCAAAAGAGAATTAAATCTTGTCACTTGCAACAACATGGGTGGAAAAAGTTCAATAAGTCAGTCAGAGCAAGACAAATACCATATGATTTCACTCATGTGGAATTTAAGAAACAAAACATATGAACATAGGGGAAGGGAAGAAAAATAAGATAAAAACAGAGATATGCCTGGGTAGCTCTCAGTTGGTTAAGCATCCAACTCTTGATTTCAGCGTAGGTCATGATCTCACAGTTCTTGAGTTCAAATACTACACTGGGCTCTGTGCTGACAGTGCGGAGCCTGCCTGGGATTTTGTCTGTATCTCTCTTTGCCTCTCTCCTGCTTGTGCGTTCTCTCTCTCTCTCTCTCTCTCTCTCTCTCAAAATCAATAAAAACAGACTTCAAAAAAACAGAGTGAGACATACCATAAGAGACTCTTAAATATAGAGAACAAACTGAGGGTTGATAGGGAGAGGTGGATGGCAGATGGGCTAAATAGGTGATGGGGATTAAGGAGGGCACTTGTTTTGATGAGCACTTTAATATGTAAGTGTTGAATCAGTGAATTCTGCTCCTGAAACCAATCTCCACCATATGCGAAGTAATTTGAATTTAAATAAAATATTGGAAGAAAAAAAATTACCCTGAATATAATGGCTTATTTTTCTAAGACTACTTTTAAGATTTTCTTTTTGTCTTTGGTTTATAGCAGTTTGATGTGATGGTACCTTGGCATTTTGTTTACTTGTTGTTTGTTTGTTTCTTTTGTATGTGAGCAACTTACAGTTCCCCAACTCTTTCCAGGATTCTAATTAACCATATGTTCTACTGCTTGATATTGTCCATTTGTTTCCTGAGGCTTTATTAATTATTGTTTCAATCTTTTTTCTTCATACTAGATAATAATTTCTGTTAATCTATCTTCAAGATTATGAACTCTTCTGTTTCTTCCCTTTGCTTTTAAACCCATTAGGTGATTTGCTTCCAATATCAGATTATATATATATATTATATATATATATAATATATATATAATATATATATATATAACTTTTTGTATCTCCACTTGATTCTTTTAAAAATTGCTTTTATTCCTTTGCTGAAATTTTCTGCTTTTAATTCCTTATGCTTATGTTTTTTTCTTTGTCTTTTAGACTAATTAGAAAAGCCATCTAAAACCATTGTGTGCAAAGTCTAACATCTCTGTCATCTCTGGGTCTCTCCATTGAGTTCTCAACCAGGTGCCAGTAAACTGTACCCCACAGGTCAAATTCAATTTTCCCCATGCTTTTCTAAATAATATTTATTAGAACACATCTATGCCCCTTCATTTACCTGTTGTCTATGGCTGCTTTCACATGACAATCGGCAGAGTTGAATATTTGCAAGACAGACTGCGTAGCCTCAAAGCCTAAAATATCCACTATATCATCCTTCACAGAAAAAGTTTCCCAACTCCTGTGCTTATGCTTCTATTTTTTTCACTTACTGAGTAATTTTGGATTGCATCCTGGGGCAGTAATGATGATATTCTGTGGTTTATGTTTCTGTATACAACAACAACAAAAACCACATAGGCAATAGGCAGTTCATGCCATTAAATACAACCTGCAAACTCTGCTTCTGCACTTTTGGGCAGCAGCTGAAATCTTAGCTATTCTTTTAGACTTTTAGACTTTTAGACTTAGCTGGGCTGCTTGATACTTGTCTCACATGTGTCTAGTTCAGGGTTCCCCAGAAATGTAGGTGGTGTTTATTTACATGCTTTGAAGCTCTGCAGTGCTCTCTTTTTCTTCCATTTTCCCCTTACTTTCCAGCCGTTGTGGCTGCCCTGACCTGCCCCCTAGTTTCTCCAAAGCAGCAAGAAGGTGTTTTTTATGCTAGAGTCAAAGCTGCCACATGTGGCACTGCCCTGGCTAAAAAGGTGTCCAATAGGAATCTTATCCCATGTGGTTTCTTTCTTCTAACTGTTGACTCTCCTCCAGTATCTGCCTATTTCTGTTCACTCTCCAGGGCTTTCAGGTAGCTGTATTTGTTTTGGGGTTTGTGCATAGATACGTTTATGGTTGATCTCTGTGGAAAGATCGTTCAGATGAGAACCGATCCCGCAGTAGCTTTGGTGGGAGTGAGCCCAACACAGTGGAAAGCAGCCATGGAGCTTCTTACTGAGTAGCAGGGGCTGGAGTTGCAGCAGCAGCCAGGGCAAGTGTGACTCATGCATTTATTTCAAGGGGAGATAGTGTCACTGTATTTTCTGATGGATACCATCATCTCTCTTTCTTCCTTCTTTCCTGGAGAAATAGAAACTTCCTGATATTGAGCTGTTGCTCCCTTTTCTGTACCAGCTATCCCAATTTTTTTTCCTTCCCTATATTTCCTGCATTCAATTCCTCTGCTTGAACTATCTAGGGAGCTTTCTGTTTATTGACTAAACAATAATCCATATACATGATTGATGATAAATCAGTATCAACAGTGAACACTAATTCAATATTAGTAGAGGGAAGATTTAAGATAAACTCTTTTGATTTTTATTTGCTAGGTATTATTCTAGGGATGTGGACATAATGTCTAACATTTTTAACATTATCTTTTTCGCCCAGTACCATTATTACCCTCTTAAGTGTTTCCTTAATAAGTATCTATTGAATAAATAAATGAATGAATCAATACATGGCTAGAGGTTCAAAAAAAATTTCCTAGTCTTTGAGTAATTTATAGTCCAGTGAAGTACTTTTCAAAGTTTTCTTTTTAATGTTTATATTTATTTTTGAGAGAGAGAGAAAGAGAGTGTGAGAGGGGGAGGGGCAGAGAGAGAGAGGGAGACACAGAATTTGAAGCAGGTTCTAGGCTCTGAGCTGTCAGCACAGAGCCTGATGTGGGACTCGGACTCCCAGACCACGAGATCATGACCTGAGCCGAGGTCAGAGGCTTAACCGACTCAGCCTCCCAGGTACCCACAAAGTTTTCTCTTAATCTGAAACCAAAGCAGAAGAACAGAGGAATTGGTAACCAATTATAGGATGTATCTAGAAGTATGGAAGTAGAAAAACAGCTGTTGGTACAGATCAGAGGTGCCCTAGTAAGCTCTAGTGCCATCAAAGGATGGGGACTCAAAGAAACTGAGCCTACCATAAGACCCAAGCAGAAGAGAGTCCATATAAGTATGAACCCTTCCCCATGGAAATGGGAGGCACTGGTATTGATAAAACCACAGAACTTCCAAGGTGCTTGGGTGGCTCAGTCGGTTGAGCATCCGACTTTGGCTCAGGTCATGATCTCAGGGTCTGTGAGTTCAAGCCCTGCGTCAGGCTCTGTGCCAACAGCTCAGAGCCTGGAGCCTGTTTTGGATTCTGTGTCTCCCTCTCTCTCTGACCCTCCCCCATTCATGCTCTGTCTCTCTCTGTCTCAAAAATAATAATAAATAAAGGTTAAAATTTTTAAAAAAAAAACCACAGAACTTCCTTTTGCTACTATCATAAGTATAAAATTATGTGGAGGCTTTGTTGGTTGTCTAGATGAGAACAGGTTATATATTGACTCATGATCTCAGTTGGAACTATAAACCTGCATATATATAACTGGACACTGATTAACAATAAAATTAAGGATACAGTGATAAAGAGAATAGAAACTGCACATGTACAAAATGCTTAAGTGTGCTATAATTCTAAAAGAAAATAACAGGAATGTAATTATGGCTTAATCTTTCATGTTCAAGTCCTCTAAAAACAGGATACTGACACATAGGAAACAAGGAGCATGCGCTCGAAGATCCATAAAGTGTCTCTATGGTGAGGAAGGGATTGTGACCTGGGAGAAGGTCAGAGGCAAATAAATATCTTCTATCTGATAATAATAATGGGTAGATACTTAAATTGTAAATGTGATGTGAACCAAAAAAAGAGAACTGATGGAGATGCTGATTTTGACCTACCATAGAGAGAATACAAGAAGAAATTTCTTTTGATTTGCAAAAGCAAAACAAATTATCATTAATGTGAATTGCATACCAGCAATGCCAATTCGCAGGTAGTGCATGATGTGTATATTATGTCATATTAACTTTATGTATACTTTATTATACCCCTAAACTATTTATGCATGTTTAGCTCTCACTTTTTGTTGCTCAGTGTTAGAGAAGCATTAGCAATATACATTTATGTTTAATTCAGTCCTTCCCTCTTAATCGTATATAATAAACATATATTTGCTTAGAAATATATGTAATTGTCAATACAATTTTTACCTTGCCTTTTACATGTTATATTCAAATTAATTAACAAACCCCATTCTTTTCTCCTAGAAAACATGTTTATGTAACTCTTATAACATAGAGTTATAACATTACAAATGGGGGCAGCAAAGTGTCACAAAATAGTTGGAGATGTCCCATAGGTTAACATAGACCTTCTAGCCACTCCATGATAACCACCTTTTTTTCATCTTTTCTCCTGAAGGCCAAGAATATAAGGTTGTCTCTACATTGTACATTGCTTTAGCACAATGTTCTGGCTACTATGGAGCAGTTCACTGCTTTGCAAATTACCACGGAGTTCCATTAACTCAAACAGGGCTAACAGGGCTTACCTGTGTAATGGGCTCACGTTGAAGTATGGCCTACTCGTTGTATTTCATACATGAATCTCAGAGGTCATTCGTCCTTTTTTATAATGTTGCTAGATATCCCTTAGGACCTCAGCATAAATTCAGAGGACCTCATTTTCGAAGCAATTTGAGTGACATCCTCTGTGCTGTAATACAAATCTAAGCCCCTCTTTAAATGTGGCTCCCATTTCTTGTTTTGGCCAAAGATGTATGTTACTATACTCTACCCTTCAGAAAAGTTGCTTCCATAAAAGTTTCTCTTTAGAAAATAGACAAGAGCAGTACCATTTTTTGCTAATCCATTCAATATCCTGCACCAGTGGCAGGAATTAAAGGTTGAAAAACAGGAAAAGTCTTTAAGATCTTTGTTATGGGATATTATTTGTTCATTGCCCCTTTCCTTAATTATCATTAATCACTTGCTTGTAGGACAAGTTGTTTCTTGTGTAATACCTGTTTTTTTTTTCCAACTAAAGCATAAACCCCAAGGAGCAGAGATTATGGCTGTATTGTTTACTGTTACTCAACATGCACCCAAAGCTTAGCATATAAAAGTGTTTCAAAAATATTTTTTGAATTCTTGGAATAATAAATGATAGATATAAGTGATAGAAAACCAACATTTTATACATTATGTTTTCTACTCCTTTCAAAGTCTTATTCCTCTTATCTGACATGTGGCATGAACATTTTTGAAAACAAGGACAGAGAGAAAAGAAGAATCAGCACAAATCCTAACTAAGAAGCACTGAATACAGAAACTTTGGAGTAGTATAAATAAATAATTACTTCTTTTGCTTTGACATTAGTGACTAGGAAAAATAGTTTCCCTGGTTCAGAACTTAGATAGCTTTAGACAATGATATTTTTCTTTTCTATTCTCTTCTTTAGCAGTTTAATGAAAAATCTAGATTGGATGTAGCCACGTGACCATCAAATTCTTGTTTCTCACCATGATTAAGTGATATTCATTTTGTCACTTCAATTAAAAATAAATAAATAATTGCACGTGTTCTTTTTGTAATAGTTTTCAAATATTACAGAGATTACAATGGCTCTGAATAATGAAATGACCAATGAAAATGTAAAAACTCTTAGTCAAATATAATCATCTCTAACTGTCAAAAGATAATTTTCTTTATAGGGGTCAGTTGCTGAACTTGTAAAAGGCACTACCATCAGCTGAATTTTGAATTCCCTCAATCACATTTAACAAAATACAACTATTTCACATTTTATGTATATACTGTCTATAAATTTCATCCCGCATAATGTTGTAATATTTGCAAAAAATTATATATTTTATTTTCCAAAACTTGAAAGATATGACTAGTTATTTTAACACCAATCTTAGATGGTTAGTCTTAAGATGATCGTTATTTGCTATTTTTTATTGAAAAATAACTTCTACAATGGTTGCTTGACATCTCTGGGAATTTGGAGTGTGGTTTTTTTTGTTTTTGTTTTTGTTTTTGTTTTACTGTAGTGTTAAAATATTAGGGGGAGCTATATAACCATAGAGTAATGGTGTCTGTCTACCCTGCCTTTAAAACTAGGTTGAGTTTTGTAACTAACTTGACCAATAGAATGTGGCAGAAGTGGTTGCCATTCGCTTCTAGTTTTTCCTCTTAGGATGAGAAGAGGAGCAGAAATATGCCATCCCCAAGTCTCTCTTTGACACAAGAATTATTCCAAGACGATCATTTTTATGAAACTGCAAACACAGGAGAAGCTCAGAAAACAATACAAATTAGCCTTTTATAAGACACATTTACATTTATAAGGGAAATCTCCATGTGTAAGGATGTCTCCTTCTCTGTATTAGGAAGAGAAGAATAACTAACTCTCTAGAAAGATTTATCAACAATTATGAAGAAGGCAACAACTTAGATCTGCTTAACAATCTTACCTGTGTTTATTGTGTTTTTTCCTGGTAACCTCCCGTAACTGTCCTCCCCACTTCCCAACACCTTCTTTTGTCTTTAGCTGGAGATGCTATTTACAGTGGTGGCTTCAGCTAAGTTGGAGAGTTACTCAATTTTCCTGGGTATCTCCCATGTACACAGGAGGTATACATGTCATTAAACTTATTTTATTCCCTGTTAATCTGTTTATTACACAGGGGTTGGGGAGGGGAGCTTAGCCAAGAACCTAGAAATGTAGAGGAAAAATTATTTTCCTCCTATACAGACACTTACTATCAGAACCCAATTACTGTGGTGTGAGAAGGTCGTGTTCACAAGGAAAAGCCTTATGTATCAGCTGAGGTTCTAGCCAATAGCTACCATTAATTGCCAGATATGTGAATAAAAGAGGCTTCAGATTATTTCAGCCCCTACAAAATGAGTTACCACCAGCCTCTGAGCAGCTTCTGCATGGAAAAGAAGAGAACTTTCCCTGGTGAGCTCTGCCCAAATTGCAGATTTATGAGCAAAATAAATCATTGTTGATGTTTTAAGCCACTTAGTTGGGGTAGTGTTTTATGCAGCAATAAATTACTACAACAGGCACTATTTATTATTTAATTTAAGAACATAAAGGATGCAATTTTTCTTTCTAGATTTCTTCTCTAACATTTAAATAGGGGCTGTTAAAAAATGTCTATCTCATAAATATATTATTTTGGGTGGGGAAGGCATTTGAAATAAACCATAATTAATCTGGAAAAAAATATATCCACATCCAAAGATTATATTACAGCCCAAATGTTAGAGGCAGTAAACTCTACTTTAGAGTTCTTTATTTTACTAGATTTTGTAATTTAAGTTCTAATAAATATTATTAACATTGTGTAAGTAAAGTATTAACATCCAAATTAAGTTTTATCTCTTCATTCTTACTTAAAAATATCATCATGGGCACCTGGGTGGCTCAGTCGGTTAAGCATCAAACTCTTGATTTCAGTTCAGGTCATGATCTCATGGTTTGTGAGGTCAAGCCCTGTGGAACTCTGCACTGGCAGCATGGAATCTGCTTGGGGTTTTCTCTCCTTCTCTCTGCCCCTCCCCTCTCTCAAAATAAATAAATAAACACTTTTTAAAAATCATCAAAAAAAAAAAATCATCAAAATTTATTCAAGGATATAGCATAGAGGGGACACAGGCCAGTCATCATAACCTAATTATAATCTGTGTAAGATATAGAAATACCAAACTTTTTGTTCGGTACACTGGAAAAAAACATATGTTTTTCTACTAGTACCGTTTATGCATTCAGTGAAAAAATTGAAATTTTCCTTGGAGCTGATTCTTACTCTGCATTATAGTCAACCCTTTAGTGAACATTTTGGTTATGCAGTTATATATCTATCACTATTTTCATGAAAACCATGAATTCACAGAAGTCCTACAAAAGTACATGATTCAGAATGAAGGAATACTTTCTATTTCATGGTATAAATTGAATGTTACTTTGGCAGATGTATCCCTCTACAAAGATGGTGAATTTATTTTCTTAATCTAATCCAGATGTTTTTATAATTATTCTTGTAGACTGATCTATAAAGGAAAGACTTGGGATTTCTAGTCACTGACACTGGAAAAAAGAATATAAGAGCCAGATGGTATTTGGTGCATCAGAATCCAGACTATCCTCTTGCTGTTTTCAAAGACTAAGTAAAATGTCCAAATAATGTGAAATGCACTGTTATAATTAAGATACTTGATTAATTACAACTTAAGATAGAGCACTAACTGACACTTTCTAGAAGTAAGCATTCTAGAGAATGGGAAGGATAATCCACTGTTTGTCTTCCTCAGAATATCTTAATCCTGGAGCCGGATATAAAATGCTAATTGAAGTATGAAAGAAAATCTTTGTGAAGTGTAGGCCAAGTTGAAGTAGAACTCTGAGGGATAGCAATGTGGGAACATTTCTGTGAGTTAGCAATTGAAACAGGAGCAAGTAATTGCTAAGCCAGAAACTGAATTGGTAAGGGATTCTGAATTCAGTCTATGGAATATTAGAATAAACTCTAGCAACTGTTTTATTTCCATTAGGTTGTCTGTTTTACTTACTTTATGCCTAACCTTTAATAAAGTCTACTTGAAATTATATACGGGTCTTAGTCTTGGTGGAGAAAATTAGGAAGATTCACATTCTTCACAACTCATTCCTATGAGCTGCACAGAATCATGTCACTATACTAGCATGGAGACTTACCTGAGTCACCACCAGAGTCAAAACGGTAGTTTATATTTTAGTGGCATTGCCAGTTCTCCTAACTTCCCTGGGTCTTTCTTTCTATATTTAGGGAAATGAATTAAAACATAATACTGACAACTCTACTACAATTTATGTGGCATAAAGAAGCCACAATTCCTCAAGGAGTCTATAAAGAGAAGAGTTGCCCCTTTCGGGAAGCCAGCTAAAAGAAATGATGGTAGAGTCAGGTATGCAGTAAGTGTATGCCCTTCTGAAATACTGTGGTTTATAGCAATGATATCATTGGCCAGATGACCAAAGTATATTTCTTATATATTTGGTCTTTGTCTGTGCTTCCTGGCTCACAACTCCCAAACCCTTGGAACTTCCTGAGCCTGGGAGCATCTTTTGTCTTATCAAAATGTGTAAAAGAAACATTATTTAAAATGGAGCTGGGGAGGCCCGAAGAAGTGCACATACCTCTCGTTGCAGCCTGGACAACCACCAGAAGGAAGAGAAGCAGAAAATTATTTTACAAAGGGAGGATATTTTTCCATAAGAATTGTATCTCCTGCTAACAACTGCTGGCAGCCAGTGAGAAACCATCAGAACTTCAAACTCTTGTTCTTCTGCAGTAAACTTCTGTTCAACGGATTCTCATCAATTTCCTCCTAAAATCTAATAAAAGCCGACCTTCCCCTTGTCTCTTCGGACATGTCTATGCTTCATCACAGCTTGCTTCTCCCAAGTTGCCATTCTTCTGCTATTCCCAAATAAACTCATTTTGCCGCTAAAATGACGGTACTGTTTCTTAAGGTTGACAGTCCTAATATTTGGTCTCTTGTCCTCAGTTGAAATTGTTTCCGAACCATAAAGGTGAAATAGGTGTCTTGTTATTTATAACAAGCCACGCTACCCCACAACTGGGTTATGTTCATGAGGTGACTTTTGGAAAGCACCTAAGCATGCAGGCCTATTGACAAGGGATCCCGCCCTGAATACCAGATTGTATTTGGTATAGAGGGTTGGAACCTTCGGTCTCGTTCCCTGATTTCCAGATTGAATCGCCAATGACCAATGATCTAAGTGATCATGCCTATATAATAAAGCCTCCCTTAAAAACTCAAAAAGACGGGGTTCAGAGGGCTTCCCAGTTAGTGAACACATGTAGATTTGGGGAGAAAGGCACACCTGGGGAGGGCATAGAAGCTCCCTACCCTCTTCCCATACCTTGCCTTATGACCTCTTTCATCTGAGTGTTACTGAATTATATCCCAGTATATAGCCCAGAATTCTAGAAAAACCCAGTATTCTAGCAAGTAAAATGTTTATTTAAATTCTGTGAGCTGTTCTTGCAAATTAATTGAATTTAAGGAGGGGGTAATTGGAACTGGTCATCTCTAGCACATTGGGTCAGAAGCAGAGGTTATAACCTGGACTTGCAATTGGCCTCTTAAGTGTGTGTGTGTGTGTGTGTGTGTGTGTGTGTGTGCGTGAGCATGCATGCGTGCACATGGGCCTGTGTGTGGCTGGGGGGGAGGGGGCGTGAGGGAGGATTCCCTGAGGGACTGAACCCTTAACCTGTGGACTCTGATGCTATCTCCAGGTAGTTAGTGTCAAAATTAAGTTGAATTCTAGGACACCCAGTTGATTTCATGAGAATTGTTGGACATGGGAAAATGCTTACCCCCACACATATTGGAATTGGTATTAGAACCTTTTACCTTCTTTATCTTTCCCCAGTGTGGTTGGTGAACATGGACTGGCACCAACTATAGCCCTTTCATGCCCCCCTCCTAAAATCAAGTATAGCAATAGGCTTTTTTTCTATGGTATTTACCTACTAATAGGCATTTCTCTCTTTAATGTAATGCTCACCATGACTACTGAAGAGTTTTTCTGCTTCTTAGAGGTCACCCAGCACTGTATCTTGCCCAATCAATAGTGGCCACAGAAGAAACGTTTGTTAATTGACTCAGGTATTTACTGAATACATATTCTCTACACAGCAAACACAGTGTAAGAACCAAGAATGAGGATCTTTTCCTTCTTTGGGTACCTAAAAATATCTAGGTATAGATTATACATAATGCATAATTTATATATATATATATATATATATATATATATATACACACACACACACACACATACCTACATATATGTATATATAGGTAAGTATATATATAAAAATATACATATATATATGATCTGTCAAAGTATAGTTGACACAATGTTACATTAGTTTCAGTTGTACAACACAGAGATTTAACAAGTGTATTAGGTATAGAGTTTTGAACATCAATGAACACATGATATATCAATTGAAAATAGAATACAAATAAGTTAAAAAAATAAGTTAAAACAAAATGTAACAAAAAACCAGATCTTCTCATAAAGCTAGTAGTGGTTAATGGAAGTGTCAAATCAGTCATGTAGCCTGAGTTTTCTAACATATTTTGTGGCAGGCACGTAACAAAATTATACTGTTTGTATGCCAGGCAATATCTAACTTTCTCAAAGGCAAACCTGCAACTCATTTTCAGCACACTGGGAACCTCTCAGTCAAGACCTATTAGAAGGGAAATACTTTAAATAGTCTAGAACTATCACAGACTATGATCATAAGTAAATGTATTAAGGTCGTTTGTAAATATTTTAAGAAATTATGTTGGTGATACTAAAGTATGTCAACCAAAACCGGGTCGCAAGCAGGGTAATGGAAGTGAAGAACTTGCCTTGGAAACAAAATCTGAAGAGCCAAACTGAGTACTTAAGATAAATAACATTTATTGCTCTATTAAAAAAAAAAACAAAAAACAAGGGGCTCCTGGGTGACTCAGTCAGTTAAGCATCCAACTCTTAATTTCAGCTCAGGTCACAATCACATGAACCATGAGACTAAGCCCCACGTCAGGCTCCGTGGTGACAACATGGAGCCTATTTGGGATTCTCTCTCTCTCTTTCTCTATCTGCTTCCACCTCAAAAAAAAAAAAAAAAAAAAAAAACTTAAAAAGATTAATCAACATCAATGCAAAAAAGCCATAATGTACAAAATATCAAAATTTTATAAAGACATGATCCCACTCTTCACTTGCACGACCCTGCTCCTCTAACCTCAACTTAATCCTAGCCCTGGTTCAAATAAAAACTTTGTTTACAACAGCAGACAGTGGACCTTTGGGCTGCAGCTTGCCATTTTTTGTCTTTCTGTTTTGCTTTGTTTTAATATAGCATAAATATTACCTATCTTAGTTACTAAGGTTTTTTTTTGAGGGGGTGTTCCTGAAATTTGTGCCTGATGCCAGTGCCCCACTCCACTCACCAGTGTCACTCTAGCTGGACCAGCCCCAAAAGATCACAAATGATGCCTTCAATACACATTTCTGCTATTTAAACATTTACTACCAGACTCAAAAATGAGGGAGAGTTCAACTAATGTAAATTAGGGTTTGGCAAAATATGGCCTGGCCTGTGGTCCAAAACCAGTCCACCATCTGTTTTTTTATAAATAATAAATACAGCTGAATGGGAACATGGCCATGTTCATTCATTTATGCCAACTTTATGCTACAATGGCAGGGCTGATCAGTGATGGAGACCATACAGCCCACAAAACATACAACAGTTACTCTCTGGCCCTTTACAGAAAACATTTGCCAACTCTTGATGTAGACCATAGAAGATGGGCCTAAATTTTAAATTCTATTAGTATCTTTATCTAATGTAATTCTAACATCATTATATTTTAATATAAAATTGCTTTGGACAGAGTCATAAATACCTTCCAGGTTAACATGCCCTCTTTTCTTCCCAACGATAACTGGAATAATTTGAGATAAACTAAATCTATGTTTACCACAGAATTATATAAATAAGAAAAGCTTAATTTAATTTTATTTTTAAGAATATTTATTTATTTATTTACTTATTTTGAGAGAGCACACACACTAGCAGGGGGAGTGGGAGGGAGAGAGGAAAGAGGGAATCCCAAGCAGGTTCCCTGTTGTCAGGGCAAGACTGACATGGGGCTCAATCTCAGGAACCACAAAATCATGACCTGAGCTGAAACTAAGAGTTGGCTGCTTAACCAACTGAGCCACCCAGGGGCCCCAGAAAAGCTTGATTTTCAAGTCATCCTATGAAATAGTAATGATCCCCCCCTTCATGACTAACCAATAAAAACTATTGATATGATAAAAGTATCCAAGATTGCTTATATGTCTAAATATGTGGAGATACTTCATATTTGTAATTCGATGTATGACAAGCGCTGTGAGGTGGTTATTTATTTGTTTTCTTCTGGAATCCCTAAGCTAAATAACTAGTCATTTGTCAGTTCATTTAATGTGGCTGTACTCTACGATCTCTTGGGGAGATTTTTCAAGATTCCAATATCCTGGCTCTACCATATTAAATCCAAATCTCAGGGTGGAGATTGGGCAATCTAGCTTTCAGGTCAAAGTTAGGATTAGGGTGAGGGAAACACTGGTTGCCCAAGTGTGAGTTCCAGTTCGCCTCTCCTTTTCTTGGCTTTCCCTAAATATAGGGCTCTCTGTCAAAGCTTTTAGAATTTATTGTGTTTATTTGATGCAGGGCTACTGATGATAATTTCTTTTTCTTTAGCCACTTTGGCTAATTAGGCCAGAAACTGAAACAATGGGAACAAAGCTAATTGCTGTAGTTCTCTAAAAAATGCTTTAACCAATTTATGCATTATGTAATTTTCCCTTCCCACTTTTGTGGTTTATAGTAATCCTAAAAGTGCTTTCCTGGTTGGAGAGCAACAGGAGTACAAAATGATTAACTACTTTACAAATATTTGCATCCATTTGATGTCATCCAGCTCCCTTATTTATTAATGAACTTTCAGGCAAAACATTTACAGTGATCAAATCTGACTGAAAATTTGCTATACCAGTCTTAGCTACCTGCCTGCTGCAGTGTCTAGCAGAAATCAAACATTTTCAGAAGACAAAAATAATAATCATATTAAAAAATATGCATATTAATGGCCAAAAAACCTTTCACTAAAAAATTATATATATATGTATGTGTATATATGTATATATTTATGTGTGCATTTATATGTGTGTGTATATGTACATATATATGTATATATTTAGCAAAACAATGATTATTCTCCCTTATTTTACTGAAGTGCTCCCTCTATGCCCTAAACATAGAAAACAGAATCCAAGTCACTGTGTTAATAGTTCTAACTACAACTTTTTCTAATTTCTTATCTATGACTGAGACATGTCTATTGAATGAATGAATAGATGGATGGATAGATAGATAGATAGATAGATAGATAGGTAGATAGATTGATTTGACAAATGGAGTCAGTCTGAATGGACTGGGTAGCTGCTTATAAACAACAGAAATTTATTCCTCATAGTTCTGGAGGCTAGAAATTCTAAGATCCAAACATAGGCACATTTGTTACCTGGTGAAAGCCTGCTTCCTGGTCCATAGGTGACTGTGTCTTCACACGGGGGAAGGGGGAGGCTTCCTTTCTGGGATCTCTTTTATAACAGCACTAATCTAATCCACGAGAGCACTGCCTTTATAACCTAATCACCTCCAAAATGTCCTACCTCCAAAAACCATCATGTTTGAGACTAGGCTTTCAATACAGGAATGTGGGAAAGACACAAACATTCAGACTATGGCCACAAACATATATAAGGTGATTTGTTTTGTGATTGTTTTAAAGTTTCTTTATTTTGAGAGAGAGAGAGAGCAAGCATAAGTGGGGATAGAGAGAGAGGAGAGAATCCCAAGCAGGCTCTGCACTGTCAGCGTGGAGCCCGATAAGAGGCTCCATCTCATCACCAAGTCGCCCCTGTTTTGTGATAATTTAAAAATTACAATCTAGGGGGCGCCTGGGTGGCGCAGTCGGTTAAGCGTCCGACTTCAGCCAGGTCACGATCTCGCGGTCCGGGAGTTCGAGCCCCGCGTCGGGCTCTGGGCTGATGGCTCAGAGCCTGGAGCCTGTTTCCGATTCTGTGTCTCCCTCTCTCTGCCCCTCCCCCGTTCAAGCTCTGTCTCTCTCTGTCCCAAAAATAAATAAACGTTGAAAAAAAAATTTAAAAAAAAAAAAAAAAAAAAAATTACAATCTAGGTCCATCATGTTTTATACATTGGACAGAGCCTTGTGACTTGTGAGTATTTGAAGGTGTAACGTTATTTAAAATTAGATAATGCCTCTGTTTTATAAAAAAGGAAGTGAATGACTCCCCCTTTAATTCTCAAACATATACTTTAAAATAAGTGTCAAAAGAAACTGTGTTATACAGCACACTTATTTTTTTTTTAATTTTTTAATGTTTTTCTTTTATTTTTGAGAGAGACAGAGTGTGAGTAGGGGAGGGGCAGAGAGAAAGGGAGACACAGGATCTGAAGCGGGCTTCAGGCTCTGAGCTATCAGTGCAGACCCCGATATGGGGCTCGAACTCAAGGAATGTGAGATCACCACCGGACATGAATTCAGATGCCCAACTGACTGAGCCACTCAAGTGCCCCACACTTTTTTTTTTAATATAGAATACAGCAAAACTGTGTTTGTTTCCCAGATGCAAATGTGGTGAAATGATATAAAAAGAAAATTATAGGGGTGCCTGTAAGCGTCCAACTTCAGCTCAGGTCGTGATCTCGCTGCTCACGAGTTCGAGCCCTGCATCAGGCTCTTGGCTGACAGCTCACAGCTCAGATCCTGGAGCCTGATTCAGATTCTGTCTCTGTCTCTCTTCCCTCGCCTGCTCACACTCTGTCTCTCTCTCTCTCTCTATCTCTCTCGCTAATATAAAAACTAAACATTAAAAAAAATTAAAAAAAGAAAATTATAGTGGAAGGAGCATAATTTAATGGGATTTGAGGTTGGAAATTGAAGACTTATAGCATACTCCCAACATGTATACCAAACTACATTTGTGATTATAACATAAATTGGTAAGTATAGTCTTTTCACATTGTCAGAAGCAATCTTGAAGGCACTGTAAATCATGCCATATGGAGAATAATTGAAGCAATTTGGAAGGTGAGACTAATGAAGAAGATACATTATCACATTGTTGTGATTATTTGAAGAATTATCTTGCTAACAAGGGATTCTATTTGCTTTGGTTTTACAGGATTAAGAAAAAGGGCAGGACATTAGGAAAAGACAGGAGTTCAATAGAAGGAAAAGGCTTTTAATAAAATTGTTAAAAAGTGAAAAACAAAGCTTTAGAGAGTTCCAGTTTGAGACCTTGGTTCCTAAATAAAAGAAGGGATTTACAAAAAAATTAAAAAAAAAAAAAGAAAACAAAACAAAACAAAACAAAACCCTCTTGTACTTTTTTTTAAAAATGCATATTTCTAGTCCTGCTCCCTGATATTCTTCTTCGTTGGTCATGCTTGAGCACAGGATTCTGTTTTACACTCTGACAGATAATTCTGCTACTAGTTGCTCAATTAGGCTCCTCCTTTTGGTTGCTGAGATTCTAAGACAATGACTAAGACTTTTTCTGAGGTAGAACTTTCAAGGTAGCAATGACCACAAATAATTTGATTTGATAAAGTTTTAAATTGGGTAATTTTAGAATTTGAATTTCCAAAAGTTCCTCAGGCCCTGGTCCCTGTTTTTTCTGCTACACATAACTGGGAGTCTACTCCTACTGTTTTAGAAGCTCAAGATTAAGAAGGGCTTTGAAAATAAAGGACCTGGAAAATACATTAATCAGATAACAAATCACTTAATGAGAGAGAGTGGGTTATGATCCTGTGTTCCAAACTCAAGTGAACATGGACCTTGGACTGCATTCCTAAAAAGATACGGGGCACTTGATTCTCAAAAGAGTCACCTTATGCCTCACCTAGGAATACAACAGACATCCCCTGGTCACATAAGGCATTTTCTTCTTTAGAGCCACTGTCTCATTTGAAATGTACAATACCATCTTTCCTAAAATACTGTCACTTCTCTAATAATTACCCATAACGCAGTTAGAACCAGTAACGACCACCCAGAAAGAATAAGGGCTTACTTGTTACTTTTCAAGTGGGGCGTAAGCTGATTTATTTGTCATCTCTTTAGGGATGATTCTTAGTCACGCATGAAGCCCACAAGTTTGTTTCACTGATGAACATCCATAACAGCACAGTAGCTGAGACTGAAATGGTTCCTCTTTTCTCTTAGTCTCTCAATTCCTCTCTCAATCTCCTCCTTCCATCTCTTTCTCACTCTTTCTCCCACCTTTTTTCTAATTGCTCCCTTTGCCTCCATTTCATTTTCTTAAATTTATTTTTTATGTAACTTATTGTCAAATGGGCTTCCATATGACACCCAGTGCTCATCCATTTTCTTCTTGAGGCATCGATCTAATCACCTTTAACAATCCACCTTTATATTTGAGTAGCGGTTTCTCCATGTCTTTCCCTCTACTTTACCAGTTTAATCCGTTGACTTTTTCTGTGTTCTAAATAATGGAAATTAAAAATCAACCATCTTGGGGCGCCTGGGTGGCTCAGTCGGTTAAGCGTCAGACTTCGGCTCAGGTCATGATCTCACAGTTTGTGGGTTCGAGCCACGCGTGGGGCTCTGTGCTGACAGCACAGAGCCTGGAGCCTATGTCTTCAGATTCTGTGTCTCCTTCTCTCTTTGCCTCTCCCTGTCTGTGC
Organism: Prionailurus viverrinus; assembly: GCF_022837055.1. Taxonomy (NCBI): domain Eukaryota; kingdom Metazoa; phylum Chordata; class Mammalia; order Carnivora; family Felidae; genus Prionailurus; species Prionailurus viverrinus. The sequence continues at coordinate 46,640,976 of NC_062565.1, forward strand.
TCTGTCTCTCTCTGTGCTCTGTCTCTCTCTGTCTCTCAAAAATAAATAAATGTAAAAAAAAATTTATCATCTCACTTCCCTCCCTTTCCTTCCTTCCTAAAATCAGCAGTGAATCACCAGTAGGCCACAAAAATAAAGAAAATATTGTTAATGGTATCCCAGGTCACACAGCTGAATGTTCCTCTTTCCTCTAGGTCACTGAATTAAAAATCCCTATATGCAATCAGATAATGGGAAAATTTCAGGAACCTTTAAAGGGATCAGACCTGAGACCACTCTCCAGAACTAATGTTTAATCCCAGTTCTGCTCTATCCAATATTAATTTCTAGACTTTACAGAATTATACACTATTCATATACATGATGAATTTAAAAATCTTTTTTGAAAATATTAGGTGATACATTTTGTGCTCTATTAATCGTATCTATCACTTTAGGGCAAGATCCTTAATTGGGCTTACTGTGTTTTTAATTTTAGAAATAAAACTCAGATATGTTTAAGTCATCATTAAATTACACACTTAAGCAAGTTTCCATCCAAACTCAGGGAAGTAATAATCTTGCTGAATGTGGAATTTAGCAAAAGACCAGGCGCTTGCTTTAGGTGATTCGCAGTCTCTTTTTACCAGAACAATGCATGAGAAAGGAAAATAAAACGTGAGGATGCATGAAGTTCCAAAGAAGAACAGTCTCTATGTACGTTACAGGTTCATCATTGTTCTATTCGTAAAATGCACTAAACCTGTTTGGAGTCATTTTTAGTCCTTTCTTTTAAAATTTTTCCTTCTATATTCAATTAGTCAACAAAGTCTGCAGTGTCTACTTGACAACTCCTCTCACATCATTCCCACCTGTTTCGCTATGACTCTAGCAGGTTTACTTCAGGCTCCCATAGTTTTCTTTTCTTTTGTTTTCCAGATAATGTCCTAGCTTGTACTTGACAGCAAAATCTCACCTCCAATTCATTTTACCCAATCAAGAGAGTTACAGCTGTAAACACTTAAAATAATTTTAATACTTATCAAAGCAGATGATTTGATAACTATTTAAATTCCTCATTTTGGTATTTAATGTTGTCTCCCAAATTTGACTCCAAAACTTAATTTTCTTAGTACAAGTCCTTGAGCACCTCTATGTCTCAGCTCCAAGGACATAATGGTAAGCATAGATAAAATCCTGACTTATATGGAGTTTATTTCCAAAGGGAAAACAGTCATTAATTTCAGATGCAAAAAAATAGGAAGTTTCAATTATTATAACTGCTGAAAATAACTAGCATGTAGTGCTCTGAGAATATCTATGAGAGAGATTATGCACTCAAGGGCTAACTGAAGCCTGCCCTGGGAAAGTGATACCAGAACTCAGGTAAGAATAACTGATAGAAATTAAATAAGTTAAGAGGAGTACCTGCATTTTAGGCAGAAAAAAGAGTGGGTGCAAAAGCCCTGTGACACAGGTACTTAAGGACAAGAAACTGAAAGAGGTTCATCTCATCTGGAATGGGGAGAACAAGAGGGGTAAGGACATGGTAAAGATGAGGCTGGAGAGCTAAGCAAGGGATTGATATATGGGTTGCCTTGGGGGCCATATTAAGGATGTTTGGTTCAGATTAAAGGGCAGACAGGGAAGTATCCATTAGGAAACAATTGCTGATAAGGACACAGGACCAACATCTTGGTTGGCGGTAGTAAAGATAGAATATTGGATTCATTCAACAGGAAATTAATTTAGTAGGAAAGGAAATAGCTGCAGGATTTAGAAAATAAATTCTACAGAACTTGATAATAGATTGAATATAAAAGGTGAAAGGGAAAGAAGGGTTAAGATTGATTCTTAGGTATCTGGCTAGTGCAACCGGAGGGATTAGCAGGCCTTGTTCTGCAAAAGAGAACATTAACAAGAGATCATATTTGTGGGAGAAAATCATGAGTATGAAGATGGACTGAGGTTGAGGTGCCTTTGAATCAACCAATGAGATATGTTTGCTGTTAGGAAATTTTCTGTCTAAATTATTACTACACTTCCACACATACTATAAATTAATCACATAGAGTTATTTTCTATTGCCTGGACTTACCATAGATCTTCCTAGCAGAATGTTCTTACCACACACCAAAATTCTATTCATATTTCTGTCTTTTATAGATATACTAACGGACATTTTACATGAGTTTATAGTCTACTAGATATTGGGCTTGCAGTAAGTGCTTACAATTAATCATCTGGATTTCCCCCACCTAAAGAGTTTTAATACAAGAATATATATTTATCTATATGCCCACACACACTCACACTCTTCCTCAAAACTGTAATTAGAAATGTCCTTCTAGGACTAAGAAAGGGTACATAGAGCAGGTAACACAAGCTGAGTCTTGAGGAATAAAGAAATGTTCATCACATAAACTACTGGATAAGATATGGTATTCTAAATTACCACACTGTTTAGCTCAATTTACCCACACATCCCCTAAAATATATACACTAAAACAATTACTTTCTTCCTTCTCACTGTTTTCTTCAAATGTCTTGACAATGAGATAATCGCTAATTATTTATTTCCCTCACTAAATAATATGCACTCTGTGTTCAGGAATTGTTTCTTTGGGTCCTCAGTTACATTTGATACTTAGAATAATGTTCTATATATAGTAGGCAACCAATTAATACTTCATTGAAGCAAAGGATATAAGAAGAAAACACTGACACACAAAGTTCTTAAGTGTGTGTAGTATGGAAAATATTTTCTGATAAAACTAGGGAAAGTCTCAAGATAATCTGGGAAGTGGGGCACCTGGGTGGCTCAGTCAGTTAAGAGTCTCACTCCAGCTCAAGTCATGATCTCATGGCTCATGAGTTCTAGCCCCGTGTCGGGCTCTGTGCTGACAGCTGAACAGGAGACATAGTTGACTTTTCTAACACATAGAAACAGACACAGAGAGTTAGACAAAATGAGGAGACAAAGGAATATGTTCCAAATGAAAGAACAGGACAAAATCACAGCAAGAGTCTTAAATGAATCAGAGATGAATAATATACCTGGTAGAAAACCCAAAGTATTGGTCATAATGGTTCTTCCAGCCTTTGGGTTATTTTCTTTATGAGAAAAGAGTGGGGACCTCAGTGAGACCCTTAACAAAGACACAGAAATCCAGATCCAGGAGGCATAGAGAGCCCTCACCAAAATCAAACCAAGGAGGCTCACACCAAGACACATAGGAATTAAAATGGCAAAAGGTAGTGATAAAGGGAGAATTTTACAGCAGTAAGAGAAAAATACAATAGGAAAGACAAGAGAAACCCCATAAGGTTATCAGATGATTTTTCGGCAGAAACGTTGCAGGCTAGAAGGGAGTGGCATGATATAGTCAAGTGCTGAAAGAAAACAACCTGCAGTCAAGAATACTCTACTCAGGGGCGCCTGGGTGGTTCAGTCAGTTAAGCATCTGACTTCAGCATAGATCATGATCTTATGGGTCATGGGTTCAAGCCCCGCATTGTACTCTACACTAAAAGCACAGCACGGAGCCTGAAGCCTGCTTCAGATTCTGTGTTTCTCTCTCTCTCTCTCTCCCCCCTTCCCCTGCTTATTCTCTCATTCTCTCTCTCTCTCTCTCTCTCTCTCCCCCCTTCCCCTGCTTATTCTCTCATTCTCTCTCTCTCTCTCTCTCTCTCTCTCAAAAATAATAAATAAATAAACATTAAAAAAAAGAATACTCTATCCAGCAAAGCTAACATTCAGAATAGAACGAGAGATAAAGAGTTTCCTAGACAAACAAAAGTTAAAGGGATTGATCACCAGTAAACCAACTCTATGAGACATGTTAAATGTAACTCTCTGAGTGGAAAAGAAAAGAGCATACATGGGAGTAAGAAAAGTAAGAAGCAAAAAGCAGTAAAATTAAGTATATCTATAAAAATGACTCCAGGAGTTTACAAAATGAAAGGATATAAAGTATGGTACCATATATGTAAAATGGGGGGTAGGTATGAATGGATTCAAACTTAAGCTACCATTAACTTCACACAGACTGCTAGATGGATAAGATGTTATATACAAACCTAATGGTAACCACAAATCAAAAGTTGGTAACAGAAAGGTAGCAAACCATGAAAGAAGACAAAAAAGGAACAGAGCTACAAAAACAACTATAAAGCAAGTAACAAAATGGTAATAAATACATAACTATAAATAATTGCTATAACTTAAATTGACTAAATGCTCCAATCAAAAGACATAGTGTGACAGAATACATGAAAAAACCAAGACTAATCAAGATGTTGCCTACAAGAGACTTATTTCAGACCCGAAGATACATGCAGACTGAAGGTGAAAGGATGGAGAAGAATTTATCATGAAAATTGATGTGAAAAGAAAGATGGAGTAGCAATACTTATTTGGACAAACTAGATTTTAAAAGAAAGACTGTAAAAAGAAACAAAAAGGATACTATATAATCAGAAAGGGGACAATCCAACAAGAAGATCTAACAATTGTAAATATTTACACACCCAACGTGGATTCACCCAAATATTTAAAACAATTAATAACAAAGTAACTAATTGACAATCATGCAATAATAGTAAAGGGTTATAACACCCTAATTACATCAACAGAAGGATTATCTAAACAGAAAATAAAGAAGGAAACAAGCAAACAAGGACTTTGAACACACTGGACCAGATGGACTTAACAGATATATTCAGAACATTCCATCCTAAAACAGCAGAATACACTGCACTTTCTTTTGAAGTGCAGATCGAACATTTTCCAGAATAGATTATATATTAGGTCACAAAACAGGCCTCAACAAATACACAGACTGAAGTCACACCATGCACATTTTCTGACCACAACACTACAAAACTAGAAGTCAACCACAAGGGGAAAAAATATTGAAAGATGAAAATACATGAAGGATAAACAACATGCCAGTAAAAACGAATGGGTCAATGAGGAAATCAAAGAAGAAATTTAAAAAAAAAAACATGGATACAATGAAAATGAAAACACAATGGTCCAAAACTTTGAGATGCAGCAAAAGCAGTTCTAAGAGGGAAGTATATACAATACAGGCCTACCTGAAGAAGCAAGAAAAATCTCAAATAAACAACCTAACCTCACACTTAAAGGAGCCAGAAAAAAGAAACAAATGATGTCTAAACCAGCAGAAGGATGGAATGATAAAGATTAGAGCAAAAATAAATGATATAGACTAGAAAAGAAAACAGAACAGATTAATGAAACAAGGAACTGGCTTTTTGAAAAAAAAAGTAACAAAATTGATAAATCCCTAGCCAGACTTAACAAAAAAAAAAACAAAGAGAAAGGACCCAAATAAATAAAATCACAAATGAGATAGAAGAACAACCAACACCATAGAAATACAAATAATCATACGTGAATATTATGAAAAACTATATGCCAAGAAATTGGGCAATCTGGAGGAAATGGATAAATTCCTAGAAATGTATAAATTCCAAAACTGAAACAGGAAGAAACAGAAAACTTGAACAGACTGATAACCAGCAAAGAAATTGAATCAGTAATCAAAATTTCCTAACAAATAAAAGTTCAGAGCCAAATGGCTTTACAGATGAATTGTATTAAACATTTCCAGAAGAGTTAATGCCTATTCATCTCAACTATTCAAAAAAGAAAAGAAAAAGAAAAAAAGAAAGGAAAACTTCCAAATTCATTCTATGAGGCCAGCATTACCTTGATACCCAAACCAGGTAAGTACTTCACTAAAAAAGAAAACCACAGGCCAATAGACCTAATAAACATGGGTTAAAAAATTCTCAATAAAATACTAGCAAAAATGAAGGCAACACTACATTAAAGAATCATTCACCACGATCAAGTGTGAATTTATTCCTGGGCTGCAAGGGTGCCTCAATATTCACAAATCAATCAATATGATATACCACGTTAATAAAAGAAAGGACAGCTGTATGATCCTTTCAATAGATGCAGAGAAAGCACTTGACAAAGAACCACATCCATTCATAATAAAAATCCTCAACAGAATATAGGGTTGGAGGGAACATACCTCAACATAATGAAGAACATATACAAAAACCCTACAGCTAATATCATCCTCAATAGGAAAAAATTGAGAGCTTCTCCCCTAAGGTCATAAATAAGACAGGATGTCCACTTTAACCTCTATTATTTAACATAGTATTGGAAGTACTACCTACAGCAAACACACAAAAAAAAAAGGCATCCAAAGTGGCAACCAAGAAGTAGATGAAAAAATTTTCAATAAAATACTAGCAAACTGAATCTGACAATATATTTCAAAAAATCATCATGAACAAGTGGGATTTATTCGTGGATTTCAAGTGTGGTTCAATATTTGCAAATCGATAAATATCAAACATCACATTAATAAAAGAACCATGTGATCATTTCAATAGGTACAGAAAAAGCATTTGAGAAAGTACTGCATACATTCATGATAAAAACCCCCAATAAAGCAGGTTTAAAGGGAACATACCTCAACATAATAACAAACACAAATATGAAAAACCCGCAGCTAAAGCCACTACTTGCAGATTTGAAACAAGATACAAAAAACTCAAGAAACTTCACCAAAAAACTGCTAGACGGATAAATGAATTCAATAAAGTTGCAGGATATAAAATCAACATAGAGAAACCTGTTGTATTTCTATACACCAACAACGAAGCAGCAGAAAGAGAAAATAAGGAATCAAGTGCACTTGCAATTACACCAAAAACAGTAACACTCCTAGGAATAAACCTAACCAGAGGTGAAAGACCTGTATTCTGAAAACTATAAAAAAGTGATTAAAGAAATTGAAAATGACACAAAGAAATGGAAAGACATTCCATGCTCATGGGTTGGAAAAACAAATATTGTGAGATGTCTATACTGTACAAAGAAATCTACACATTTAAGGCAATCCCTATCAAAATACCAACAACATTCTTCACAGAACTAGAAAATATAATCCTAAAATTTGTATGGAACCACAAAAGACCCTGAATATCCAAAGCAATCTTGAAAAAGAATAATAAAACCAGAGGTATCATAATCCCAGATATCAAGATATACTATAGAGATGTAGTAATTAACACAGCATGGAATTGGCACAGAAAGAAACACACAGAAGAATAGAAAAGAATAATTGGCCCAGAAACAAACCCACAATTATATGGTCAATTAAGTTAGGATGAAGAAAGAATAAACATACAACAGGGAAAAAGATGGTCTCTTCAACAAATGGTGTTGGGGAAACTGGACTACTTTCTCACACCATACGCAAAAATAAACACAAAATGGATTAAGAACCTAAGTATGAAATGTGAAACCATAAAAATCTTAAAAGAGAACATGGAATGTAACTTCTTTGAAATCAGCCATAGCAGTATTTTTCTAGGTATGTGTCCTGAGGCAAGGGAAACAAATGCAAAAATGAACTACTGGGACTACATCAAAAGAAAAGCCTTCTGCACAGCAAAGAAAACATTCAACAAAACAAAAAGACAACCTACTGAATGAGAGAAGATATTTGCAAATCGCATATCTGATAAAGTGTTAGTATCCATAATAAGTAAAGAACTTATACAACTCAACACCCAATATACAAATAATCCAACAGACACATAATAATGCAAATGGCCAACGGACACATGAAAAGATGCTCAATATCACTGATCATGAGGGAAATGCAAATCAAAACAACAATGAGCTATCACCTCACACTTTTCAGAATGGCTAAAATAAAAACAGGAAACAACAAGTGTTGGTGAGGATACGGAGAAAAAGGAACCCTCATGCACTGTTGGTAGGAATGCAAACTGGTGTAACCCCTCTGAAGACATTATGGACATTCCTCAAAAGCTTAAAAATAGAATTATCCTATGATCCAGAAATCACACTACTAAGTATTTACCCAAAGGATACAAAAACACTGATTTGAAATATATGCACCCTGATGTTTATTGCAGAATTATTTACAATAGCTAAATTATGTATCAGCTGAACTGTCCATCAATAGATGAATGGATAAAGATGTAAGATACACACACACACACACACACACACACACACAAACACACAAACACACACTGGAATATTGCTCAACCATAAAAATGAATGAAATATTGTCTTTTGCAACAACATGGATGGAACTAGTGACCATTATGCTAAGTAAAATAAGCCAGAGAAAGACAAACATCATATGTTTCACTTACATGTGGAATTTAAGAAACAAAACAAAGTAACAAGTAAAAAAGAGACAAACCAAAAAAACAGACTCTTAACTCTAGAGAATTGATGGTTACCAGAGGGGTGGTGGGTGGCGGGATGGGTGAAATAGGTGAAGGAGATCAGAAGTATACTTATAATGAGCACTGAGTTATATGCGGAATTGTCAAATTACTATACTGTACACCTTAAACTAATATAACACTGTATATTAACTATACTGAAATTAAAATTAAAAATATATATAACTTTAGTCATTAGTACTAAGATTTGAGGAAAGAAGAGAGGGGACAAGGAGGAAAGTCTCATTTCATTATTGTTTATATGAAACATCCTTAGAAGAACTATAGAGTAAGAAATATATAAATGCATATATAATACAAAAAGGATAATATATACATGTTACTATATACATGCATACATATGTTATATAAAAGAGTTAATATGAATTATATACCCACACACATATGTACACAGGTGCTTCCACAATATAAAAGGAATCTTAAAGTTAACCACTAGCATAAATATACTTCCTATTTATTTATTTATTTATTTATTCTCAAGTTATGTAACATTCAGTATAGTCTTGGCTTCAGGAGGAGATTTCCATGATTCATCACTTACACGTAACACCCAGTGCTCAAACCAACAAGTGCCCTCTTCAATGCCCATCACCCATTTCCCCCACCCCCACAAATCCCCACCCCCATCAATCCTCAGTTTGATCTCTGTATTTAAGACTCATGGTTTGCCTCCCTCTCTGTTTTTATCTTATTTTTCCTTCCCTTCCCTTATGGTCATCTGTTAACTTTGTTATATTCCACATATGAGTGAAATCATATGATATCTGTCTTTCTCTGACTTATTTTGCTTAACATAATACCTTGCGATTCCATCCACATTGTTGCAAATAGCAAGATTTCATTATTTTTCATCACCAAGTAGTTTTCCATTGTATGTATGTATGTATATATACAATGTACATACATACATACATACATACAATGGAAAACTACTATGTATATATACACATCTTCCTTTTCCATTCATCAGTTGATAGACATTTGGGCTCTTTCCATAATTTGGCTGTTGTTGATAGCACTGCTATAAACATTGGGGTGCATATGCCCCTTCAAATCAGCACTCCTGTATCCCTTGGATAAATTCCTACTAGTGCAACTTCTGGGTCATAAGGTAAATCTATTTTTAAATTTTTAAGGAACCCTCCACACTGTTTTCCAGAATGGCTGCATCAGTTTATATCCCACCAACAGTGCGAGAAGGTTCCTCTTTCTCCACATCCTTGCCAACACCTGTTGTTTCCTCAGTTTTTAGTTTTAGCTACTCTGGTGTAAGGTGGTATCTCAATGTGGTTTTGATTTGTATTTCCCTGATCATGAGCGATGTTGAGCATCTTTTCACGTGTCTGTTGGCCATCTGGATGTCTTCTTTGGAAAAGTGTCTATTCACGTATTCTGCCCATTTCTTCACTAGATTATTTGTTTTTTTTGGGTGTTGACTTTGGTAAGGTCTTTATAGATTTTGGATACTAACCCTTTATCCAATTTGTAATTTGCAAATATCTTCTCCCATTCCATCAGTTGTCTTTTGGTTTTATTGTTTCCTTTCCTGTGAAGAAGCTTTTTTTGATGAGGTCCAAATAGTTCATTTTTGCTTTTATTTCCCTTGCCTTCGGAGACACGTCAAGTAAGAAGTTGCTATGTCTGAGGTCAAAGAGGTTGCAGCCTGTTTTCTCCTGTAGGATTTTGATGGTTTCTTGTCTGACATTTAGGTTTTCATCCATTTTGAAGTTATTTTTGTGTATGGTGTAAGAACGTAGTCCAGTTTCATTCTTCTGCATGATGCTGTCCAGTTCTCCCAGCAACATTTGCTAAAGAGACTGTCTTTTTTCCGTTGGATACTCTTTCCTGCTTTGTCGAAGATTAGTTGGCCATATATTTGTGGGTCCATTTCTGGGTTCTCTATTCTATTCCATTAATCTATGTGTCTGTTTTTGTGCCAATACCATACTGTCTTGATGACTACAGCTTTGTAATACAGGCTACAGTCTGGGATTGTGATGTCTCCAGCTTTGGTTTCATTTCAACATTACTTTGGTTATTCAGGGTCTTTGTGGTTCCATATAAATTTTAGGAGTGTTTGTTCTAGTTCCGTAAGGAATGCTGGTGCTATTTTGATTGAGATTGTATTGAATGTGTAGATTGCTTTGGGTAGTATCGACATTTTAACAATATTTATCCTTCCAATCCATGAGCATTGAGTGTTTCCCCATTTCTTTGTATCTTCTTTAATTTCTTTCATAAGCTTTCTATAGTTTTCAGCATATAGATCCCTTACCTCCATGGCTAGTTTATTCTTAGGTATTTTATGGTTCTTGGTGCAATTGTAAATGGGACCAGTGCCTTGATACCTCTTTCTGTTTCTTCACTATTGGTGTATGGAAATGCAACAGATTTCTGTACATTGATTTTACATCCTGTGACTTTGCTGAATTCATGGATCAGCTCTAGCAGTTTTTTTTGTTGTTGTTGTTGTTGTTGTTGTTTTGTAGAGTCTTTCAGGTTTTCCATGTAGAGTATCATGTCATCTGTGAAGAGTGAAAGTTTGAATTCTTTGCAAATTTGGATGCCTTTTATTTCATTTTGTTGTCTGATTGCTGATGCTGTGACTTCCAATACCATGTTAAACAACAGTGGTGAGAGTGGACATCCCTGTTGTGTTCCTGATCTCAGGGGGAAAGCTCTCAGTTTTTCCACATTGAGGATGATATTAGCTATGGGTCTTTCATATATGGCTTTTGGATGTTAAGGTATGTTCTTTTTATCCCAACTTTCTTGAGGGTTTTATTAAGAAAGGCTGCTGTATTTTGTCAAATGCTTTTTCTTCATCTATTGACAGAATCATATTCCTCTTATCCTTTCTTCTATTAATGTTGGTTGATTTGCAAATATTGAACCAGCCCTGTATCCCAGGAATGAATCCTACTTGATCATGGTGAATAATTCTTTTAATATACTGTTGAATTTGATTTGCTAGTATCTTGTTGGGAATTTTTGCATCGATGTTCATCAGGGATATTGGCTTGTAATTCTCCTTTTTAGTGGGGGCTTTGTCTGATTTTGGAATCAAAGTAATGCTGGCTTCATAGAATGAGTCCAGAAGCTTTCCTTCAGTTTCTATTTTTTGGAACAGCTTGAGAAGAATAGGTATTAACTCTGCTTTAAATGTCTGGTAGAATTCCCCTGGTAAGCCCTCTGGCCAGGAGTCTTATTTGTTGAGAGATTTTTGAAAACTGATTCAATTTCTTCACTAGTTATGGGTCTGTTCAAATTTTCTATTTCTTCCCATTTGAGTTTTTGTAGTATGTGGGTGCCTAGGAATTTGTCCACTTCTTCCATATTGTGCAGTTTATTGGCACAATATTTTTAATAGTATTCTGTAATAATTGTTGTATTTCTATGGTGCTGGTTGTGATATCTCCTCTTTCATTGGTGATTTTATTTATTTGGATCCTCTCTCTTTTCTTTTTGAGAAGTCTGGCTAGGGGGTTATTAATTTGGTTTATTCTTTAAAATAACCAGTTCTTGGATTCATCAGTCTGTTCTATTGGTTTGTTGTTGTTTGTTTGTTTGTGTGTGTGTGTGTTTTTTTTTTATTCTATATTATTTATGCTCTAATCTTTATTATTTCTCTTCTTCTTCTGGCTTTGGCCTTTCTTCACTGCTGCCTTTCTAGTTCCTTTTGGTATGGGGTTAGGTTGTTTATTTGGGACTTTTCTTGATTCTTGGGCTAGGCCTGAATTGCAATGTATTTTTCCCTTAGGACTGCCTTTGCTGCATCCCAAAGGGTTTGTACTGTTATGTTTTCATTTTAATTTGCTTCCATATAATTTTTAATTTCTTCTTTAATTTCCTGGTTGGCCCATTCATTCTTTAGGAGAATTTTCTTTAATCTCCATGTATTTGGGGGCTTTCCAAATATTTTCTCATGGTTTATTTTAAGTTCCATAGCATTGTAATCTGAAAATATGCATGGTATGATCTCAATCCTTTTATACTTATTGAGAGCTCTTTTGTGACCCAGTATGTGATCTATTTTGGAGAAGGTTCCATGTGCACTCAAGAAGAATGTGTATTCTGCTGCTTTAGAATGAAAAGTTCTGAATATACGTGTTAAGTCCAACTGGTCCAATACGTCATTCAGAGACATTGTTTTCTTACTGATTTCTGCCTACATGATCTGTCCATTGTTGTACATGGAGTATTAAAGTCCCATACAATCATGGTATTATTATCTATACATTTATTTATGTTTATGATTAATTGATTTATATATTGGGTGTGCCATGTTGGGGGCATAAACATTTACAATTGTTAGCTCTTCTTGATGGAAAGACCACTCAATTATGATATATAATGCTCTTCTTCATCTCTTGTTACAGTCTTTGTTTTGAAATCTAATTTGTCTGATATAAGTATGGCTACTCCAGCTTTTTTTGTTGTTTTTTGTTTTTGTTTTTGTTTTACTTCCAGTGGCATGACAGATGGTTTTCCATCCCCTCACTTTCAATCTGCATGTGTCCTCAGGTCTAAAATGAGTCTCTTGGGGGCACCTGGGTGGCTCAGTCGGTTAAGCAGCCGACTTCGGCTCAGGTCATGGTCTCGCGGTCCGTGGGTTCGTGCCCCACATCGGGCTCTGTGTGGACAGCTCAGAGCCTGGAGCCTGTTTCAGATTCTGTGTCTCCCTCTCTCTGACCCTCCCCCGTTCATGCTGTGTCTCTCTCTGTCTCAAAAATAAATAAACGTTAAAAAAAATTAAAAAAAAATAAAATGAGTCTCTTGTATGGCAGCATTTAGATGGATCTTGTTTTGTTTTGTTTTGTTTTGTTTTGTTTGTTGATACATTCTGATACCCTATGTCTTTTGATTGGGGCATTTAATCCATTTACATTCAGAGTGATTATTGAATAGGGACTTAGAGTCATTGTGTTATCTGTAGTTTTGGCTTTTTTTGGTTTTTGGTTTTTTTGCTTGTGTTGATATATCTAGTGCTTTGTAGTCTTTGCTGCTTTCCACTCACAGAATCCCTTTAGGATCTCCTGCAGGGCTGGTTTAGTGGTCATGAACTCCTTTGGCTTTGTTTGTCTGGGAAAGCATTTATTTCTCTTTCTATTCTGAATGACAGCTTTGCTGGATAAAGAATTCTTGGCTGCATATTTTTCCCATTCAGCACATTGAATATTTCCTGCCACTCCCTTCTGGCCTGCTAAATGTCAGTGAACAGGTCTGCTACCACCATTATGTGTCTACCCTTGTAGGCTAAGGACCATTTTTCCCTAGCTGCTTGCAGAATTATCTGTTTATATTTGTATTTTGTCAGCTTCAGTATGATATGTCATGATGTTGACCTGTTTTTGTTGATTTTGAAAGGAGTTCTCTGTGCCTTTTGGATTTGGATGTCTGCTTCCTTCCCCAGATTATTGAAATTCTCAGCTATAATTTATTCAAATAAACCTTTTGCTCTTTTCTCTCTCTTCTTCTTCTGGAACTCCTATGATATGGATATTATTTCATTTGATTGAATCACTTAGATCTCTCATTCTCCCTAAATGGTCTAGTAATTTCCTTTTTCTCTTTTTTTTCAGCTTCATCATTTTCCATAATTTTATCTCCTATTTCACTTATTCTCTCCTCTTTTTCTTCCATCTTGGCTGTCACTGTATCTAGTCTATTTTACATCTCATTTACAGCATTTCTTAATTCATTGTGACTATTTCTTAGGTCTTTGATCTCTGTATCAATAGATTATCTGTTGTCTTTTATGCTTTTTTCAAGCCCAGCTATTAGTCTTATGTCTGTTATTCTAGATTCTTGTTCAGATATATTGGGGTTTTTTTTTGATTTTTTTTAATGTTTATTTATTTTTGAGACAGAGAAAGACACAGCATGAACGGGGGAGGGTCAGAGAGAGGGAGACACAGAATCTGAAACAGGCTCCAGGCTCTGAGCTGTCAGCACAGAGCCCGACGCGGGGCTTGAACTCACGGACTGCGAGATCATGACCTGAGCCGAAGTCGGCGGCTTAACCAACTGAGCCACCCAGGCGCCCCCAGATATATTGTTTATATATGTTTTGAGCAATTCTCTGTCAGTGATTTCTTCCTGGATTTTCTTTTGAGGATAATTCTCCTGTTTCATCATTTTGGCTAGGTTTCTGTCTTTTATCTGCTTTAATAGCTTGTTATGTGTCTTGCACCTGCCAGTACTACTATATTAAAAGGATCATACACTGTCCAGGGCCTGGTACTTCAGGAAGTGTTTTTGGAGTGTTTTATGTGCACTCTGTTGGTGCATATTTGGCTGCTCTATCCCACTGGTCAGTCCTCTACAAAGCCTCTCCTTGCTTGTAATGGTGGATTGTTTGGATCTCCCACCACATGTGCTTTGATTTGTTTGTTGAGGAACCCTGGGGAAAAAAAAAAGGGCAGGGAGCCTGATCCCACACAAAGAGAAAAACAAAAGGGGCAAAACAAAGACCAAGCAGGGAATCAAAGGAACTCTAAGGCTTAATCCAGAGAGAAAGAAAGAAAAATAAAGAAGGAAGAGATATAGAAAAGGTGTAAAAAGAATAGAGTAAAAATGCCTGATTAAACAAACAAGCAAAACAGACAAAAAAATACATATATATGGTAAGAATTGACCAGTAATCAAGTCATAAACTATGAGTCTGATTTCAAAGGAAAAAATAAAAAGAAGAGGGTAGAAAGAAAAGAGAAGAAAAGAGGGAGAGGAAAAAAAGAGAAAAAGATTAACACAAAACCACAGGACAGTTGTCTATTGTTGCCTGGGACTGGTGGCTGTGCTGGTCTGGAAGAGGAGTCATCTGGTTTGGTCAGTGTCAATCTCACTCCAGTAGATAAGCAGTTACTAGGCAAGGAAGGGCAGGTTTTGGTGTAAGCAAGTCCACCTCCACCGGGGGCTGCTATCCTCTTCACTGAAGCCCCACTGTGTTGGTGATGGGGAGAAAAATGGTGACACCCCATTCTCTCCTCCCCCTTGAGCGGGTGTCTCAAACCATGCTATTCAGGCCGTCCTCACAGAGTAGAGCTTGTTCTGCTCCACAGTCTCCCTCACCTCCTAGGCATTTGGTTGGGATTCAAAACTGGAGGTCTTAAGGGGCCCAGCACCATGCAGATTCTGTTCTGGTGTAGTGCCACTCAGCCCTGCCAATAAAGGGCCTTTGGCTGGTGTCTGAACAGTCTTTTGTCCTGGGGGAGGGAGGGCAATAAACCCTCTTCCCATAGTACTGGAGGGAGGGGACTGTTCTCTCCCAGTGTGCCCCTGAGACTGCTACCATGCCCAGGGGCTAGCTCCTTCCCACCAAGGCACAGTGCACATGGCCAGGCTTGGTTCTGGAGAAAGTCATGCACTTTTGAAAATTCCAATCTTCAGCTCCTAAAGCTGTTTGCAAAGTAGAAACTGGCACTTGCCGTATTTCCCATTCCCCAGTCTGTGGTCTGGAAAGGTGTTTGTCTTGTACTAACTCAATACTGCAATCCACAGCCTCTCTTTTTCTCCTTTTTGTCTCTCCACAGAAGGGGTCCCCTCTCCTCCATGCCTATACTGTTTTATCTCCCACAACTCATATACCTGCACCTCTGTCCTACCAAGCTATCTCCCTCCACCTGTGGAAATCGTTCTGTCACTCTGCAGATTGATTTCCTGGGTGTTTCAAGAGTTCTGACTTCAATATAGCTGTGTTTGAGGGACAAGGGAAATCCCAGTACCCCCTACTCCTCTGCCATCTTAACTCTTCTGACCATATACTTATTTTCTTAAATGTCCAAGGAACCAAGCACTTATTATATACATGCACCTGAACACACACACATAAAAAAAAAAAAAAAAGACCACTTGGGAAAGAATTAAAAAAAAAAAATCCAAACAAGAAACACAATGTCAGAATGGAGATAAGCCCCATATGTTATCTCATCTAATATAAATGGGCCTATCTCCCTAATTAAACACTGAACCAAAAAGCAGAGCCCAGTTATTTATATAAACAAGCATCATAATCTAAGCAGCATGATTCAAAAAAGTTGAAAATGAAAGTAAGTGGAAGTACCCCAAGAAAATGCATATTTAAGTAAAGCGGAGGCAGAAATCCTGTTTTTAAATAATTTTTAAGTTTATTTTACTTACTTAGAGAGAGAGAGAGCACAGGATGGGCAGAGAGAGAGGGAGGGAGAGAGAAAGAGAGAGAGAGTCCCAAGCAGGCTCTTCACTGTCAACACAGAAACCAAGGAGGGGCTTGAACTCACGAACCATGAGATCATGACCTGAGCCAGTATCAAGAGTCAGATGCTTAATCAACAAAGCCACCCAGGTGCCCCAAGGCAGCAATCTTAATATCAGAGTAGGTACAATAGCTAATTCAGTTCCTAATGAATATTAAATGTGAGTAGAATTCTGTCTCCTATAACAAGATTTATGGTAATAAACATAGAGACTTTTGACATGAAGATAAACTATAGGAATATATAACCTAGAAACTGATGCTTGTACATGTGAAAGCTTAATTTAAAGCTGAGCAGCCACCAAAATTTATTGAATGACTGATTCTGTAATAGATTTTTATTAAAATGCATTATTAAAATTATTAATTTTATTAAATGTGTATTTAATTACATGCAATTAACTATTTTTTATAATACATAAATATAAAAGGCAAATCTATAAACTTTATGAAGCAAATGTAAAAAATATATATAGAATCAGGTTGGGAAAATATGTTCTTTCACTGAGTGAGAAGAGTTTAAGCTATGAAAATGAATTTGTAAATTTAACTACCTTCTGGAAGAGATGAAGATAATGGTTATTGGGCTTCTCTCACACTGTACAATTGAATTTTTTTCTGGAGTAATAAAACACTTATGTCATAGAAAACCCACCACCATGCCGTGTCATTCCTTGTCCTACACCTTCCTCAGTATATTGCCAGATGGAGTGTAGGCATGGCCAGTGTTTGTTCTGCATGACAAGTGTATCACATGCACACAATTAAATTAAGGTGTCAAGTAGGTTCTCATGTTTCTGACTTCCAGGCCTTTTCTTCTTATCTCCAAAAGAAGTAAGAATTTAGGAAATGTCTTTGGAAGGAAACTGATAAATATGTTCTCATATGTTATTTTATAGAAAAAAGAAGAAAACGTGTAAGATGCTTTCCTAACACTGTACTGTTTTATGATTTTGTACATTAATTCTTTTCCCCCCAAAGTGAGATTTACACTTATCTACTCTGTCCATTTCAGTTTTGGATTTTTCTGCTGTATCGCCTTCTTACTAGTCAGCACATAAGCTTAAAAAGCAACCTGCTTCCAAAGAGCATGGAGGTGCTATCAGGTATCAGATGAACAGTGTTTTGAAGCAGTAATGCACTTGATGTTCAAAAACTGATTGCAGTTTTGAGCCCTGGCTCAACATTTACCATCTGTGCAAAACTGGACAAGTTATATGCCTTGTCTTTGTCTCAGTTTCCTTACCTGCAAAATAAGTGATAATATAATTTAATTCACAGGTTGTCTTGAAGGTTCATAAAATACCTAGACCAGGTCTAAGATCAGTGTAAATGCTAGCTCGCTTTTACCATGAGCAGTAACTCACAAAATCATATGAGAGAATGGACTATAAATAATCTTAGAATACCTCTCTCAGGATGATCCATATTTCAATTACCATAAAAGCCACCCTGTTTTCTAAAATTGATTGACAAATCCACAGGCAAATGTTATTACTGATACAAATTGGTAATCCAAATGGCTTTTGAACCAAGAACACGAAATACACTTAATTTCCATGTCAATGTTTTTAGGGTAAAAGAGTTATGCATTCTTTATTTAATGTTTATTTATTTATTTTTAAGAGAAAGAGAGAGGGGGGAAAGGCAGAGAAAGAGGGAGACAGAAAATCCAAAGCAGGCTCCATGCTCTCAGTGCAGAGCCCGATATGGCCCCCAGGTACCCCAAGCCATATTTTAGAAAAGGATGGCTTAGGCAAATCTCACTCTAAAACTATTTCTATATAAATAGAATGTGAGCTGTACAAGTTCAGCAAAATCTATAACACATCAAAAATCTAATCATACTTTAAACTTTAGGATCCAATATTACAAGACATATTATAGTATTCTCTAACCTAGCCTGTAAAATCCTGGGGGACAGTTTGAATATGTTTTGTACCTGTCCATTTTCCAGATACAGGGATAGACCTATCTTAAAAGATCTCTAATAAATATGATTTGATTCTTATCAAAAGGTTCTCCTGTAGAAATTCTTTCCCAATGTTCTAACTCTATTTGGAATTACTACTACTCCTACTTACTGATTTTGATTGAGACAGAAAATATAAAATAAAAGATTATCACCACAAAAGATTATAAACTCTGACTGGAATTAGTGTACCACATAATCATTCACCCACCTATGTCTGAAAGACTAAGCATAGGAAATTAGGTTTTGCTGCAAGTGAAATGGGGAAGAAAATATTCTACTTGGCTAGGAACTATACTACAGATTATGTTATAGTTTAGGAGACACAAAATTAACAAAACGTGTGGAGATATTTAGGCAGGGAGTAAATAAAGGGGGATGGTTTGGGGAAGTAGCGCTGAGTGAAGCTAGAAATACAGGGTTATAGAGCATAGAAAGAACAGTGGAATGGAGAGGAGACACGGTGAGTTTTCAGAGGGAGCAAGAGAATCAGAAGAAGTCAGAGGATTTCTCAAAATTATTATAACTGTTGACTACAAAGATGGACATAAGCCACACAGATTAATACTTATTGGTTTTCAGAGCTTTCACAAAATTATGTAGATTGACCTTAGTATCAATTATGATCAGTGTCATTAAGACTGACAAGAGAGGCACTATTACTCAGAGCAGCTGTTCTCAACATTGACTTCATATTATAATCATCTGGGAACATTTATATCTTAACATTTTCAAGGGAAGTAACTTTCTTGGGATAAGAAGAAATAACTACTTCTTTAATAAATTGTTTTTATTAAATTGTGACATACTTTTCAGAGGTAGGTGAAATGTTGGTTAATTTTATTTTTGCTTTTATTTTTTTGAGTAGAGTTGACACATGGTGTTAGTTTCAGTACACAACAACTCTATACATTAATCTATGCTCACAAGTCACCTGTCACCATGCAACTCTATTACAGGACCACTGACTATATTCCCTATATTGTACATTTTGTTCCCATGACTTACTTATTCCATAACTGGAAACCTGTATCTCCCACTGCCTTTCACACATTCTGCCTGTTTCCCTCTATCTCCCTCCCCTCTAGCAACCATCAGTTTGTTTTCTGTATTTATAGGTATCATTCTGCTTTTTGTTTATTCACTCTTTGGTTCATTTCACATAAAATAAACACATCTATGTAACATCTACACAGATCTAGAAGGGAATAGCACTGCCAACCCAAAACCTCAGTCAAGCTCTCTATCTCTACCCTCTTCTCTTCATCATCCAATGGTTACCAATATAATGACTTCTTATACTATATTAAATATTCTTATACCACTTTTAACTTTGTAAAAGTGGAATCACCTAGCATACATTTTTTGTGGTCTGGCCATTTTTGCTCAAAAGAATGTTTATGAGATTCATTTTATTGTTAGCAATAAGTGTATTTTTGTGCTCTATAATATGCCATTGTGCAAATATTTCACAACTTTCATCCATTTTTCTCTTGATGGACATTTAGGTAGTTTTCAATCTAGGATTATTAGGAATATTGCTTGCATGCATGGTCTTTCTTGGGCATATGAATGTATTTTTGTGTAAATGCGACTAGAAGTGGTATTGCTGAGGTAAATACTACTAGGCAAATTTCCAAATTAGTAGGAACAATTTAGACCTCTAAGCTAATCATTCCAATTTCTCTTCATTATCACCAATACTAGATATAGTAAAATAATTTAATATTCTGACTAGTGCATAGCGTTTTCTCACTGTGGTTTTAGTTTGCATATGTATTTCTAGGATGACTAATGATATTGAGTACTTTTTTATTTTTCATGGTCATTAAATAAATTCTTTATTTAAGCACTGAATCAAGTTTCATTCCCAAATTATTTCCGCTGACGTGTAGGAAATCTGTATATATGCTAAACACGAATCCTGTTTGCTGTATGTTTTGCAGATGTTGTGCCTTTTCACTCAGCTGGTCTTTTGATGAACATAAATTCTTATTTTATTTTATTTTATTTTATTTATTTTTTATTTTATTTTTAGTTTTTTAAAAATGTTTATTTGTTCTTGAGAGACAGAGAGACAGAGCACGAGTGGAGGAGGGGCAGAGAGAGAGAGAGAGAGAGGGAGACACAGAATCTGAAGCAGGCTCCAGGCTCTGAGCAGTCAGCACAGACAGCACAGTCTATATTTGGAAGCTCCGTTCTTATGACTGGTCTGCTTTGCAACTTTTACACAATTATCACACTATCACTGTAACTGTATGATAAAGCTTGATATCCAATAGAGTGATTCCTCTTACCTTATTCTTCAAAATTGCCTTGCATATTCATAAACTTGGAGTCAGCATGTCAATTATGATAAAAAGAAACATGCTGAAATATTGGTTAGGATTTTATTAGTTTTATAGATCAGTTTAGGAGGAATTGACTTTATCACCATATTGAGTCTTCCACACTATAAATATTACACATTCTTTCACTTATTTAAGTAATCTTTAGCTTCTCTTAATAGTGTTTCATAGTTTTAGGTGTAAGTGTTGTTTACAACAGATTCGTTTTTACTCAATTTTTTGATATTGTGAATATCTTTGAGATTAATTTTTTAAATTATTTATGCTAATCTAAATAGATTTTTGTTTTAGACTAAATCTAGCAGTCTTAGTTTGCTTATGTTTTTAATTTTTTTTAATGTATACTTTTGAGAGAGAAACAGAGCATGAGTGGGAGAGGGGCAGAGAGAGAGAATCAGACGCTAGGCTCTGAGCTGTCAGCACAGAGCCTGATGTGGGACTTGAACTTATGAACTGTGAGATCGTGATCTGAGCTAAGTTGGATGCTTAACCGACTGAGCCACCCAGGCACCCCATCAGCAGTCTTATTAAGCTATAAATTCTATATATCTGTGGATAATTTAGATTTTATTCATACACATTTATGTTATAGGTGAATATGATATTTCTTGCTTTCTGGTCTTTCATACTTTTTATTCCTTTCCTTTGATTTAGTAAATTAGTTAGTAGCCCCCTGTATTGCAGAGTAGAAATGAAGAAGCTGGCATTATTGTCTCATTTCTAAACTAAGGTAACAACATTTTTTTATAATACCCTTTACTTCACCAAATTAGAAAGTTCTTTTATGTTTCAAAGTTACTAAAACTTTCTTTTATCATGAATGGATTTTAAATTTTATCAAAGACTTTTTATTCTAAATATGCTATCATGATTTTTCTCATTTAGTATGTTAATGTGGATAATGACATTGATTTTCAAATGTTAAACCAAACTTTCATCCCAAGAATAAATTAATCTTAGCTGTGATGTGTATTATATATTGTATTCTTACAATAAAGAAAAGTTACTAAGAAAACTTTAAAGAAGAGAAAATATATTTAAACTACTGAACTGTATTTACCTAAAAAATCTATGTATAAGTGGGCTCACACAGTCCAAACCTGTGCTCTTCAAGGGTCAACTATACACTGGACAAGAGCTCAGGAGACATGAACAAATTAGTTGTGTAGTTAGAGGATGAGGTTAACTTGGAATAAACCTGAAACTGTCACAGGAAAGGATCCAGTGTCTACATGGATCTTAGATGTGTGTGTGTGTGTGTGTGTGTGTGTGTGTGTGTGTGTAAGAGAGAGACACAGAGAGAGAAAGAGAGGGAGCAAAAGGCAGAAATAGATAAAGTGTTCCAACAACAACAAAGAAGAAACTATAAAAGGAAAAAAAAAGATGTCTTAAGAGACTTTGTCTTTTAAAACCTATGCCAAACTGTGTGATATATACAATGTGCACCTGAAATATGAACACTTTGCACCTGAAACAAATTATTATTATTCTGGAATAAAAAAAATTGTGTACAGAACAAGGTTCTGAATATGTTGTGTTGTAGAAGATATTTTACCTTGTAGAAGAAGATGAAAGAATTGAATTTAATTGAAAGGAAGAATTAAAAGATATTACCTTAAATTTATGCAGTATATTGTTAAACCAAAATTAAATACTCACTAATAAAGCTGTTTGATTTTTGATCTGCTTTTATTAAGGTTAAAATGTTTTGGAGACTTTGAACATATTTTTATATTCTGGATGATTTCAGAAAAATAAATTATTCAAAGCAGATATTGATGAGAACCTCTGGCAGCTTGAGGGTATCCTATATTTCCAGTAGGTAATTTCTATTTATTTGACTTGTCTTTATGAAATATTTAACAGATCTACCATAGTTATTCTCAGTTTCTCTGTTTCCAAGCAGCTGGAGTTATATCTCACTATTTGAAAAGAGGTTGTGTTGATGGCATGCATGTCTTAATAACAAATTTATCACTTGTCATATTTTACCCAACATGAGAACATTTATGAAAGACAAGAATCCTAATTCCTTAGCTTTTTTGACATGAACCCCAAGATTTAGAAAAGTTGAAGGATGAGAATTTTTAGAGCGCATCAGATTACTTCTCTATCTACCAAACCAGAGAGTAGTTAATACTATTTGGATTATTTGGAAAGTGATTATAGAAAACACAAAGTTGTACGCTTACACACACACGCAGTGAACTAGTAGGAAAGAAATATGGTTTCACTTATCAAGATTAACTTTTCAAAAATTTTTTAACATTTATTTATTTTTGAAACAGAGACAGAGCATGAACGGGGGAGGGTCAGAGAGAGAGGGAGACACAGAATCTGAAACAGGCTCCAGGCTCTGAGCTGTCAGCACAGAGCCCGATGCCGGGCTTGAAATCACGGACCGCGAGATCATGACCTGAGCTGAAGTCGAACGCTTAACCCACTGAGCCACCCAGTCGCCCCAAGATTAACTTTTTAAATATTTACTTCTTAAAGCAATTAAGCCTTTAAATACTTTCATTATTAACATTTTCCTGTCATAATGTGATAAGAGATTGCTTATTACAACACGTTGGGAGCTCTTTTTTATTATTGGCGGGTGGCAGAGAAAAGTTTTGCGTATGTTTTGTTTAGAGTTTAGCAGACATTTCTTTAACCTTGGTTTATCGAGTGCTCAAGAAGGTCCTGGTTGTGTGAAGCTGAGGGAAGGTATGATTTCTTGTTGCAGTTTTCTACACTCCATTTCTCTGGTCCTATCTAGTCAACCTGGTTCACAAAGTTTTAAAATGAGACCTGGAAAAATTCTCAGTGCGTTCCCTTTTCTTTGTTTTTGCCTTACCCACCCCCCCCCATTACATCATCAGACACTGGTGATTGCTATCAAAGTCATCAAAAAGAACAGGTTCTTAAACACCAGAGGTCAAAATATGACAGGTTTTTACTTCTAAGAAAGTTTTCCCTCCAAACATATTATCTCTAAGTAATTTGTGTGATATAAAGATCAGTGAAAACTTCAGCCAGGCAAAGTTGTAAAAGCATGTTATATAATATGAATTAACATTAGCAGTATCTTAATTAAGCTAAAAGGAGGTTTTAACAAGGTTAACCACAAACACCTTAATTATATATATTTTTTCCTGTAGCTCAGAAAAACTTGAAGAGAATAATTTTTAAAGACCCAAATAATGTCATAACTAATGATTAGATAAAGTCAATATCTACCAGTGTTGAGAAAGTCAATAAACCATTAGCAACAATAAAACATATTAATAATAGAGTCTGTGGTATGAAAATTAAAAAAAAAAGTTTAACTCTGTATCCCCTCACATCACTTTTTATGAAATACTAATTGATGAAAAACCAAAGCTTGAAAATAGCAGCTTATTTTGATTGCAATTTAAGATAAACTCTTTAAACTGATTTTTATATATATTCCTGATTCTTATATGCACTTACTATTGACAGTAGAACTCTTTATTACAATCTAAAGACTGTAATCTCTATGTATTTATTCCTAGGCTGTACATTATAAAAAACTAATCAAAGATGTATTTATCCTTTTATTTTTATCTTAATTTTTCACATGTTTTTCTCTTTCTGAATTGAAAGGTTACTTTTGGTTGCCTGGACAATATACTCCTCTTAATTTAAATTGAACTCACATATGTGACCAATAATAACCAATAATAATAACTAGTAGCAAGATGTCCTGATTAAACCTAAAAACAGACAATAAACAAGGGCTTATTTTAGTCCTATCATAAAACACAAGTCAATTCAGAGCATTCAGGGAACTCTGTTTCCACGTGCTTTAATAAAGAACAGAACATGAAATTTGCCATTCAATGGTGGTCCTTACTCTTCGTCTTGAGAGCAATAAAGGTCTATCATATCTCCGAAAGAGAATGTAGAAAAAGCAGAGATGGTTGAGATATTAATAGTTATTCTCAGTGCACAGACAAGTTCGAGAAAGGCACATAGAAGAGACAAAAATACTTTTTTTTAAATGGTAAATATTCTACCAAAAAAATACACCTGGTTCTCTAACCTAAACACACACATGTGCATACATGGCCTACACAGGCAGGGTGTGCTGAAGCTGTCTGGATGATCTACTAGACCTGATTGTGAAGTGCACGGACATTGTACACACTGGTTGCTAAACTCTTGATAGTTCAAAATTGGTCCTGGTGAGAGTATTTATGACATAGAAATTGCCAAATGCTACATAACACATTTTTTTTTTTGATAAGCCATTTTAACAATACACCGCTGCCTACAAGGCCTTCATTTCCTTGTTTGTTTGTTTGTTTGTTTGTTTTTTGTTGTTGTTGTTGTTCTTTACTCCTTGTTCTTTAATCTTTTTGTTTCTTGGGGAAGCCAAGCAAAGTAACTTACTCATTTTCTCCCCGTATATATTCACTTCTTCACAGAGACAAGTAGACTATATGTTTATTCATCCTCTTCACATCCCACCCCAACAGAGAAGACTCTTCCAACAGGAGGTGAATCAATGGTACTTTAACATTTGCCAAATATATACAAAACAGAAAAACTGGCAAGCATGTGCAGATACTTTGGCCACAAAGGGTCTTCTCCAACTTGGCATAAGCTATATGATAAGGAGTAGAAAATCTTGGAAAGAAAGAAGAAAATTCTTTTTGACTATACAGTCCTATTAAGGCTCTCTATAGATCCCAATGGAAAAGAAAAAAAAAAAAAGAGCGGGGCTAAATATGAGATCCAACTTCTTCTCCCCTTTCTCCTACTGGCTCAGCTAGTGATTCTAACAGATTCTGCAGCAACAGGTGATAATATAAATAGCTGGGGTTGTAAAAATCCAACTCTACCTGGGTGAAATAATCAGGGTGCAGACATCAGTTAGAAGCCACCTGGGCTTTTTAGTGCTTCAGACTATTTCTAAGGATCACTGACCAGAGGAACAAGCATGATATAAAGTTAAATGATCAGTTGATGTTTTTACAACTACTAAGAATGTTTCCAGATACTACAATCAACTAAAAAGAAAACAACAACAACAAGAAGACTATCCTAACTGCTATTCCAATGCGCCAGATCTTTATTCCATCCAGTATCTGTGTAGTATTTGACATTACTAACATTGCCTCTCTTGAGAAAATTTCCCTCTTTGTCCTCAAAGGTACTCACGTTGTACTCCTTTACACCCATGTTGATGGTTCTTGTTCTCCTATATTAACTCTTGTTTATCCATCCAGTAAATTCTGCTCTGTTATGTGTTTACATCTGTGAACTTGACCTTAACAAACAATACAGCTAAAGGGCCTAGTGTCGTATCTTTTAAAAAAATTTTTTAATGTTTATTTATTTTTGAGACAGAGAGACAGAACATGAGTGGGGGAGGGGCAGTGAGGGAGGGAGACACAGAATCCCAGGCAGGCTCCAGGCTCTGAGCTGTCAGCACACAGCCTGACTCGGGGCTTGAACTCCTCAACTGCAAGATCATGACCTGCACTCAACCGACTGAGCCACCCTGTGTCTTTTACACAGTGGTAAATAGAGAAATGTCCTCTTCCCTCTGCTCCTTCCAAAACTAAAATACCCTTGTACGTTTTATTCTACACTTTCCTCCATCTCCATGAATAGTATTTTTTCACTTGTGATGAAAATAAGAAAGATCAGAGACATCTTTAATTTTCTCCCTTCTTCGCTCAAAACCTTCAATTTATTTTTACATTCTGCCAATTTTATAATCAATCCCCAAACTGAGTCACACCAATCAACCTCTGTTTTGAGGAAATATCCAGTGTTTCTTTCTTTGAATTCATTTACTTCACCTAATTAACATATTTATTTCTTAAAACAACCCTGTGTAGTAGGTACTAGTAATATACCCATTTTACAGAGAAGTAAACTGAGGCACAGGATGGTTAATTGACTTGCCCAGAACATAACTCGTCAGTATTTAAGCCAGGAGATGAACCCAGGCTCACCCTGATTCCATATCCCATGTTCTCCTTTGCTGTGCTTTCACTAGCAGATGAGAATCATATACAAAAGTAAACACATTAGTAAGTACAACAGCCAATGAAGGAGAAATTAATTGAAATTGATTTCAAGACCAGAAGGCCACTCAGAATACATTCATTTGTGAGCAGGGCACTGAGCCTCCGTCACTTTAATGGCAGATCATGGCCCTGTGGACCTCCTCCCTGTTCACTTTACGTTCCCCACTGACCCCCGACCCAACAGCAACCTCATTTGCTTTCATTTCTGCCAACATCTCACAGGGTGGTGGACACTTCCACACTCCTTGCAACTACTGAAGAATATGATTATATCAGATGGTATGACAACACCACTGGCAGCTTATGCAAGAATGTATGTTCCCTTAGCTTTATAACAAAATGCTACTGACTTAGTATTTCTTAACTCAGTGTGTTATCAGCAGATAATTGAAGATCACCCTAATATTCATACCATTTTATAGTCACATAGGAACCCTGACTCTCCCTCCCAAGGAAGTACTTCAAGCTTTATTATGTTTTGTGAACAAATGCCAGTTTTTTGACTGAATATTGCCTAAACCCCAAACACTTTGAAGTGAGATATTTTATTTTAGCTCTGGTAAATAGTAAGTAATAATATTCACACACACACATGCACACATGCATTTGCTAATGCATTTATTTTAGCTAGAATCCAAATTCTTTTCTTCTAATAAATCTCCCAAGGATTGCTAACCTTTTGTCCTTCTCTAGCTGCTGGAAGAAAAAGGAAAAGCAAAAATGTCCTCTAATGCTGATCTCTTAAGCTGTATAAACAGCAAATTGATTCATCTTTTATTTAATCACTACAAATCTAGCAGAATATTTTTAGAGAAGGGATAAAGGGACTATGTTTTGAGCTGATTAAATCTCTTCCTCCTCCCTCCCCATCACTTCACAAACCTCTCACCTATAATCAGTGCACTGATGAAATCATAGGTCCAGCATTAAGTACTTCACTAAATTAAAAGAAAAAAAAAATGATCTGAAAAATTCTTGAGTCATTAGTAGAAAAGAAAACAGGGAAATATGTTGTGCTTTAGGTAACCCTAAATCAGTGATAACTGATTTACAATATTTTTTGAAATGCCATAAACCTTTTTTATAACCCCAATGTATTGAAACTCTTCAAAGAGTATTATCTGAGGTCTCCTCACTCTTCTCCTGCCATTAACTTTCCCAAAAGGAAAATTTCATAAAAATTAAAAATGTAATCTTATTTAAAAAAATTTTTCAGTTTATTTATTTTGAGGAAGAGACAGAGCACAAGCAAGGGAGGGAAAGAGAGAGAGAGAGAGAGAGAGAGAGAGAGAGAATACAAAGCAGTCTCTATGCTTTCAGCACAGAACCTATTGTGGGGCTTGAACCCATGAACCATGAGAACATGACCTGAGTCCAAGAGTTGGACGCTTAACCGGCTGAGCCACCCACATGCCCCCCAAAATGTAATCTTATTGGAGAAAATGAAATATTTAATAAAACTTCTCTAAGGATTTATAGACAAGTGTGCCTCTATTACTTGTACATCGTCTATGGTTAAGATATGACCTTGAACCTCAGTATTTTTCAACTATAATATGGGGTAGTGAGCAATCACACTGACTTTAGGGTTCCTAGGAAAGCATTTAACATCACAGTGCCTGCATAATGAGTTTGCTATTTAGGCTACTAATTTAGCAAGAGGAGTATGAAGAAGTACATGAAAATAATCATCAAATGAGTTTATTGTGATAATTAAACAAGCTGACAGATTTAAAATCAGTAGGCTAATACCTGGTAATTAATAATTATTTAACCTAAATGAAGTTGATTATCCTCCGCCATTCCCCAATTAGAAAATAAAGGGTTATTCTCTCAAATGAACAAGTGGAATCTTCTTTCTAATTCACCTTGTATTTCCTAAGCCACTTGTCAGAAGTTATGTCCAAGGCCTTATTAGGCACTGAATTTCCTATTGGAAAAACTATGTCTTGATCACCTGTATATTCTTTCAGCTTGCAATAGCACTTGGAAGGCCTTTAACCTTCTAGTTTTTTTTTTATGTTTGGGAAATGTTTGAGATGAGGGCTGGGTTCCTGGAAAAAGGAGAGAGAGGGAAAATATGCACTATCAAAACTGGCTTAGCCTGAGGTGTTGGCATTCAAAATCAAACTTTATCTATTTTGTATTTTTTCAGTATGCAATTGATGGGGAGAGAGTGTGAGAGTGCTAGTGTATGCATGTGAAGAGAGGAGTGTGCATAGCATTTTTTTTTAAATAACCCATTGCATATTTGTGGTGCACTATTCATTGTGTTTCCTCTCTCTGAATCTGGAAACACAGTTAGTCTATAAATTGAGAGCCAAGCTACAAGTCTTCCTTGCAAAGTTTTTTGTCTTGTGTTCGTGTGTGTGTGTGTGTGTGTGTGTGTGTGTGTGTATGTGTATGTGTATGTATATATACATATATATATATTTTTTTTTTTTTAAGAGGCATTGTATTCAGACTTCCTCCCAGCTCAAAACAAAGGGAGCCAATATACTGACTGTACCCTTGCTACCCAGGAGGTTTCCAGAGAATGAACAGGACACAAATCTAATGCAATCAATTTTGATAACGTGACCAAAGCAAATAGAGAAAAAAAATTCAAACTGCACTGACTTGCATAGCGGTGCCTCAGGCCAAGACAAGACAGACCAATCAGAAATGACCTGGATTCCAAGACTGGAGGAAGAATGGAATCAAATAGCAAAAATAATCATGGCGTTTAGTGCAGTGATAAGTGGTTCTATTAGAGTGCATTGATCTACGCAGGGTACTCTTTTTCCAAAGGTAGCCAGTTATAAATCTTTCTTACAAAGCTCCTTATCAACTTCAAACTCCTATCACTTGGTAGAGGTTTTATGCAAGTGAACAGTGAGTGACACTTCATAGCACAGACTTTAAGGTTTTACATTAATATGCTTAAGATTTTTCACTTCCATATTCTCTGCACATTGTTCAATTTTCTTTTCCAACTGTAGTCAATACTTCTTCACATTGACTAAAACAACTATTGGCATGGATTTGACTGCTATAATTTATTAAAATTCACTTTAACATACAATACCGTATTCACCAGCACAATAATTCTGTGAAATAACAAGGTCTAGTATTTCTCTTCGAAACATTTAGATGAAAGACTGAAACTCAGATTACCAATTCATGTGAAATAACTCAGCCAACATTTGACATCTCTGCTCTTTACAGTCCTGTGTTCTTTCCAACTTCAGTTTTGTCCTCAGCGTTGGTCTAAACAATCATTTTACCTGTCCCGGTCACCTTCCTCCTTCATTCTCCATACCTACTGTATTAAAAATTCCTAACTTTCCTCAAACCTCAAAGATCTATCTCCTCCTCCACCTCAACAGAACAGATGGTCAATTACATAGAAAAATAAATAAATAAGCATCTCAGACATAAACAGCCTCATTGTCCCATTTCATCATCATTTACCTCCACCCACATGCTCATGTCTTTTCCATTGCAAGATAAGCTTACATCCATTTGATTAATCAGCTCGTCTGCTTGTTCCTCTAATTGTGTTCCCTTGTGCCAATTCTGAAGCCTTCTACCAAATGCTATTGTGTCTCTTGTCTGTCTCAGTTCGAGGCATGTACTTAGGAGGCTTTCTAAGGACTATTCTGAGGCTCAACCCCTGTGAGGCATGTAGCAAGCAAGATGAAACAGAAGTGAAACTTCAAAGCCATGGTGGCAAAGCCTCCACATATCCTGTAGGAGGCTCTGGAGCTGACGGCTTGTCAAAGTTGTCTCAAGCGAGGCAGAGGTGAACTCTGTAGCCCTTTATCAACCAGTCATGGAATGTGGGCTGTCCCACGGGAATGGGTGTAATCTTATAAGAAAGCTCCTTTCAGCCATCAACAAATCTGGGAAGGAAACTCAGTTCTGAGTTGTGGTAGTACCCTGGCACACAAGGGGACATACAACGCCCACTATACCCTTTGTCTCCCATTGAGATACATATTCTAATTCAAGCCACTCACATATCACAGAAAAAGAGGGGAAGGAACCTCCATTTTTTCTAAATATTATTCTAGTTGCAATACTCTTTCTCATTTCTTTTTAAAAAGTGGTCTCTTTTTATTTTAAGTTCATTTATTTTGAGAGAAAGAGTGCACACATGTGAAGGGAAGGAGGGAGGGTTGTGGAGGGAGAGAGGAAGGATCCCAAGCAGGCTCCTCGCTGTCCGCACAGAGCCCTCTGTGGGGCTCACGAACCATGAGATCATGACCTGAGCCAAAATCAGGAGCTGGATGCTTAACTGACTGAGCCACCCAGGCATCTCATCTCTCTCTTTTTTCTCAAACAGACTGTTTTCAGTGACTCTCCTTTCTGCTTTTTTCCCCCTTCCCATCTCTTAACTCTCAAAAAATCTTATTCTACGTGTTCTCCTAAATACTTTTACATATTATTACTGCAATAGCTATTAGCTATAGTCTGATGGCTCCCAAACCTATACCTTTAATATAGATTCCTCTGGAGGAGGCCCAAAGGTTCTAAAGTATTTGCCAATTGGGAAGCTCTCCCTGGACACTGCACAGACCTATAAACTCATAATGTCCCAAACTGAAATGGAAGCAGACACGGTCTGTCCCCCTAAGCAAAAGCAGCCAAATATCCAAGACTTAATACAATGTCGCCATTAACATCTTACTCATGATATACATCAATGTGTTGCATAAAAAAAAAACATAGGAATGTGTGAAACAAGGATATAGAGCTTCTACACAAATATATATACACATACGCACAATCAATATCAAGAATTAAGGGTGGGCTAGGGAGGTGTTTCATTCCCATTAGCATTCAATTATATAAGCGGATACGGTTTGGCCAGCCAACCAATTTTTCCTCCCACCCAATTCCATTGCTTAATACAAATTAAAAGTTCGTATCTGCTCATGCCATATGTCCTACCCAAAATGTTAGAGGACTGCTCTATACTCTCAGAAACCTAGGGATAAAGGCACCAACAACTTTTATCTGAAAATATAACCATCTTGGTCACTATGTAAGAGGAAAGAAGAGATAAGGGAACCATGCATTTTATTTTATTTTTTACCACCAAGCTATGGCAAATATCATTTGTATTCACATTTTATAATGGACATAGGCTAATAATCCCATTACTTACTCAATGGCAAGTGGTCTGAAAAGTGCAGTTTCCCATGTGCCTGAAAGGAGAAGAGAACCAGATATCAGTGTATGATTGTAATGTGCAGTAATATTTAGTAAATGTTACAAGTATTCATAAGGGATGACAATCTATATATTACTTTAGCTTTATTAGAAAACAGGATATAGAAAATAAAATAGTAAAAAGGAAGCTAAGCAGTGAGTCTCAAAAAAGCGTTATTATTTTTCTGTTATCTCCTACTTCTAAATCCTGCTCATGCCCTCTGTCTACAAGAAGAAATATTCCTATTAGCTGCTCATTTCTAAAGCATCAAAAATGAGAAAGTCTTTACAATGTTTATGTTGCTGTTGTTTGTTTTCATAGAGAATCAGTTGGGTAATGAATGACTCTTGGAGATAATTATTAAAAAATATGAATTTTTATTGCCCTAACTTGTGTATCTGTGTGAAAAAATTTTGCAACCATAATAAATCATGAAAATACTGTTCACAGTAACCCATTTTCTGCTGTGTGCAAAGAAAAACCAATGAATATAAATTCTGATTTTCTTGCTTATGTGAGTACATGCTTGGTAATGGACTTGTAAACAGGAGCTAAATTTCTTCTGATATTTTCACAACTGAGCAGAGTAATTCTTACATCATTTACCTTTTTGCAGTTTTACCCCATATAAGTCAATAAATTTTAAGATGAATGGGCCTCAATTCAATAAACCTCAAAGTCTAGTAGGATGGTTTTTTTTCCCCTTTCTCATAGTTTAATCTTAAATGCTTATCCATTATCATTGTCCTCAGCCAAAAATAAACATGTAAAAAGGTTGATTGTAGCAGCTCCATGAATACTCTAATGTTTCTATATTCTCAATGGCAACAGCCTTTTAATATCTGAAAATGTATCCCCCCCACCTTTTTTTATTCTTCCCTATCAGTGAACATTCATAGATCCCATAAGCTTATAATTTCTATACATATATTCTTGGTAAGTTTTATTCTATATGGTATGCAAATAGGAAATGAAATTTTTGAGTTATAAATCTGCTGCATAACATTGTAAGTAAACATTATAGTAATGAATTTTATGTCAACTGTAGACTTTATGATGCAAAGATCATTGCCTAAAATTATGCGAGGACTTTTATAATATTTAGATCTCATAAATAGGTGTTTTAGTGTCACAACCTAACTTACTAATATCGTATGCCCTTAGCTCAATGCCCCCTCGGGGGAAAAAATCATATCTGTGTGTTGACAACCCACTTATTTCTTCAAACAGAATACCTATTCTTTTGTTTGTTTTAATAATGTGAAATTCTAGCTAAATCCTAAAAGGCACATATCCAGTGTTTGGATTAGTTAGGTTGTTTTAAGATGTAAATAGTAAGTAATCAAAATAAAATGTGCATGAACAAGAAGGAAAGAATACTCTTTGTTGTAACTATAGGTGCGTGGTGCACACAGGCATGAAAAATTGGCTAAATGGTATCACCAAAGATCTGGTTTAATTCAGTCTCTCCGATCTCTTTCCTTGAGAATTTGCTTATTCTAGCATCACCTAATTTCACCATGTCAGTATGACTGTCAGCAAGTAGCTAGTCAACTGTATGTAGCAGTAAAGAATTCTTCCCTCGCTCTCTATAAGTATCTGCGCATACTTGTATACACCTCTATACATATCTAGACAGTGAGATATCCTCACGAGGAAGAAAGAGCAGATCTCTGATAATCTGTCTTCAAAGGCAAATAAGTCATCCGGCATCATGTCTTTAAAGGATTCAGTATACTCTTTTTTGTAAGGCCTATGAATAACTTGAGGCTATACTTCTGAAGATTTGTTTTTCTTCATTTTTTCACCTAGCATTCAAGCAAATATTTGGCTTAATTCTTGAAATACAGAATTTAAACCTAGGTACTTCCCTCCTTCATTCAAAAGTAGAACTAAGAAGGAAGTTTGTAGCAATACAGGCCTACTTCACGTGGCAAGAAAATTCTCATAAAAATTATCTAATTTTATACCTAAAAAAGCTAAGAAAAGAAAAATGAAGAAAACCCCAAACCAGTAGAAGGAATGAAAAAAAAATAAAAAAGAGGACAAATAAACAAAATAGAAACTAAAATAATAGAAGAGATGAAACCAGAAGTTGGTCCTTTGAAAAGATAAACAAAATTGATAAAACTTTAGCCATATTCATAAAAAAAGACTCAAATAAACAAAATCAGAAAGAAACCAGAAGAAATACCAACTGATATCACAGAAATACAAAGGATTGTAAGATATTATGAAAAATTATATGCCAATAAATTAGGCAGCCTTGACAAATGGATACATTTCTAGAAACATAATTTTCCAAAATTAAATCAGGAAGAAATAGAAAGAAAATGTGAACAATCAACATCAACAATGAAATTGAATCAGAAAAAAACAAAACCCCCTCAACACACAAAAGTCCAGGACCAGAACACTTTGCAGGTAAATTCTACCAAGTATTTAAGGAAGAGTTAATACCCAGTCTTATCAAATCATTGCAAAAAAATAGAATAGAAAGGAAAACTTCCAAATTCATTCTATGAGGGCAGCATTACCCTGATAACAAAACCAGGTAAAGACACTATAAAAAGAAAGAGAGAGAAAGAGAGAGAGAGAGAGAGAGAGAGAGAGAACTATAGGCCAATATCTCTGATGCACACAGATGCAAAAATCTTCAACAAAATATTAGCAAACCACATCCACAATACATTTAAAGAAATCATTCACCATGATCAAGTGGGATTTCTTCCTGGGATGCAAGGGTGGTTCACATTTGCAAATCAATCATGATGCATCACATCAAGAGAAAGGATAAAAACCATATGATCATTTCAACAGATGCAGAAATAGCATGGGACAGCGTACACTATCTATTCATGATAAAAACTATACCCAAAGTAAGTTTAGGGGGAATAAAGTTCAATACAATAAAGGCCATGTATGAAATACCCACAGTGAATATCATGCTCAATGGGGAAAAATGGAGAATTTTCCCCTAAGTTCAGGAACAAGACAAGAATGTCCACTCTCAACACTTTTATTCAATAAGCTACTAGAATTCCTAGCTACAGCAATCAAAGAAAAGAAATAAAAGGCATCAATATTGGTAAGAAAGAAGTAAAACTTTTACTATTTGCAGATGACAGCATACTATATATAGAAAACTCTAAAAGCTCCACCAAAAAAAATACATATATATATATATATATATATATATATATGAATGAACTGATAAATGAATTCAGTAAGATCTCAGGATACAAAATCAATATACAGAAATCCATTGCATTTTTATACCTAACAACGAAGTAGCAGAAAGAGAAATTAAGAAAACAATCCTGTTTACAATTGCACCAAAAGAATAAATTATCTATAAATAAACTTAATTAAGGAGGTGAGAAACTTGTACTCTGAAAACTATAAAACACTGATTAAAGAAATTAACAACACAAATGGAAAGATGTTTTATGCTCATGGACTGGAAGAACCAATATTGTTAAAATGTCTATACTACCCAAAGCAATCTATAGATTTAATGCAATCCCTATCAAAATACCAAGAGCATTTTTCACAGAACTAGAACACATAATCCTTTTTCTTTTTTTTTTTAATTTTTTTAACGTTTATTTATTTATTTATTTATTTATTTATTTAATTTTTTTTTTTCAACGTTTATTTATTTTTGGGACAGAGAGAGACAGAGCATGAACGGGGGAGGGGCAGAGAGAGACGGAGACACAGAATCGGAAACAGGCTCCAGGCTCTGAGCCATCAGCCCAGAGCCCGACGCGGGGCTCGAACTCACGGACCGCGAGATCGTGACCTGGCTGAAGTCGGACGCTTAACCGACTGCGCCACCCAGGCACCCCATAACGTTTATTTATTTTTGAGACAGAGAGAGACAGAGCATGAACAGGTGAGGGGCAGAGAGAGAGGGAGACACAGAATCTGAAACAGGCTCCAGGCTCTGAGCGGTCAGTACAGAGCCAACGCGGGGCTCGAACTCACGGACTGTGAGATCATGACCTGAGCCAAAGTCGGACGCTTAACCAACCGAGCCACCCAGGCTCCCCCACATAATCCTTTTTCATAAAATTATTTAAAAATCTTTATATGGGGCACCTGGGTGGATCAGTTGGTTGAGTGTCCAACTTGGGTCAGGTCACGATCTCACAGTTTGGGGGTTTGAGCCCTGCATTGGGCTCTGTGCTGACAGCTTGGAGCCTGGAGCCTGGTTTGGATTCTGTGTCTCCCTCTCTCTTTGTCCCTCTCCTGCTTGTGCTCTGTCTCTCTCTCAAAAATAAACAATTTTTTTAATAAATAAATAAATAAAATAAAATTTGTATGGAACAACAAAAGACCCCAAATAGCCAAATCAGTCTTGAAAAAGGAAAACAAAACCAGAGGTCTCACAATCCTAGATTTCAAGATATACTTTATAAAGTTAGTAATCAAAACAGTATGGTACTGACTCAAAAATAGATACATAGATCAATGAAATAGAATAAAGAGCCCAGAAATAAACTGACAACCATATGGTCAATTATTCTTCAACAACAACAACAAAAAAGAATATGCAATGGGGGAAAAATAGTCTTTTCAATAAGTGGTGTTGGGAAAACTGTATAGCTATATGCAAAAGAGTGACACTGGACCACTTTCTTATACCCTATACAACAATAAACTCCAAATGGATTAAAGACCTAAATGTGAGAGCTGAACCAAAAAAATAAAAAAATAAAAAAAATTCAATCCAATTAAAAAGGGCAGACATTTCTCCACTAACAGACTAACACTAACAGACATTTCTCCAAAGACATCCAGATGGCCAATAGACATATGAAAAGATGCCCAACAGCATTCATCATCATGGAAATTCATACCAAAATTATATAGAGATATTACCTTGCACATGTCAGAATGACTAAAATCAAAAACACGAGAAAGAAGAGTTGGTGAGGATGTGGAGAAAAAGGAACAGTCATACCCTGGTGGTGGGAATGCAAATGAGTACAGCCACTATGGAAGACAGTGTGGAGGTTCCTCAAAAAATGTAAAATAGAATTATCATATGATGCAGTAATTCCTCTACTGGGTATTTACCCAAAGAATACAAAAACACTAATTCGAAAAGATATGCACTCCTATGTTTATTGAAGCATTATTTACAATAGGAAAATTATGGAAGCAACCCAAGTGTCCATCAATAGATGAATGGATAAGAAAGATATTATACACATATACAATGGGATATTACTCAGTCATGAGAAAGAATGAAATCTTCCTATTTGCAACAGCATGGATGGATCTAGAAGTTATAATGCTAAATGAAATAAGTCAGTCAGAGAAAGACAAACACTATATGATTCCACACACATGAGGAATTTAATAAACAAACCAACAAAGAAAAAAAGAGACAAACCAAAAACCAGACTCTTAACTAAAGAGAACCTGATGATTACCAGAGGGGAGGTCAGTAGGGGGATGAGTGAAATAAGTAAATGTGATTAAGAGTATACTTACCATTATGAGGATGAGTAATGTATAGAATTATTCAATCACTATATTATCCACTTGAAACTCATGTAACACTGTATGTTAACTATGCTTGAACTGAAAAAAAGAAAAGAAAGAAGATATAGAAAAAACAGCAATAGAAGATATTAGAAAGGTAAAAACAAACTGCCATTATTTGTAGATGCACAGATGATATGATTATGTACAGGGGAAAGTAGAAAAGAATCAGCAAAAGAATTATGAAAAATTATGAGTGTATACAAGTTACTTGAGTACAAATTCAACATATAAAATTATTTTTCTGTATACCAGCAACAATGTGTAAAAAAATAAAATGTGTTTAAAATAAAATTTTAAAATAAAATATTTTAAATTTAAATAAATAAAATAAAATTTTAAAAATAAATTTTTAAATAAATAAATATAAAATATTTAATAATAAAATAAATTTTTAAATAAAATTTAAATAAAATTTAAAATAAATATTTAAAATTTAAATATTTAAAAATTTAAAAATTCTATCATTTCCCAAAAACAAAAACAAATACTGAGCTACAAACAATAACAAAAAAATCTTCATAAAGAAATTGATAGCATTTTATTGAAAGATATTATTAAAACCTACAATTAAATGGAGAGATCATAGTTATATACTGAAAATTAAGAAACTTGAAGATAACAGATCTCCCCACATTTATTTAAAATATAAGCAAGATATTGATATTTTTGTGGTAGATCTTGACAAATGGATTAAGAGATGTTTGTGAAAATGCAAAGAAACAAGAGGAATCAAGATGCTTTATGAAAATAATAAGGACAGGATAGAAGAATCATGCCACTTAATAGCGGGACAAAATGTAAATGTAGCCTAAATAATATAAGGAGCCTAGAAATGTGTTCATGAATATATTAACATTTGGTAAATGACAGAGTTGATGAAAAGGCAAGTGAAGATATAATGGTTTTGTCAATAAATGGTAGCAAAAAACTTGTTAGCCTTATCAGGAAAAAGAAAAATTGCATCCTTAGGTGGATTGAACTAAACCAAGAAGAAAATCTCTAACATTAAAATATCATGTAAGAGAAGGTCTTCATTATCTTGGGAAGGAAGATTTCTTAAGCAAAGCACTAAGGTAAAAATAGATCACATTAACTTCTTCCAAAAGACATCATAAAGAGAATGAGAAAACAAGCCACCACATAGAAGAATTTTGGAGATTTCACCGCACATATTGTTGACAAAAGACCAGTATTCAAAACATACAAAAGGAACTCCTGCAAATCAACAGTAAAGAAATAATTTTAAAAGGTAGAGAAGTTTTAACACAAATTTCACAAAAGAGGAAACTACAGTGATTACTCAACCCCAGTAGCAATTTGGGAAGTGCAAATTAAAACCTTATTGGAAAATAATCACACACACTGCTTTAGAAAATGTTAAAATATTTAAAAACTCAGAGTTGTTGAGAGTCTGGGTCGAAGGAGCTCTTGAACACTTCTGGTGATACGTAAATTTGTGTAATTCCCTTTGAGAGCAGGGCATCATTACTTGGTAATGTCAAAATATGATCAATCCATTTCTCCCATAGTTGTATACAGTTGACCCCGGAACGACATTGATTTGAACTACATGGATCCACTTACATGCAGATTTTTTTTTATAAGGTGCCGTAAATATATTTCTCTTCCTTAGCATTTTCTTATCATTTTCTTTTCTCCAGCTTAATTTATATAATAATGCAGTATATAATACATAAAACATATAAAATTTGTGTTAATTGGTTGTTCATGTTACCAGTTAGGCTTTGGTCAAAAGTAGCCTATTATTATTTAACCGTTGGGGGAGTCAAAAGTTATACTTGGATTTTCAACTGGGGGGGGGATCAGCACCCTAATCTCCACACTGTTCAAAGGTTAACTGTATATCCTCAAGGATCTCTTCAAATAGCTATCAGCAGACACTAGAATGTTCACAGGAGCAGTGTGAAAACAGGTAAAAGTAGAACCAACACAAATGTCCAATAAGACAAGTATAGTCAGATATGTTGTGGTAAATTCATATAGTAGTACACCATACAGAACTAAAAAATAGGAATAGATCCCACCAAAAAGGTAAAGAAGCAAGTCACAAAACAATAAAGTCTTCCATACATATAAAATATATGAAAACAACTAACATATAGTTTATTAATGTATATATAGATTAAAAACACTAAAAGACACGCCAAGGAATGATTTTACCAGTGTCAGGATGGTACCTAGTTCTGGGAAGTGGAGATACGCTAGGGAGAGCCAAACAGTATCTACAATGCAGGCAATATTTAATTCCTTCTCCGGGTGGGATTTGCCGGTTGATTTTTTAAATGTGCACCGATGCTCTATATGTTTATGCACTACTTATTTCATAAAACTTTTTTTTTTAAGTTTTCAAAGGAGACTATCAAGTATACAGTCTGTCTGTAAATTTACCTAAAGAGAAGCATCTCAGAATGAC
The DNA here is from genome assembly GCF_022837055.1 of Prionailurus viverrinus. Taxonomy (NCBI): domain Eukaryota; kingdom Metazoa; phylum Chordata; class Mammalia; order Carnivora; family Felidae; genus Prionailurus; species Prionailurus viverrinus. Next base: position 46,681,085 of record NC_062565.1, read on the forward strand.
TGAAGAGTGGTCTAAATTCTTACAAAGGAGGATTAAGGTTGTGAGAAGACACTGATAGTAAGGACTACAATTCTTTTAATTCTGTTTCCCATTTCTGGGACCCAGGGGGGCCAGAGTACATCGATTCAACTCCACTTCTTACAACCAAGAAGGCCTGAATGAATGCGGACATAACGAAAGTGTAGTCAGCAGCAGTGTTCTCAGAGTGGAACCACCCACCTTAGCACCTCTCAAAATAAGCACTTTCCTTTTCCTTTCTGTCATCCAAAGTAGTCTGGATTTAGGCATTCCCTGGGCTTTGATAAAACCTCTATTCATTATACCTACGTGCTATTCAATTTGGCTTAAGAACCACCCTGGCTTCGATAATGTTTTCTTGGAAAGCAGGAGAGAGGTGGGGAAGCATGTTTGCAATTGTCTAGAACTTTTGTCTAATCTTTGCACATCATGCGTGTCTTCTGTGGCCCTGGACAGAAAGCAGCCTTCCTGAGATGCTGAAAATCATTAATAAAGGGATGGCTAAGTGACTGCTTTTTATGTGCTATAATTCAAATATAAAATGACTATGAATCAACAAGAAAATGCAGACCTGCAACATCTCCCAGGTATGTAAGAGTGCTATTTCCTAACTATACTAGAAAATGCAATATCTTTAATGATTTTACAGTGGCAGTGGGATAAGTCTATGTGCTAATGGGCCTTTTTAGACTATTATTTTCTGAGTAATTCCATAGCTAAAGCAGAAGACAGAAGTGTTTGTCTTTATTTTTATTTCTATTTTTCCTTATTTGTTTTTAATTATGAAACCAACAGAGGCTATATCTCTACAATTTATTCTATTTTACTATCTAACTATAATAATAAGATTAATGTAGTAACACTTAACGTACTTGAAGCAAAAAGAGGGTATAAAAATAGAAAAAATATATAATGGTTTCACTAAAATGAGTTTCAGTGCCTTAGGAAAAAAATTAAGGTGTGCATGGGTGGCTCAGTCAGTTAAGCGTCTGGCTTTGGCTCAGGTCATGATCTCACGGTTCATGAGTTCGAGCCCTGCATCAGGCTCTATGCTGACAGCTCAGAGCCTGGAGCCTGCTTCGGATTCTGTGTGTCTCTCCCATTCCCACTCATGCCCTCTTTCTCTCTCCTTTCCCTCTCTCACTCACTCTCTTTCTCTCCCTCTCTCTCTCAGAAATAAACATTAATTTTTTAAATTAACTATAAACTAAAGCTGGTGACTCAGATAATTTTTTTTCATTAACATTACATAAAAATAACTTTGTATACTAGCTTTCTTACTGTGTGAGAAGTATGCATGAACTAGTTCATGATATATCTGTAGAAAAGCTCAAGGGCATTTCCTTAATCATTATAAACTAACATTTTGTGACTGGATACATTCAATTTAATTCAAAAAGTATCCAATAAAGAACATCTATTTTGTACAGTGTCTGGATACTCTAAGCAAGTCAAGGATGAGTAAATATCCTGTCAAGGAGATGGAGCATAAATTAATCAATGAACAGAAAGTCCTTTGGTGCCCTTGTTAGACCAAACACTTAGCCACACAAATTGGTACTGAAAAAAAAAAATGCACACACTCATCCATGTGTGTATACATTTGTGTGTGTTTGTACATATGATATTATGACTTCAGAAAAATGCACACACCCATCCATGTGTGTATGTATTTGTGTTTGTATATATGATCTTATGACTTCAGATAATTTAACATCTAGTAAAGAAAAAAGGTAAAAGAGAAAATTAACTCTAACCGGGTTGTAAAACTACTAGTTGTAAAACTGGGAGAGACTGTTAGTGTGCAATCTAGCACTCAATTTTAGAGGATATGCACTTATATTTTAGGTTTTTAAGGAGAAAAAGATGAGTGTGGACTGAGATACCTGGAAATAGCATAAATTTTCATCTGAGTATTAGGTGATATATAGAATTTACACAGGTGAAGAGAAGATGACGAATATATCTAGGCAACTGAAAAAGCAAGATGAAAGACATTGAAGCGAGAAGCATGGCATTCGGAAGGAATAGTCGAGAAAAGCCTGGGATTTGAAAAAATAAATAAATAGAGAACTTCTGGAGAGAAAACATAGCAGTCTGCAAAAGTGTCAAAGACTGGGCAACAGAGACTGAAAGGTTACCCCCCTGCCTGGCTATGCCCCCTGCTGGCTTTCGATGGGGTCAGGGCATTTAGTGAGTCAGAGCTCACTCACTATCCATGAGGACAAGATAAACCCTGCCTCTGCCGTTTATAAAAATTAAATGAGATGACCTCTATGGAAGTGTGTTTTAACATACAAATATCTAAACAAAGGGGATATTATTAAAGGTAAAAATAAGTATCCCTTTTTTCATTTGATATGTGCTCCTACATGTGGAACATGTTACTGCAGACAAGATGAGGTTTGTGGTTGTATTAATTAGCTATGTGTGGTAGGTTGCTGTATAGTTAGGGTTGATAACAAAGTAAAGGCAATTTCTCTCTTTATGTAGAAGAATGTGCCCAGATGCCTTCACATAAAATAGACAAGTTAGTCCTGCTGCAGGGGCCACTTGATTGTTTTGTGGTTTTGCTTCCTGTTTTATTTTCTTCTGTATCATTTGTTTTCCTGGAGACCATGGAGATGTCCAAGAAAGTATATGACATCTATGGTAGAAAGAAATCTGTATTCCTGACTGTTGTGGGTTGAATTGGATCCCCTGAACATTCATACATTGAAGTCCTAAACTTTAGGACCTCAGACTATGACCTTACTTGGAAATAGGGTCTTGTGGATGTAGTTAGCTGATGTCATACTGGAAGATAGGAGACAGGCATGGAACAGATTCCCCCTTGCAACCCTCACGAGGAACTAACCCGACTGACATCTTGACCTCGTACTTGTAGCCTCCAGAGATATGAAACAATGAATTTCTGTTGTTTAAAGAACCTAGTTTGTAGTACTTTGATATGGCAGCCCCAGGAATCTAATACAAGAGAATCAGATCCAGAGTCAAACACTGTATTAGCTTTATTCTCTACTAACCATGTTATCTTAACCATGGCACACGGTATCTCTGAGTCCATTTTTTAAAATATTTATTTATTTATTTATTTATTTATTTATTTATTTATTTATTTTGGGAGAGAGAGGGAGAGAAAGTGAGCAAGAACATGGGTGGGGGGAGTGGCAGAGAGAGAGGGAAAGAGAATCCCAAGCAGGTTCCACACTGTTAACATACAGCCTGATGTGGGGCTCAATCTCACAAGCCATGAGATCATGACATGAGCTAAAACCAAGAGTTGGATGCCTAACCACCTGAGCCACTCAGGCACTCTTAAGTCTGTTTTCTTAAGCCAACAGCCACCTTTCCTACCTCATGCCTTTGCATGGACCAAGTACATAATATGTAAATAGTCTATAAATGAGAAAATGTTATAAACATTTTCTATGGATGGTCATGTGAACATATGAGAACTGAAATTGCTTATCAGTTAATTCCCATTAATTTACAATGCTTTGCCACAACTATAGAAGGTGTATATTACATATAAATATGGCTGAATACAATTCATCTTTTAGATGTGTTAGACACTTTTAGGAACAAATTTATAGGTATTCTGTATTCAGGGATCCATGTGATATAGTCATGAATAATTTAACACTATTTGATCCCTTTTTTCCAGATGATGATGTGGAACACATTATTATAGCCACTGCAGTTGGGTACTGAGATTGAAGACATTTTTGTAGCTCTATTATATAATGGACAATTATATTTATACATACATATATACAAATGTATATGTATATATAATATACATATATTATACAATATATGTATATTATATTAAATATACATATATTATATATGTGTATATATACATATACATATGTATATTATATTACATATACATACATATACAATATATATGTATATATATAATATATAATAGGCATATATATATATATATGTATACACACACACTACTCACACAGGTATAGGAAGATGACAGAAATATCCAGGAAACTGAAAAAATAAATAAATAAAATCAAAGACATTGTTTGAAGGGAAATATATATATATATAAAACATATATATATAACTTATATATATATAACATATATATATATATATATATATATATATATATATATAAGTTAGATACTTAACCGACTGAGCCACCCAGGTGCCCCCATCTGTTTTGTTTCTTAAATTCCACCTATGAGTGAGACCATGAAACATCCAGAAAAGGCAAGTCTGTAGAGACAGAAAGTATATTAGTGGTTGCCAGGGGCTGGGAGGTGGTGACTATGGGAAGCCACTGCTGATGGGTATTGGGTTTCTCTTCGGGGTGATGAAAATGTTCTAGAAGTAGGTCATGGTGACAGTTGCCAACCTTGTGAATGTACCTTGTGTATATATATATATATATACATATATATATATATATATGTATATATATATATATATATATATATGTGGGGGGGGAGGGAGGAAAGGAGTGAGGAGAGGGAGTGAGTCATGGTCAATGACTGTTTTAAATACATATGCAATTTCATCACAGAATTTACCTAATCAGAGAAATCTTAGAGTTTTACAAATCTTAGAATCATTATATCTGAGACCTTTAATCTGTCTTTCCTATTAACATTCTTACTGTGACAGGATTTCTTCCTTTTTCACGTTATCAAATACACATTGTTCTCTTTGGCATTAATTCCATACTGTAGCTGTTCTAATTCCAACTCCAATTATACAAAATACCTATTTTCAGAAGGTCTCAGGCCATCACTGTACTGATAACAAACATTCCCCACAATAACCTTCACCAGAGCAGTGCTTCTCAGTCACAGGGCTTATCTTAGTCAATCAGTCACAGTTACTCCAGAGGGATGAACTCATTAACTTGCATATCAGACAGAGGGAAGGCAGCAAGCACCCTTTGACTTTTCTTTTTATCCCCAACACCTTTTTTCTTTTAATGCCAGCATAAGGATTATACTATAACACTATTTGTTTTTCAGGCAATATTCAGTTGTTTCTGTAGAACATCACAGTGTTTCTTCCTGTGTGGGTCAGGACATGATGTAACGAAAATATATTTGTAGTAATTGTTTTCCACTCCTTAGAATCACAAGAACACTGGTCACATATGAAGGTCTGGCAGAGGCAGGATACAACTGTGTACCCATAATAGGCTATTAAAGAGTTACATATCAACTAAAAACTAATAAGGCATTAAAACTATAGTATCAATAAAAAAATTAAAAAAACAAAACGGGGCACCTGGGTGACTCAGTCGGTTGAGTGTCTGACTTCGGCTCACGTCATGATCTCTCTGTTAGTTCGAGCCCCACATTGGGCTCTGTGCTGACAGCTCAGTGCCTGGAGCCTGCTTCAGATTCTGTGTCTCCCTCTCTCTCAGACCCTCCCCAACTCATGCTCTGTCTGTCTGTCTGTCTCTCTCTCTCTCTCTCTCTCTGTCTCTCTCTAACATAAATAAAACACTTAAAAATTTAAAAAAACCCTATGGTATCAAAATTACAGGAAACCAATCATGAGATGCTCATGAGTTGAACTGTTGGTCTCTAGAGGTGCAAATGAGTTTATGTACGTTTATATAACAGAGCTGATAGCTGGGAAATGTTATGCCTTTTAAGTATGTATAAACATTCTGGAAACACTGATTAGCTGATAATTCCCCTGATAAAAATAAGTCCCTCTTTTATCTCCTTCAGAATTTGCTAATTCATTGCCATTTTTATTGTGTATTCATCTAGATAATCCCTTTCTTTCCCTTTTAAATTTCCTAGTGTAAGGATTCTCAAAGTGTGGTCTGGAGATTCCAATACAGAGGACCTGGAAGATGAAAACTATCTTCATAATAATACTAAAACATAATTTACCTTTTCAATCCTATTTTCTCACTAATATATGGTGGAATTTTCTACAGGTGACCTAGTATGTGATACTGGTAAGTGAATACACGCTAATAAGGTTTGCAAAAATATTAAAAAAACATTCTTCTAATATTTTTATTGTTTTGAAAAACAAACATTTATTAAAAGCAGATTGATCATATTAACAAGTAATAGATTTTATGTTAGATGAGTATTTTTTTTAATTCTCTGTTTTAGTTTCTAATATAGTAGATATAGCTAAAATTTTTTTGGTTTCTTAGTTGTTGCAGAATTTTTGCAACTATTATTGCAGGATTTTTTACTATAATACCTGGGATTCGTTGCTTCAAAGAATGAAATGAGCAGCAGGCAAAAGTTTATTGGAATGTAAGAGTATAAAGGAAGAATAGTAGGAAAGTTCTCTTTACAGAGAGGGGACTCTTGAAAGTGAATGTCTGTGGACTATAGACTATAAAACAAGGGCCTTTGTTTTATAAGGTTCTGGTCACCCCCTCCCTTCCTTTCCTCCTGGTTCTTCTCAATTCTACCCTTACTGGCTTGATAGTTCTAGGTGCTATGTGTCCATTCCTGATTGGCTCATTTCCATTGTATGAGGGGTGGTCTATGCCATACTTAGGTCTTTCTCGTCAAATTCCTGAGGTAAACCTGAGGGGGAGTAGGTGGGTCTGTTACATTCTTAAGAGGAACCTTATGCTTGAGGGGGTTTGCTGTGGTCTGACATTCCCAGCATTGTTCCAAAATAGGTGTTTTTCTCTACCCAGGAAGCTCAGGTCCTGATCTTTTCCTCTCTGCCTACTGAATCCTATCTTCTCCTATCATACTATTTTATATTATAAAGAATACCCAGGGGCACCTGGGTGGCGCAGTCGGTTAAGCATCCGACTTCAGCCAGGTCACGATCTCGCGGTCCATGAGTTCGAGCCCCACGTCAGGCTCTGGGCTGATGGCTCGGAGCCTGGAGCCTGTTTCTGATTCTGTGTCTCCCTCTCTCTCTGCCCCTCCCTCGTTCATGCTCTGTCTCTCTCTGTCCCAAAAATAAATAAACGTTGAAAAAAAAAAATAAAAATAAAGAATACCCAGATTAAAATGTTCGAGAACTGTTGTTAGAGAATACATGACAGAGATTTTATATTTCTTACTATGTCCCCAGAGAGTCATAAGCTGAGGAACAGTTAGCCTAAATAAATAAAATCACTGTTCCTCCCTCTCCCCTATTCTGACCCCAGCATTGGGAGAAAACGAGAGTTAAACATTGACATGTATCTTTGAGAGAGTATCAGGAGACCTTCCCTTTTGCTCTTATTTCCTTCATATGAGTTCCAATGGGGGTCAGGGCAATGGTAAAAACCCTAGATAAATTTGAGGTGGTGGTGAATTCCACCATGAGGGTTTCTGTTTTGACTTCACTCAATTTATATACTCCTCATACCCTTTTAATTTAATGTCAATGCTATCACAGTATTTTGGGGTTAGACTAATGCAATACCCTACTATATGGCCTAAAATCTCTTCCCTCTCATCCAGAAAAATTACTCCAAACTGTACTTTGTCAGAGACTGTACTTTGTCAGAGACATCCTCATTCAGAAATATCTATCATCCCCCCCACCCCCCAATGCCTGCAGCTAAAGTCTAAATATCTTGGAATCTTAGGATCACAGACTTTTCAATCTTTAAGGGAACACATATCATCAGATCTAAGCCCCACGTGCTCATTTGAAACCTACAACTGATATAACTCCATTATGGTAATATAAGCAGTAGCAATATAATCAAAATGGGGATTGTGGTTGAGTCTGCATCTGACATTTGTGGTACTACAAAATATCCTAATTCATATTTCCAAGAATATCTACTTATCAATATTGTATTTCTACTTCAGCTGCACTATTCTCATTGCCCTCGAAACATCCTATGTAAATTTCTGCTACTGTAATCTTGCCCATTTAAGTCTCCCAGATGTGATAGTCTCCTTTACTCTCTATACCACCTTTCAGGACTCCTCCAAGTTATATCTTTCCTGTATGATTGTCTTGGATCAATTCAACTCACAAAATCTCTTCCTGGTGTTTTGCTTATATTTTTCTATGAATAGCACTTCTTGTATTCCTATAATATATTGCCACGCACAATGCTTTATTTCTCACCATATCATTTCTTAAGTTTGCATCTTAAAATGTTATTTCATATTGAGCACATGCAGGATACTTAATTATATCAGTTAATTACTATAGAGGTTTTTCTCAACAACATTGGAGGGCAAATAATGTATTGATTACATCTTTTCATTTATAAGAATGTATTTACTATCTTATTAAAAAAGATGAGATAAATAGCATTCAGAAAGTCTACAATTGACTTCCTTAAAGATTTCTGGAGCATATTTTAGTCTCATTGATCTTTATGTCATTCCTAAGGTTACCTCAACATGCAAAATCAATTCAAGGGCAGTGATGAGTGAGGTTTAAAACCATTAAACAAATATGAAAGAAGTTTGAGTTAGCCTGATCTGATTTTGGAAGATTATGACAATGTGAAGACAGAGGGAGGATTTTATAGTTCAGAGGGGATGAGCACATATTTATTTTCAAAAGCAATCACTTGAGAGATACAGGAAAATGAAGGTGAGTATCTAATTCAAGTTCACTGTATCACCTAACAGTGAGCTATTAAATGAGAATCTTAATCCCTCTGCCTATCCCTCCTCATTCTATCCATCTGGTTACTCCACAGTGCTACAGAGCACCTTGCCTGGCCCTAGTGCCCTTTCTCCAATTCTGCTCAAAGGTGCAAAATAAACATCAGGAAGTATGTAAGTCTAGTCAAGGGAAGGACAAGACGGACTATTCTGCACAATATCTGCCTTATTCTTGCCAGCTTTCTCATTGATTTATTGCTCATTTCAACAAATATGCAATTCTTCCTAATTATAAAAATGATGAAATAATTGCCTCATTAAGAGCATAAAATATAAGTACTTTTTTATTCTTCCCCAAAGTTAAATTTGCCAAATATTTTATTGCAATAAATAATGATGCTTACCTCACAGAGAAAATTTTTACTATTAAAATACAATTGTCATTTCTCTGCAGAACTGGTGTGCCATAGAAGAAAGATCATTGACTTAGGGGCTAGATAGTTCTAAATTTAAAGCCTTCCTCCCCAGCTTGCAAGGTGCATTACCTTGGGCAAATTTCTTTCCACCCAATTACCTACCTCTTTATCTGAAATAATGCTGATTTCATAAAGTGTTTCTTGGGGAAATATGGTAGATAATAAAAGTAAAGCAGTTGGCACAGAGGAATATTTTGATAAATAGTAATCGCTCTCCCTTATACTAATCACTGCCCATCACCCGGATCCTACACTAAACATGACCTTTTTTTAACAATAAAATATATCATATCTGAAAACATCATAGGGCACTACATTCGGTTCCAAAAGAAAACTGATATCACATAGGGAAACTTTCAATCACAGTTCATTTCAACAGTCCAACCTATTTTTGTCAATTTTGAGGGATGAGCACTGTGCTGAACTTTTGATTATAGAAGATCAATGGAATCTTTAATGTATGCTTAATATCTTCAGGTTCCATAAGTTACTGATTTTCTCTGAAAATCAGTAGAAGCTATTCATCAAGTCCCAAAGACGTGTAGAGCTACAAGAAAAAGAAGCCTTCAGGGGACTGATTCTGACACGAAATCATCACTAATTCCTTCCTCGGAAAATGTGAAAATTTCTGAAATGTGTTTAATACTGTTATAGGCTGATGCCATCCTTTATGGTTGAGCAGATTATTCTACCAATAGTGAGTATTCCTCCTAATTTTCAGGAAAAATTGAGGTCTAAACAGGCATGTTGCTTACAGAGTCCATTTTCTGTTATCTGTGTCCTTAATTAAGGTACTTCTCGGACTATTGTAACAAAAGTATTTGTCATTTATCTCCCAGACCTTTTTAAATTTAATTGACAGATACTACAAAATTCAGTATATGTGTGTTCATTATTATGTGGATTTATGATACTTCACTGTAAGTTCCACTGACATTAATGGAGTAAAATAACCTGATACAGAGACCTGGCTTCAATTTAGTCATAGTCTACTGATTCAGTTTGATGTCATGCCATTTATTCTTCCATTTAAAAAGAGCATTCAGGGGGCCTGGGTGACTCGGTCAGTTAATCATCCGACCCTTGGTTTCAGCTCAGGTCATGATCTCACAGTTCACAGGATAGAGCCCTGCCTGCATTGGGTTCTGCACTGACAGCACAGAGCCTGCTTGGGATTCTCTCTCCCTCTCTTCCCCTCCTCCATTCATGCACTTGCTCTCTCTCTCTCTCTCTCAAAATTAATAAACTTAAAAAAAAGTCTTTAGAATTTTGTGATTTGGAATCCAATGGGCTAGTTACCTGGTATGCTGGTCCAGTCTTATTTTCTTCCATTCATTTTAAAATATATTTCATTAACATGTACCTAACAAAGAACTTGTAATTTTCTATTTCACACATCTCTAATCTATGTGCAGTAAGGCTGGTATGCCATGCTGTTTAGTTATTTGTAGAGGAGTGTTAATAAAGTTCATGTAATAATTTCACTCCCTACACAGAACATAAAAAATAACATATTTGTGTTCCAAAGACCTACTGCAGGTGTAACCATAGCCAGATATGTAATATGACAGGAGGCCACGCAATTAAAACTTTCACTTTTATGAGAAAAAATCACTCAAGTGTATACCCTGCTGATCAGGATCATCAGTATGCATGAACAGTAGACTCCTCAAAAATGGCGCAGCGTCAAATTTTTTGGATGAAGTTCTTCCTCAAAATGAGACCTGAAATTTCCTTCATAGGATGCTGGGTCATTCATTACAAATTTAAAGATAAAATTAAATGGCAGATTCCTTCTGGGAGAAGAAGCACAGGGACCAAGTCATTTCACATACCCATTGATTTCAAACACCTGACAAACAAGAGAGACAAAGCCACTGAGCAAAAGTACAGAAAGATACATCCCACACTGGGGATGGGAGAAGATGTAATATATATGCCATTCAGCGCTTTTACTATTACTCAGTAAAAAGGGTATTCAACTTATTTTCTAGTAACTCAATTTACAATAATAAAACTGGTATTACAAACTGAATTTTTAAACAGACAGCTATGATTTATCAGTTGTACACTCTTTTTTTTTAATGTTTATTTATTTTTAAGACAGAGAGACAGCACACACAAGCAGGGGAGGGGCAGAGAGAGAGGGACAGAGGATCTGAAGCAGGCTCTGCACTGACATCAGTGATCCCAATGTGGGGCTTGAACTCATAAACTGAGAGATCATGACCTGAGCCAAAGTCAGACGCTCAACTGACTGAGTCACCCAGATGCCCCAATCAGTTGTACTCTTAAGCCTATATCCATTGAAAATGCCTGTGCGTGTTCACTAAAAAAACATGTACAAGAATGTACATCAGTAACATAGTCGCTTCCTAATGACAAAAAATTCGAGACACCAAAAGTGTCCAGCAAACTTAGAACGGCATATTCATAAAATGGGATATTCTACAACAGTGAAAGTGATATACCTAACAATTTGAAAAAAAAAATTATATGCATAATGCTGACCAAAGCAAGAACCACATACAATATAATGTATTTGTACAAAATTCAAAATATCTACAACTATACTATGCTACTTAAGGTTGAAAGTTTAGGAAATAAAATGCAGAGTATTTTCTAGAATTGTATGAAAATACAGAACTCAGATTATTGGTGGAGGAAGGGTAGTGATTGGAAGAGGATATAATGAAAGATTTTGAGATTCTGCAATAACTTCTTTTGTTAGACTAATTGTGTCCATGTAGTATTCACTTTGTGATCTATCATTGAGCTATATTTTTTGAGCTGGATTTTTCTAAGGGTGTGACATATTTCACATATCTAAAGCATAACAAATGTTCATATATTTATTTTCAAAAATCCCTTCAGAGCTGAGGGTTGGTCTATGAAGGGTTTGCATTTGCATAGAAAACGGGAAAAAGAAGAAACATACTATATGGAAGGGTAATAAAATATTTTATGTTGTTCAAGTGCCATGCAAAATTTCAAATCCTATGTTTGTGTGCATGCACATGCATGTGTGTATATAAACGGTACTATTTGGTAACTTCATATCTGAATGATTTGTAGCTTAAGCAAAATCTGAATTTTAGAACTACTATCAGAACTCTATCATGTTATAGAGTCTAATTGAAAGTGATCAGACAACTATGTCACAGAACTTTCCTATGAAATAATGTTCATGTATAAAGAAACTCTTACTGTGGGTTCATATTTTACTCAAATTGAGATAGAGTGTGATATTATGTTTTTTTCTCCCTGATCTGTGCTAAACCCTGCCAGTTTTCCTTGTCTGACATGATAGTTGACTTCTTATAAGCTTTTACTATGAGGTTATTTTTATTTTTTGAAAATCAAGTTGGTGTGGCTCAGAATAGAAACAAAACAATAACTTAGAAATTCAGAGTCAACTTCGTGTCATGTTTCCTGAAGTAGGAGGTAAAGAGCAGTATCACACTGATGTACTCCACATTGACCTTCCAGTGCTTATCAGTCACATCCATATTTATGTCTGCTTTCATTGCCTCTTCAGGGGCATCTACATCTCTAAATATGGCCTCCCTATCTCTGAAACTCCTATTGACTTTTCCTAATCTTATTATTTCTGCTGATATTACTCTGCATGCCATTTCTGCTTTCCTGGCACTATACGTTGAAGTTCACCCCTGAGAAATCTTTACATTACCAGCCTACACAAATGAAATTAGGGAAGCAAGGTGGACAGACCTAGATCCTAACTCAACAGAAGAACAAGCATTTACCTGGAGGACACTGTAAAGAATTTAAACTGAGATAAGCATCTAAAGACAGCATTGACCATAATGATACAAGACTGGTTTTGCTTTTTTTTTTTTTTAATAAGGTACTTAGTTTAACCATAAGGGGAAATCAACAAATAAAAATCTTATAATAAAACCAAAAATCTATTTTTTTTTAACAATTTGGTGAAGAGCAAAGACAAATCAAAGTCTTTGATTTCAGACAGGACTAGGATCACATTCAATCTTCAACATTGATTAGTCTTATCTTAACATCCATAAACCCTAGTGTATTTATATGTAAAGTAGCTAATAATCCTTGAGAGTTTATCCTTAAACAAGATTTTGAATATAAAGTGCCCTGCATTATTTGACATTAATGAATGTTAACTGTTATTATTGCCACCACTGTCTTATTTTCTTTGACACTCCCATCATTGGTATCTGATCTTCCTTTTCCCCCACAACAAGGGAACTCATAGAAGTTTTCATTTTCTTTGCAATGGGTATGGAAAAAGCACTGGCTTCCTAAGGCTTTCACAATATATCCTAAGTCAATGAAATGGAGGAAGGAGTGAAGACAGGATAAAGAAAAGAAGATGAGGCTGCAAGAGGATGGTAAAAGTGGGCAGATAGATGGATAAGTGTAAATAGATTTAAAAAATAAATAAAAAATAAAAGCTATGTGCGTATCTCCTGCTAAGAGAGACTTACGCTGAAAGGTGACTTTGATTTCTATATTTGAAGGCTGAAAATCCCCCAAATCCATATTCACATTTGAATTCAGGAAATGATTAAGCAAACTGTTTTTTGAATTACTTGGCCAATGCCTTTATATGTGAGTGAGAGTTTTGAGAGAATGACCTGGTAACCATATTTTTAAGGTATAAAATCCATAAAAATATTAAAATGATACCAAATGACTTGTAATGGAAAACAATGTCTTCTCACCGCACTCTTCCCTATCTCCAGTTTTATTTTCTGAAAATAAACAGTTATTTTAAATATTTCCTCTGATGTGTACTTCAGTATTTAATAGTATTTATATCCCCCCGTTTGATTTCTCAATTTTAGTCATGTATATTCTTCATCCTACTGCTCTTTAGAGTTTAGGTCACTCATAATGCCATCTCTACCATCCCTCCATTTTCCTTCCAAATAGTCATATTATTGCTTTTAGGTCCATTATGGGTTACTTTCGTAACACTTGTATTTTTATTATTTTGTATATCCCAACTATTTAGAGTCCTAGACTTTTTCTTATCTTTCCTTTCTCCCTTCTTCAGATATTCCTAATTACCGACAAGTTTGTTTCATGTTTAAAGACAAAGCAACAAAGAAGATAATTGTGAGATATAGTTGTATGGATGAGGTTTGTTAACTAATGGATTTTGATGACTTTCTGAATGAAGAATGCTTCCATTTTCATAAGCCATAGCTCCCCCTCATTCACTTCTCATTCCTTAGATAGGAGGTGAAATTCCTTGTCTACTATTTACCACTTTCTATTCCATTTTGCTGTAGAAATATCCTTATTTCTTTATCATTTTAATTGGGTAACTGGTGGGAGTGGAGATTAATGTTTATGATAAAGCTATTACTTGAAATTCAAAATCACTAAAGTATTTTAATGTTAGCATGGCTGGTAATTAAGAAAAATATTGCTAAATATAAAACCAGTGGAGCCTTTAGGTTATTATTCATTTACTACACATTTTACATGTAATTTATTTTAGTGTTTATTATTCCTAAATTTCAAGAAAGAAAATGAGGCTCCCAGAGATTACATAAATTCATCAAATTCACAGAAGCACTAAATGATAGGTCTGGGATTCGAACTCAGTTTTATTTCCATGAAAAGTCCTAGCTCTTTTTACCTTCCCAAACAGTTGTGTATGCACAACCCTTGAGAAACACTGCTGTCATTTTGAGTGGGGTTTGGGGATTCTACCACCATGGAACATTTAACAATTTCTTAAGATATTTTTTATTGTCAAAACTGTGGGATTATTCTAGCATCTAGTGTGTAAAGGCTTGGGATGCTGCTAAATACCTACAATGCCCAAAATAATAATCCATCCCAAAACATCAACTGTGTTGAGGTCAACATATCTTGGTTTAGCTAGAATGCAGAATTCTTATGGAAATTAGAATTTATGGCAACAAAATGAACCTCCAAATTATTGCAACTTTTATTCTTTAGAACTGTAACGCAATATGGTAAACATATAAACCACTTTGTTGGGGGAAAGTCACTTAAAAAACTCATGGTAGTGACCCAGATTTTTTGATGATGGTATATAATATATAAAGTTCTGGAGATACTGCAGACTTAAAATCATATGAGTAAATTCTATGACCTTCCCCCTTTTAAATATGGTCTTTTTCTTTGATGATACTACATATTAGAGAAGCCATGAGAGTGAGGATCTGAGGAAAGACTTTGTGCTATTTTACTAATATTATACCTAAAGAAAGCCATCAAGAGTTACCATACTTCCTGGTTTAAAGATGTCAAAAATAATGACAAGATATATGCCGTATTTCCCCTTCTCTCACCTCTAATGCTATAGGAGAATCTAAATCTCTCTAAAATCTGTCAACTCTACCATGAATTCTATAGCTAACGTTCCATTTCCCACAACTGCCTGTGCAGTTTCTACATAACACAGAGCTAAAATCTGCCTGCTTGATGTTTTGTCACCCAAGGTAGAAAGCCAGCTTCCCAAAGAGCAAGTCCCACTTTAATGAGGGGAAGCTGTATCTACCAAACTGTACATCTGGCAGAGCTGTTCAGCTGTCTTCAGGCTTTGTACAAATGTTCATTCCACACAGCTCCAGTTTGGAGGGGGAAAAAATAACAATCTAGCAGAGGATTTTTAAAAAATGGCATAATTTTAAGCAGGTCAAAAATGAATTTCCATTAAATTCTACAAAGAGCCACTTTCAGTTTCTGAGACTTACACTGTCTGGAAATTCTTATGTCATAAGCTTAGCGTCTGCCCTAAGCTATTTTGAGGAAACTATATTTTAACAATTTTATGATTCATATTAATGATTGGTTAAACATGTCTATTAAGTTATTTTTTAACTTATGTTTCTTAAAATAGGCTTTGGAAAAACGAAGAAGGTATTATTTATGTTGTTTTTTGTTTTTTACCTCAAAGCTGTAATTAATTCATGAAAAGTGTTTTCTTCACATGGTTTATGGGCAATTTAAACAGATAGAGTGGGGGAAAATCTTAGAGTACTATGTATTAATGCTACAGAAGCAGTGGTGTGAAACAGGAAAGATACAGGGGAGAGGTATTAATCTATCCCTGGAAGATAAGTGAAGTCTTCTAAGAGATAATAATTGAATAGAATCATAAACAGTATGTGGGATTTAGATGGTCAGAACAAAAGGAAAATAAATTTTAGGTCATATAAACAGCAAGAACAAAGGCACAACACACTACAGCATGATATTTTAACTCTGACATTGAGGAATGGGTTTATTTCTGGGGTGAATTCATAATTATTATCTGTGTAACACATACAACAAGCACCTTCAATTTCAAAAATATCCCTCTCCTTTTTTGTCTATTGTCTTAAATAATTTGGGGTCTGTAATGACATACATTTGTCATGCTGTATAATATGCTTACACTTATTAAATTTTTTTTCTTCTTTTTTTTTTTTTTAATTTTTTTTTTTCAACATTTATTTATTTTTGGGACAGAGAGAGACAGAGCATGAACGGGGGAGGGGCAGAGAGAGAGGGAGACACAGAATCGGAAACAGGCTCCAGGCTCCGAGCCATCAGCCCAGAGCCTGACGCGGGGCTCGAACTCACGGACCGCAAGATCGTGACCTGGCTGAAGTCGGACGCTTAACCGACTGCGCCACCCAGGCGCCCCTTAAATTTTGAAACAGTAGATGAAAGATAAATTGCTGCTCAATAATGAGTTTGCTCTCCATTATACACTATTTACAAGTACAGCATTTATTTTTAGAAGGTTTGTTAATGTGTCTTGAATTACCAGTGAAATTTACATGTCAAACTTATGGCTAAATTATTTCTGCTAAAACAAAGAATGACAAGCTACAGAAAAATCTTACTTGAAACTACATACTGGTGGTTTCAAATTCTTTTTCCTGAGACCATTCTTAAGCTTGTTAGAATGAAAAAAAATACATATATCTTAATAAAAAATTCTAATTTTATAGTTGAGACATTCTCTTTTGTGAATAATTTTAAGAACATAAAGTTCACATCTATATATTCATGATGTGACACCTAACCATCAGGTTGTCCTTGAATGACCTTGTTTTTTATTTTTACAGAGGTTTAACTTAAATGCAATAAACTGAACATAAGTATACAATTCGATAAGGTTTAGCTTGTGTATGTATCTGTGAAACTATCACCATTATCAAAAGAAAATATCTATCGGTCCAAAGAAAATTCCTTTTATTTTTTGCAATTCCTTCCTCTTCTTCATTGCCAAGAGTTCATAATTACCATAAATTGGCTGTTATAAAAGATATCTTTTCATTTTCTAAAATTTTATATTCATGCCATCATATACTATGTACTTTTTTGGAAAGGGTTAGATTTTTTTCACTCAAAATAATTATTTTGATATTAACTCATATTGTAGCATGGATGAATAATCTCTTTTTAGAGCCAAAAAAATTATATTTTTTATCCATTCACCTGTAGATGGACATTTGTGCTGTTTCTAGTTTTGATTATAACTGCTATGAACATTTGTGTACAAGTATTCATATGAACAAATTCTTCCATTTCTTTTGGGCAGATAGCTAGGACTGCAATAGATCAGATAGTAACATATACTTAATTTTTTAACAAGTTACCAAAATGCTTTCCAAAGTAGTTTACCACTTAAAATTCCTACCAGCAAAGCATTAGAATTCCCATTCCTCTATGTCTTTGCCAACATTTGGCACAGTGAGTTTTTCAATTTTAATCATTCTAATAGTTTTCCAAGAGTATGTCTTTGTAGGTTTCATTGGCACTTCCCTAATGACTACTGCTACTGAGAATATTTTAATTTACATATTTGATTTTGCTATATTTTCCTTGGTGAGGTGTTAAGTATTTTGTACATTAAAAGATTATGTTTTCTTACTATTGAGTATACACATGTATATAAACTGTGTGTATTTGTGCATGCATATGTGTGTGTATGAATATACATATACAAGTGCTTAATCATATATATGATTTTAATATCATATATATTATTGTCATCCAGGCCATAGTTATCTTTTTAGGTCTTCAACAAAACTGTTTGAAGAATACAATTTCTTAAAATTTTGATAAAGTTTGATTTATCAAATTGCTCCTTTATGTATTATGTTTTTGGTATTGAGTTGAAGAAAACTGCCTCAAAGAAGACTAATATTTTATTAATTTTTCTTATGAGAGGTCTAGATCCAAGTTTTTATTATTAAACAATTATAGAGATAATTAAATATTCCAGCAAAATTTTTGGAAAAGATCATTCTTTGTCAACTAAATTGCATTTACACTATTACTAATAATTAAATATCCACACATGTTCCAGTCTATTTCTGGAATCTGTATTTTATATTACGGATCTGTTTGCATATCTTTATGTCAATATGCCAAAGTCCTGAAAATTGCAGTGTTCACATTCTAATTTCAATCTTTTTCTGAAGCATTTTGACTACTCTAGCCTTTAACTTTTATACAAATTTTAAAATTGGCTTGTCAGTTGTTGCAAAAATGCCTGCTATGATTGGGATTGAAACTGTATTGAATCTGTAGATTAAGGTCTTTTACCCATGAACCATGTTTTATATTGATCCCTTTAATTAAAGTTTTTCTTTTAATTTCCTTCATGTGTGTTTTGTAGTTTTTGGTGGACAGGTCTTTCACACCTTTGTCACATTTATATGTAAGTATTTCATCTTTCTGATGTTATTGTAATTTTTAATATGTGTTTTAGTTTCTGATTGTTTCATGCTACTGTACAGGGATACAATTGATTTTGCTATATTTACCTTGTATCTGATAGACGTGTAAGCTCATTTATTATTTCTAGAAACATTTTTTTAATTAAAAGTTTACAAAGATAATTCCATGTCATCTGTGAAGCAAATCTATTTTACTTCTTCCTTTCCAATCAACATGTTTTTTATTTATTTTTCTTACTGCACTGGCTAAAATGTCCTATATGATTGAAAAGAAGTGGTAAGAATGACATCCTTGTCTTGTTTCTAATTTTGGGGAGAAAATACTCATTCTTTCATCATCATAGAGGAGGCAGTGATTCCCCCCACCACCACCAAAATTCAACCCAAAGAGGTCCAGAGCAAGACACATAATAATTAAAATGGCATAAAGCAGCAACAAAACAAAAAAAAACAAAATTAAAAGCAGGAAGAGAAAAGAAGCCAGTTACATATAAGGGAAACCCCAAAAGGATCTCAGTGGATTTTTCAGGAGACACTTTCCAGGCTAGAAGGGACTGTCATGATAACTTTGAAGTGTTGAATGGGGAGAAACCTGCAGCCAAGAATACTCTATCCAGCAAGGTTATCACACTCACAGTAGAAGGAGAGATAAAGAACTTCCTAGACAAAAAATAAAGGATTTCATGGCCACTAAACCAGCCATACAAGAAATAATAAAGGGGACTCTCTGAGTGGAAAGGAAATATCATAAGTGATAGTATGAAAAGTTAAAAAAAAACAAAAACACTAAAACAGTAAAAATAAATATTCCCTTTTTATTCATAAAATAAAAAGATGTAAAATATCATACCATATACCTAAAACATGGGAAGGAGTAAAAAAATGAGTTTGAACTTAAGTTCAAACTTAATATAGGCTGCTGCTATCTGTATGCATAAGTTGTTATATATAAACTGAATGGTAACCACAAATCAAAAAACAGTAATAAATATGCAAAGAATAAAGATAAAGGAATCCATATATATCAAGGAAGAAAACCAACAAACCATGAAAGAGCACGGAGAAAAAAGAATCAAAATCTGTAGAAACAACCACAAAACAAGTAACAAAATGGTAATAAATATATATCTATCAATAAGTACTTTGAATATAAGTGGACTAAAAGCTCCACTCTAAAAGCATATGGTAACAGAGTAAATAAAAAAAAATAAACAGACCCATCTATATGCTGCCTGCAAGATTCTTTTCAGACCTAAAGACACTGGTCTATTCAAAGTGAGGGGATAGAGAAACACTTATCATGAAAATTGATGCCAAAAGAAAGTCAGGGTAGTAATACTTATATCAAGCAAAAAAGACTTTAAAACAAAGACTAACAAGAAGCAAAGACAGACATTATATAATAATAAAAAGGACAATCCACCAAGAGGATATAGCAATTTAAAATATGCAATGTGGGATCACCCAAATACATAAAACAATGTACAACAAACATAAAGGAAATAATCAATAATAATATAATAATAGTAGGGGTCTTGAACACCCTACTCACATCAATGGATAGATCATCCAAACTGAAAATTAACAAGGAAAGAGTGGCTTTGAATGGCACATGAGACCAGATGGATTTATAAGACATATTCAGAACTTCCCATCCTAAAATAGCAGAGTATACATTGTTTTCAAGTGCATAGGAAACATTCTCCAGAATAGATCACATATTAGTCTACAAAACAAGTCTCAAAAGATGATACAAAAAAAAAAGTCAAAGTCATACCATGCATCTTTCCTGACCACAATACTATGAAACTAAAAATCAACCACAAGAAGAAAGTCTGGAAAGATGACAAATACATGAGGGTAAAGTAACATGCTACTAAACAATGAATAGATCAACCAAGAAATAAAAAAAATAATAAATAAAAAATTACATGGAAACAAATGAAAATGAAAAAACAACGGTCCAACACTTCAGGATGCAGTAAAAGTGGTTCTAAGAGGGAAGTTTATAGCAAAACAAACCTACCTCAAACGCAAGAAAAATTTCAAATAAATAACATAACCTTACATCAGAATGAACTAGAAAATGAAGAACAAACAATACCCAAGCCCAGCAAAAGGAAAGCAATAATAAAGATTAGAGCAGAAATAAATAATATAAAAACTAAAAACAAAACAAAACAAAAAAACAATTAAAAAGATCAACAAAACCAGGAGGTGTTTCTTTGACAAGATCAACAAAATTAATAAACCTCTAGTAAGACTCATTAAAAAAGAGAGGACACAAATAAACAAAATTACTAATGAAAGAGGAGAAATAATGACCACCATCACAGAAATACAAACAATTATAATAGAATATAATGAAAACCTATATGCCAACAAATTGGACAACTTGGAAGAAATGGTTAAATCCCTAGAAACATATAACCTACCAAAACTAAAGCTAAAAGAAATAGAAAATTTGAGCATATCAGTCACCAGCAATGAAACTCAATCATTAACAATAATTTTAAAAAATCCCAACAAACAAAAGTCCAGGTCCAGATGGTTTCACAGGCAAATTCTACCAAACATTTAAAGAAGAAAACATAAGGGGGATCCTGGGAACATGGCGGCATAGGAGGACGATGGGCTCACCCCTCGTCCTGCTAATCACTTAGATTCCACCTACACCTGCCTAAATAACCCAGAAAACCGCCAGAAGACAAGCAGAACGTTGTCTCCGGAGCCAAGAGCAGACAAGAGGCCCACAGAAGAGGGGCCCCTCCCGAAGCGGATCTCCGAAGGAAAAGCGAGCTGAGCCTGCCCCTCCTGCCCCTGTGCACCTTGCTGATCCACCACAGCTAATACGCCAGATCCCCAGCACCACAAGCCTGGCAGTGTGCAAGTAGCCCAGACGGGCCACGCCACCCCACAGTGAATCCCGCCCCTAGGAGAGGGGAACAGAAGGCACACACAAGTCTGACTGTGGCCCCAGCGGTGGCCTGGGGGCAGACATCAGGTCTGACTGTGGCCCCACCCACCAACGCGAGTTATTCAAGACAGCACAGGGGAAGTGCTCCGCAGTCCTGCACCACTCCAGGGACTATCCAAAATGACGAAACGGAAGACTTCCCCTCAGAAAAACATCCAGGATAACAACAGCTAACGAACTGATCAAAAATGATTTAAACAATATAACAAAAAGTGAATTTAGAATAATAGTCATAAAATTAATTGCTGGCTTGAAAACAGTATAAAGGACAGCAGAGAATCTCTTGCTACAGAGATCAAGGGACTAAGGAACAGCCAGGAGGAGCTAAAAAATGCTCTCAACGAGCTACAAAATAAAATGGAGACAACTACGGCTCGGACTGAAGAGGCAGAGGAGAGAATAGGTGAACTAGAAGATAAAATTATGGAAAAAGAAGAAGCTGAGAAAAAGAGATAAAAAAACCCCAGAGTATGAGGGGAAAATTAGAGAACTAAGTGAAACAATAAAAAGAAATAATATATGCATAATTGGTATCCCAGAGGAGGAAGAGAGAGGGAAAGGTGCTGAAGGGCTACTTGAAGAAATAATAGCTGAGAACTTCCCTATCTGGGGAAGGAAAAAGGCATTGAAATCCAAGAGGCACAGAGAACTCCCTTCAGACGTAACTTAAATCGATCTTCTGCAGGACATATCATAGTGAAACTGGCAAAATACAAGGATAAAGAGAAAATTCTGAAAGCAGCAAGGGGTAAACGTGCCCTCACATATAAAGGGAGACCTATAAGACTCGTGACTGATCTCTCTTTTGAAACTTGGCAGGCCAGAAAGAATTGGCACGAGATTTTCAGGGTGCTAGACAGAAAAAATATGCAGCCGAGAATCCTTTATCCAGCAAATCTGTCATTTAGAATAGAAGGAGAGATTAAGGTCTTCCCAAACAAACAAAAACTGAAGGAATTTGTCACCACTAAACCAGCCCTACAAGAGATCCTAAGGGGGACCCTGTGAGACAAAGTCCCAGAGACATCACTACAAGCATAAAACATACAGACATCACAATGACTCTAAACCCGTATCTTTCTATAATAACACTGAATGTAAATGGATTAAATGCGCCAACCAAAAGAAAGACATAGGGTATCAGAATGGATAAAAAAACAAGACCCATCTATTTGCTGTCTACAAGAGACTCATTTTAGACCTGAGGACACCTTTAGATTGAGAGTGAGGGGATGGAGAACTATTTATCATGCGACTGGAAGCCAAAAGAAAGCTGGAGTAGCCATACTTATATCATACAAACTAGACTTTAAATTAAAGGCTGTAACAAGAGATGAAGAGGGACATTATATAATAGTTACAGGGTCTATCCATCAGGAAGAGCTAACAATTATAAATGTCTATGCACCGAATACCGGAGCCCCCAAATATATAAAACAATTACTCATAAACATAAGCAACCTTATTGATAAGAATGTGGTAATTGCAGGGGACTTTAACACCCCACTTACAGAAATGGATAGATCATCTAGACACACGGTCAATAAAGAAACAAGGGCCCTGAATGAGACATTGGATCAGATGGACTTGACAGATATATTTAGAACTCTGCATCCCAAAGCAACAGAATATACTTTGTTCTCGAGTGCACATGGAACACTCTCCAAGATAGATCATATACTGGGTCACAAAACAGCCCTTCATAAGTTTACAAGAATTGAAATTATACCATGCTTACTTTCAGACCACAATGCTATGAAGCTTGAAATCAACCACAGAAAAAAGTCTGGAAAACCTCCAAAAGCATGGAGGTTAGAGAACACCCTACTAAATAATGAGTGGGTCAACCAGGCAATTAGAGAAGAAATTAAAAAATATATGGAAACAAACGAAAATGAAAATACAACAATCCAAACGCGTTGGGATGCAGCGAAGGCAGTCCTGAGAGGAAAATACATTGCAATCCAGGCCTATCTCAAGAAACAAGAAAAATCCCAAATACAAAATCTAACAGCACACCTAAAGTAACTAGAAGCAGAACAGCAAAGACAGCCTAAACCCAGCAGAAGAAGAGAAATAAGATAGAGCAGAAATGAACAATATAGAATCTAAAAAAAACTGTAGAGGAGATGAACGAAACCAAGAGTTGTTTTTTGAGAAAATTAAAAAAATTAATAAACCTCTAGCCAGGCTTCTCAAAAAGAAAAGGGAGATGACCCAAATAGATAAAATTATGAATGAAAATGGAATGATTACAACCAATCCCTCAGAGGTACAAGCAATTATCAGGGAATACTATGAAAAATTATATGCCAACAAATTGGACAACCTGGAAGAAATGGACAAATTCCTAAAAACCCACACTCTTCCAAAACTCAATCAGGAGGAAATAGAAAGCTTGAACAGACCCATAACCAGTGAAGAAATTGAATTAGTTGTCAAAAATCTCCCAACAAATAAGAGTCCAGGACCAGATGGCTACCCAAGGGAGTTCTACCAGACATTTAAAGCAGAGATAATGCCTATCCTTCTCAAGCTATTACAAAAAATAGAAAGGGAAGGAAAACTTCCAGACTCATTCTATGAAGCCAGTATTATATTGATTCCTAAACCAGACAGAGACCCAGTAAAAAAAGAGAACTACAGGCCAATATCCCTGATGAGTATGGATGTAAAAATTCTCAATAAGATATTAGCAAATCGAATTCAACAGCATATAAAAAGAATGATTCACCATGATCAACTGGGATTCATTCCTGGGATGCAGAGCTGGTTCAACATTCGCAAATCAATCAACGTGATACATCACATTAATAAAAGAAAAGATAAGAACCATATGATCCTGTCAATCGATGCAGAATAGGCCTTTGACAAAATTCAGCAACCTTTCTTAATCAAAATCCTCGAGAAGGTCGGGATAGAAGGAACATACTTAAAGATCATAAAAGCCATTTATGAAAAGCCCACAGCTAACATCATCCTCAACGGGGAAAAACTGAGAGCTTTTTCCCTGAGATCAGGAACACGACAGGGATGCCCACTCTCACCGCTGCTGTTTAACATAGTGCTGGAAGTTCTAGCATCAGCAATCAGACAACAAAAGGAAATCAAAGGCATCAAAACTGGCAAAGATGAAGTTAAGCCTTCACTTTTTGCAGATGACATATTATACATGGAAAATCCGATAGACTCCACCAGAAGTCTGCTAGAACTGATACATGAATTTAGCAAAGTTGCAGGATACAAAATCAATGTACAGAAATCAGTTGCATTCTTATACACTAATAATGAAGCAACAGAAAGACAAATAAAGAAACTGATCCCATTCACAATTGCACCAAGAAGCATAAAATACCTAGGAATAAATCTAACCAAAGATGTCAAAGATCTGTATGCTGAAAACTATAGAAAGCTTATGAAGGAAATTGAAGAAGATATAAAGAAATGGAAAAACATTCTGTGCTCATGGATTGGAAGAAGAAATATTGTCAAAATGTCAATACTACCCAAAGCTATCTACACATTCAATGCAATCCCAATCAAAATTGCACCAGCATTCTCTCAAACTAGAACAAGCAATTCTAAAATTCATATGGAACCACAAAAGGCCCCGAATAGCCAAAGGAATTTTGAAGAAGAAGACCAAAGCAGGAGGCATCACAATCCCAGACTTTAGCTTCTACTACAAAGCTGTCATCATCAAGACAGCATGGTATTGGCACAAAAATAGACACATAGACCAATGGAATAGAATAGAAACCCCAGAACCAGACCCACAAACGTATGGCCAACTCATCTTTGACAAAGCAGGAAAGAATATCCAATGGAAAAAAGACAGTCTCTTTAACAAATGGTGCTGGGAGAACTGGACAGCAACATGCAGAAGCTTGAAACTAGAACACTTTCTCACACCAGTCACAAAAAGAAATTTAAAATGGATAAAGGACCTGAATGTGAGACAGGAAACCATCAAAACCCTAGAGGAGAAAGCAGGAAAAGACCTCTCTGACCTCAGCCGTAGCAATCTCTTACTCGACACATCCCCAAAGGCAAGGGAATTAAAAGCAAAAATGAACTACTGGGACCTTATGAAGATAAAAAGCTTCTGCACAGCAAAGGAAACAACCAACACAACTAAAAGGCAACCAACGGAATGGGAAAAGATATTTGCAAATGACATATCGGACAAAGGGCTAGTATCCAAAATCTGTAAAGAGCTCACCAAACTCCACACCCGAAAAACAAACAACCCAGTGAAGAAATGGGCAGGAAACATGAATAGACACTTCTCTAAAGAAGACATCCGGATGGCCAACAGGCACATGAAAAGATGTTCAGCGTTGCTCCTTATCAGGGAAATACAAATGAAAACCACACTCAGATATCACCTCACGCCAGTCAGAGTGGCCAAAATGAACAAATCAGGAGACTATAGATGCTGGCGAGGGTGTGGAGAAATGGGAACCCTCTTCCACTGTTGGTGGGAATGCAAATTAGTGCAGCCACTCTGGAAAACAGTGTGGAGGTTCCTCAGAAAATGAAAAATAGACCTACCCTATGACCCAGCAATAGCACTGCTAGGAATTTACCCAAGGAGACAGGAGTACTGATGCATAGGGGCACTTGTACCCCAATATTTATAGCAGCACTCTCAACAATAGCCAAATTATGGAAAGAGCCGAAATGTTCATCAACTGATGAATGGATAAAAAAATTGTGGTTTATATATACAATGGAATACTACGTGGCAATGAGAAAGAATGAAATATGGCCCTTTGTAGCAACATGGATGGAACTGGAGAGTGTGATGCTAAGTGAAATAAGCCATACAGAGAAAGATAGATACCATATGGTTTCACTCTTATGTGGATCCTGAGAAACTTAACAGAAACCCATGGAGGAGGGGAAGGAAAAAAAAAAAGAGCTTAGAATGGGAGAGAGCCAAAGCATAAGAGACTGTTAAAAACTGAGAACAAACTGAGGGTTGATGGAGGATGGGAGGGAGGGGGGGGTGGGTGATGGATATTGAGGAGGGCACCTTTTGGGATGAGCACTGGGTGTTGTATGGAAACCAATTTGACAATAAACTTCATATATTGAAAAAAAATAAAGAAGAAAACATAAGAGGAAGGAAAACTTCCAAATTCATTCTATGGAGCCAGGATCACCCTGATACCAAAAACAGATAAAGACACCACAATAAAAGGAAACTACTGGCCAATATCTCTGATGAACATAGATGCAAAAATCCTCGACAAAATATTAGCTAACTACATCCAACAATATATTAAGAAAACCATATACCACAATCAAGTGGGTTTTATTACAGGAATGCAGGAGTGGTTTAATGTTAACAAAAACAATTAACATGATACATCACATCAAGAGAAAGGATAAAAACTATCTGGTCATTTTAATAGATGCAGAAAAGAATTTGGCAAAGTACAACATCCATTCATGATGAAAACCACCAAGAAAGTACATTTAGAGGAAACACACCTCAATGTAATAAAAGCCTCATGTAAAAAACCCACAGCCAACATCATACTCAGTGTGAAAAAAAACAATGATTTTCTCTAAGATCAGGAAGAAAATAAGGATGTTCACCCTCACCACTTTTATTCAACATAGTATGGGAAGTCCTAGCCACAACAATTAGACAGCATAAAGAAATAAAAGATACCCAAATTGGTAAGGAAGAAATAAAACTGTCACTATTTTCACATGAAATAATACTATATATAGAAAATCTTAAAGACTCCACCAAAAAAAAACTAAAAAAAAAAAACTGATCAATAGATTCAGTAAAGTTTCAGGATACAAAATCAATGTACAGAAATTTGTTTCATTTCTATATACTAATAATGAAGTAGCAAAAGTGACATTAAGAAAAGAATACCACTTACAATTGCTCCAAAAACAATAAAATACCTAGGAATAAACTTGGCCAAAGGGGTAAAATACCTGTACTCTGAATACTATAAAACAAAACAACACCAAGAAATACAAAGACATACCATGCTCATGGTTGAAAGAGAAAATGTTGTTCAAATGCCTATACTACCCAAAGCAATCCATAGATTTAATGCAATCTCTATCAAAATACCAATGGCATTTTTCACATAGCTAGAACAAACAATCCTAAAATTTGTATGGAACTGCAAAAGACCCCAAATAGCCAAAGCAATCTTGAAAAAGAAAAACAAAACTGGAGGTATCACAATTTCATATTTCAAGTTATATTCTAAAGCATTAATAATTAAAACAGTATGGCACTGGCATAAAAATAGACATACAGATCAATGGAATAGAACAGAAAACCCAGAGAGAAAACCACAATCATATGGTCAATTAATCTTTGACAAGAGGGTTGAATATACAATGGGAAAAAGTCTCTTCAACAAATGGTGTTGGGAAAACTGGATAGCAATACGCAAAAGAATGAAACTAGACCACTTTATTTCACAATATGCATAGATAAACTCCAAATGAATTCAAGACATAAATGTGAGACCTAAAACCATAAAAATCCTCGAAGAGAGCATAGGCAGTAATATCTCTGACATCAGCCATAGCAACATTTTTCTAGATATGTCTCTTGAGGCAAGGAAGATAAAACTTTTTACATCCAAGTAAAAAGTTTCTGCACAGTGAAGGAAACCATCAGCAAAACTAAAAGGCAGCCTACTGAATGGGAGAAGATACCTGCAAATGACATATCTGATAAAGGGTTGGTGTCAAAATGTACAAAGTATTTATAAATCTCAAGCCCCAAAAAACAAATAATCCAACTAAAAATGGGCAGAAGACATGAACAGACACTTCTCCAAAGAAGACATCAGATGTACAACAGACACATGAAAAGATACTCATCACTCATTATCAGAGAAGTGCAAATCAAAACTACAATGAGATAGCACCTTATACCTGTCAGAATGACTAAAATAAAAAAAAACACACACACACAAGAAATAAGTGTTGTTGAGGATGTAGAGGAAAAGGAAACTTCTTGCACTGTTAGTGGGACTATAAACTTGTGCAGTCATTGTGGAAAATGGAGGTTCCAAGAAATTAAAATAGAACTACTCTGTGATCCAGTAATTGCACTAAAGTGTATTTCCCCCCAAATACAAAAACACTCATTTGAGGGGATACATGCACCGTGTTGCTTATTGCAGCATTATTTACAATAGCCAAAGTATGGAAGAAGCTTAAGTTTCCATTGATTGGTTAATGGATAAAGATGTCATTCATATATATATATATATATATATATATATATAATGGAATATATATGTATATGTATATACATATGTGTGTGTGTATATATATATATATATATATATAATGGAATATTACTCAGCCATAAAAAAGAATGAAATCTTGCCATTTGCAATACCATGGATAGAACTAAACAGTATAAGGCTAAGTGAAATATGTTGTCAGAGAAAGACAAATAACATATGGTCTCATTCATATGTGGAGTTTAAGAAACAAAACGAGTACAGGAAAACAAAAAGGAGAGAGACAAAACAAGAAACAAACTCTTTTAAGTATAGACAACAAACTGATAGTTATCAAAGGGTAGTTAGGTGGGAAGATAAGGGAAATAGAAGATGAGGATTAAAGAGTACACTTATCAAGATGGAAAAAAAATGATAAGAAGACTAAAAATAAAAATTCCCTAAGCAAAAGAAAAAAAGAAATTAATCCTAGAGGAATTAAATAGTAGTTTGTAAAGCACAATGAAATAAGTATAGAGATATAGAGAATTAGTGAAATAGCTAGTATTTAGTTAGTCCTTTTAGTATTCCAAACATATTAATATTTCCTTAGCTTTACTCTTTACAACAAAGGGGGTGGGTTGGGGGGGAAAGAATCCTTTCAGGCAAACTTGGATGCTAGAAGTTACTAGAGAAAATTCTCTTAACATACTGAGTAAAAATAATTTCCACTCTATATATCTATACTCAAGCAGGCTATCAAACAAGTGCATGATAGATAAAGAATATTTTCTCAAATAAAAAGCTGCAGATAATTGGTCTCATAAGAATGAGGAAAACAAAGTCCTTCTTCAGCAAGACAGGTCATTGGACTCAGAAAACAGGTGCCCAGTGCAGAAAGTGGTGAGTGCAAGTTCCATTTTGACAGTTCTCTGTCAGTTCTCCAGGGAAGCCTGTTCAGATAGGAGTAGGAGAGCAGGGAGGGCCCTGGTTGGTAGGATATAGAGAAAATGGGATTTCAGATTATCTGATGTGTTTTATTATTCGGGAAAAATAGTATTAAGCTGATTTGTATTAGCATTTAGAAAAGATGATTAAAAGAAACTTACAAAGCTGAGCAAATGAAAATGAAAGAATTTTATTATATATATGTATATATACACACACACATATATATATGTATATACATATGTATACATATATAAGGAAGATAGGAATGTCATTAAATGGCTACTGTACTAACTGACTTTATGCTGACTAGGGGACAAAGCAGTTGAGTGAGTTACTACAGGAGATGTGGATAAAAACGGAGCTCACAAAGGCCTAAGTACCTATAATTGAGGATATCATCATTGTTTCATTTTAAGGGAAACAGAGTGATCCAGAAAAAAAGTGTACTTGTATGCTCCATTCCCAAATTAGTTTTGCCATAAAACCCTTCCCTGAATTACCAGGAAACCTACCACACATTGAGAGTCCCGTCTTTTTCATTTCTTTTTCTTTCTAAATGACACTATTTCAGATCAACTCAATAATCATTTTTATACATTCAAAGAGCCTAGAAATCCATTGTGAAAAATAGGAGAGAGAAACCAAAGATTTAGATTTTAGTTATGAGAAGGATTCAATTTTAAAAGTATTATTTTAAATGTATGTCAATACAGGGAAATAATACTTTACATAGACTATCAGTTCTCACTCCAACTTCAAATTTTGTTTCATTCTTGTATTTTATACTCTCCCTCTGTACTTCCCATGTCCCCCCAGGAGAGATAAATAACCCAGAGGAAATTAGAATTTACTAGGGTAGCTGAGGCAATGAATGGAAAAGTATTGCTTTCTCAGCATGTCAGTAGTAAGATAGAAACATATTAGCAATAGGCTCCTAGACAACAAGGAAAAAGGCAACAAGAATTTGAAAGAAGTGTGAAGATTCGGTTTGCCAGAAGGAATGTGAAAACAAAAGGAAACTTTCCCAAAATGAATTGCTAATTTAATTAGTGCTTTCTGACCCTACAAGCAGGGACATTTCTAATTCCTAAATAGCAGTTTTTACTGTTACCCAAAGAAACTGCATATGTTTTTAAAAGTGATTTAAGAACAGATTAAACCTGAAAATCCAATCTCATTTTGACATCTGGAACTAAGGCAAAGAATTGTTTCCTCAAGGGGATAAATGTAACAGCATTGCTATGTGCCCAGAATACCAGATCTCCATACATGATTTCTAACAAGTACAGTCATATTTTAAAATATGAGCCACCCTTCCGAGCAATATTTTAGGGACAGGGAGTAAAAACAGACATTTTCATTAAGTTCAAGTGTTGTTAAAACAAGAAAAAGCAGTAAGTACCCAAAGCCATGGCAGTGACAGCTCTGTTCAAGCATCTGTGCTGAGTAGATACAAGAGGAATGAAACATTAAACACAAAAATGTATAAAGATACGTAGGCCAAAATAGAAAGGCAAGAGTAATATAAAATACTATCAGAGAAAGCAAGAACCAGCAGCAAAAGGAAAAATATGCTCGGAATAATCAAACTTCTAAGGAAACCGAACATATCCTAGGAAAAACCGAAGGAAGGAGAGATTTATTTTTCTCATTTTGTTAGTCAACACTACTAATTCATGCTCCTTAATATAACATAATTTGTAAAGAAATGACATGATTTATAAAGAAATATATACACACACATATATACATATCTATAAATATGTTCTATTTTAAGAATACAATAAAGATATAATGTATAATTTATATAACGTATACACATCTATATTTTTAAAATATATTTTTTCTTTAATAACTTAATTTACAGCCCGTTTGAAAATACTTTTTATGCTTAAATATATTGTCTTCAATATTTTGTATTTCCCAAAGACAGATGATGTACATAAAAGAACATGTTTACCATCTATAATATGGGTAAATGCTTTCCTTCTTTTCTACTCTCTAGTTCCGGAGGAGTTCGCATAACTGAAGCCCTCAGCTATTTCCATTGCAAAAGTACTTCAAAATAATAGAAGAATCGGGAGAAAAGAACACAAGTGTTTACAAGAACCTTTATCTTTGGTGACACAGGTCATCTGCTTAGACCTGTTGTAGAGTTTTTTCTAAACAGATATTCTTAGCTTATATGGACACAGGGATAAATTTTGGTTGTCGATTAGGAGTTTGAGTATCCAATTATGTTGATGTTTATGCAAAATTCTGAGGAAAAAGTGGTGGTTATCGGATTCTTAAATATCTGCGATTAACAAAAGAAATTAAGATATCTACCCCACAGGGCTTGACATCCGGAACCATGCGCCACAGACTCAGCCCTCGTTAAATCTAATTTCTGCACAAGTAAGAGGCAGTCGCGGAGCATCAGATCATGAGAGTTTGATTCCAGTCTAATGCTACCCCTTGACAAATGGTTTTTAAGTTACTTCACCTCCCAGAGAATCCTTTTCTACATACTTTGAGCTAAGAACAATACTTTGAGCTAAGAAAAGGTTTCAAAGAGTATACCTAATTCTAAGGATTCTCTCCTCTCACCTTTTCTTAATGTGTTAGGGACTTTTAACTCAAAGTGTTGCAAGCCGATGAGGACCTGGAATATTAGCATTTCTGCTCTCATTTAAGAAAGTATTTTTTGCCCAGAGAGTGCTTGTTTGGTGGCACTAATCCTGTATGTTTAGTGTGCATAATTTAATTAGAAATTAAATATGAGCTTCTGATTTCCTTTTCAAGATGGTAAATTAAGCATACTTTGCAACTTGCCTTTTTGGCATCAAATTCCTAGAAGTGGTTTTAAATGTGAACGAATAAAGCTGAGCTTGAAAACAAAGATAGTGTTCCATGGAGTAGACATTCTAAGGAATACATGGGAGAAGAAAACTAGAATTTTATTTTATTTTATTTTTTAATTGTTTTTAATATTTATTTTTGAGAAAGAGAAAGAGAGAGAGGGAGCGGATGAGCACAAGCAGGGGAGGGGCAAAGAGAGAGGGAGACACAGAACCCAAAGAAGTCTCCAGGCTCTGAGCTGTCAACATAGAGCCCAACGTGGGGCTTGAACCCATGAACCATGAGATCATGACCTGATCTGAAGTCAGATACTTAAGTGACTGAGTCACCCAGGAACCCCAGAAAACTGGAATTTTAATTGAACATTATTTATTATTATTAAATTTAAGCTGAATTTCCTAGTAATGATGTGAAAAATCAATAAAATAGGTATGAAAATTAGAAAAGGGTATCACTACAATTATTTGAAAATATACAACTATTTATGTAGACAATCCAGAATATTTACTTGATAAATTATTATATCAAATAATTGAAACTATTGTTGAATACTAGGGAAAAACACAAAACTTAATAATGTTATAATTAAGACATACAGAAACAGCAAAAAAAAAAAATAACTATCTAGAAATTAATGACAAATATCCAAGGACTTTTTAGAGAGAAAAAGTCAACTCAAACTTACCCTTGTATCCCAAAGCTACCAAATGTATTCTTTTTACCAATAAAATACATGTATAAATCTTTTGAAGTACACATGAGCTGAATGAACAGACAAGGTCATTGAATAAGAAGAAACAAAGTGAAAAGGTCAGTTCTCTTCAATTTAATAAATGAATTCAAAAAATTTCCATACATTCTTAACAGTTTTCTCCAGGAATTTGTACAGAATGATTTTTAAATGCATATGAAAGTGATATGGGAGAGGATGGCCAATAATTCTGACTAAAGAGAACGTAACCAGAGGTTGGCCCCAGATGGCAATGTATGAAGGTCCTGAACTCACCTCTTCCACAGACACACAAAATGTATACTTAAATACAGAGCAATTCCTCTGAAGAATAACTGAGTGCTGACTGAACAGCTTGTGCACAATAAATTATACAGGGACCATATAGAGAACATCAGAGGGATAGAGACATGATAACCTAAGAACCTCAGCCCCAACAACGGGGATCGCAGTAAGGAGGGACAGTACATGGGAACTGGTACCTACACCATGGGACACAGAAGAAAAAAAAATTATGGTTTAAAAGGCAACCAAAATTTGGGATGCCTGTGTGGCTCAGTTGGCTAAGCACTGGACTCTTGATTTCAGCTCAGGTCATGAACTCACAGTGAGTTTGAGCCCCGCTTCAGGCTGTCTGCCGTCTGCTAGGATTCTCACTCTCTCCCCCTCTCCCTCTCTGCCCCCATCTTGCTCATGCTGTCTCTGTCTCAAAATAAATAAACTTTAAAAATAAATGAATGAATAAAGAAATAAATAGATAAATAGCAACTAAAATTTAAACAAACCAGGCCTGGAGTGTCTGTGAAGTGATAAGAGACCTGTGGAACACTCTCCAGGGTTGGAGGGTCTAGTGAACACCATTGTTTATTCTCCACTCCACTTTGATAACACAGGTGGGAGCAGGGTACAGGCAACCTGGCCATCTGGCTGCCTCAGTGAGCCCTGAGCAGCTTGACCACACCAGTCCTTGCTGTCTCTAAGGAGGTTCCTTCGAATAATCTGAACCCAAAACAGCCCAAGCACAGTGCACACCAGGACACCCCCAGAAAGCACCCAGTATGCATCCAGCCATCTTACCAGTATAACACAGGCACAGAGCACCCAGGGATACAACAGGTCCATACTCTCTTCAGTTCCAGATGACCTGCAAGTGTACCCCCTGATTAGAGCACCCCAGCAACTCCCAGCCCATACGTGTTTCAGCTCCAGGTGTCCCATGAGGACAGCCCCTGTGTGGAATACCCCAAGCCCTCCCAACCTGTGCCTGCCTCAGTTCTAGCCATCCCAGTAGGGTGCCCCCTGCATGAAGCACATGAACCACAAGGACTGAGCCTGTTTCAGCTCCAGCTGTCCTGCTAGGGTACTCCCTTCATGGGACACATCAACAACTGTGCCTCACTTGCCTCAGTTCCAGCTGCCCCACCAGGGATACTCTGCATGGACCACACCAACCACCAGGCCTGTGCCTGCTTCAGCTCCAGCTGTTCTGTTAGTATACCACTGTTCAGAGCACCTTGGAACCCCTAGCCCACCCTCCCCCTTCAGCTCTAGCCATTCTACCAAAGTGGCCCAGGAGAAGAGTTCCAAGACAACCCGCTCATACCCACTATAGCTCCCAGCTCCAGCCAGCCAGCGAGCTAAAGCTGCCAGGCATACCCAGCCTACACAGGGAACTTTTCCGCCCAAGACTTTTCTTTCAAGTCTAGGAGAAGAAGCTCTTTCATGAGATACACAGAAACAAACCCAAAGTCAAATAAAATGAGAAGACAAAGAAATATATTCCAAATGAAAGAACAAGGCAAAACTCCAGAAAAAAAAAAGAACTAAATAAAACAGAGATAAGCAATATAACTGATAAGGAGTTCAATAAAATATTTATAAAGATGGCCAAAGGACTTGAAAGAAGAGTATATGAACTCATCAAGAATTTCAACCAAGAGAGAGAAAATGTAAAAAAGAACCAATCAGAATCGGAGAATATAATAACAAAAATGAAAAACACAGAAAGGGAAATGAACAGATTAGAGGATGCAGAAGTATGAATCAGTGATCTGAAAGATTATTAGAAAGTATCCACATTGAACGGCAAAAAGGAAAAAAAAATTAAAAGTAAGCATAGGTTAAGAGATCACAGGGATAACATTAATCTATTAATATTCATATTATAGGGTTTCCAGAAGAAGAGAGAGAGAATGGGGTAGAAAACTCATTGAAGTTAGCTGAAACTTATTTGAATAAAACTTACTTGACAATAGCTGAAAACTTTCCAGCCCATGGAAGGAAATCAATATCTAGGCCCAGGAATTGCAGAGCTCCAAACAAGATGAACCCACAGAAGTCCATACCAAGACACATAATACTTAAAATGTCAAACATTAAAGATAAAAAGAGGATCATAAAAACAGTGAGAGAAAAACATCTAGTTATGTACAGGAAAAAAACCCTAAGGTGACAAGCTGATTTTTCAGCAGAAAATTTGCAGGCCAGGAGGGAGTGATGTAATATATTCTAAGTATTATAGATTATTTCTATAAACAAGAACACGCTACTACCCAGCAAGGTTATCATTCAGATGTGAAGGTTCCCAGACAAACTAAAGTTAAAGTAGCTTACCACCACAAAAATGACCTTAGAAAAAAATGATAAAGGGACTTCTTTAAGCAAAAAAGGCTATAAGTGGAAGGAAAATATTTTTAAAGATTAACAAAAGCAAATATACAATAAAGGTAAGACATCACTTATAAAGCTAGTATGGAGGTTAAAAGACAAAAGTAGTAACACCAATTATATCTACAAAAATTAGCCAAGAAATACCCAAAATAAACATTAGTAAAGTATAACATCATATACATAAAACATGGAAAGAAGAGTAAAAATGCAGTACTTTAGGAATATGTTCTAAACTAAACCACCATCAACTTAATCAACTCTGAAGCCACCCACCATCAACTTAATATTGATCACTATGTATTTAGGATGTTACATATAAAACTCATGGAAACCACAAGTCAAAAAACCATAATAGATACAAATATAATGATAAAGAACTCCAAGCATAACACTAAATAAAGTCATCAAACAGAAGGGGATAGAGCAAGAGAATAAAGGGAACAGAGAAGGCCTATAAAAACCACAGAAAACAATTAACAAAATAGCAATAAGGACACACCTATTAATAATTACTTTATGTGTAAAAGATCTAAACACTCCATTCAAAAGACATAGGGTGACTGAATAATTGTTTTTAAAAGATGCATGTATATGTTGCCTATAAGAGACTTACTGCAGATCTGAAGATCGTATGGACAGAAAGTGAAGGGATAGATAAAGTTATTCCAAGCAAATGGAAGGAACAAAGAAAAGTCAAGGTAGCAGTACTTATATTCAATAAAATAGACTTTAGGGAAGACTGTTACAAGGCACAAAGAAGGGAATTAATAATAAATAATAAAGTGATTAATCCAACCAAAAGATATAAATATTGTAAGTATCTATGCACCCAATATGGAACCAATTAAACAATTGGTTCCATGGAACAATGGAACAATGTCACAAAAACAGACACTCAGATCAAGGGAACAGAATACAGAACCCAGAAATGGACCTACAAACGTATGGCCAGCTAATCTTTGACAAAGCAGGAAAGAATATCCAATGGAATAAAGACAGTCTCTTCAGCAAGTGGTGCTGGGAAAACTGGACAGCAACATGAAGAAAAATGAACGTGGACCACTTTCTTAGACCATACACAAAAATAAACTCAAAATGGATAAAAGACCTAAATGTAAGATAGGAAGCTGTCAAAATCCTTGAAGAGGAAGCAGGCAAAAACCTCTTTGACCTTGGCTACAGCAACTTCTTACTCAAAACGTCCCTGGAGGCAAGGGAAACAAAAGCAAACATGAACTACTGGGACCTCATCAAAATAAAAAGCTTCTGCACAGTGAAGGAAACCATCAGCAAAACTAAAAGGCAACCAACAGAATGGGAGAAGATATTTGCAAACAACATATCAGATAAAGGGTTAGTATCCAAAATCTATAAAGAACTTCGCAAACTCAACACCCAAAAAAACAAATAATCCAGTGAAGAAATGGGCAAAAGACATGAATAGCCACATCTCCAAAGAAGACATCCAGATGGATGGTGGTGATGATTAGTGTTAAAAATCCAGTTGGAAAATATCTTCTACCTGGTGAGTTTACATTTATATTTATTTTTACTATTGCTACATTTCAACTGTTTCTACTACCTTATGATTGTACTGTCTCACATATCATGCATTTTTAAACATTTTTAAATTTATAATTCTTTCTTGATTTTTCTTTTTTGTATTTCAATTGTTTTGAATTCTATTTCTTTTAATGTTTAAGACAAACTCTTACCATGCAAATGTAACATATTTAAATATACATCTTAGCCTTATCCTTAACATTTAACATACACATTATTGATAATCATTGTTTTATATAGACAATGTTAGATTAAATTTAGCTCAAATATTTACCAATTTCTTTACTCACCATACTCTATTGTAACCTAGGCCCTGATTTGGGGATTTTTTCCTTTTTCTTGAAAGTACTTCAAGACTAGAATTTTCTTTTTTGAAGATAATTCTCTCAGTTTGTATTATAAACATCTTTATTTTTACATTATACCTTATTTTTCTTTGTCAATTTTTTATTTAAATTCCAATTAGTTAACATACAGTGTGTTATCAGCATCGGGTGTAGACTTTAGTGATTCATCAGTTACATACAACACCCAGCATTCATCACAACAAACGCCCTCCTTAATCTCCATCACTTATTTAACCCATCCCCACCCCCCCACCTCCCCTCCAGTAACCCCAGTTTGATCTCTATAGTTGAGAGTCTGTTTTCTGGTTTGCCTCTCTCTCTGTTTTTCCCCCTATGCTCACCTACTTTGTTTCTTACATTCATAGTATTTGTCTTTCTCTGACTTATTTCACTTAGTATAAGACTCTAACTCTATCCATGTCACTAGAAATGGCAAAATTTCGGAACAGAATAGAGAACCCAGAAATGGACCCACAAATGTATGGCCAACTAATCTTTGACAAAGAAGGAAAGAATATCCAATGGAATAAAGACAGTCACTTCAGCAAGTGTTGCTGGGAAAACTGGACAGCGACACACAGAGCAATGAACCTGGACCACTTTCTTATACTATACACAAAAATAAACTAAAAATGGATGAAAGACCTAAATTTAAGACAGGAAGCCAGCAAAATCCTCGAGGAGAAAGCAGGCAAAAACCTCTTTGATCTTGCCCGCAGCAACTTCTTACTCAACACGTCTCCGGAGGCAAGGGAAACAAAAGCAAACATGAACTACTGGGACCTCATCAAAATAAAAAGCTTCTGCACAGGAAGAAAACCATCAGCAAAACTAAAAGGCAACCAACAGAATGGGAGAAGATATTTGCAAACAACGTATCAGATAAAGATCTTATAAATCTATAAAGAACTTCTCAAACTCAACACCCAAAAAAAACAAATAATCCAGTGAAGAAATGGGCAAAAGACATGAATAGACACTTCTTCAAAGAAGACATCCGATGGCCAACTGACACATGAAAAAATGCTCAACATCACTCATTATCAGGGAAATACAAATCAAGACCACAATGAGATACCAACTTGCACCTGTCAGAATGGCTAACATTAACAACTCAGACAACAATAGATGTTGGCGAGGATGCAGAGAAAGAGGATCTCTTTTGCACTGCTGGTGGGAATGCAAACTGGTGTAGCCACTCTGGAAAACAGTATGGAGGTTGTTCTTCAAAAAATTAAAAATAGAACTACCCAATGACCCAGCAATTGCACTACTAGGTATTTATCCAAGGGACACAGGTATGCTGTTTCGAAGGGATACATGCATCCCAATGTTTATAGCAGCACTATCAACAATAGCCAAAGTATAGAAAGAGCCCAAATGTCCACTGATGGATGA
Source organism: Prionailurus viverrinus (assembly GCF_022837055.1). NCBI lineage: Eukaryota > Metazoa > Chordata > Mammalia > Carnivora > Felidae > Prionailurus > Prionailurus viverrinus. Next base: position 46,720,532 of record NC_062565.1, read on the forward strand.
ATGGAAGAAGAAGATTTGGTGTGTGTGTATATATATATATGTATATATATATATATATATATATATATATATATATATGCACAATGGGGTATTACTTGGCAATCAAAAAGAATGAAATCTTGCCATTTGCAACCATGTGGATGGAACTAGAGGTTATTATGCTAAGTGAAATTAGAGAAAGACAAATATCATATGACTTCACTCATACGAGGACTTTAAGATACAAAACAGATGAACATAAGGGAAGGGAAGCAAAAATAATATAAAAACAGGGAGGGAGCCAAAACATAAGAGACTCTTAAATATGGAGAACAAATAGAGGGTTGCTGGAGGGTTTGTGGGAGGGGAGATGGGCTAAATGGGTAAGGAGCATTAAGGAATCTACTCCTGAAATCATTGTTGCACTATATGCTAACTTGGATGCAAATGTAAAAAATAAATTAAATAAAAATAAACGCATAGAGCAAATGTTAATAGACACAAAGGGAGAAATTAACAGTAATACAATAATAATAGGACACTTTAATACCCTACTTATACCAATGGATAGATCATCCTTGCAAAAAGTAATAAGGAAACAGTGGCTTTGAATGACACACCTGACCAGATGGACTTAAATATATACAGAATATTTCATCCCGAAACAGCAGAATATATGTTTTTTTACAAGTGGTCATGAAACATTCACTAGGATAAATTACATGTTAGGCCACAAATATATCTCAAAAAAATTAAAAACCTCACAGTCATATCAAATATCTTTTTTAACCAGAACAACATAAAACTAGAAATCTACTACAGGAAAAACCCTGGAAAAAAACCCCCAAACATGTGGAGGCTAAACAATATGCCACTAAACAACCAATGGCTCCATGAAGAAATCAAAGAGCAAATTTAAAAATATATAGAGTTGGGGCACCTGGGTGGATCAGTCATTTATGTTTCCAACTCTTAATTTCAGTTCAAGCTTTGATGTCACTGTTCTTGAGTTCAAGCCCCGCAGTGGGCTCTACACTGGCAGTGGGGAGCCTGCTTAGGTTTCTCTCACTCTCTCTCTCCCTGCCCCTCCCCTGCTTGTTCTGCCTCTCTCTCTAAATCAATAAACATTAAAAAAATAAAAAATATATGGAGACAAATGAAATGAAAACACAACAGTCCAAAATCTTTACAACACAACAAAAGAAATCCTAAGAGGCAAGTTTATAGCAATTCAAGTCGACCTCCAGGAATAAGAAAAATCTCAAATAACCTAAACTTACACTTTAAAGGAATTAGAAAGAGAAAACAAATCCCAAAGTTAGTAGAAATAAGGAAATAATAAACATAGAGCAGAAATAAATAAAAACTAAAATTTAAAGAAAAGAAAAGAAGAACAGATCAAGGAAGCCAGCAGCTGGTTCTTTGAAAAAATAAACAAAATTGATAAACCATTAACCAAACTGATCAAGAAAAACAAGAGGAGAACCTAAGTAACAGCCAACACCACAGGGTAACAAAAAAATTTTAAGAGACTACTCTGAAAAATTATAGGCCAACAAATAGGAAAATATAGAACAAATATATACATTTCTAAAAACTAAATCTAAACCAGAAAGAAATGGAAATCTATACAGGCTGATTACCAGTAAGGTAAATATATCAGTAATCAAAAAACTCACAACAAACAAAAGTTCAGGACTGATGGCTTCACAGGTGAATTTTACCAAACATTTAAAGAGTGCTTTTCAAAATATCCCCACCGCCCAGAACAATAGTGGAAGGAAGGCTTCCAAACTCATTATATGAAGCCGCCATAATCTTGAGACTCAAACCAGATGGGACATTGTAAAGAAAACCACAGGCCAATATCTCTGATGAACAAAGAGGCAAAAACCCTGATCAAAATATTAGCAAGCCAAAGTCAACAATATTTTAAAAGTACTATTCACCACAGTCACCTGGGATTTATTCTAGGAATGTAAGAATGTTTCAATATCTGCAAATCAATCAATGTGATACAACACATTAACAGAATGAAGGATACAAAGCATATGATTATCACAATAGATGCAAAAGACGCAGTGGACAAAATTCAATATGTATGATAAAAACTATCCATAAAGTAGGTTAAAGGCCCTACGTGAAAAACCCACAGCCAATATCATACTTAATAGTGAAAAACAAAGTTTTTTCTTTAAATTCAGGAACAAAGATACCATTCTCACCATTTTTATTCCATGTAGTACTGGAAGTCCTAGTCACAGCAATCAGACAATAAGAAACAAAAAGCATCCAAATCAATAAGGAAGAAATAAAACTTTCACCATTTGCAGATGACATGATCATATATATAAAAAATTCTAAAGACCCCACCAAAAACTATTAGAATAAATGAATTCAGTAAAGTTGCAGGATACAAAATTAAAATGCAGAAATCTGTTGCATTTCTGTACACTAATAATAAAGTAGCAGAAAGATAAAGAAAACAATCCCAGTTACAACTGCATCAAAAAGAATAAACTGCCTAGAAATAAGTTTCACCAAGAAGATAACTTATACTCTGGAAACTATAAGAGACTGATGAAAGAAATTGAATATGAAATCAAATATGTACCATGCTCATGGTTTGGAGAATACTGGTAAAATCTTCATACTACGTAAAGCAATGTGCAAATTTAATGCAATCTCTATTTAAATACCAACAGTATTTTTCACAGACCTAGAACAAGTGATCCTAAAGTCCATATGAAACCACAAAAAACCTGGAATGGCCAAAGCAATCCTGAGAAAGAAGAACAAAGTTGATGATAGCATAATCCTAGATATCAAGATGTACAACCAAACTATAGTAAGCAAAGAGAATAGTACTGGCACAAAAGTGGACACATAGACCAGTGGAACAGGAGAAAACACCCAGAAATAAACTGATACTTATATGGTCAATTAATTTACAACAAAGGAGGTAGGAATATAAAATGGTAAAAAGAAAGTCTCTTCAATTAATGATGCTGAGAATGACAGTGGACCATTTTCTTATACACACACAAATATAAACTCAAAATGGATTAAAGACCTAAATGTGAAAGTGGACACCACCACAGAACTCCTAAAAGAAAATACAGGCATTAATCTCTTGGACATTGGCATTAGCAACATAGTTGTGGACATGTCACCTCAGGCAAAGAAAAAAAAGAAAATAAACTATTGGGACTACACCAACATTAAAATTTTTTGCAAAGCAGAGGAAACTTACAACTAAATGAAAAGGCAACCTAATGAATGGGAGAAAATATTTACAAAATTTTTCTGATATAGGATTAATATCAAAAATATATAAGAAACTATTACAACACCAAAAAAAAATCCAGTTAAAAATGGGCAAAGGACCTGAGTGGTATTTTTCCAAAGACATACAAATGGCCACCAGAGACATGAAAAGACACTCAACATCACCAGTCATCAGGGAAATGCAAATAAAAACCACAATGGTTAGCATCAAAAAGGCAAGCAATAGTAAGTGTTGACAAGGATGTGGAGAAAAGGGAACTGTCATGTATTGTTGGTGGCAATGTAAATTGGTACAGCCACTGTGGAAATCAGTATGGATTTTCCTCGAAAATTTAAAAATAGAAATACCATGTGATCCAGTAATTCCAGTAATGGGTATTTACCATAGAAAATTAAAACACTAATTTGGAAAAAAATATATGCACCCCTGTGTTCTTTGCAGCATCATTTACCATAACCAAGACACGAAAGCAGCCAAAGCAGTCATCAGTAAATAAATGGGTTAAGAAGATATGGTATACAAAAGACCCAAAATATCCAAAGCCATCTTGAAAAAGAAAAGTCGGAGGCATCACAATACTGGACTTCAAGTTACATTACAAAGCTGTAGTTATCAAAAGAGTATGGTACTGGCAGAGACAGACATGTAGATGAATAGAACACAATAGAAAATTCAGAAATGGAACCACAACAATATGGCCAATTAATCTTCAACAAAGCAGGAAATAATATCCAATGATAAAAAGACAGTCTCTTCAACAAATGGTGTTGGGAAAACTGGACAGCAACATGCACAAGAATGAAGCTGGGCCACTTTTTTAAAATACACAAAATAAATTCAAAATGGATGAAAGACCTAAATGTGAGACAGGAAACCATAAAAATCCTAGAGGAGAACATAGGCAGTAACTTCTTTGACATGAGCTGTAGCAACTTCCTTCTAGATGTATCTCCTGAGGCAAAAGAAACAAAAGCAAAGATAAACTATTTGATACATCAAAATAAAAAGCTTCTGGGGCACCTGGGTGGCTCAGTTAAACTTCTCACTTAGGCTCAGGTCATGATCTCGTGGTCCATATGTTCGAGCCCCACATTGGGCTCTGTGCTGAGCTCTGTGCTCAGAGTCTGGAGCCTGCTTACGATTCTGTATATCCCTTTCTCTCTGTGCCTCTGTCTGTGTCTCTTGAAAATGAATTAACTTTAAAAAAGTTTTTAAGAAAATAAAAAGCTTCGGCACAGCAAACAATCAACAAGACTAAAAGGCAACCTATGGAATGGGAGAAGATATCTCGAAAGACATACCTTATAAAGGGTTATTATCCCAAAATACATAAAGAATTTCTAAAGCTCAACACACACAAAAAAAATAATAATAGAGTTAAAAAGTGGGCAGAATACGTGAACATACTTTTTCCCAAAGAAGACATAAAAATGGCCAACAGATACGTGGAAGAGGCTCAACATCACTCGTCATCAGGGAAATAAAGATCAAAGCAACAATGAGATATCACCTCTTACCTGACAGAATGGCTAAAGTCAAAAACAGAACAAGTATTGCCAAGGATATAGGGAAAAAGGAACCCTCTTGCAATGTTAGTGGGAATGAATGAAAACTGGTGCAACCACTGTGAAAAACAGAATGGAGATTCTTCAAAAAATTAAAACTAGAAGGAATCACACTCCTGGATATTTACCTCCAAATTACCAAAACACTAATTCAAAGGGAAACATGGAATGTTTATAGCAGCATTATCTATAATAGCCAAATTATGGACAGCCCAGTGTGCATCAACTGATGAATGGATAAAGATGTGGGGTGTGTGTGTGTGTGTGTGTGTGTGTACATAAACTGTGTACATAAACACACACACACACACACACACACACATATACCTACACACACAATGGAATATTACTCAGCCATAAAAAATGAAGGCTTGCCATTTGCAAGGTCATGAATGGAGCTAGAGAGTATTATGCTAAGAAAATAAGTCGGAATAAGACGAATACTATATTATCTCACACAGATGTGGAATTTAAGGAACAAAACAAAACAAATGAGCAAAAGGGGAAAAAATGAGAGAGAGAGAGAGAGAGACAGGAGAAAGAAGAGAAAGAGAAACCAAGAAACAGACCCTTAACTATAGAGAACAAACTTATGGTTACCAGAGAGGAGAGGGGGATGGGTGAAATAGGTGATGAGGATTAAGGAGTGCACTCATTGTGATGAGCACTGGGAATTGTATGAAAGTGTTGAATCACATATTATAAACCTGACATTAATATACTGTATGTTACCTAACTGAAATTTAAATAAAATATTTAGGAGTCCATGTTCACAGTTTTGGAAAATGCATAAAGGACTTGCATTATTTTGAATTAATTTTTGTTTTAGTGTACTGTGTTCTTTTGACCACAAAATTTTTCAAAGGACTATATCACATAAATTTTGCTTCTGTAAAAAACAAACAGGGGCGCCTGGGTGGCGCAGTCGGTTAAGCGTCCGACTTCAGCCAGGTCACGATCTCGCAGTCCGTGAGTTCGAGCCCCGCGTCAGGCTCTGGGCTGATGGCTCGGAGCCTGGAGCCTGTTTCCGATTCTGTGTCTCCCTCTCTCTCTGCCCCTCCCCCGTTCATGCTCTGTCTCTCTCTGTCCCAAAAATAAATAAACGTTGAAAAAAAATTTAAAAAAATAAAAAATAAAAACAAACAAACAAACAAAAAAAGATGTGGTATATATACACAGTGGAATATTATTCAGTCCTAAAAAGTTAGATCTTGGGGAGCCTGGGTGGCTCAGTCAGTAAGCGGCTGACTCTTGATTATAGCTCAGATCATAATCTCCAGGTTCATGAGTTTGAGTCCCTCACCAGACTCTGTGGTGACAGTGCGGGGTTCAAACTCTCCTCTCTCTCTTCTGGTCTCTCTGCCCCTCCCCAATGTGCATGCATCAATTCTCTCTCAAAATAAATAAATAAATTTTGGGGGCACCTGGGTAACTCAGTTGATTAAGCATCTGACTTTGGCTCAGGTCATAATCTCACGGTTCATTTGTGAGTTCAAGCCCCACGTCAGGCTCTGTGCTGACAGCTCAGAGCCTGGAGCCTGCTTTGGGTTCTGTGTCTCCCTTTGTCTCTGCCCCTACCCCACTCATGCTCTGTCTTGCTCTGTCTCTCTCTGTCTCTCTCTCAAAAATAAATAAGCATTTAAAAAAAATTAAAAATAAATAAACTTTAGAAAAAAAATTTTTAAATAAGATCATGCCTTTTGTGACATCAGGGATACATCTAGAGGGTAGTATGCTAAGTGAAATATGTCAGTCAAAGAAAGAAAAATATCATTTGATTTCACTTACATGTGAAATTCAAAAGTAAAACAAATGGACAAACAAAAACAGTCATAAATACAGAGAACTGGTGATTGCCAGAGCAGAGCTAGTATGGAGATGGATGAAATAAGTGAAAGGGATTAATACATACAAACTTCTGTTCTAAAATAAACATGTCAGGAAATCAAAAGTATAGTACTGGGAATATGGTCAATAACATTGCAATAATATTGTATGGTGACAGATAGTAACTATACTTTTCATGATGAGCATTGTGTAATGTACAGAATTGTTGAATCACTATGTCATGTACCTAAAAAATAAAACATTGTATATCAATTATATTTAAATATTATCTTAAAAGAGAACATAACAGAGGAAAGTCAGAAGACATTATAAAGATAAAGTAATACCATCTAGAATAGATAAGTATATCAATGGAAAAGATATGTGGGTCAATTATATATGTAAATTTATAATGTGATATTTAAAATGCATGGATAAAAACCAAAGCATTTAATAAGGAAATTGGGGAGCTGATTAGATTTTCTGTAAAATAAGTTACATTTTTATCTGTTAGTAAAAATAGAGTCCAGATTCACCAATAACTTAAATATATAATACAACACAATAAAAGTTTTATAATAAATACAAAGTACATTTCTAGGACACTTGGGATGGAAAATACTTATGAATAAGATTCGGAACTCACAAGCTATGATGGAAAATATGAATAAATTAGAGCACATCAGAATCAAACAAGTTTATGACAAAATGCATGAAAAACAAAGCTAAAAGATGACAAACATAAGAAAATATGTATAGATAGAATATAAAATGCAAGAAGAACTATATATATTTTAACTCACTAAAATACAGGACAATTTATTAAAGAAATACCAATTTTTAGTATATTTATTTTTTAAAAGAAATTATCAGATTTGATAAGATTGTGAATGAGGGTAAACTCTCATGCATTCCTTTGAGCATGGATCGCAATTTGAAATATATATACTACATACCTAAGCATTATCAGTTCTTATTTTTCCTCCATACAAGTACCTGAATATATTAATAAGAAAACAGGGGCGCCTGGGTGGTGCAGTCGGTTAAGCGTCCGACTTCAGCCAGGTCACGATCTCGCGGTCCGCGAGTTCGAGACCCGCGTCGGGCTCTGGGCTGATGGCTCGGAGCCTGGAGCTTGTTTCTGATTCTGTGTCTCCCTCTCTCTCTGCCCCTCCCCCGTTCATGCTCTGTATCTCTCTGTCCCAAAAATAAATAAAAAGAGTTGAAAAAAAATTTAATAAGAAAACAAACATAAATATTTACCCAATCATTTAAATAAGCATTTAGTGGGGTGCCTGGGTGGCTCAGTCGGTTAAGCAGCCGACTTCGGCTCAGGTCATGATCTTGCGGTCCGTGAGTTCGAGCCCCGCATTGTGCTCTGTGCTGACAGTTCAGAACCTGAAGCCTGTTTCAGATTCTGTGTCTCCCTCTCTCTGACCCTCCCCTGTTCATGCTCTGTCTATCCCTGTCTCAAAAATAAATAAAATGTTTAAAAAAATAAATAAATAAGCATTTAGTCTGCTTCTCCATGACTTTGGCACAATGTTAGACATCATTTTCTTCCTTGTAACATCCCTTGTTACCATTGCTAAAGACAAAGTATTCAGCTGAAATACTGATTTCAGTCATCCTATTATCTCATCTCATATCATAACTCTTAGTTCCATTCAGTGTCTCAAGTGTATCCAGTATACTAATTTGGATTTTTGTTTTTTTTTTATCCCACTGAGACCCACAACCCATTGACCCCTTGATCTCTTCCTGCTTTCAGGCTCCTGTATTCCCTTTTCCGTTTAGATGAAATGAACCACTTTTATATTATCAGTCTAGTGTCATTGTCCTGTCATAACCCAAACCCAGAATGAATCATAGAGCATAGCTGAAGAGAAGCCTACAATTCTGTAGATGGAGGTCATACTAAATTCAGGATCTATGACCTTAAATATTAAGTTTTCAATATTCTCCAAATGCCACAATCTTTCCCACATTTGCCCTCTGACTTTCAACATTTTAATTTTCAATTCCTATAAACTCCCTGAAAACTGGAGCCCTTTTCCTAACCCCTACACTCTCCTCTATTTCAGCAAAATATACCTTCAGAGGAAATAATGCAAGCCAGCAGACTACAACTCTTTTCCTTTTCCACCTGCTCAGTCCATAAATGTCCCTAGACCCAGAATTTTTCTTCTTCCCTCTGTCAATGATACTCTGACTCTACCTGTGTCAGGGACCTCCACGTCCACCCTCAGGATTTATGACTCATGAGAATGGCTCAAAAAACTCAGAGAGAAAAAAAAAACTATGATGAACACAGTTATAGTTTATCTTAGCAAAAGAATACAGATTAAACTCAGCAAAGGGAGATGAAGGAAGCCAAGTGTAGGAAAAATCACATGTGAGCTTACAGTTATCTTATCCCAGTAGACTAGCACAGGAGGCTTTTCATTTCTCAACAATGTATGATAATACATGGGGCCAACCAGGAGGAATCACCTGAGCATTGTGTCCAGAGTGTTTATTGGGGCTCAGTTATACGGGCCCGTAGTTATATAGGCACTTGCACGACACATTTAGCTATTCAGACTCCAGCCTCCCAAATGTCACCCTGATAGAGCATGACCCAAAGCCTCAGAAATAGGTGTTCACCATAAATCATATTGTTAGCATGAAGTATCTGACCTGGCCCAAGGCCTCAAGTATACAGATACTCTTCTAAGGCAGAATAATCCAAGGGTGCAGAGGTCATCTCCCAGGAACTGAATACAGGGCAAGTGCTGAAGACTTTGGGAATGTGTGGTTTGAGCAGCCCAGGCCAACATAACCCTTTTCTGCACAGCTCCTTCCCATTGTTCCATACTTGATTCAATTAAATTATCCTTATTATCTCTTCTGTATTTTCAATCTCTCCTGACTTAGCCTTCATATCTGGGGACTTTTTCCTCCTTCCTCACACATATAATCATCCTGTCCCCTTTGTTAGGTGATTTCATACCTGCCACTCTTTCCTTAACTCACTCTATTCTAATGGCTTCTCTGTCTACATCCCCTTTTAGAGTTCAAGATCCTCAAGGGCAGAAATCTGATCCTATCTAATTTTCTAATTAGTCATGCTTGGCTCATAGGAGAATGTTAAAAATATTACAAAAATTACTGAAAAAATATGCCTAATGAATTGGGCTGTGTGGAACAGCTGCTCTGTTTCAAATATACTCTTAGTGTAATCATTTTTCTGTTTCCATTCATAATCACCATTCCTTGTGTCCAACGATTCTGCCTCTATCGCGTGTGGAACTGAGGGAATCACTAGTTACTGTTATTAAAAGGACCTCCTAGGATCTGTGCAATGAGGCTGTTAAGATCTAGTGTTTTTCTACCCACAGGAATCCATCCAGGCAATGTAAATTTTCCAGCCCAAGAAAACTTCCTGTTATCTAATATTTTAACTAATAAGGTAAAAAAAAAAATCTAGAGCCAAAATCATACAAATAGTTGTCTTTCTTACTAGTAAATAAATGCGTGTATTATGACGTACTTTTTTGCCTCTTTTCTAGATAATCATCTCCTAACTAACTATTTTCATTTCTTCTCTTTCTTATGTTTCTCAGTTCTGACTCCTTACCTGCACTCCTCTCCTGACATCATCAGATCAAACTTGCTTCCCATTTTAGGATCCCAACCTGAAAATAAGTGGCACTACATGAAAGAAGATCCAAATAAATCATCTGTTTGGAGTTAAAATTTGTATTAAAGTAGTATTTTTTCTTAAAAGTGTTAATTGTGACTTGATCCTGTTACTTTAATGAATGTTAGCACAATCCCAAATGATACACTTTAGAAGGTAAAACAAAAAAAAATTAAAGATGATTTCTACATAAATATATGATACCTACTCCCCTGGCTTAATTGAGGACTTTACCTTTATTTATTTGTTTATTTATTTTTTAATGTTTATTTACTTTGAGAAAGAGAGAGAGACAGAGACAGAGCGTGAGTGGGGGGAGCAGAGAGAGAGAGGGAGACACAGAATCTTAAGCAGGCTCCAGGCTCTGAGCTGTCAGTACAGAGCCTGACGCAGGGCTGGAACCCATGAACCGTGAGATCGTCACCTGAGCTGAAGTCCAACGCTTAACTGACTGAGCCACCCAGGCACCCTGAGGGTTTTACCTTTAAAAGATAATTTACATGTCATATATGGATGAATCTAAAATATAGAATGCTAAGTAAAAGTGGACTTTTTCCATTCTGAGTGTTTCCACTCATATGACATTCTTATAAAACAAAAAGGGGACAGAAACGAGATTCGTGGTTGTCAAGCACTGGTACTGGATTGCTGGGAAACTTCTGGACGTGTTGCAACTGTTCTGTACTTTGAGTTGTATGTTCATAACTATATACATGTGTCAAAACTCACAGAACTGTACATTAAAATAATTAATGTTCTGCATATAAATTACTAATATTTAAAAAATTGGAAAAAAAATCAGGGATTAAAAAGTTGGGGGTAGTGCATTCTTTGCACAAACAAGTATTGAGTGCCTTTTGGTTTCCAGATATTATCCTTGCTGCTAGTGAGATAGTGCTGGAGAGCCAATGAAGAATAGTAAAGTGATAGAAAGGTCATGTGATAGCAGCCAATCTACTTCATCAAGCCTTTTGTGAGGGTCCACACTGTGCAAAATGTCCTAGGAAGCTGGACAAAAGGTAGAGAAAAGTCCCATCAGGAATGGAGATTCAGGACAGACGTTCATCAGTCCCATCTATGCCCAGACAATTGCCCTACTTACTAATGAAAGAAACATCTGGGGAAGAGCCACCTTTACCAGAACTGGTATAAAATTTTACTATTCATTGGACACATAATTATCATATAAAAATGTTAATTTTAAAGAAGTACGCTTCCAAATATTGATATTTTAAGTGGTGACATAGCTCCTTATATTCATACGCCTTGGTCTTTAAGGCATAAACTGAAACCTAAAAGGAAAAATAAAAACCGAAATGTAAACTGAGACTCTCTGCTTTCTCTCACGTTTCTAAGCAATTTATTACTTCCTTCATGGACACACACTTGATGCATTAGAAGAGCCCTTGCCTCTCAGTATGCCTCAGTAATTTTCTGCTGCAGCTAGCTATCACAGAAAAGATTTCCATTGTTAAAAGAAATTCACTGATTTGTCTTACTGTTGCCGCAGACTTACATTAGTTATCTTTCATGCTTATGTTTCTGATATCCAAATGTTTATTTTACACTTCATAAAAATTCCTCTGACATTACATTTTTGAGGCCTATCCAGAGATCACAGGGAGTCACATATGATTATATGACCTTGCGAAGAGAAAAACTGGCATTTTTAACACAGAGACCAAAGCATCCATCTAGATACTGAATATTTAGTATAATCAGGAAAACGTATAGTAATCATTGTATATCTTTAAGGTTGTAATTGATATAAACTTATGTTTCAAATTAGTCGTTGATAATTTCTATTGTGTATGAAATGTGTGTGGGAGGTGAGATTATAGTTGCCGAGAAATACTGGGATTAACATTATGGTTTATAAAGAATACGTATATATGAATGGCAAGGACTAGGCTCATATCTCTTCATCTCTGTTTCAGAGCCAATGTGACAATAGCTCATACAATTGAAGCTATACCTACTTGCTTTAGTATGAGTTTTACCACTACTCTGTTTTATGTCATTAGCCAAGTTACCTGAATTCTAATGTGTTTTTTTCCCTCCACTGTAGATTAGAAGAACTGTATTACATCATTTCTAAGGTTGTGCTTTCTTAATTTGGATTCCCTTATCAGAAAACCTTGAAATGAGGGCTTAGGTGCAGGTAGTTTGGGGATTAATTCAAAGAAGCAGGAGTTGGGGAGCAGGAAGAGAGACCAGAGAAAGAAACTATAATAAAAGTGTACAATCAAGACTAATACTGTATCAACCTCATACCCCTGAACAGTGTGAAAATGTCTCCGTGATACGATTGTGCAAAGGATGGCCATACTATTATTCCCTATTGGATGAGGACTTGCCCTGAATGAGTTAACACTCCCCCACATCTGGGCTGCTCCTGGGCTCTGACTGGAGCCAAGAAGGAACCCATGGCTTTAGAGAAAGCTATAAAAGAGAAGAGCAAAGCCATGTGCAGTGGGTGCATATTACAGTCATGTCTATGCTTGGTGAGTGCGATGGCATTGGAGGAGGTCACTGAGAGGATGTGGCCTTCAGCTGAACTGAGGACTGAACACAGGTAATCAGAGGCTCCTCAGCACCCTTCCTGTATTTGGAATGTGTCTTTCGCTTGCTTTCCCCAGTTTCTGAAGTGGCCCAATGACACAGTCTTGGGATAGTAATGTGGTATTGTGACTTTCTGGAAGGTACACATGACGGAACCCCATTAAAGTCTCTCTCTATATAAACTTTTACGATTTGGTGGACAGGTGCAGAGATCTACTCATCTCGTCGACACCCAAGACAAGCTTTGTAAACATGTTCCCTTGCTTATAAACACTGCTATCTACTGACCTGGAGTGGTCTGCCTCTTTCTTTGGTCTCTCCTTGACCTCCACGTTCAATGTCGAGTTTTGGAAACAGTAATTGGTGAGGCAGGCAGGAGACCAAAGAAATGGTTTTTGGAAAAGAGGCATCTTTGGGGGAAATTCTGACTTGTTTATAGACCTTTGTGTAGGGAAGAGTGGCCCACATGGAAGATGGTAGTGGACCACCACATGAAGGTCAGAACACCCTAATAATGCCAGGTGCATTAATGTACTTTTTTGAAGGACTGCAAATAGCATATTGTGTCAAAGAGAAATGACTGCTTGCCACAGTGGGCTGGCCTCTACTGTGGGAAGTTCAGCCAGACACCAACACCCAACTAAAGGCTAAATCTTGAGTCAGAAAGTTGGAAGAGCTGAGATTAGGGAAGAATGTGCGGTTGTCCCTCATTCTGCTAGCTTCAGGATTGGCAGTCAAAGTCGAAGAGCAGGATAATAGATTGGAGACCTTAGCATCAGCCATTTTGCAAAGTTAGGAGGGCTCAAAACGCCACAGATTAAGATTCAAGCACTAATGACAAAGCCTGATTAGGATGCTAAGAGATGGAATCCCTGGGAAAGTGAGATTAAAGGGAAGAATGTTGTCCTGACTGACAGTGAAACAAACAAAATGCCTCAGGCTGTCTGACCCCTGAAACAAAAGAAATTTAAAATAGCAATTACCCTATACTTCTGATAATACAGAAATATACCCCAAATGCCTAGAAAACTTGCATCCTTTCTCTGCCTCTTGAAATTGTAAATCTCTTGTCTGTGAAATGTAAACACTGCCCACAGAGACTGAGGAAAACAAAACAGAGAGGGAAAGAGTCTTTGTAAAATACAATCGCTGTAGAAGTTCCCTCGTACAAGATCTAATTCACAGTCTCCAGAAGATTGTTTACCAAGGGCAAATACAAATCTTGAAATCCTTCTTCACAAATACTATAATAAAAGTATTTAGCCATGTGTGTGGGTACCTAAATCATGGCCAAAGTTTTAGAATGAAAGCCATGGTGCATCCGTTTGTGTGGTTTTATGTTTGTCTAGGGTTATATATTATGTATATGTGATATTTTTCTACCTTTGGAGAGTATTACCAAAATTGAATGAGCTCTATTTAATTGATTTAAAAATGCTTTAATATTGGGGTGCCTGGGTGACTCAGTTGGCTAAGCATCCGACTTTGGCTCAGGTCATGATCTCACATTCGTGAGTTTGAGCCCAATCTCAGGGTTTGTGAGTTCAAGCCCTGCATTGGGCTCTGTGCTGACAGCTTGGAGCCTGGAGCCTGCTTCAGATTCTGTGTCTCCCCCTCTCTCCACGCCTCCCCCTCCCATGCTCTATGTCTCTTGAAAATGAATACACATTAAATTTTTTAAAAATGTCTTAAGATCAAGGTGTAGTTATATAAAACAAATTTAATTTTCTTCTATCTGCTAAAGGATAAAGTTTTTTTGGACTATTGCTCTATTCTTGTGGGATTATGAAAGGTTGCTTTCTCAGAATAATTCCCTGTGATTCACATTGCTTTAGCAGGTTTTTGATTACTTAATAAAATGGAATATATTCTATTAAAAGTTTTTTTATACTTATGTAACTGCTTGTATTTGCCTTTGAGGTATTTGTTATTTTGGTTAAACAAGTATTTATGCTCCTATATAATCAAGTGTTTTAACCCTTTTGATATTTGTGACAAAGTTCCCAAAAATCAAATTGTAAGTGAAGCCTTGTTGACCTTGAACTAACTTTGGGAAGTTCCAGAGGGTCCCTGAAACATCTCAAAAGATGTGTTCTCTTTACAAAAGAGATATATTAAACTAATTGGGCTCCTTCATGTATTAAATTACATGGCAAGCATGTCAAATAGGTAATGCTATACTGTTTTAGGGTATAATTATATGAAATTCCTAAAAAAATTGATCTGTCCTGGTATAAGGTTATCAGTCATAATTTTAAAATGTCACAAAAATAACCATATTTCCTTGTAAATTAAATTCCAATAAACTTTTATCAGAAAATTAAATGACAAGAATTTTTCATTCTTTTGTCACTTACAGAGCTCCTATTTCACTCTGACACTTCTGCAAAAGTGCTTCATCTTTAAGGAGTTTCATAGAAAAGACTGACAACTTCAAGTCCCTGATAACTAAGATCACTAAGATCGGTTTGCCTTCACATGATTGGGGCAACAATGGACTCTGCAAATGCATCCCCAAGGCTACATGCTCAGCCATACCATGTTATGGGATGGTAAACAGATCTGGCCCTATTCTCCTTCCCACTTCAGTAAAATAGGTCCATTACTTTGACAATACAATGTTAACATGTGAAGGGTTGCCTCTCCTGCAGGCCACATGCGGATTTTGCTGAAACATCTATGATGGAGAGGATGGGAATTAAACCTGTAGGCAATTCAAGGCTCAGACTTCACTGTAAAGTTTTTGGAAATCATTTGGTTATGTAAAATGTGTGTTGTCCCAGAAGCTGTGATTGATAAGGTATAAATCTAACCTCTAAGAAGATGAAAAAGATGCAAGCCTTTGTATGGTTTTGGAGGTTTTAGAGGACTTTTTTATTCCCCATCTGGCATAGTGCCTTCATCCGTTACCACCAGGAAAGAAAGGGCACATGTGAGACTAGGAGGTTGAAACAGCAAGCTACCTTTGAGAAGGCAAAAATACTAGCGAAGCAAATTAAAGCTCTGAGCATCATTTAAGCAGGGCTACCATTTGAGTTAGATGCATATTTGACTTGAGAAGGTATGAGTTGAGAGCTGTGACAGAGACACCAGAAGGAGAGGACCCTTAGGATTTTGGTCCCAGCTCTAGAAGGGATCAGAAACCCAATATACTTCCATAAATTAATAGCTCCTAGAAGTGTACACAGCATTTCTCCATGAAGAGCCTCTCACACAGTAGCCAGTGGACTAAATGCAGAGTGATTTGGCTGTTCATCACTCATGAGCCCTGGCCATTAACCCTTTACATGGACAATTGGGCTGTTCTAAAGTGATTATTCCTCAGGCTTGTACAACGGCAAGCCAAGGGAAGCATGATCATCAGTGGACCCTTTTGAGGTCAGGATATGTGTGAGGACATTTAGGTTCACCTGCAAAAGCAGAAAGTATTCCTGCCTTCCATGTCCTAGATCATAAGGCACTGACACCCCCTGGCGATCAGGAATCTGATGCTCTAGCCTGAGTGAAAACTCTAACAAGTGACCCTTCAGAAGATATAGTAGACCAGGTGCCCAAGTGGCCACTATTGTGCCTGTGTGGGATGGTTTACTGACAAGGATACTGGATTGCCCTTGAAATACACTGACTTGGTTAACACAATAACAGTAGGCTGTGTGTTCTACACAACATCCATGGCAACTACCAAAGATGTCGGAGGTCATCCATCGGAGTTCCCAACAGGTGAAGGATTGAAAGATGGATTATATTAGCATTCTCTCTTCATGTGAATGTTCTAAACATATCCTGGTTTGTACAGACACTGAGTCTGACTTAATCCAAACTTCCCCCTATTGCCACACAAGCTAGGATGGTACCATTAGGGGATTAGAGAAGCTGAATACCATTTACAGATATCCTTGTCAAATAGACTGTAATCAGGGGGCCAATTTCAAAGGTCATGATATGCAAGACTGGGCAAAAGAACATGACATTAAATGGAGAGTTTTTACCTCCCTTGGAACCCACATGAGCAGGGTTGGTAAAAAAGGAAAAAATGTAATATTAAAGCAACAGATAAAACTGATGATAGAAAAAATCATCTTGGCTCTGGTGGCTAGAGTACTCTGAGGTTTTAATACATTTGAATGATCAATTAGTAGGGCCTATACGTATGCCAGACTGGGGATCACTGTTGTACCACAGTACCATAAGATATGGAAGTCAAGAGAAACAGCCATTGTTCCAATTCTCAATGTGGAACAACATGGTATGTTGCTGAGAACACCAAGCTCCATCACTCCTGAGAAAGGCATCATCTACTGAAATTTGCATTGGGACATCCCACTAGGATGGGTGAGTTACTTTACCTTCCCTCAGCTAGGGAGAACTATTCAATTTCTACTGGAATCCCACTGTCCTGCTACAAGCTGTTGAAACACACCATGCCTAGAACAGAACATATACCATTGAAAGAGGGGAAGAGGTAGGGGTTCTGGTCTGGCATATCCCACCACCTGTCCATTCCCTCATGCCTAAGACTACTCACTTTGGCAATGTGTATGGTATGCACAACCAGGTCAGGTTCCTACAACTGACAACTTCTATCTCCTTCAAGGCCATTTGCACATGTTCTGTTTTCCACTGGTATTATCATTTGGTAGCCATCTTTGTTCCCTCTATTGACCAGGAGGACATCAGAGCACACACAGAAGTCCTTACTAAATTCAACCAACAAGTCTTAAATGATAGCCAAAAGAGCCTGTCCTTATTGAACAGTGAAATGTCTCTAATGAGAGAAGCTGTCCTCCAAAATAGTATGGCATTGGATATTATTACTGCCTCACAACGAGGCACCTGTGCCATTACCCAAACAGAATGTTATGTGTTCATATCTGATGAGTCTGCTAATGTGTCATCTTTATTAAAACACATAACAACACAAGTAAATGCCCTAAGTGTGCCCACCCTCAGGCTAGGAAAATTAATAAATCGGTGGTTAGAATCATGGGGATCTTGGTGGAAAAAGTTGCCACTGATTTTAGAAATTAGTGTCTGACTATGTTTCTCTTACATATGACTGTATTGTTGTGGCATTTGCCTCCAGTGGAGCCAGAGAGCCACCAAATGAGCCACCTCCATGCTAATAAAATCCTCTGGTTACTTAAGGCACATTGCAGAAGGAGGAGCTTATGAGATTGTAAGAACTGGTCAGGAGAAATGAAATGCCAGAGGAGGTCACTGAGAGGATATGATTGCCAGTTGACCACTAGCAAGCTGGACTCAGGCAATCAGAGTCTCCTCACCACCTCCTCTCCTTGGAATGCACCTCCACCTGTCTTCCCTGCATTGTAATCTGCCCCTAGACATAGCATTGCGATAGTAATGTGTGGTTGAGGCCACCTGGATACTATATATGACTGATACCCAGGTAAGGCCTCCATTTAACTTTTAAGATTCAAGTAGATCAAAACAGAGACCTACTCCTTTTGTAGCCACCTAAAATGAGCCTCCAAAGTTCCATTGCTTACTAAAATGCCACCTGACCAGTCAGAAGCGCTCTGCCCTTTCTTTGATCTCTCTTTGACCTGAGTATATGGTATTCAGTTTGCAAACATATGAGACTCTCACTAGGTACAGAATGGAACTATTAAAAAGAGCAGTAGCTAAACTCAGAAGTATTTTGAGAGACTATGGTGGTGGTACCAGAAGTATTCAATACTCTTTCAGAGCTAAAAGCTATGGTTCTAAAGTCTGTATTTTCTGAGTTGAATTGAATATTATGATCATATGAGAAACAAATAAGAGTAGATAATAAAAATCCATAAAAAGTATGGTGATTCTCATGGTATTTGTAAAGAGAAAATGGAGGACTATCAAGGAATTTCACGTTACACTTTGATAATATCTGTGGAAAAAGATTATATATATAATCTATATTATATATATTTTACATAAATAAAATATCTGTAATTACACTATATATGAAAATATATTAAGTATTTGTATATTTAAACAGCATGGTAGGTTGAAATCTGTGTTAGGGAATAGTGACTCACCAGTATCAGTTTTACAGAATATCAGTCTTATGAAAATATTTTAAGGGCATCTGTCTACTACTCAGAAAGTTCTTACTTAGCTAGCAGCTTTCTTCTTAGTGACAAAGTTTTCCAAGTGCCAAGATATTGGGAAAGGAATAGCTTCCTAAAGATTTAGATATATGCCCCATTGTGAATAATAAATGGATTTCCTGATACATAAATCACTTTTGTTTTTAGTCATTGTAAATCAACACATGGTAGAAAGTAACATTTGAATGAGGGAGTTTTAAAATGTGCAGGTCTCAGAATTAGACCCTGTATAATGATGTGATAAAATACAGAACGCTTATAGAGTTCAGTATTTAGTATAGGGTACAGCTGGGAGTGTGTGTAGGGTGCGATATGTACATACATATATACATATTAGACCAAGCGTCACATTATTAACTCTCACACTCTAATGTTCATCTGAGCCTGATGTGTGAAAATGCTTTATGTCTTAGGAGACACAGGTGAGGATTCTGAATAGATTTCAGTTGGTTATGGTCTCTTCTATGGAGCTAAGAAAGTAAAGTGCAATTTAACCATGAAAAGCTAATGGGTATGAAGTGCTGAATGTGTCAGATAAAGCTACATCTAAAGATTGCTTTTAGCATACCAAATGAAAGGAAGGACTCGTGAAGGAATATTTAGCATTGTGGCAAAGGTATTCAAGATGAGACAGACAGGAAGAGAGTGTTCGTGGTACATGGGCTTTCCTATCACTTTAATGCACAACCAAACGTTTAAAGACACAAGTATACTAGTTGTCCACTATTCTTTTTTCCTACTTTCCCCAATGATATGATAATACGTTTCATCACTTTGTCAGTTCTTCTCCTGGTTCTTTTACATAAATCTGCACACATTTCTGAAAATTTTCATGTTCACCCTGAGGCAAAGCAAACTCAATCTTTATTTTCTATATCTAATAGCATTCTTTTGGCTTCAGATGTTTTCTAATAGTTGATAGGAGTGGGAAATTCAGTGAGGAATAAGGGGATACAAATAAGAATGTGGGGCTGGAGAAAACACAGAAAAATGAAACAGAAGTAAATAAGTTATTCAGTCAATTCACACTACACAGTGTATTTTAGAGGCTTAGTCCATGGTAGATTGGGAATGTAACATAATCAAGTATGATGATTAACAAAAAAATTTCACAAGAAGAAACCTAGAGGCTCAAATGGATAGTGCATCTGGAATTATTGGGAACTTATTACGTTTTCATAAAATGTATCCTATATTATTATATTCTACTTTAAAATTATCTCTAATTATCAAAAATGTTTAAAACAAAAAAAGGGGGGTGCCTAGGTGGCTCAGTCAGTTAAGTATCCAACTCTTGATTTTGGCTCTGGTCATGATCTCTAGGTCATGGGATGAGCCCTGTCAAGCACTCCTTGCTGGGCATGGAGTTTACTTAAGATTATCTCTCTCCATCTCTCTCTGCCCCTCCCCTGGTCTCTCTCCCTCTCTCTCAAAAATAAATAAATAAATAAGTAAATAAATAAATAAACAAATAAATGAAATATTTAATAAAAAAGTAAATAAAGAAAAAGGTAATAAAATAAAATTATTTCTAATTAAACAAGAAAATTCAAGGTAAATACCACCTGTGATAGTTTGTATGCAACCCAGAAAACCAACCAAAAACAACTACATAATGTATGTCACATCATAAGGTACAGCTACAAAATTACTAGTCATCTTATAAGAAGCACATCGCAACTTACATGTCTGATCAAGTGTTATATCTCATGGTAGTCTCATTTTTTAGCGACTACTTTATGCTATTTTGATTAAGCTTTCTCTGGAACTTTACCATGTAGATGGACTCCAGAAATTAAAGTGTCACAGAAAATCTTTGATCTCATTATTTATAGATTTGTTTTGTTTTGGTTTATTTTCATGATTTATCTTTCATCCATATATACTTTATTTACCAGTGTTGGGCCCTGCAAATTTTGACTATTCCTAAACATAAATTCCACCTGCTTAAAAAAAAAAAAAAAGACATTGCCATCACTGTAGATATTTAAAATTATGCTAATACTTCTCCAAAGTTTTCTAAAATAAAGTTAAGAAAATATTTAGGTCATTGTTATAATAAATTTATAGAACCATGCGGTGAATTGAAAAATTAAGTATCATCCATTTTCCCATTGCATTCATAAATTAGGGGGAAAAGAGTATTAAATATACTGTGCTTGGAACTGGGAGATTTCTGGAGACAATTCTGAACGTCTTATTTTCAATAATGTCAGCCTAGAAGTGCTAGAATGACCTGGCAAGTAGGTAACTTAACTCTGTTATAGGTATGACAAAAATTACAACTAAAAACAATTTACTAGATTGCTATATCCGAAAATGACAGAAATATTGGTATTAGTAGTAATTGAGAATATATCCATAACATTCTACTGTTAAGGTTTCTCTTAGCCAATAAACTAAAGATAATTGGGTATTTGTACTTCAACTATCGTACAAAATATTTTTAGGTTTCAAGTATCAGTTTATTGAAGGAATTTCTCTGAATGAGAGAAAAGTGGTGGAATATGACGATCCTGAGTACACCTCCTCCCACAGACACACAAAGGCTACAACTGCACATCAAGCAACTCTCTCTGAGAATGACAGGAAGACTAGCAGGACAACTTTTTCACAGCTAAAGCTGTGAAGAAAAAGACACATTGAAAAGGTTGGGGGCAGAGACATGGTCTGACCCTGAGCAGAGCAACCTACAAGTGGGAGGGATATCACAGGCACAGAAGTTCTCCTTGAAGAACAGGCATCTGAGTACCCTATTGGGCACCTTCTGCCATGGGGATCAGCATCATGAAGATAAGCCCCCCAGACATTTGGCTTTGAAAATCAGTGGGCCCTAACTCTGGGAAAGTTGGAGGGTTGTATGAAACTGGAATGCCATTCTTAGTGTGCCTACACACAATCTATAAGGCCCCAAGACCCAACATAGAGGCAGCAGTTTGAAAAGTAGTTGGACCATATGTGAAGGACATCTACTGACTAATTTTAGAGTGTGGGCTAGAGGAACAGAGACTTGTAGGAACTTTCTCTGGGAACAGAAGAGCTGGCAGAAGTTATTTTTCTTGCCCTCCTCTAGCCTAGCTAGTCTGACATAGGTAGGTAGCAGTCCATTTACCTTATTTGCAGAGCTCACCCTGCCACTGTATCCCTTTGTGAATGTACCTTGCCCAAACTGTCCACAGGTACTACGTTGTTTTTTTTTTAATTTTTTTTCAACGTTTTTATTTATTTTTGGGACAGAGAGAGACAGAGCATGAACGGGGGAGGGGCAGAGAGAGAGGGAGACACAGAATCGGAAACAGGCTCCAGGCTCCAAGCCATCAGCCCAGAGCCTGACGCGGGGCTCGAACTCACGGACCGCGAGATCGTGACCTGGCTGAAGTCGGACGCTTAACTGACTGCGCCACCCAGGCGCCCCGACAGGTACTACTTTGAAGCCAATTCATGCCTGGGCATGGGGGGAACCCCGTCCATCAATATGTCTACAACAGTCACAGCCCAGTCACAACAGGAGAATGCATCAGTCCAGACAGGGGACACTCCTGGAAAATCTGGTCCCCAAATTATACTTTCTGCATAAGGCCACTACTTTCAAAACCAGGACATAGGGTTCATCTACCTAAAATATAGAAACAAAAAAATGAGACCCAGACAAAATGAGGATACACAGGAATATATTCCAAATGAAAGAAGAAGAAAAAACCTTAGAGAAAAAAAAAAAAACTAAATGAAACAGAGATAAGTAATCTACCTGATTAAAAGTTCAAAATGTGGCCACAAAATTTATCACCAAATTTAGGTGAAGGGTGGACTTACTCAATGAAAATGTCAATAATGAGAGAGGAAAAAAACCAAAACAAAACATTAGAGTGTATCAAGAGCAGATTAGAGGATACAGTGATCTGGAAGGCAGGTATAAATCATCCAAGCTCAACAGCAAAAGGAAAAAAATAATTAAAAAAAAAAAGAGGATAGGTTAAGGAAACCATAGGACAAAGGGAACTAATACTCACAGTACAGAAGTTCTAGAAGGGGAAGGGAGAGAAAAGAAGCGGGACACTTATTTGAAGAAACAATAGCTGAAATATTCCCTAACCTGGGGAAGAAAACAGATATACAGGTCTTGGAAACCCAGAGAAACAAGATAAAACCAAAGAAGACCACACTACAATACATAATAATTAAAATCTCAAAATTAAAGGTAAAGAAAAAATTTTAAATGCAATAAGAGAAAAGCAACTAGTTACCTATAAGGGAATACTCATAATATTATTGCTTATTTTTCAGCAGAAACTTTGCAGGCTAGAAGGGAATGATATGATATAGTCAAATTGCTGAAAGGAAAAACAAACAAACAAACAAAAAACCTATACCAATATACTATAACCGTCAATGTTATTATTCAGAATTGAAGAAAAGAGTTTCCCAGACAAACAAAAGTTAAAGGAGTTCATTACCACTAAACCAGCCATATAAGAAATATTGAAGTGAGTTCTTTAAGCAGAAAGAATAAAATTATAAAAGAAAATTTTCACTGGTAAAAAGAAATACAAAGGTGGTAGATCACTTGTAAAGCTAGTATAAAGGCCAAAAGACAAAAGTAGTAAAGTTAACTTTATCTACAATTAGTTAAGTTAAAAAAATAAAAATATGTAAGATATGATGTTGAATACAGAAATGTGGGTAAGGGGAGTAAAAATGTAGTACTTTCAGGTGTGTTTAACTTTAACAATCATCAATTTAAACTGTCCACTATATATAGGACACTTTATATGAACCTCAAGGTAATGACAAACCACAAACCACAAAATGTAGTACTTTCAGGTGTGTTTAACTTTAACAATCATCAATTTAAACTGTCCACTATATATAGGACACTTTATATGAACCTCAAGGTGATGACAAACCACAAACCTATAATAGACAAAAAAAAAAAAAAATGAAGTGAAAGAAATCCAAGTATAATGCTAAAGTCATCAAATTATAAGAGAAGAAAGAAAGGGAAGAATGGAACAGAGAGGAACTACAAAAACCACCAGGAAACAACGAAATGGCAATAAGTTTATTACTATCAGTAATTACTTTAAATGCAAATGAACTGATGCTCTAATCAAAAGACGCAGGATGGTTAAATGGCTTAAAAAATGACCATTCCATATGCTGCCTATAAGAGACTCACTTCAGACCTGGAAACAATTACAGACTGAAAGTAAAGGGATGGAAAAAGATATTCCATGCAATGGAAGTGAAAAAAAAAAAAAGGCTAGGGTAGCAATACTTCTATTAGACTATACAGGCTTAAAGTAAAACCTGTAATAATACACAAAGAAGGGCACTACAGAATGATAAAGGGAACAATACAACAAGAGGATATAATATCTGTAAAGATCTACACACTCAATATAGGAGCACATTATAAAGCAAATATTAACAGACATAAAGAGAGAAATTTCAAGTAATACAATAATAGTGGGTACTTTATCACCCCACTTACATCAATGGACAGATTATCCAGACAAAAATATCAATAAGGAAAATGTGGATTTGAACAACATATTAGACCAGATAGACTGACACATATATAGAGACCATTCCAAATAAAAACAGCAGAACAAAAATTCTTTTCAAGTGCACATTTTGAAAAATTCTTTTCAAAATTCTTTTCAATTCTATAGGATAGCTCACATGTTAGGCTACAAAATAAGTCTCAACAAATTTGATTTGATATATAATGTATCTTTGCTGACCACAGCAGTATGCAATTAGAAATCAATTAAAAGAAAAAAAATGGAAAACACAGAAATATGTAGAGGCTAAGCAGCATGTTCCTAAACAACCAATGGATTAACAAAGAAGTCAAAGAGGAATTCAACAAATATATGGAAGCAGATGAAAATGAAAACACAACAGTCCAAAATCTTTGGGACAAAGCAAAAGCAATTCTAAAAGTGATGTTTATATTGATACAGATGGACATCAAGAAACAAGAATAATTTTAAATAAACAAATTAAACTTACACTTATGTTAGAAAAAAAAGCCCAATGTTAGAATAAAAAAATAAAGATCAGAGCAGAATAAAAACAAAAACAAACAAACAAATGAAAAAGGTCAATATCTAAAATGAATATAAAGGCAAAATCCCCAACAAAATATTGGCAAACCAAATTTGATTTTACGTTAAAATATCATTCACCATGACCAAATGTGATTTTCCCAAGGATGCAAACATGGTTTGGTATCCACAAATCAATCAATGTTATCTACATTAAAAAATTAAAGATAATTATATAACTATTACAAAAGATATAGAAAAAGCATTAGAAAAAAATGAATGTCCATTCATGAAAAAAATGTCAACCCAGTGGGTTTAGAGGGGACATATCTCCCCTTATAAAGGGGGGGACATATCTCCACATAATAAAGCCCATGTATGATAAACATATATTTAACATCATACTCTATGGTGAAAAACTGAAAGCTTTTCCTGTAAGATCAGGAAATAAGGATGTCTACTTTCACCACTTTTATTCACCATAGTGCTGGAAGTCCTACCCACAATAATCAGATAACAGAAGGCATACAAACTGATAAGGAAAACATAAAATTTTCACTATTTATAGATGATGCTAAATATATAGAAAATCCTAAAATCTCCACCAAAAAGCTATTAGAATAAATGAGTTCAGTAAACTTGCATAATCCAAATTGTACAGAAATCTGTTGTGTATATATACACTAATAATCTAACAATAACAGAAATTAAGAAAGCAATACCATTTAGAATTGTATCAAAAATAATGACATACTTAAGAATAAATTTAATAAAGGAGGTGAAAATTGGTACTGTAAAAACTATAAGACACTGATGAAAAAAATGGAAAATGACACAAATAAATGAAACGATACATCACGTTTATGGGCTGGAAGAATTAATTTTGCTAAAATGTTCATACTGCTCAATGCAATCTATAGATTCAATACAATCTCTGTCAAAATACCAGTAGTATTTTTTACAAAACCAGAACAAATAATACTAAAATTTGTATGGAACCATAAAACACCCTGAATAGCCAAAGCAATCTTGAGAAAGAAAAACAAATCTAGAGGCATCACAATCCTAAATTTCAAGATGTACTACAAAGCTATAAATATCAAAACAGTGTTGTACCAGCCTCAGAACAGACACACAGATCAATGGATTAAAATAGAGATCCCAGAAAAAAATGAGGTTCTATGGTCAATTACATCATAGGAGGCAAGAAAATACAATGGAGAAAATATCATTTCTTTAATAAATAGTGTTGCAAAACTGGACCACTTTCTTATACCACATACAGTATAAACTCAAAATGAATTAAAGACTTAAATTTAAGACCTGAAACTATAAAACTCCAAAAGAAAATATATGCATCATGCTTAGCAATGTTATTTTCTTTTTCTTTCTTTTTTTCTTTTTCTTTTTTTTTTTTTTTTGGATCTGTCTCTTCACGTTACATGGGCAACAAAAGCAAAACCATGAAATTAGGACTATATCAAACTAAAATGATTTTGCACAGTTAAGGAAAATATAAACAAAATGAAGAAGCTACTGAATGGAAGCCTATATTTGCAACTTATATATTCATTAAATGTTAATATCCAAAATAGAATCATACAAATCAACACTAAAAACAAACCAATGAAAAAATGGACAAAGGATCCGAATAGACATTTTGCCCAAAGAAGACATAGAGATAGTTAACATAAGAAATTACTCAATATCACTATTCATCAGAGAAATGCAAATCAAGTCAGAATGAGAGATCACTTCACACCAGTCCAAAAGACTAATATCAAAAAGACAAGTAATAAAAAGTGTTGGTGAAGATGTGGAGAAAATGGAACCCTCGTGCACTATTGGTAGGCATAAAAATTGGAGCAGTTGCTATGAAAAACAGTATGAAGTTTCCTAAAAAAATTGAAAACAGAAATAACTTAAGATCCAATAATTCTACTTCTGGGTATTTACCTGAATAAAATGAAAATAGTAATTCAAAATGATACATGCCTCTTATGTTTTGCAGCATATCCACAATATGGAAACAACCTCAATGTCCATCCATAGACGAATGGATAAGAAGATATTACATATATATATACACACACACACAATGGAATATTACCCAGCCATGGAAAGAATGAAATATTACTATTTGCAAAATGGATAGACATGGAGAATTATGCTAAGTGAATTAAATCAGACATAGACAAATACCATACGATTTCATGTACATGTGGAATCTTTAAAGCAAAACAGAAGGACAAATAAAACAAAAACAGACTTATAAATACAGAAAACAAACAAAGTTTTCTGAAGGGAGGGGTGTGAGTAGATGAAGAGGATTAAAAGGTACAAACTTCTTGTCATAAAATAATTAAGTCAGGTAAGTAAAGTAGTGCATAGGGAATATTGTCAATAATATTGTAATAACTTTGTAAGGTAACAGATGGTAACTAAATTTAATGTGGTTATCATTTCATAATGTATATAGATGTTGAATCATTATGCTGTACACCTGAAACTAATATAATATTGTATGTCAACTATACTTCAATTAAAAAAAATGTCAGTTTATAATGGTCCTTTTTATAAAGATATATTTGAATTATAGAATGCTGGGCACAAACAACTGGAACTGGAAAAGGGCCAATTGTTTAATTATTTTCCAAATAACCAGAAGTAAGTCTCTTTAAATAGGAAAAAATAAAAATCTTAGACTTTTCTATCCGTTATATACCGAAAGGAGGGAGTTTTGAATCATATGTACTTCTATATTTAGTTTTTTGAACTCCATACTGGTTTCCATAATGCGTGCATCAATTTACATTCCTACCAACAGTAAACAAGGGTTTGTTTTTTTTCCCACCACATCCTCATCAACACTTTAAAAAATATATATTATAGACATCTTAACAGGTATGGTATTTCATCATGGTTATCATTTGCACTTCCAAAATGATTATTAATGTTAGGAATGTTTTCATACAGCTGTTGTCCATTTGTATGTCTTCTTGGGAAAAATGTCTATTCAGATACTTTTGCCCACTTTTAATAGAGTTGTTTTTATTCTACTCAGTTTTATGAGTTCCTTTTATATTTTATTTACTTAAAAAGTTTATTTATTCATTTTGAGAGAGAGAGTGCAGGCAGGGGAGGGACAGAGAAGGAGGGAGAGATAGAATGCCAAGCAGGCCCTACACTGTCAGTACAGAGCCAGATGCAAGGCTAGGGCTTATGAACCATGAGATAATGACCTGAGCCAAAATGAAGAGTCAGACGCTTAACTGACTGAGCTACCTGGGTGCCTCAAGTTCCTTATATATTTTATATAGTCACCCCTTCCCAGATATATGGCTTGCAATTATTTTCCCCCCATTCATAAGGCTTCTTTTCACTTTGTTCATTATTTCCTTTGCTGTGCAGAAGCTGTTTAGTTTGATGTCATCCCACTTGTTTAATTTTGTTTTGTTGCCTGAAATTTGCATGTAATGGCCAAAAATCGTTGCCAAGTCCAAATCCATACCTTGAAGAGATATCTGTGTTCTCATGTTTGTTGCAGCATTACTCAAAATACCCAAGATATGGAAACAAACTAATTGTCCATTGACAGAATAGATGTGTGATATACATATATAGAAATATTATGTTATTCATAAAAAAAACCTTGCCATTTGTAACAACATGGATGAACCTGGAAAACGTTAGGCTAAGTGAAATAAGCCAGACACAAAAAGAAGCTTCACGCTCTCACTTACATGTGAAATCTAAAAAAGTCAAATACATAGAAGCAGAGAGAACAGTAGTTATCAGGAAAAGGGAGAGGGGAGAAAGGAAGAGATAATTTGTCAACGGGTACAAAGTTGCAGTATGTAGGGCAAATAAGTCTAGAAATCTCATGTATAGCATGATGGTTGTAGTTAGTAATACATTATTAAATAGTGGAAATTTGCTAACAGTAAATTTCATGTGCCATCATCTCACACACACAGAAACAGTAACTTTGTGAAAAGGTACATTAACTTGACTACAATAACCATTTTACTACATATACCAAATCATGTTGTACACCTTAAATATATACAATTTTTATTAAAAATAAAATTAAAGTAGGGGATCAACATGATTAGTAAAAAGTAGAGCTCCCAGGCTTTATGTCTGAGACATAAATGTGTAATATCAGTGTCATTTATGTAAATAAATGAATCCAGGCAAGATCATTTTTATCTTGGTCTTAAATTGATGTGTCCCTGAGAGTGGACATGAAATGGTTACTTTTTTTTGTTATTTTCATTTATTTTGAGAGAGAGAAAGAATGACCAGGGAAGGGGCAGAGAGAGAGAGGGATAGAGAGAATCCCAAGCAGGCTCCACATGCTGTCAGCACAGAGCCCAATGTGGACTCATGAAATGGGAGATCATGACCTGAGCTGAAATCAAGATTCAGGTGCTTCACCAACTGAACCACCCAGTCACCCTGAAATGATTACATTTTAAAATAATATAGGACTATAGCCAATGGGCCGTTTGCTTAATATTGCCTACTGGAATTACAAAAATCTTTATAATAAGAGAAGAGTTTCAGTCATTGGTATGGTTGCACTTCAAATATAACATAGATAACTTTAAAGTCCTATTTTTATTTTTTTAATGTCTGCATTGTTTTATTATGTAACACGACTCTCTCTTATCAGGCTGCTCTTCTCAGGGTAGCTGCCCCATTTACTTCCCCACCTGCCTACTTTGACATCGTGCATTCAGGTATCATCTTTCTTCCACTTATATGGCACCCTCTCTTTTTGAACTCATCTATCATCCATAATTCAAGGTTTAATTACAGTTCTTTGTTTATAGAACTCCAGTTATTCTAAGCTACAAGAATTATATTCCTTGCACCGCTAATGAACTTTTATGCTATATAAAACTAATTAGCATATATCTACTATGTTATTAAATGATTGATAGTTTTAGAGCCCTAAATAGATTAAAAACTCCACCATCAAGACACTGGGATACACAGATTAGCCATGGCAAAGGACAGAGTACATAGTGGTAACACAGAAACACAGTAAACAATAGTTTATTGGCTCAGTAATTCATTTATTCACCAATTCCCACCATTTCTGGCAGTGGTGATGGCAAATTTACATTTTCTGTATATTAAAAGTTGTGTAGAAATTTCTGATTCTGGTAGCAAAGAAATGGGACCAGATTTACTCTTTCGCATTAAACAAGTAGAAAACCAGATACAACTTACATAAAACTTTTTTTTTGTTTGTTTTTTCAGATACTGAACAACTGAGAGAAAGGAACTATGACCTTTGAGAAAAGATAATTACCTAATTGCCCGGGGTACTTTCCAGACCACAAGGGAGAAAAAAGAAACAGTCAGGCAATCATGCTGAGTCAAAGAGACAGGGATTCAAATTCAGGGAGCCCAGCTTGCCTAGAATTTGTAGGCAGAATCTCTGAGAGAAGGAAACTGCAAAGAGAGATCTCAGAGATATTTAGAGGGTTCTCCTTGAGTCTCATGCTGAGTACTGATCTGTACTGAATGCCACTGGTGACCAGTAAGCCAAACAATTTCCTGAGTTTTGACAGGAATGGGAACAGTTTGTACTGGTCAGGGTAGAAAAGCTTCTTAATATATAGATCATTGAGCAGAGTCCCCAAACTGAGATTGTTCTAGAGTGAGACAATTAGCCATATATTAAATAAAAACTGTGTCCCATAACACAGCCCAGCAGTGATTTAAGAAAGCAAACACCAAGGGTGCCTGGGTGGCTCAGTCAGTTTTGCATCTGACTTCTGCTCAGGTCATTATCTCATGGTTTATGAGCTCCGGCCCTGCATTGGGCTCACTGCTATCAGCACAAAGCCTGCTTTGGATCTTCTGTCCTCCTCTCTCTCTGCCCCTCACCCCCACCTCTCTCCCTCAAAAACAAACAAACAAACAAACAAAAAACAAAAAACAAAAAAAACTTTAAAAAATAAAATAAAAACCTGACACCCAGGACCCAGCAAAGTAGTGCACAGCAACCAGTTGAAAGAAAGAAAGAAAGAAAGAAAGAAAGAAAGAAAGAAAGAAAGAAAGAACCAGGAAGGCAAAGAAGTGGGAAATGATAAACTATACTCTGAAGAAAACTCAATAAACAAAAGGACACATAAGTGACAAATGTGATGCATTTAATAAGAAAGTAAAACTTTATGGTTAATATGATCTATATTTTAAGTATAGATGAAAATATGCAAATGTCAGGAGATAAATTAAAAATATAAAATAAATCCAAATGAACTGTAACAGATAAAAGCATCTTCTCTGAAATGAAAAATACACTTTATTTTTTACATATGGTATGAGGAACTGGTTGAGGTTTCCCTTTTTTTCATATAGCTGTGTAATTGTCTCAGAGCCATTTGTTACAAAGACTATTGTTTCCACTATTGACTTGCCTTTGCATCTTTACTGAAAATCAACTAATCATATATAAATTATGTCATATACAGCATACATGTCTATATGTCTATCAAAAATGCCTATATGTCACTGGAATCTATTGTTGGAATTGATTTATATGACTATTGTTTCTCCAATACCATACTTACATGATTATTGTAGCTCTAAGATTTGAAAACAGCTACTTTGAATCCCTTATTCTGAATGGTGTTTCAATCTTTACAGCATTCCAAAATTTCAATGCACAAATGCAAAAAAAAAAAAACTGACATATACATGCTCAGAAAATATGGTTTCTCTCAGCTTACTAACCCTCAGAAAAGTCTAAGATTAAAAGGAAAAGTTCCGTTAAAAACACAAAAATTGGTTTTGATCTGAGTGGGATTCTTTCAAATATCTATTTGCTGAGTAATTTTTTTCAGTTTTCTCTCAAGTGAGAAAAGCATATTAATTTGTTCAAGCTTATTTTATCTTTGATATTTATGTTTATTATTTTTCCTATACTTTTCATTCCCAATATATACCCCAAGATGGTTTCACACCGAGTTTTCTTCCTAGTATATTATTGAATGCTTCATTTTCAGAATCTTGCAATTTCATACTAATTGCTGTCATTAACGTATCATTTACATATCTGCTAATTCTTACAGGATCTAAAGGCTGAGAAATGACTAACTGTCTTGAGAAAAGGAAGATGATTGTAATAAGACCAATGACAAAATTTCTTATGTGAATTTAAAATAAATGAAAACTTAATTATAGCACATAAATTTATGTAAGAAGCATGAAATGACTAGGCTGTCATTGTAAACAACAAAATATAAAACCAATGTCTTTGTTTTATTCATTTATTTATAAGTGGCTTTGCAGCAAATATATTAAAACCAAGTTCTATTTTCTATAAAATTTATACCTGGCCCATTACATTACATTTAACAATAATGCTATATAATATTGAAAAAAAATATTCTTAATTATTGAGTACCCCAAAAAATGCT
Source organism: Prionailurus viverrinus (assembly GCF_022837055.1). Taxonomy (NCBI): domain Eukaryota; kingdom Metazoa; phylum Chordata; class Mammalia; order Carnivora; family Felidae; genus Prionailurus; species Prionailurus viverrinus. Next base: position 46,753,032 of record NC_062565.1, read on the forward strand.
GGTTTTAGCACCATGCTTTAAAGCATTTTTTTAATGTTTACTTATTTATTTGACGGGGGTGGGCAGAGATAGAGGGAAATGAATCCCAAGCAGGCTCTGTGCTGTCGGTGCAGAGAACCCCCATGCAGGGCTCAAACTCACAAACTGTGACATCATGACCTGAACTAAAACGAAGAGTCCGATGCTTAACCGAGTGAGCCATCCATGTGCACCTTAGCACCATGCTTTATTTATTTTTTTTTATTTTTAAAAAGTGTTTATTTATTTTTGAGAGAGACAGAGCATGAGTAGGGGAGGAACAAAGAGAAAGGGAGACAGAATCCGAAGCAGGCTCTAGGCTCTGAGCTGTCAGCACAAAGCCTGATGTGGGGCTCAAACTCACAAACCATGAGATCATGACCTGAGCCGAAGTCGGATGCTTAGCCGACTGAGCCACCCAGGCACCCCAGCACCATGCTTTAAAATAGGAATCCCTTATAGAAAAAAACAAACAAAACAAAACAAAAAACAAAAAAACCCCAACTATCTCAGGGTGCCTGGGTGGCTCAGTTCATTAAGCATCTGACTCCTGATTTGGGCTCAGGTCATGATCTCATGGTTTGTGAGTCTAAGCTCTACATCAGGCTCTCTACTGTCAGCATAGAGCTTGCTTGGAATTTTCTGTCCGCCCCCTCTCTCTCTGTTCCTCCCCTGCTCATGCTCTCTGTCTCTCTCTCTCTCAAAAATAAATAATTTTTTTTCAGTTTTATTTATTTTTTATTTTTTTTTAATATATGAAATTTATTGACAAATTGGTTTCCATACAACACCCAGTGCTCATCCCAAAAGGTGCCCTCCTCAATACCCATCACCCACCCTCTCCTCCCTCCCACCCCCCATCAACCCTCAATTTGTTCTCAGTTTTTAACAGTCTCTTATGCTTTGGCTCTCTCCCACTCTAACCTCTTTTTTTTTTTTCCTTCCCCTCCCCCATGGGTTCCTGTTAAGTTTCTCAGGATCCACATAAGAGTGAAACCATATGGTATCTGTCTTTCTCTGTATGGCTTATTTCACTTAGCATCACACTCTCCAGTTCCATCCACGTTGCTACAAAAGGCCATCAACTGATGAATGGATAAAGAAAATGTGGTTTATATACACAATGGAATACTACGTGGCAATGAGAAAAAATAAATAAAATTTTTTTAAAAAAAGAAAGAAATTAAATTTGTAAGCAGAAAGTAGAGCCAGAGCAGAATTCTCATGCTCAATTTTTGTTGTTGTTGTTGTTGTTTCTTGGTCTTTTCAATAACCCTCCAATTTCTAGCCTCAACTTTGAACCATAAATCAACAGCACTCACTCAAGGTCTAAAATCACTGAAAAATTAAACTGGTGAATCTTTATCTTCTTTAATATTGAGGCTGTGTTATAATAAGCTTTCCTTCTATGTTTCTTCAACACCTACATGTTAGATCTTTAGTTTTTAGAGAATTTTTCCATACCTTAGGCATTCAGGAGCTTTTACATTTCTCTTACCATTTTGCTTTTTCTCAAAATATTTTATATTTACCCCTCTGGTTAACTTTAAATTTTTGAAATATTTCTGGTTTGATTTTAGTGTTTAGTTTTATACATTTTATAAAACCATACAGTTACAGAATTCAGTAACAGGTGTTTGATAGAACACTAGCAATTAGCAGGGACATTTTGGCATTTGCTGTAATAGGTAAAATATTTGAACAGACACCTCAAGAATTATATACCTCAGGAAGATATATAATTTGTCAGTAAATACGTTTTAAAAAGATGTTCAACATTGGTAGCCTTCAGGAAAATGTGAAGACCTTTGTGAAATTCCACTATGCACATATTAGTATGACTTTTTAAAAAATGTTAGAAATAATGTAGAGCAATTGTAAACAGTATACACTGCTGATGAGAGTGTAAAATGGTACAACCAGTTTTGAAAATTGACAGTTACCTATTTAATTCAACATACACTTACCATATGACCCAGGAATCTTATTCCTAGGTTTTAGCCAAGAGAAATAAAATTTGTATCAACACAAGGATATGCACACCTAAATAGTAATTGCAGCATGATTTATAATAACTCAGAACTGAAAACTATGGTATATCCACAAAGCTAACACCACTTAGAAATAAGGAGAAGCGAACTATTGATATATGCAACAAGATGCATGAATTTGAAAAGCATTTTGACAAAATAAAGCCAATTCAAAAGGATATTTAGGGTAGGATTCCGCTTATTTGAAATTATAAGGCAGGACAAACCAACTGATAATCCCAGAGAAAAGATGAGATATTACCTGGGGTTGGTACTTGTTTGGGTTCACTGAAAAAGGACCGCAGAGATATTTTAGGGGCAATAAAAATATTGATTAAAAAGGTACATATGTTTCCCAAAGTTTATCAAACTCCACATTTATAATGAATGTACTGAGATCCAGGGAAGATGGCAAAGAAAGAGGACCTTACTAAGCTTGCCTCATCCCATGGACTCAACTAGATAACCCAGAAAATGATCCAAAGGTTGGCAGAACAAACTTCACAATTAAATATAGAGAAAAGACCACATCGAAGAGGCTAGGAAGGAAGGGAAGAGATGCAGTGGGAAGCTAAACTAACACTAGGAGGGCTGTCCACAGAAAGGAAGGAAGCCTTGGCACAGAGAGAGGAGAGAAACAGGCCCTCACACTAAGCAGCCCACGCAGGGAAGGCAAATCCCCATATCATTTGATTTTGAAAACCAGAGGGGCCAAACTTTGTGAGTTCTTATAATCAATAGTACTTCAAACTCAGCATTTTGTGTAAATGTCTATTTATTTTTGAGAGCGTGAGTGTGAACGGGGGAGGGGCAGAGAAAGAGAGGGAGACAGAAGATCTGAAGTGGGCTCTGCACTGACAGCGGCAAGCCTGATTCAGGGCTTGACCTCCCAAACTGAACCACGAGATCATGACCTGAGCTGAAGTAGGACACTTAACTGACTGAGCCACCCAGTCACCCCAAAACCCAGAATTTCAAAAATCAGTGACCTCCACTTTGGGGGAGTTGGGAGGGTGAGAGGAAACGGCATCCCTGCCCTTAAAGAAACAACACAAAAGAGCCCAAAAAGATATACCATAGCAGCAGCAATTTGAAAAATGCCTGGGGTGTATGGGGGAAAGAGTGGTTTGCTAACCTCAGAGCCTGTTCTGGAGGGACAAAGATCCTTGGGAGATTCCTCCAGAAACAAAGGAGATGGCAGGTGCCATTTCACACTCCCATATAAGTATATGTATATATACTTATATACATATATATACACACCCGCATATAAGTACACAGCCACCTGAGGGAAACTGTGCAATGTCAACACTTGACACAAACACCATACATTTCACCACAACCACCGCCCCCCCCCCACCGTCGGGGTTGGGCAGATGTCACCCTAGCTGCCCCAGCGAGGCTTGCCTCAGTCCCTGCACTGTAGGCTCCTTCCCCACCAGAAGACACAAACCTTGCTTACAGCACACCTCCTACCCCATGAACATTGCAGATTTGCCCCTGCCAATATGCCCTTGGCCAACCCATCCAAAGTGGTTGCACAAGCCTGGCAGTGTGCAAGCAGCCCCGACAGGGACCATCACCACACTAAGGTAACTCCCACCTCAGGGAGATGGGAAAATAACCACATACACCAAGATGACTGTAGCCACAGCAGTGGGATGAAGGCAGGACTGCTGGCCTTGCCCACAAGAGAAAGCTTCTCAGGGGATGACACAGGAAAATTCCCCTCCTGTTTGGTGCTACATTTCTGGCAAATGCTTCATCTGTTGCAACTCAAACCCAAAGCAGCTCCAGACTGGCCCACTAACACCATGAGACCAGACAATGCCTACAACAGGCAAAGAGAACCACTGCAGATGACTGGCCTGAAGGGAAAAAACAAAAACAGAAACAAAAACAGCTCAGCCACAACAGCAGAGTACACACAATACACATATAGAGACACCCCTGAAGCAGCAGGTTCTGGAGAACAAGGGACACTACATAGCAGGGCACCACAGGACCTCTTATTTATAAACTAATTACTTTCAAGTCCAGGAGATGTAACTGACTTTCCTACACATAGAAACAGGCACAGAGAGTTAGACAAATGAGAAAATAGAGAAATATGTCTCAAATGAAAGAACAAGACAAAATCACAGCAGGAGACCTAAGTGAAACTGAGGTACGTAACATGCTTGACAGAGAATTTAAAATAATGACCAAAAGATACTGGATTTGAAAAAAAGAATGGAAGACCTCAGTGAGACCTTTAAGAAAGAGATTAAGAAAAGAACCATTCAGAGGTGAAGAACACAATAAGTGAATTTTAAAAATATGTATAAATGGAATAAAGAGTAGACTAGAACAAGCAGAAGAACAAATCAATGACATGTAGGACAGATAAATGGAAAATAATTAAACTCAGAAAATGAGAGGAAAAGAATTATGCAAATAAGAATAGGTTAGGGATTTCAGCAACACCATTAAGTGTAATAATATCCCCATTATAGGAATCCCAGAAGAAAAAGAAGAGAGAAAAGGGGAAAGAAAAATTGAAGTAATAATGGCTGGAAACTTTCCAAATCTGGGAAAGGAAAAAGAAATTCAGATCTAGGAGGCACAGAGATCCCCCAACAAAATCAACTCAAGTAGGTCCACACAAAGCCATGTAGTAATTAAAATGGCAAAAAGTAGTTATAAAAAAATTTTTTTAAGCAGCAAGAGAAAAAAAAAGTTCAATACAAGGGAAACCCAATAAGGCTATCAGAGGATTTTTTTAGCTGAAATTTTGCAGGTGTGAGGTGGTGACATGATATATTTTAAAATGCTGAAAGGAAAAAAATCTGCAGCCAAGAATACTCTATGCAGCAAAGCCATCATTCAGAATAGAAGGAGAGATAAGGAGATTCCCAGACAAACAAAAGTTAGAGGAATTCATCACCACTAAACCAGCCTTATATGAAATGTTTAATGGGACTCTGAGTGGAAAGGAAAGACTATAAGTAAGAATAAGAAAAGTAGAAAGCACAAATGCTGCAAAAATAAGTATATCTGCAAAAATCAGTGAAAGAACTCACAAAATAAAAGGGAGTAGACTATGACACCATATGCCCAAAACATGATGGGGGAGACGGGTAAATAATGGGTTCAACTCAATATAGACTGCCATATGCAGAAGATATTACACACAAACTGAATGGTAACCACAAATCAAAAACCAGGAACGGGCAAAAAATAAAGAGAAAGTAATCTAAATATTTCACTAAGAAAGGCAATTAATCATCAGGGAAGAGGACAAAACAAGAAAGTAACAGAAAAACTACAAAAACAATAAAATAAGTAATAAAATCACAATAATTCTTACCTATCAATAATTTCTTTGAATGTAAATGGACTAAATGCTCCAGTCAAAAGACATAGGGTGAAGGAATGGATAAAAAAGCAAGATTCTTATATACTACCTACAAGAGACTCATTTCAGACCTAAAGATACATGCAAATTGAAAGTAAATGGATGGATAAGAATTTATCTTGCAAATGATATTTAAAAAAAAGCTGGAGTAGCAATACTTATATTGGAAAAAATAGATTTTAAAACAAAGAGTGTAATGAGAGACAAAAAAAGACCCTATATAATCATAAAGGGAAAAATTAAACAAGAAAATATAACAATTGTAAATATTCATCTCACATGGGAGCACACAAACACAAAAAGCAGTTAATAACAAACATACAGTAATCAGTAGAATACAGTAATAGCAAGGGACTTTACCAAACCACTTACATCGGTGGTAGATCATCCAAACAGAAAACCAACAAAGAAACAGTGGCTTTGAATGACACAATGGGCCAGATGGATCTAAAAGATATATTCAGAATATTCCAACCTAAAACAGCAGAATACACATTCTTTTCAAGAGCCCATGGAACATTCTCCAGAATAGATCCCATTATAGGCCACAAAATAAGTCAAAATATTTAAAAATCTTGAAGTCATACAATGCATCTTTTCAGACCACAACACTATGAAACTAGAAATCAACCCACAGGGAAAAATCTGGAGACAGCAAAATATCTTAAATAACATGATATTAAACAATGAATGATTCAACCAAGACATCAAAGAGACATTCCAAAAATACATGGAGAAAAATGAAAATGAAAACCCAATGGTCCAAACCTTTAGGATGCAGCAAAAATGGTTCTAAGAATGAAGTTTATAGCAATATGTGTGTCCCTCAAGGAGCAAGAAAAATCTCAAATAAGCAACCTATCCTTACACATAAAGGAGCTAGAAAAAGAAGAAACAAAAATCCAAAACCAGTAGAAGGAATGAAATAATAAAGATTAGAGCAGAAATAAACAAAATAGAAAGTTAAAACAACAATAACAACAACAAAAGCAACACTAGAACAGATCAATGGCTATTTAAAAAGATAAACAAAATTGATAAACCTATAACCAGACTCATCAGAAAGAGAGAGAGAGAGAGAGAGAAAGGACTCAAAATCAGAAATAAAAGGTATAAAAACTGATAACACATAAATATAAAGGATTATAAGAGAATATTGTGAAAAATTATAGTCAAAAAATTCGACAACATAGAAGAAATGATAAATTTCTAGAAACATAACCTATCAAACTGAAGCAGGAAGACACAGAAAATTTGAACAGACTGATCACCAGCAATAAAATTGAATCGGTAATCAAAAAACTCACAACATACAAAAGTACAGGACCAGATGGCTTTACAGGTGAATGCTACCAAACATGTAAAGAAGAGTTAATATCTATTCTTCTCAAACTATTCCAAAAAATAGAAGAGGAAGAAATACTTTGAAATTCATTCTATGAGGCTACCATTACCCTGATACCAAAACAAGATAAAGACATTGAAAAAAAAAAAAAAGAGAGAGAGAGAGAGAGAGACAGAGAGAGAGAGAGAGAGAGACAGAGACAGAGAAAGAGAACTAGGGCCTATTTTCTCTGGTGAACATAGATGCAAAAATTTTCAACAAAATATTAGCAAACTGAATACAGCAATATATTAAAAAATTCATTCACCACAATCGAGTGGGATTTATTCCAGGACACAAGGATGGTTCAATATTTGCAAATCAATCAACATGATACATCATGCTAATAAGAAAAAGGAAGGGCACCTAGCTGGCTCATTCAGCTGAGATTCTGACTCTTGGTTTCAGCTCAGGTCATGATTTCACAGTTCATGAGTTTGGGCTCCACATCAGGCTCCACACTGAAAGTATGAAGTCTGCTTGGATTCTCTCTTTCTCTGACCCTCCCATGACCACTCTCTCTGTCTCCCTCTCAAAATAAATAAATAAACTCAATTATTTTTTAATTAAAAAGTAAGAGAAAGGATAAAAACTGTGGATCATCTCAACAGATACAGAAAAAGCATTTGACAAAGTCCAAAATCCATTCATGATTTAAAAAAAATTAACAAAGTAGATGTAGAGGGAATATACCTCAACATAATAGAGATCACATATAAAAAACTCACAGCTAACATCAACTGAATGGTGAAAGACTGAGAACTTTTCCTCTATAGTTAGAAACAAAAGGATGTCCACTATCACCACTTTTATTCATCACAGTACTGGAAGTCCTAGCCACAGCAATCAGAAAACAAAAAGAAATAAAGTTCATCCAAACTGATAAGGAAGCTATAAAACTGTGGCTATTTCCAGATGACAGGATACTATATATAGAAAATGCTAAAGACTCCACCAAAGAATTATTAGAACTTCTTAATGAATTCAGTGATGTTGCAGAATACAAAATCAATGTACAGAAATCCATTGCATTTATATACTCTAATAATGAAGCAGCAGAAAGAAATTAAGAAAGCAATCCCATTTGCAACTGCACCAAAAATAATAAGATATCCAGGAACAAACTTAACCAAGGAGGTAAAAGACCTCGGAAAACTATAAAACACTGATGAAAAAAAATTGAAGACGACACAAAGAAATGGAAGGATATTCCATGTTCATGGATTGGAAGAACAAATATTGTTAAATGTCTATACTGCCCAAAGTAATCTACAGATTTACTGCAATCCCTATCAAAATACTAACGGTATTTTTGAAAGAACTAGTATAGCAACACTAAAATTTGTATAGAAACACAAAAGACCAGAATAGCCAAAGCAATCTTGAAAAAGTAAAACAAAGCTGGAGGTGTCACAATACCAGATTTCAAGTTATACTACAAAACTTTAGTAACCTGTAGTATAGTACTGGCACAAAACCAGACACGTAGATCAATACAAAAGACTAGAAAGCTGAAAATGAAACCCATGATAATATGCTCAATTAAATCATCAACAAAAGATGAAAGAGTATGCAATGGAAAAAGACAGTCTCTTCAACAAATCGTGCTGGGAAAATTGGATGTCTACATGCAAAAGCATGAAACTAGACCACTTTCTTACACCATAAACAAAAATAAATTCAAAGTCGATTAAAGACCTAAATGTGGGATCTGAAATCATAAAATTCCTAAAAGACCACAGGAATTACTTACTCTGATACCAGCCAAAGCAACATTTATCTAGCAACAATCTTCTGACTCAAGGTAGACAAAAGCAAAAATAAACTATTGTTGACTACGTCAAAATGAAAAGCATTTTCACAGCAATAAACAAAACTAAAAGATAACCTATGGAATTGGAGAAGATATTTGCAAATGACCTATGTGGTAAAGGGTTAGCATCCAAAATATATAAAGAACTTACACAACTCAACACCAAAAAAATCAAATAATCCACTTAAAAAATGGGCAGAAGACATGTACAGACATTTATTCTAAGAAGACATCCAGATGGCCTACAGACACATGAAAAGATACTCCACATCATTCATCATCAGGGAACTACAAGTCAAAACTACAATGAGATGTCATCTCACACCTGTCAGAATGGCTAAAATCAACAACACAAGAAAGAACAAGTGTTGGCAAAGATGTGGAGAAAAAGGAACTCTTGTGCCCTTTTGGTGGGGATGCAAACTGGTGCAGCCACTCTGGAAAACAGTATGAGGGCTCTTCCAAAAATTAAAAATAGAACTGTCATATGATCCAGTAATTGCACTACTGGGTATTTACCCAAAGAATATGAAAATACTAATTCAAAATGATATATGCAACCATATGTTTACTGCAGCATTATTCACAATAGCCAAAATTTAGAGACAAGCCCAAGTGTCTATGAATAGATGAATAAAGAAAATGTGGTGTATACACAATTTGGTGTATACACACACAACTATTATTCTGCCATAAAAATAATAAAATCTTGCCATTTTTAATAACATAGATGGATCTACTGAGTATCAAGCTAACTGAGTAAGTCAGAGAAAGACAAATAACCATATAATTTCACTCATATGTGAAATTTAACAAACAAAACAAGGGCGGGGGGGAAACAAACCAAAAAACAGACTTAACTACAGGAAACAAAACAGATGGTTACCAGAGGGGAGGTCAGTGGTGGGATGGGGGAAAAGGTGAAGGGAATTAAGAGTACATTTATCTTGATAAACCCTAAGTAATATATACAGTTGTTGAACCATTATATTGTACATCTGAAATTAATATAACACTGCATGTTACCTGTACTGGAATTTTTAAAATTCTAACAAAAAAATAAATAAAATTAATGTATTTATTTTTGCATTTTTAAAAAAAAAATTTTAATGTTTATCTATTTTTGAGACAGAGAAAGACAGAGCATGAGTGGGGGAAGGGTAGAGAGAGAGGGAGACACAGAATTTGAGGCAGGCTCCAGGCTCTGAGCCATCACACAGAACCTGATGCGGGGCTTGAATCCATAAGCTGTGAGATCTTCATGACCTGAGCTGAAGTTGGATGCTCAACCAACTGAGCCACCCAGGCAACCCTATTTTTGTATTTTTGAATGACATTTTCTGAAAGAAGACATACAGATGTCCAAAAGACTCATGAAAAGATTCTCAATATCACAAATCATCAGAAAATCAAATCTTAATTGCAGTGAAATATCACGTCACAATAGTCAGAAGGGCTAGTATCAAAAGAAAAAAACAAGAAAAAAACAAGAAATAAGTATTGGGGACGATGTGGAGAAAAGAGAACCTTTATGTACTGTTAGCGGGAATATAAATTGGTGCAGCCACTACAAATAACAGTATGAAGCTTACTCAAATAACTAGAAATACCTTAATATTCAGTTATTCCATTACTGGGTGTTAACCCAAGTAAAGGAGAAACGCTACTTCACTTATTCGAAAGACATATGCACTTTTATGCTTATTGCAGAATTATTTACAATAGCCAAGATATGTAAACAATCCAAATGTCTATGGGTAAATAGCTAAAGAAGATGTGGATAGATAGATATGTATGTATGTATATATATTACGCAGGCATAAAAAAGATGAGACTGTGCCATTGCAACAACATGGATAGATCTAGAGGATATTATGCTAAATGAAATGGGTCTTACATAAAAACACAAATGCCATATGATGTCACTTATATGCAGAATCTAAAAAACAAAACAAGTGAATAAATAAACAAAAAAACAGAATCAGACCTATAAAAACAGAACAAACTGACAGCTGCCAAAAGGGAGGAGAATGGAGGGATAGGAAAAACTAGTGAAGGGGAATGAATAAGTCTTGAGAATAAAAGGTATGCCTAGGGAATACAGTCAGTGGTATTGTAATAGTGTTGCCTTGTGACAGATGGTAACTACACTTGTGGTGAGCACAGCATCGCATATAGAGTTGTTGAATCACTATGTTGTAAACCTAAAACTAATATAACCTCATGTGTCAACGATACTAAAAAAAATGGCTAGGAGAATGCACAAAGGAAACTGCCTCCCTTTTTGAAAGCTAAGTTGAAAATACTAGCAGAGATTTATACCATAGGCTTTAAGAGTAGTACATCAATGACAATGACTACATATTTTTCTGTCTGTTATGTAGCTCCTCAGAAATATTCTTGAGATTGGATTTTTCCAAGGACTACTGAAAATCTAAAACACAAGAAAAGGCAGGAGAGTTTTCAGTTCACAGATAAGAAAATACACTCCAAATACAAGCAGCTCATCTTGTCATTAGCTGTCACACTATTGCTTTGGACATTCTTGATTAGAGCTAAGGAAGTTGAAGGCTAGCCTACCAATAAGCATATTTTCATGGCAAACCTACAACTCTAAGGTCTGTATTTTTGCAGAGCATACTATTTTGCGAAACTATGAAAAACAGAAAGAATGTTTTTATAGAAAATGAAAACTAACCAAGGCTCCAAAATAAAGGAATATAATTGTAACCTCCCAGACTTTCCCAGGTTGCATATTTATTATTTTTAGAAAAAAGCACCCATATGTAATACAACAAAAAATAAGATTCATTGGATTTAAAAAAAATGTTTTAATGACTTCAGAAAAAAAAAAAGAATCAATATGGAAAGACTGGCCATTTTTAAAAATTTTTTAATGTTTTACTTATTTTTGACAGAGAGAGAGAGAGAGAGAGAGAGAGAGAGAGAGAGAAAGCATGAGCCGGGGAGGGGCAGAGAGAGAGGGAGACACAGAATCCAAAGCAGGCTCCAAGCTCCAAGCTGTCAGCACAGAGCCCGATGAGGGGCTTGGACTCACAGACTGTGAGATCATGACCTGAGCCAAAGTCGGACGCTCATCTGACTGAGCCACCCAGGAGCCCCAAGACTGGCCATTTAAAAAAAAAAAACGTTCTTTGGAAGTGCTTTAATATTTCAGAGACTCCCAGTCAAAAGTAAGATAAATGAAAAAATAAAGAAGTTGATGAAATCTGCCTTTGTCATCCTTACCCCTAACTTTTAGCGTTATTTTCGCACTTCACATTGCTTTAACCCTCGTTTCTTTACGCTTTCTTGTACCTACCTGTAAACACTTATTGTAATATTCTACTTATTTCTCTGCGCTCAAGACATTTAAACCCTGTTAAGATACTGGCCCTCCTTTTTTCCCAATTAAAGTAAAACTAAGGAGATTTAGCCTGGGTTTAGTATTTTCACTGTAGATGTTCTTTCGTAAACTGGGAGACAGCCCCACTTTAATGGGTGTTAATAGCTGAGAATAGGAAAATATGTTTTCATAAAATTTCTCATGGAAATGAAATTTGTGCTGAGACACAGAAAATATTGTAGGTAAGCGATGATGGGGCCAGATGTAGGTACTAACCACCAGTAGGAAAAGGTGGGGAAGGGATAGAGAGAAATAAAGGATTCAGCTTCTAGCTAGCGAATCATCTATACTGTTTATTGTCTTTCTTCTTTGGAATGTGTGGATGGGATAAATTCTAAATGATACCTCCTACAGCTTGGCTTTGACCTCATCATTTTCAAATAATTGTCCTTTCTTCCTCTTATGTTAGTCACCCAAAGCTGCAGTCATTCTTTTGGCTTTGCCATTTCCCAAAATTGTACCACCACTGAAATCTCAATTTCAAGCACTCTATTTTCTGTCACTGCTATCCTTTCAACTACTTTTTGCCCTATTTTAACAATTCTCTATTCAAGTGGTTTGCCTCCTACTTCCCTGAAAAAATAGGAGCAATTTGTTGTGAGTTCCCATTATAGATTTACTACCAAATTCATTAATCTTTCAGCATCTGTACTGAAATCCCTGCTTCTATCAAAGTTCCAACCCCTTTTTGGTCTCAATCCCATTTCCTTATGGCCCATTTTATGCACATATTCCCCCACTCACTACATTGTCTATTTACAACTATTTACTTATTTGTTTCAAAATTTTCCCTTCAATAAGAGTTGTCTGTAACAATATTTAATAACCAAATCTGAGGCAAGGTGATGTTATTTTATAGTTGAAAGGGTCAAGTCTCACCTTAGTCTGATAAAATAATTATTTGGTATATTCATGTTAGCCTGTTTATTGATGACCAAATCAACAGATTTATATTTAACTTAAGCATAAAGTTATCTTCATATCAGTATGAATACTGACATTTATTGAAACACAAATCTAACTCCATAGTAAGAATGTTTATAGGATACTGAAATAAACAGCTTAATTTGATGTAAAATTTCTCAGAGCTTTTAAAAGAAATATGTTGGTATATAGCCAAAATGTGGCAGCTATCTAAGTGTCTATTGACAGATGAACTTATAAACAAAATGTGCTATAGATATATATACATATAATGAAACATCACTCAGACTTAAAAAAGAAAGAAATTCTGACACATGACATAACACGGATGAACCTTGAGGATATTATGTTAAGTGAATAACCTACACATAAAAGAACATGCACTGTATGACTCCACTTTAAGAAGAACACAGAATAGGGGTGCCTCGGTGGCTCATTTGGTTAAGCCTCTGACTTCGGCTCAGGTCATGATCTCACAGCTTGTGAGTTCAAGTTCCACATTGGGCTCTGCGCTGACAGCTCAGAGATAGGAGCCTGCTTCGGATTCTGTGTCCCTCTCCCTCTCTCTGCAACCCCCCCAATAAAAAGACATTTAAAATAAAAGCACAGCAACACAGATCAGTCAAATTCAGACAGAACATAAAATGGAGATTTTCAAGGGCTAGGTGACAGGAATAATGAAGAATTGCAATATAATAGGTATAGTTTTACTTTTATAAGTTGAAAAGAATTCTGGAGATTGGTTGTACAGAAATGTCAACTTAAGACTACTGAACTATACCCTTAAAAATTGGCCAAGGTGATACATTGTATTATATGTATAATATTCAAATACATATCTAGGGGTGCCTGGATGGCTCACTCAGTTATGCATATGACTCTTCGTTTCAGCTCAGGTTATGATCTCATGGTTTATGAGTTTCAGCCATACATTGGGCTCTGCACTGATGGCATGGAGCCTGCTTGGTATTCTCTTTGTCTTTCCCTCATTCTCTACCTCTCTCTCTCACACACACACACTCTCTAAAAAATAAATAAATAAACTTAAAAAAATCTTTTCTAAATATATATCTATGTATGTGTATGTACACACACACACAAACACACACACTTATTTAGTGATGTGCATTAATTTCTCTAATAAGGAAATCTGCTGCAACTCCCTTAGTACAGAATTCTAATTCATTTCATTTTCACTTACTGGGGTGAAATTGATCTTCCATTTCAGAGTCTGTGAGGATTATGCAGGTAAAAATATAAATGAAAACCAATTTCAAGAAAACTGAACTTTTTATCAAATTGCAAATTAAAAGAAAGGATCAAGGAGTGCCTGGGTGGCTCAATTAGTTAAATGGCTGACTTTGGCTCAGGTCATGATCTCATGGTTCGTGGGTTTGAGCCCTATGTCCGGCTCTATGCTGACAGCTCAGAGCCTGGAGCCCACTTCGGATTCTGTGTCTCCCTCTCTCTCTGACCCTCCTTCACTCACACTCTGTCTCTCTCTCTCTCAAAAATAAATAAACATTAATTTTTTTAAAAAAATGAAAGAAAACAAAATCTGTGGGGGAAAAAACAAAGACTAAAAGTTCTTTTCTTTGTATGTCTCTACAAAATAATTAATTTAGCTTGCTCTCTGTCTATTGCTCTGCCAATGTTGTCACATTCCCAGTCATAAAGAACTAGGGGCAAGGCAGAACAATTGGGATTAGAGAAAGATGGGGGGAGTGTTGCTGGGGAATGATAAACCTCAATTGTCTCTTAAATACTCTTCAAAATTCAGCCTGGAGTTAGTACTCTACTCATTTAAATATCCAGATGGTGAAAAATCTACAGGATCAGGCAAAGGCAGGCAGATCCCTCAATGTAGGAAGGAAATGAGAAGACTAACTTGTTAGAAAATATCAGGTCACCATTTCTGCCTGTCCCTCTGAGTTAAGAAAGGATTTGAGTGGAAGATAGACACCATACTGTCATACAACTAAAGCACCAATAACTACCTTTGCTTTCCCAAATCTGAAGTTTGGCAATTCTGGGTTTAGTGGATTGATGCTTCACTCTGATATGCAAATTTAATGACTTTTCTATGTTCTGTTTAAGATATTTTAGACAAGGAGGGCAGAATCTCTAATTCTTATCTCTTTGGATTACTATCCACCAAAACACTCACCTTTATGCAGACATGAACTTCTTGAAGGCAGGATTATTTTATATTATGATATTTCCTTTCACCTTCTACTCAGCCACTAGTGCTCCTTTGCATAAGTGAAAAGGTGGAAAGAAAAGGAGGTGGAGCACAGAAACAGAGATGAGAAGACTGCCACATACAGAGATAAGCAGGATGTATTGGACTAGGGATTTTGTTCATTAAACCTTAGTGAAAGAAACTTGGATTTACATCCAAGTTTTGTTGTCTGCTAGCATGCAGTCCCCAAGTTTGTAACAGGATATGAGAATATTTACTACATTTTTTTGATGGTCAAACAAAATAACCTAAGTTAAATTCCTTGGTAAAACTTATAATAATACTTGAAATTTGTAGGTTTCACTAAGCTGGAAAATTATTTTGTAAGCAAATTATAAAGGAAAACATGGATTTAATTGTGTATGCATTTTGGAAAACTGTAGAGATAAAATGCAAGGTATGGGAGCCCTTCAGCAGCTATTGTTTCCCTGTTGACTTTTTTCAGGGAATCTCCTTGTGAAACTTTCCACTGACTAGTGTATTTATAAATAGTACTAAATCCTAAATCATATGCAGGATTTTCTCCCTCTTTCCAGAGATTAGTAATTTCAGGTTTTCTCTCTTTGACCAAAGCAAACAGATGCTGATCTGAAGTAAATCATTTCCTCCACTTAATGAATCCTTGACTATTAATAATGTTTAATTAACTGCTGATTCATTTCAACACTCCAAGCAATAGCACGTTGTATTTAATTCTCAAGCTTTCATAATGGCTTCTTCATTCTCCTTTCTCTCTTTCTTCTCCCTCTCCTCTCATCTTTCCTTTCTTCTCTTTTTCATTTTTATTTTCAAAACATAACAAGAACATATTCTTGCCCCAATTGTAACTGAGTACCCTGAGGCTCAGGAAATATATATGGTTTTCTCCCTCTGGCCCCAGGTCACATTATTTAGATTGCAAGATTATAATCAGAGGCCTTTAGTCTTCTATATATTTATTCATGCAAGAAATATTGAATTTCCACAGGTACCCAGAACTGTGAAAGGAAGTGGAGAGGGGTTATTGAATGAGAGAGACAGGCTTCACCCTCCAACAGTCAAGCCAGTCAGAGAAGCAATGAACAGGCAACTGAGAGGGCAAGAAAAATTGTGAAGGAAATTACAAAGTACATTGTGAGTAAATTGGGATGGGATTAAACAGGTCTCTGGAATCATAAAGTTATTTATCTCTGAAAAAAGTGGTGTTTGAGACCTGAGGGGAAAAAAGGAGACATTAGATAAAAATGAGTATGGAGAATGGATGTTAAATTTAAGGAAAAAGAAAGTGATATGAATACCTGGAACATTTGGAAATGGAATGATACAGGCTAAACAAAATTACAGCGGGAGGTGTCTCAGGACTTGATCTTTGTTTTTCCCTCTGTCTAAATATTCTGTCCCAAGATATTCTTGGGGCCTACTGCTTCTCATTCAGATCTTGGCTCCAACGTGACCTTCTCAGTGCAGTCTTCTTTGACCACATGATTTTAAATTGAACACCCTCTAGAGGGTTCCTGGAAAGATGGGAAAGCAGGAGGATCCTAAGCTTACCTTGTCCCACAGCCACACCTAAACAACAACCACATCAGTCATCCAAGCCAGAAAACAACCTGAAGACTAGCAGAACAGACTTTCCACAGTTAATCATAGAGAGGAGGACACATTCAAAAGGGCATCAGGGGTGGAAACATGGTGGGGAACCAAACTCCCAGCAAGACTAACTTACAAATGGGAGAGACACCATAAGTGTGGAGAGAGAAGCAGATGACATACCAGGCACCCCAGACATGAAGGACCTATACTATAAAGATCGGTCCCCATAACATTTGGCTTTGAAAACTAATGCAGCTTAACTTCATGGGTTTTTATAACCAGTGGGGCTTAAGTCCAGGTACTTCAAAAACCAATGGGCTCAGCTCTGGGAAAGCCAGAGAGGAATAGAAGACTGAGTCCCCACCCTTAAAGAGACAACATAATAAACAACCCCACCAAGATGGAGCATAGAATCAGCAGTTAAAAAAAAAAAAGCCAGAGTTGTAGAAAGGAGATTTATTAAGTAATCCCAGAACATGTGATAAAGGGGCAGGGATCTTTAGGAAACTTCTCCCAGAATTTACAAAACTGGAAAACACCATTTCTCTCCCCACCCTTAGGCCCAGACAGGTGGGAACCTGTGGGAAACAGCATGAACACTCTCCACCTACCTTTCTAACACTGTGTGCTCTGCTCCTACATTCTCCTTCAAATCCACCCCATCCAACCTGCCACTCTCAACAGGAGTCCCTCCAAAGCAGCTCCTGCCACATCTCATCCTATAAGCAGCCATAGCAGTAACTGGAACTGCACTGAAGTGACTCCTGCCCTCAGGAAAGGGGAAGATAAGCACACACATCAGTACACCCCAAATCCCAAAGACCAAACCTTGTAACTGGCAGTACAGAGAGAATGCCCTGCCTATCAGTGCATCTGCTGTTATGGCAGGCATCTGGCCTGACTTCCAGCACTGCCCACCATAGAAAGCCTCTCAGGGGACAAGGCAGGAAGAGCATCCTGCAGTTTGGTGCAACTACAGCCTCAGCAAACTGGCTGAGTGCAGGTATGTGGTCTGACTGCTGACACCACCCAACTACACGCCCATGATGGAACTCTTAATAGCAAAGGAAGTAAACCCAGCCCATAATAGGTAAAGTGGGCCATTTTCACTAGCTTGACTGAAGGCAAACAAGACTCTGTTACAACAGTAGGGCACACACACCACATAAAAGACATTTTTGATGTGCCTGGTTCTGGTGAACAAGGGACATTGCACTATAGAGCACCAGGAGACATTGTCTTCATAAGGTCACTATTTTCAAAATCAAGAGACATAACTGACTATCCTAATACATAGAAATAAACACAAATAGACACAGAGAGTTAAAAAAATGATGACACAGAAGAATATGTTCCAAATGAATGAATAGATAAAACTATAGCAAAAGAGCTATGTGAGATGGGCATAAGCAATATGCCTGACAAAGAATTCAAAGTAATGGTCATTAAGATACTTATTGAACTTGAGAAGAGTGAAGCATCTCAGTGAGACATTCAACAAAGAGAAAAAAGTTATTTGGAGATGAAGAACTCAAGAACTAAAAATTAAAAATACACTAAAGGAAATAAATAGCAGAAGAATGTATCAGTGAACTGGAAGACAGAGTACTGCAAAGCAGCCAAGCTGAAGAGCAAAAAGGAAAAAATGAGAATAGGTTAAGGGAACTCTGAAACATTATCAAGGATAATAACATTCTCACTAGAGGGATGTGAGAAGAAGAGAGAGAAAAAGAAGCAGAAAATTTATTTGAAGGAACAGTAGCTGAAAAATTCTCCAATTTGGGGAAGGAAAGAGACATCCAGGTCCAGGAGGTACAAAGAGCCCTCAACAAAATCAACTCAAGGAGGTTAACATCAAGACACATATTTAAAATGGCCAAAAGTAATGATAAAGAAAAATTTAAAAACATCAAGAGAGAAAAAAACAGTTACATACAAGGGAAACCCCATAAGGATACCAGCTTACTTTTTAGCAGAAACTTTGCAGACCAGAAGAGAGTGGCATGATATATTAACAGTGCTGAAAGGAAAAAGAAAAAGAAAAAAAAAAAAAAACTTGCAACCAAGAATACAAGAATACTATGCCCAAAAAGCCTATCATTCAGAATAGAAAGAGAGATAAGGAGTTTCCCAGACAAAAAATGAAAGAGTTCATTACCACTGAGCCAGGCTCACCAGAAACCAGTTTAAGGGAATTCTTTGAGAGGAAAGAAAAAGCCGTATCAGGAATGAGAAAATTAAGAAAGAAAAAAAAAAACACAAGTAAATGCAAACATAATAAAAGTAACAGATTAATCACTTATATAACCTGTATGGTAGTTAAAGCAAAAGCAGTAAAATCAAATATATCTATAAAAATCAGTCAAAGGATTCACAAAATAAAAGGATGTAAATTACAACCTCATATATATAAAATATGGGAGGGGTGAGTAAAAATTTAGTGCTTTTAGAAACTATTAGCGTGCATTACAAAAGAAATTAACAATAATACATTAATAGTAGAAAATATCTTTAACATCCCACTTACACCAATGAATAGATCATTCAGATAGAAAATCAACAAAAACAACAGTGGCTTCGAATGACATACTAGACCAGATTGGTCTAACAGACATATTCAGAATATTCCATCCAAACCCAGCAAAATACATATTCTTTAAGTGCACATGGAACATTCTTCAGAATAGATCACACATTAGGCCATAAAAAAGGTCCTAATAAGTTCAAAGACTGAAATCATGTCATGCATGATTTCTTACCAGAATAGTATGAAACTAGATACCAACTACAAGAAAATATCTGGAAAGGACACAAATACCTGGAAGGTAAAGAATATGCTTCTAAACAATTAATGTGTGGGGAGAGCCTGGTGGGTCAGTTGGTTGAGTGTCTGACTTCAGCTCAGGACATGATCTCTCAGTGTGTGAGTTCAAGCCCTGTGTCAGGCTCTGTGCTGACAGCTCAGAGCCTGGAGTCTGCTTCAGATTCTGTTTCTCCCTCTCTCTGCCCCTCCCATGCTCATGCTCTGTCTGTCTGTCTCTCTCTCAAAAATAACATCAAAACAATTAAACAATGTATCAATCAAGAAATAAAGAGGAAATAAAAAATACATGAGACAGTTAAAAATAGAAACACAATGGTCCAAAATCTTTGAGATGCAGCAACAGTTGTTCTAAGAGGCAAATTTATAGCAATATAGGCCTGCATCAAAAAGCAAGAAAAATCTCAAACAATGTAACATTACATGTAAGGAATTAGAAAAAGAACAAGCAAAACCCAATGGTAGTAGAAAGAAAGAAAGAATAAAGATCACAGCAGAAACAAATGAATAGAGACATAAAACATAATAAAACAGATCAGTGAAACTGAGAGGTGGTTCTTTTAAAAGATTAGCAAAACTGATAAACCTTTAGCCAGATCACCAAAAAGAGCAGAGGATTAAAGTAAAATTAAAAACGAAAGCGAAAAAAACTGACACCACAGAAATACAAAGGATTATAAGAGAATACTATGAAAAATTATGCCAACAAAATGGACAAATGGGAAGAAATGGACAAATTACTAGAAACATATAACCTGGCAAAATTTAACCAGGAAATAAAGAGAAAATTTGAACAGACTATTAGCCATGAAATTGAATTAGTAATCAAAAAACTATCAGACAAAATTCTAAGACCAGATGTCTTCACAGGTGAATTCTACTAAACATTTAAAGAAGAGTTAATATTTATTCTTCTTGAACTATTCCAAAGTCATTCTATGAGAACAGCATTATCCTGATATCAAAAACAATAAATACACTACAAAAAATATTAAAAAAAAAACTTTATAGGGCTAATATGTCTGATGAATATATATTTAAAAATGCTCAACAAACATTAGCAAGCAAAATCAGCAATATATTAAAAAAAATCATTCACCACAATTAAGGGGGATGTACTCCCAGATTGGGAGGGGTGGTTAAATATCACAAATCAATCAATGTGATACACCACATCAATAAGAGAAAGGATAAAAACCGTATGATGCTCTCAATAAATGCAAAAAAAAAAACATTTGAAAAACTATATCCATTTATGATAAAAATCTCAACAAAGTAGGGTTACAGGGACCACAGCTCTATATAATAAAGACCATGTAAGAAACCCCATAGATTATACTCAATGGTTAAAAACTGAAAACTTTCCCTCTAAGATCAAGAGCAAGACAAGGATGTCCAATTTCACCACTTTTATTCAACATATTACTAGAAGTCCTAGCCACAGAAATCAAAGAAAAAGAAATAAGAAGCATCCAAATTGGTAAAGAACACTTAAAACTTTCTCTGTTTGCAGATGAGAGCATACTATGTATAGAAAACCCTAAACACTTCATTCAAAAAAAACTATTAGAACTGACAAATGGATTCAGTAAGGTCACAGGATACAAAATTAATGTACAGAAATCTGTTGATTTCTATACACTAATAATGAAGCAACAACAACAAAAAAGAAATTAAGAAAATAATCTCACTTACAACTGCATGTAAAATAACATAGGAATAAATTTAACCAAAAAAGTAAAAGATCTGTACACCCAAAACTATGAAACATTGATAAAAGTAACTGAAAATGACATAGACAAATGGAAAGATATTCCACGTACCTGGATCAGAAGAACCAATGTTGCTAAAATGTCCACACTACCCAAAACAACTTAGAGATTTAATGCAATCCCTACCAAAATACTAACATTTCTCACAGAACTAAAAACATTAATCCTATAATGTATATGGAACCACAAAAGACTCAATATAGCCAAAGCAATCTTGGGAAAAAAAAAAAAAAAAAAGAACAAACCTGGAGGCATCACAATCAGATGTATATATTAATGGAACAGAATAGAGAATCCATAAATAAACCTAAGCTTTTATGCTTAACTAATCTATGACAAAGGAGGCAAGAATACAGAATCTTTTCTAAGAAAAGATAGTCTCTTCAACAAATGGTGTCCAGAAAACTGGACAATGACATTCAAAATAATGAACTGGGTCACTTTCTTACACCATACAAAAAAATATACTCAAAAAGATTAAAGACCTACAAGTGAGAACTGAAACCATAAAACTCCCAGAAGAAAATGTAGATAGTAATTTCTTTGATATCAGCTATAGAAGCATTTTTCTAGATATGACCCTCTGGCAAGGGAAACAAAAGCAAAATTAAACTATTGGGACTACACTAAAATAAGTATTATCTGTACAGCAAAGGAAACAATCAACAAAATAAAAAGGCAACCTAGTGAATGGGAGAAGATTTTTGCAAATGATATATCTGATAAGGGGATAATATTCAAAATATGTAAAAAAACGTATTCAACACCAAAAAAACCCACTCCAATTAAAAATGAGAAGACAGGAACACACCTTTTTCCAAAGAAGACATGCAGATGGCCAACAGACACATGGAAAGATTCTCAACATAATTCATCACGAGGGAAATGCAAATTAAAAGCACAATGAGATATCACCTTATACCTGTCAGAATATCTAAACTAAAAAATACAAGAAATAACAAGTGTTAGCAAGGATGTGGAGAAAAGGAATGCTTGTGCACTGCTGGTAGGAATGTAAATTAGTAAAGCCACTGTAGAAAACAGCATGGAGATTCCCTCCAATATTTTTAAATATGATCCAGTAATGATCCCTATGATCCGGTATTCCTACTATTGGGCATTTACATAAAGCAGAAGACAATATCAACTCACAAAGATATATGCACCTCTGTGTTAACTGCAGCATGATTTACAACAGCCACGATATGGAAGCAACCAGGTATCCATCAATAAATAAATGGATAAAGAATATGTGCACGCATGCACACACACACGCCACACACAATATTACTCATCCACAAAAAAAAGAGTGAAATCTTGCCATTTTTGACTACATGGATGGGCCTGAAAGGTATAATGCTAAGTGAAATAAGTCAGTCAGGGAAAGATAAATACCATATAATTTCATTCATATGTAGAATTTAAGAGGCAAACAAACAAGCAAACAAAACATCAGACAAATACAAAGAACAAACAGATGGTCACCAGAAAGGTGGTGGGTGGTAGGATGGGTGAAATAAAGGAGTAAACTTATCTTGATGAGAATTGAGAAGTGTATAGAATTGTTGAATCATTTTATTGTACACATAAAACTAACATCACTTTTTGTTAATTATACTCAAATTAAAAATGGTTAAAAAATGATAAAATTGAGCACTGTCAGCATTCCCTATTCTCCTTTAGAACTTTCTTTTCCTCTCTTGCATTACCATTGTGGCTGTACTCTCTGCTTTTGTCTCTCCCTCTTATTTAGAATTTAAGTCCAATGAGAACAGGGCTATTAATTGTTTCATTCCCCACAATGTGAAGAACTAGCACATGGTAGTCCGTAGGTGGTATCTTAAATAAAAGATAAAGGAGGTAGTAGAAAAAGAACAGCAAAAAGCAGGGGCAAATATTTCAGGATGTCCTAGGCCATGAAACATAATTTTTTTTTATCCTAACAATAATGAAAAGGCTGTGGATAGATTTAAATAAGGAAATAATTTGTGTTTTTAAAAAAGAATACTTTGATTTAATGTAGAAACTAGCTTGAAAAGGGGAGAAGTGGATATAGGGTGAGTATCAGGGAATTCATTGTAGTAATTGAAACTACAAACATTAAGAGTGTGTGTTAAAAAGTTGTAGATAGTGACCTGGGATCACTGAATAGGGTCTTGTGCACAATTACAGAAATTGAACTTAATTTTGCATATAGTTGTTCTAGGTGACTGACTCTATTAGGAGTATAAAATTTTGTGCTTTGGAAAGAGGATTCTGACAGCAGTATCTAGAAAGTTGAATCCAGGGATTGATATGAATGAATGTGCCAATTGGAGGGTGACTTATTCAAGGTTACATGACCAAGAGATAGCAGTGTTGAAATTCTGGCTTCAAAAGTAATGTTATTATCACTAAACTATAACCTTTTTGCTATAATGATATTAGTTGATAATAGTTATAGTTGACAGTAATAGTTGATAATATTATATACACTTGGATGGAAAATTGTATATACATACATACATACATATGAGATCTTATGTATTCTGTGCAGTAATCCTGTTAGCTATTATAAGTATATAACTATTGTAATATATAACTATTATATATAACTATTATATATATATAATATGCATACACATACCCACCTACCTACCCTAACTCAGTGATGCAAAAACCATGGTCTTTTAGCTTCACTCCAGAAGACCCACAACACTGTTCAATGGCCCTTTCTTCCTACTCATCACAATTCTTCCCTGAAGATAAAGCTAAGATTTCCTGCTTTTGTTTATTTTCTCTCTACAGCCTTCTCATTCCCCTTATTGAGGAAGACATGTCTTTTGGGGTTTCTTTTGATCCAACAGCCTAAATACTCATTCCCTGGCAGTTTAAATCTTGGAGAATTTATAGGATTGATCAAACACATACTGTTTAGTGATATTTGAATTTTTATTACATTGAAGTTGACATAATAAGCAAAAGCCTGTGGGCCACAGGAAGCTATCTCATGGAGAACAAAATAGAATAGTTCAGAGGAAAAAAAAGAACTTAAGGCATGCAAAACAATCCCACCCACACACCTAAAAAACAATCAAGTTCTTTTTTATGTCAAGATCTATAATCTTTTCATTATGTCAATTTACTTGGATAATATTCTCTTGCAAAGTTAGTTAAAAGTATAACACCTTTGGGAAACATTTGGGATTGCTTCAAAATGGAAAGTTTCTGTTATAAGGAAAATTTATATTAAGTATTATATTCCAATTCAGACTGGATTATTGAAAGAAAATGCTTACACAAACATCACATTTGTGAAAGTAAATTTGTATCCACTTAGAGCAAAAAGGAGAAATCTTACAAAATAACTCCATGTTTTCATTTTCATGGGAGTTGAGATGATGATGAAATAGAGTATTAGTTCTTGCTTACATAACTTAGCCTCTATGGGAAGGCAAGATTTTGATAGCTAGGCCAATCACATTGGCCCAGAAGCTATTTCAGGAAATTCCTCTAACTCTTGATGTAATTCTCCAGTTCACACACCTTAGTGTTTACCGTGAATGAGTCTCACTTTTTATTGAGGCACTGACTGCTCACTACAAAATTAGTTTGGGTTCTGTAAAGTTGTCATTATTTAAAAAACATTGACACCTGTTCAGAGATCAAAGCACAAAAATAATTTGGCTTCTGTGCATGTGCCCAAGATAATTAGTTATAAACAGACTTCACCTCTTTGATTGGCAGAGTGAGCCTAGCAGGGATCTCAAAAGCCTATGGCAGCCAAGTAAAATGGAGCCATATTTGTCATGTACAAAGATGCCAAGCCTGGAAAGTGGATAGAGGCTGAAACACAGCCAACATTCAGCCTGCAGGTATCCAGAGAAGGTAACTTTCCCAATTTTCCCCAGTCATGTATAGTCTGGCTGAGGTTGAGGAACTGTGTGACCTTGGGCAGCACTCTCAAGGCATATGTACATAATTTACATTGTAAATTCTATATTCAGGCATATGTGTATTTTTGTTCACAATTTTAATGCGATTGACCTTTTTCCTGAATATATCCTGTCTCTCTTAAGAAAAAAATTGTCAGAAAATAATTAGTAATATATCATTAACCGATAATTATTTTCTAGTAAAACCAGTTCTGTTACAAATTTGTTAAAATGGACACCATTTTTAAAAAAATATTTTGGTAAATGCTAGTACCATGAATAATTTATGAACAAATTAGCTCAAAAGATAAAAAAAGGGCATATATCAGAGATATTATGGGTTCTATTCTAGATGACTGCAACAAAGCAAATATTGGAAGGAAGCAAGTCAAATGAATTGGTTGGTTTTCCAGTGCATATAAAAGTTTCGTTTACATTATACTGTAGTCTATTAAATGTGCAATAGCATTAGGTCTTAAAATAACGTCCATACCTTAATTTTAAAGTACTCTATTGCTTTAAAAATGCTAACCATCATTTGAGCTTTCAATGAGTCAATATTTTTGCTGGTGGAAGGTCATACCTGGATATTGCTAGCTGCTGACACACGAGAGTGGTGTTGCTGAAGGTCGGGGCAGCTGTGGGAATTTCTTAAAATAAGACAATGAAGGTTGTCACACTCACTGACTCTTTTAAGAACATTTTTTCTCTGTAGCATGAGATGTTATTTTATACCATTTTACCCATAGTAGAATTTCTTTCAAAATTGAAATCAATCCTCTCAAACCCTGCCACTGCTTTATCAACCAAGTGTATGTAATATTCTAAATCTTGTGTTGTCATTTCAACAATCTTCACAGCACCTTCACCAGGATATTTTATTTCAAGAAATAACTTTCTGTGCACATCCATGAGAAGCAACTCCTTATCTGTTCAAGTTTGATCATTGGATTGTAACAATTTTCTCCCATCTTCAGGCTACCCTTCTAACTCTAGCTTTCTTGCTATTTCTACCACATATGAAGTTATTTCCTTAACTGAAGTCTTGAAACCCTCAAAGTCTTCCATGAAGTTGGAATCAACTTCTTCCAAACTCCTGTCAGTGTTGATATTTTGACCTCTTCTCAAGAATCACAAATGTTCTTAATGGCATCTAGAATGGTGAGTCCTTACCAGAAGATTTTCAATTTACTTTGCCTAGATCCATCAGACGATCAGAGGAATCGCTCTCTGTGGCATCTATAGCCTTACAAAATGTAGCTCTTAAATAGTAAGACGTGAAAGCAGAAACTACTCCTTGATCCATAGGTGTAGAATGGATGGTGGTTAGCAGACATGAAAATATTAATCTCATTGTGTATCTCCACCAGAACACTTAGTTATCAGCACTTGTAAGCAGATGTGCTTTGTTTTTCCATTGAGAGAGCACAGGTAAAGTAGATTTGGTATAATTCTTAAGGGCCCTAGGATTTTCAGTATATTAAATAAGCATTGGCTTCAATTTAAGGTCACTAGTTGAATGAGACCATAGCAAGAGCATCAACCTGTCCTTTCAATGTTTGAAGCCAGGCATTGACTTCTCTTCTCTGTGAAAAGTCCTAGGTAGCATCTTCTTCTAATATAAAGCTGTTTTATCTACACTGAAAGTATGTTTAGTGTAGCCACTTTTAATTGTCTTAGCTAGACTTGGATAACTTGCTGCTGTACCTTACACTTCTATGTAATGGAGATGGCTTCTTTCGTTAAACTTCATGAATTAACGACCTCTTCTGGCTTCAGACTTTTCTTCTTACCTCTCTCAACTTTCACAGAATTGAAGAAAGTTGGAGGCTTTATATTGTGTTTTGGCTTAAGGTGATGTTGTGGCTGGTTTGATTTTCTATCTCGTCCACCAAAACTTTCTCCATGTCAGCAATAAGGCTGTTTCACTTATCATTTGAGTGTTCACTTAAGTACCATATTTAAGTTCCTTTAAGAACTTCTACTTGCATTCACAACATGGCGATTTGGTGCAAGCTTTCACTATGCCTTCCTTACTATGGTTGATCATTTCTAACTTTTGATTTCAAGTGAGAGATGTGTGCCTCTTCCATGAACAGTGTCATTTGAACACTTAGAGGCCACTGCAGGTTTGTTAATTGGCCTAATTTCAATACCATTGTGTCTTGGGCAGTAGGGAGGTCTGAGGAAGGAGAGAGACAGACAGAGGAGTGGCCAGTTGGTGAAGCAGCCAGAACACACCCAACATTTATCAATTAAGTTCACCATCTTCTATGGGCACAATTCATGGCCAAAACAATTGCATCTGTAATTGTTGCAATTACAACATAACATCAAAGATCCCTCATCACAGATCACCATAACAAATGTAATAAAAATATATGGAATATTATGAGAATTACAAGAATGTGACACAGAGACATGAAATGAGCCAATGCTATTTGGGAAAATGGTGCTGATAGACTTGCTCAGTGCAGGGTTTGACACAAAATTTAATTTTAAAATTTGAAAAACCTAGTATCTATGAAGTACAATAAAGTGAAATGCCATAAAACAAGGTAGGCTTGTGCTTAGAAATAAATTTTAAGATGTTTCTAACATACCTTTGATTTGGTTAGAAACATAAGGTGTAGTTTAGTAATTGTTCAAATGCATGTGGTAAATAAAAGCTACAATGTAAATTTCTCTTAATATTCTACATATTAATGTATCCCTAGTGGGCACTCCTTTTCCCACTTTGTACAAGCCTAACAGAAATCAGTGCATACTCCTATTGCCCAGAGATAATCCATTCAAATAATCCATCAGTGATTTATTAAGGTTTCATTGAAAATAATTGAGGTTTCTAAGATGTATACATCACATTGCACCACAAAAAAACTTCTTTAAATAGAAATGTTTGGCTCCCAAACTCTAGTCTCCAGAAGATTGTCAATAGGATTAACCTAGTTCAGTTCCACACCCCATGCAGACCCTCCAAGATTTCTCAGTCTCCCATCTCCTTTCTCCTCACTTCTCAAACTGTAATCACATCCTTACTTTATTATACAGAACAATTCTGCACACCCACACCTACTCTACAACTCTCTAAGCAAGGACATTCCTTATTTCATTATAAAGAACAAACGTGCACACCCACACCTTTTCTACAGCTCTCTGAGCAAGGACATTACATTTTTAAGGACCCATTTCTCCCTAAAATGTCACAGGAAATGATGATAATGATACAGTCTTGATACTTAGATACATGAATTTTCCTACTTTATTCATTGGACAAGATTTTATCAAGTGTTTACCTTTATTTTCTGAAGCCCACCTGGCAATCCCTAAAAGGCAACATAGCACCTGAATTTTAAATGTATTTCTGCTATGTTTATTCTTTTACATACAGTGGCTTTCTTCAAACACTTCAAAAAATCAGGAAGTGTGACCTACAACTGTAGAATGTGGGGTTTTGGAAACTTCTATAAACCAGGAGGCTCTTTGGATCACCTGGTCCCTTACTGCCTGTCCCAAGAATTTCCCATACCTGGGAAGTCAGAGGATATATGTGGGTATAGAGGGCAGAAAAGGTGTTGGCACTTTTTATATCCATCCACTAGATATTTTTCCCAAAAAAGAAAAAAAAACCCAGCAAATTAAAGTATTACTCAGGGGACTTTACACATGAATGTTCAGTAAAATTTTAAGCTGGTTGAACCAGGACAGAGATGGTGGTGGTATAAAAAAGGTTTATCCATGTTATATACACACTTGATCTGTTTTTACCTACATTTATGCACAGACACATTTGTTTTATAAAAAGGGGAGAAAAGACAAGATTCTTCTTGCCCCCAAGGCCAGGGGGAAATTAAGGGAGGGTGTATGTATGTGTGCATAGCTAGGTGAGGTCAGGTTATGCCAAAATACGAGACTTGGTGTACAAGCAGAAGTGCTTTGTGACCTAGCAAATAACATGGCCAATAGCTGGTAAAGAGGAAGCTTTTTTCTCTGGCCCGCAACCCAAAACTCTGTTGGCATGGTGAAGATATGAGTTGAGAACATGTAAAAAAGCACATGTAACCAAAAGAAAGGGGCCATGATGCGGATTCTTGGAGAAGCTTTTTACTTAGTGAATAAAGATAACAAAATGGTTGATAACATTTCTTGATCTAAAGCCACAAAGTGGCAAGGTGGAGAGATCAGCACCCAGACCCTCTGAAGAATACTGATGTCCACTTGCAATTGGGAAAGTAGGTCCATGGGCAGTGGGAGGAGAAGGCTTAGGGTTGTATCAGTTTCCCTGGAGAGGACTTACAGCTCCAAACTGATCTCATCTACACCTTTACCTCCTCAACTGTATTTTCTCAGGATGCAGAGGCCTAGAAAAATATGTGTTACTTGGGTTTTAGGTAAAATTGCTAACTAGATTTATGAACAGAGCCCAGGTAAACAATGATAGTCCATTAGATAAATGAAATAAAATATGCCTCCTTCTCCTTGGAGCCTCTCTCGCTGACTGCTCACAAGATAGCTTGTGATTTCAAAATGAAAAATCACCTTAGGAGTAGAAATCATTTTTACTAAGATTGAGGACTATAGCTTTGGTTATTGCAACCCAACAAATATTGAATTTGTAGAAAAATCCAGGAAAGCAATTTTTCCAAAAGACATAAGATACAGTGAGGCTGTTTTCTTTGGTCTGTACTTCTTCCATATATCTCTATATTAACCATTTTAAAGTTAAAATATTAATGTTCATTTTTCCTTATATTTTATCAAATATTAAAGCCCTAGGCAATAAACTTTTTCTTAATACTTCTGGTATATTTAATTTACAAACAAAAATTATAAATTATGGTTATGGGTAAGAATTTGTCCTAAATTTGATTTGGGATAGAAACTCATTGCTTAATGTAATTAACATACTTTTCTTGGCAGGTGAAATGTATAAATTATCTAATATATTTTATGTAGTTGTCAAAGATGGGGGGGTAGAGGGTGGGAGAAATTAATAAAGGAGGTCAAAAGGTAAAACTAAAAGTTTTAAAATGCCAACCACATAGGCGGTCGTATATACACACGTTCACAAAAATAAAATTGGCACCAAGTATTTTGATGTCAAAAAAAAAGAAAAGAAAAGAAAAGAAAAAGAAATCAAAGAAATGATGACGCAGTGTATGAAGTTTCTTGGCAAAGTTGTGACATCAATCAAGATCGCCATTATAATAACAACCTTATTCATTTGGCTTTTGCCCATTCAGATTTTGTGTGGGTAGAAAAGTGCTTGGGCTGGAATGTACCTTTGCAGTACTTGTAGTTTCCAAAGCAAATCAATGAACTTAGGATATTGCCCAGGAAATTTACGTTACATAATGAAAGATGGCTTGAAATTATTCCAGTACTCCCACTGACATACAATTGATTTGAAAATTAGAAATCAGTTTTATCTATTCACTTCTATAATCTATATTCAATTTATGATTAGGATTGCCAAGGCTTCATTGTTTTAGGCACATGTAGTTCAGAATTATTTTTGTATTTAGGTAGAATTGTCACTCATGCTGTCCAAACAACTAGTTTTGTAATGTAAATTACATCTACTGATCATTTCCTATTAGTTTCATGCCCAGGATTATTTGGGGGCACTGGTATTTTTTTGTATGGAGTGGACACTAGAAATCTGGGTATCCAGTTAAAAAAACAGTAGCATTCAAAGAGGTTCTTTTCATTTTTCTCACAAAGCAGTTGAGATGTTACTTTCCCTTGGGGGAAAAAAAAAAGAGTTCTGTGCTTAAGATTTTTCTAAGTAAAACATCCCACAAGGTAAAGGGTTTAATAAATCTAGGACATGCTGGGGTGCCTGGGTGGCTCAGTTGGTTAAACAACCTACTCTTGATATCAGCTAAGGTCATGATCTCATGGTTTGTGCATTCGGTTTGTGAGTTCGAGCCCCAGGTTGGGCTCCACACTGACAGTGCAGATCGTGCTTGGGATTTTCTCTTCCCCCCACTCCCTATACCTCCACCACTCACACACTCTCTCTGGCTCTCAAAATCTCCCTCTCAAAATAAATAAACTTAAACAAAAATCTAGGCCATGCTTATTCAATGTAAAGGGAAAAATGTGTACTTCATTAAGATTAAAATTTGTTCAGGGAAACCAATTATCCCACCCACCCTTCTATCAGTCAATAGTCTAGAGATCTTTAATTGACATTTTTTCTTGCAGTAACTACTCAGGCAATGTTTATCTTGCAAAATCTTGTCCCTGAAAAGATCCCTACCAAGAAGAAAATCATTGATTTAATCTATTGCACCATAAGTCTGTAATACACCTTTGATATGTTCAGCAAAATAAATTGCCCGAAATTATTGTTTAACAGATGTTCATGTGTCTGACATTACCCATGCACATGTACACAGGTTGGCTCCACTCACAGTATGGATGTATATTAATAGTTAGGAAAATAAGCTAGGAAAGAAGGTAGGGGTTACTTCTTAGAACCCCAGGCTTTTTTCAGGCGGTGGTGGTGGCGGCAGCTGCTGCTTCTGCTTCTTCTTCTTCTTCTTCTTCAAGACGTTACCTTTCACATTTTTAGTTTCCTCTTAATGGGTTTGCAGTTTGAGTTAATTTGTCCCTCAAAAAGAAAGTTTTGATTATTTCCACCCATAAAATATAAAAACGGTCTTCTGCAGCACTCTCATGAGGTCCTACTTGTGAAACTGTAAAGTTTGTGTTTAGAGAGCCAGGCTCCAGGGGCCAGTCTTTGAGGAACAGTCTCAATGTAAGGCCATGATAATCTCGAAGGGAACAAATCTGTATGAACGCCCATAAACAAACAAAAGCCTAGGAAGAGGAAGTGAAAGAGGAAAGCCAATCAAAGAGGCATGGAAGAATGTGTAGTCAAGTTGATTATCTGGAGCCATTGATCTTAATCCACAGATGATAGAATATCTGGCCTCAGACTAGAATAACTGATTTCTCTATAAAAAATGTTTATGTCCTGCTGATTAAATAATACAAGAATATTTTTAAAGATGATTAGATAAGTTTTCTGAGAATACCTTGATAATAATTGATTCTATGATTCTAATTACTGTCTAAGTTGATCTATTTTCTACTTCCTCATTTAATTAAGGAAGTTTTACATAAAAAATAGAAAAGAAAAATGCCCCTATTGTAGCTACTGTGAATGTATTAAAAAATATATATCATACTATTTTGCTGAATCTTGATTATTCAGAGAAGGGTTATAATTTCTGAATTATTGGTGCTCTTTTAAAAAGTCTCTCCTGTAGTATAATCCTCAAAGCAGCATGTGAAATAAACAATATTCTCTCACTTTAAAGATGAGAAAAATAAGGTTTAGATAGGATAAGAGACCTTCTAAGGATCTCAAAGCTAATAGGTAGAAGAGGGAAGACTTGAACACTGGTCTGCTGCTTTTAGTCCTCCAGAGACTCAGAGATACATTGCAGGAGCAGATGCGAAGCTGGAAGGCCTTCAGAAGAGGTAGGAGAAACAAAAATCAAAGAGGAGCACCTCTTTCTGTGAAAACTTGGTAAGTGTGTCCACCATAGTCTACTGTGAACTGAGCCTAGAATTCACTTCTGGCAGGAGATCTTAATGATAGAGTAAAATAGGCACAGCCCTTCAATGATCAAGAACATTTAGAAAGAAATGTTAAGAGTAGATTAAGAGTAGAAGAAAACTATAAATGAGATACAGAGAGATTTCTCAGCTTTTCGAGAAGGGCAACTTAGGCAAATGGTGAATGGATACAAATTACTAGGGAAAAACAAAACAAAACAAAACTACCCAGAAGTAAGAGATGTTTCCAAATCAGAATAAACTCCTAGGACTTGTCACCATACTCTCCTCTTGCACGACTAGTGCCCAGATGTTGCCTTACAGCTCTACAGCAATACAGAGTTTAGGTCTTTGAGCTAACTGCCTAAGTACATGTTCAAATGACTTACTACAAAGAAGGGATAAAGTGGATTTAAAAAGTAGCAAAAAACCCCACAAACCCACCTTCCTAATTTTGTAAACTCAAAATTTGGTAACCTCAACTTTGAAATGCTCTTCAAATGTAATTTTAATAACTATATTAACATTTGTGTACATGGTACATTTCCCTCATTTCCATATATGTTCTTTTTTGTTTTAGCATTAAGGAATATTAAATACATACTCCTCATCCTGATGGATAAGGGAATAAGGTTTTCTGAATTAATTCCATGCCATGGCAGGTAAATATCATATACAAATGCTAATACTTATTGCCAACTTATGTTCCACTTTCTCTGTCATCTGAGAATTCATTTATTCACTCACTCAAGAAATAGTTATTGGGCACACAATATAGATGTTAGGAACTAGGATAAAAGATAGTGTGGTGAGACATCATGAGATTAATCATGGCTCATGCCTTCAGGGCCCTCGACCCATTAGGAAGGATGTGTCTTTCTCCATTCTATCCACTGTAGACCATATTGCTTTCCTTTTCTCTGAACTCTTACTTGCAACTGGTACTACAAAGTTTAGTAATTATTTTGCTGTTATAGCCACCAAAATAAATTGTAAAACAAACATAGAACAAGTATATTTCTCCATTTAAATTCCCATGATACCATGCACAGTTCTGACAACACAACCTAAAAGTATTTATAGACTAAACAATGGATATGTGAATTACTTAGTATTGACAATTGTAATAGATTTCTTCACAGAAAACATTAGCTATTATAAAATTCTTTAAAACAAGAGGCAATATATAAATGACTTTTAAAGGGTAACAGTTTTTGAGGTTGCTGGAGAAGAGTAATATGTAATATGTGCAATGATATCGAGGCATAAAATGGCATATAATTTAATAACTATTTAGTGGCTACTCTGTACCAGGTACAGCACATTCATTCTATGTGCTTATGTATACTGACTCATCTAATCCTCATAACCTTTCTGTAAGATAGTACTAATTATTCCAATTTTAAAAATTAGAAATTAGAAGTACAAAGAGCCTAGGTAACTTGCTCAAATCACAGAATTACCAAGTGGCATAACACAATTTTGAACCAAGCCATCCAGTTCCATAGTCCATGTTCTCAGACAATCTATAATACATCTCAAAGGAAAAGGGCTTGTCATTCAAATATGTTATAAATAATGTAACATCAGAATCAAGGGACCAGCTGGGGTCAGATTCTAATAACCAATTACAATATGCAAGGTAGAATGGAAGTAATATTTTAAACATAAAGATTTATGAAAAAATAAGGATCTAAGAGAAAGGATGCAGACATTAAATTCTTAAAGGAAACATTTCTGCAGGACTATATAAAATGAACTGAGTTTGTAAGGTATGTGGAGGGTTTTTAAACAACAAGGAGGTAACATGATAATATTTAAAAACTATGAACTGTAGAATCAGTAGCACATACAAATACTGGCTGGGTAATCATTAGTGTTGTTTACTGAAATTTCTAGTTCTCCTTCCAGGTATACCTCTTTGTCCCCATTAAATTAAGAAACTGAGGTGTATTGCTTTGACCAAAGAAATGCATACACAAGTTCTTTCTGGGTGGAAAACTTTAACATACAATGCATGATTTGCCAGTTCTCCTAATTCCTAAGGTGGGACGTTCATTTTCAATGTTCTCATCTTGAGATTTTGGTGTTTATTACTACAGAATAACCTATACTATCCTGAGAGACACACAGGCTTTAGCACTTAATAGTTCATTTTAATTCATTTTACAACTCTAAACCTCCATCTCCTCACATAATATTGGTATGATGAGGATACCTGGGTTTTAATGTTGTTGTTGCTCTTGTATTTTGTTTGGCCTATCCTTTTTCTTCATGCCTGACATAAAGCTGTTAATTGGCAGATGCTAATTCATAGGGAATCAACTAAACAAGTAACAGAAGTACAAACATGAGGATTCTAAAGACAGTTTTGAGGCAAAATGAACAGAATTTGTGTCCAATTTGGTACATAGAATATTAAGAAAAAAAGAAAAGGAAATGAAGATGATTCCAAGTTTCCAACTTTCAGAATATAAGGTGAATAAAATAAAATTAAATACCAAGGAGGTGCTGTTGAAAGAGTAATATACTTCAGTTATCTGAAACAAGACATTTATATGTACTAATTTTGCATTGGAGGCTCTGAAACTAAGAGTATAGATTCAATCTAAAGTTATGATTTTAAAAACAATCATCATGTAAATAATTGAACAGTTGGGAGATTGTGGTCATAGGAAACTTAAGAGATTAAAAGCCTAAAGAACGAAACTTTTAGGTCAGGATTGGTAGGAGGAGCCAAGCTAAAAGACTAAATGTGTTGAAATAGCAAGAAAAATTGTTTCCTGGACGTGAAGGGGTGGGGGGGGGGGGAAGTCAGAAAATATAGTGGAGTCCTCACTATAAATACTTTGAAGATGTTAAGTTTAATAACAGAGGTTTCTATAGTTACTAGAATGTCACAATATGGTTATTGCTTTACTTGTGTAGATAATTTTTTAAAATTTTTCTTCTGCTCATTATTGGAAGAAATGTTGATGGGAAACAATCATGAAGTAAAGACCAGAACCCAAGTAAGAATAAAAAGAAAAAGAAAGGTGTTTCTCTTTATTTTTCCCTAAATTAAGATGCCTAAAATGTTGAAAAATCTGCTACAGGCTACTGAAACCCACTGACCCGTCATTGTGAACATTCCAGACACAGAACAAAATGATGACATAGATTAATTTTTCCTATTGTTCTTTTACTTCCTCCTTCAGTATCTTGCCCTTGGAATTACCTTTGATCAAGTGAAATTAAGAGAAAATATTGGAAACAGGATTCTAGCACTGTTTTAGAAACTAAATTCATGTAAGTTATTTAAATCTCAGACTCTCATGTTCCTCAAATGGAAAAGAAATGAAATAATAGAATGTAACCAGTGAAATTGTTCAAAGTTTAATTGTGATAATATATGTTAAATGTTCACAAAACTTCAGATCAGAAACTCTAAGTGTGTTTCCTTGTCTCTTCCTTTTATTAATTGTAGTTTTTCAATTTTCAGAGGAACATTTTCACCTGGCTATCATAAAATTCTCTTTGTATTTTATTCCTTCCAGAGAAGATTTTACTTCTGGAAAATAAATAATATTTAAGAAGATAATTTAAAAAGAAAGAATTTTTAATAGACTTAATTCTACAGTTTAACAAAATTGAAGGCAGATATTTGTAGAACATTTCTATTCTGAGACAACTGAATTTAAAACAAAGGTTCTCAGCTATTTTGTCTGGAGCTAGGGAAGATGATGGAGTAGGAGGACCCTGAACTCACCCCACCCCATATTTTCAACTAGACCATCTATATCCAAGTCAATAAACCACAGAGTGATCTGAAGACTGGCAGAACAAACTCTAAAACTAAATATAGGGAAGAAGCTGCATCTGAAAGGTTAGGAAGGTCAGTAAAGTAGAGGGAGCTGCACACAGAGAAGGCAGAGAAATGGGCCCTTGTACCAGGGAGCTCACCAAGGGAAGACTACTCCCCATAGTGTTTGGCTTTAAAAGCCAGAGGGGCTGAATTCCATGAGTTTGTAAAAACAGTGGGACTTGGAACTTGGAGGTTTAAAAGTCAACAGATTCAACACTGGGCAAGTTGTAAAGACTAGAGATAGCCCTTAAAGAAACAGTAGTCTGCATGGAGAGGCAACATAAAAATGACAATTTAGACAAGCTGGGAGAAAATGGGAGACAGATCTGTTAATGCTTATTTCAGAGCATGTTGAGAGACTTCTACAAAAATGAGGGAATTGACAGGTGCCATTTTCCTTCCCTGACCCCCAACATAAAAACAGAGACATCTGTGGAGGTAGGCTTATGGAGACACTTGCTACAGAAACCAATAGCATTACGCCATACCCACAAGTTTTTCTGAGGGCTCGCTTATTCCAAGCCTTCTAGCTTTAGCCCTGGGCTCAGAGCAGATTTTGTTAAAGCCACACATGTGCCTTACCCAGGTGCCAGGTGCACAGCTGCCACTAAAGCCCACACAATTCACTGCACTGCACCCAGCCATGGACCCCCAGATGTCATCATGCATGGAGCCCAGCCACACAACCCTAGCCACTGTTGTCCATCTAACCCTACTTTACCCAACCATTGTAGCATGCTGTGCCCATCATCATGCTCCCAGCCACACTGGCATGCAACCCTCATCCACTACAGCTTTTCATAAGATCTGGCATAGGACTAGTGGCCCATATCAAATTTTGCTAACACTGCCACCCTGCTTTCAAGTTCCCCAGTCGGCACACCCCATCAGAACTGGACTGCCTGGGCCCCACTAAAAATATAGAGACTAAGTGCAACCTATAAAAGGGAGAGTGCATTCAGATTACTGCAGTGAAAGGAAAAGGGACCAAAACAACAGTAGGGTGCAAGCAACACACACAGGATACTCTCCTGAAGTACCAGGTTCTGATGAACATGGCACTGAAGGGCACTCCAGGACCTATTCTTCATAAACAGCACTAGTTTTAAGGACAGAAGACACAGGGGACTTTCTTACCAGACAGAAACAGACACAGAGAGACATAAAATTAAAAGACAAAGAAATCTATCCCAAATGAAAGAATAGGAAAAGGCCATGGCCACAGATCTAATAACATAACTGAGAGGGAACTTAAAGCATTTGATCACAAGGATACTCAGTGGACTTGAGAAAAAAGTGGATAAGATATGTGAGATCCTTAACATAGAGATAAGGAGTAACAGCAGAGAAAAAGTGTATAATAAACAAAATGAGAAACACACTTGATGGAAGAAAGAGCAGGATGGAAGAAACAGAGGATGAATTAGTGACCTAAAAGAGTAATGGAAAGTAATCAAGCTGAACAAAAGAGAGAGAAAAGAATTATACAAAAAAAGAATACACTCCATGACTCCATAAAAAATAATAACATTCTTATTATAGGAGTCCTAAAAGAGGAAAAGAGAGAAAAGGAGGCAGAAAATTTATATGAAGAAATAATAGCTGAAAACCTCTCTAATCTGGGGAAGGAAACAGATATCCAGATCTAGGAGAACATAGAGAATGAACAAACATCAACAAAAGTAGATGTGCACCAAGATATAATTAAATTTGCAACTATAGCGAAAAAGAAAAAAATTGAAAGCAGAAAGACAAACAAAAAAAAAAGTCATTAACTTGAAAGGGAAAACTCCTCAGCTAGCAGAAGATTTTTCAACATAAACTTTAAACCAGAAAAGAGGGCATGATATATTAAAAGTGCTGAATGGGAAAAACCATCAGCCAAAAATATTATATCCAGCGAGGCTATCATTCAGAATAAAAGGAAAATCAAGAGTTTTCCAGACAATCAAAAGTTTAAGGGATTAATGACCATTAAACCAGCTCTTCAAGAAATATTAAAAGGTACACTGTAGGACACCAGAGTGGTTCCATCAGTTGAGCATGTGACTCTTGATTTCCACTTAGGTCATGATCCCAGGGTCTTGGACTCAAGCCCTGTGTCAGGTTCCGTACTGAGCATGGAGCCTGTTTAAGACTCTCTTTGTCTTTCTTTCTGTCCCTCTCCTCTGCTCACATGCTCTCTCTCTGAGAAAAGAAAAAGAAAAGAAAAGAAAAAGAAAGAGACACTAAGAAAGAAGAACACTCTGAATGAAAAGGAAAGACTAAAAGTGACCCTGTATAGAGGTAGGAAACACAAAAGCAGTACAAATTAATATCATTTCTGTAAAAAATTAGTCAAGGAACTCAGAAAAAAAAAGAGATATGAAATAAAAGAACATATACCTAACATGTGGGGATAAAAGGAGTAAAGTATGAGTACAAACTTCAACGACCATCAACTTAATATGGACTGTTATATGCAGAACAGGTTATATATAAACCTAATGGTAACCATATATCAAAAACCACTAATAAATATGCAAAGAATAACAAAGAAGATCAGCAAACCATGAAAGAGGAAACACAAGAAGGAATCAGAGAAAATCTCAGGAAATAACAACAGATAATAAAATGATGAGAAATCCATATCAGTAATCACTTTGAATATAAATGGACTAAATGCTCCAATCAAAGACATAGGGTGGGGGGAGGAGGTTAAGATGGTAGAGCACATTGGAGACCCTGAGCTTGTCCCCTCCCTGAAACGCAGCCATATCAGCACCAAACATTTTGAACACCTAGGAAATTGATATGAGAATAAACACAATGATCTGCATAACTTTAGCCACAGAACTCAGCAGCTAAATGGTGTGGAATGGTGAACAGGGGGAGAGAAAAGTCATGAAGGGTAGGGAGCTGTTTTTGTAGAGAGAACAGAGAAAGATAAAGAGGGAGAATGCAGTGCACTGGGAGAGTGCAAGAAAAGCATGCTCCCAAAAGTAGCTGGACAGAAAGAGTGAAAACAATGGTAGGGGACTGAATAAGTAATCTGTTCCCCAAAACTATTGGCAGAAAGAAAGGAGAGGTTTTCAATACCACCAGGATGCTATAAACATTGCAGCATAGAGTCTGAAGTTTTGGAGCTCAGTGCTTGGTGGTGCTCTAGTGAGGAAGCAGAGTGAATCCCCAGGAGCAGGCAGCAGGATATGAAGTGTCCATGTGCCAAATGGGGAGAAGCAGTTCCCCTGCTTGGAGTGCATTTGGTAGAAGCCTTGTGGCCTCCCTATGGGCAAAGGTCCCAGTAGATCCCAGAGAACAGCCACGTTTTGGTGGTATCAGGACAAAGACACTGGTATTGGGACAAAGATGTCAGAATGTAGGGAAACCTGGCACTTGCTGTGTATTGTAGTTTGCCATAATCTCTGAACCTCTGCCACTACATGATTGCAAGAACGTTTTCTGGGGCAAGTCAGCACCAGCCGTTGCTTAGTGCCCCCAGAGAGTCAGCGTAGGTCCAAGCCATAGGGGTCTCTGAAGTGTGGAGTTTTGAAACACAACCCCATCTGAGATAAAACTCTGGAGGCAGGTACCACCTGGAAGTCTGATGGCTTGGACATGAACAGGGTAGAGGCAAGGAGTAGATGGAAGCCTGTGACAAAGGAGGGGTGATTGATTGTGGGGCAGTGAGAACATGAAGTTCCTGTGCCAGAGACTATAAAGTTGGGTGAAGCCATTTCCACTTCTCATGTGCACCACCCTGATTCACCCCAGTAAGCTAAGCAGGGCCGCCTAGTGGAGAACAGAGCCATTACACCAAACCCCGCCCAACTGTGTCTTCCAAGCACATTCCCTAGAAGACAAGCATAAGTGACTCCACCTGCTTAGGGTACAGCTATAGAAGGCTTCATAGTTTCAGTTCTAGGGGAAACTGGATGTAAATTCATTCTGTTTGCTAGTTCATTTTGTTCATTTTCTTCTATTTTTGCTTAAATTGTTTTTCTTTTTTTCTTTTTTTAAAAATTTCTTTTCTTCTTCATTCTTGGATACCGAAAGAAAATTTAGTTTTCATTTTTTAAATTTTTTTACTTCAGTTTTTAATTTTTTATTCTATTTCATTTTCTTTATTTCACTTTATTCTATTTTATTATATATATATTTTTTTATTTTTAAAAATTTTTTACCTTTTTCTTTTCTTTTCCTTCTTTCTCTATTCTGTCAACCTTCCTTCAACAAGCAGATCAAAACACACCTAGGATCCAGCTTCCTTTATATATATTTTTTGTTTTATTTTTAATTTTTAAATTTTTTATTTTTTATTTAATTAATTTTTTTCTTCCTGCAAAATAGCAAAATGAAGGTATTTACCCAAAAGAAAGAAGAGGAAGAAATGACAGCCAGTGGCTTAATCAACACAGGTATAAGGGAGATGCCTAAAAATTACAACCACAGTAAAAAGAATACGAGGTGGGGTTGAAAAAGCAAAGAATCCCTTTCTGCAGAGATAAAAGAAATAAAATCTAGTCAGGATGAAATTAAACATGCTGAACTAAGAGGCAAACTCGGATGGATGCCATGACTGCAAGGATAGATGAAGCAGAGCAGCAAACCAGCAATATAGAAAATCAAATTATTGAGAATAATGAAAAAGAAAAAAAGAATGAAACAAAGGCAAAAGAGCATGACACAGACTCAGAGAACTCAGTAATTTATTAAAAACGAGTAACATCCAAATTATATGAGTCCCAGAAGATGAAGAGAGAGAAAAAGGGGCAGAAGTTTTATGTTAGCAAATTATACTGGAAAACGTTTCTGATCTGGGGAAGAACACAGATATCAAAATCAAAGAAGCACAAAGAACTCCGATTAGATTCAACAAAAACCGACCATCACTAAGGCATATCATAGTCAAATTCACAAAATACACAGATAACAGAGGATTTTGAACAGAGCAATGGAAAAAAAAAGTCCCTTAACCTATAAGGGAAGACAGATCAGGTTCACAACAGACCTATCCACAGGAACGTGGCAGGCCAGAAAGGAGTGGCAGGATATATTCAATGTGCTGAATTGGAAAAATATACAGCCAAGAATTCTTTATCCAGCAAGGCTGTCATTCAGAATAGGAGAGATAAAATGTTTCCCAAACAAAAAGTAAAGGAGTTCATGAAAGCCATCTCTACGTGAAATTTTAAGGGAGACCCTTTGAGGGAGAAAAGACAAAACAAAACAAAAAAGACCAAAAGCAAC
This sequence comes from Prionailurus viverrinus, assembly GCF_022837055.1. Taxonomy (NCBI): domain Eukaryota; kingdom Metazoa; phylum Chordata; class Mammalia; order Carnivora; family Felidae; genus Prionailurus; species Prionailurus viverrinus. The sequence continues at coordinate 46,794,970 of NC_062565.1, forward strand.
AAAGACTAGAAAGGACAAGAGAACATCACCAGAAACCAACGCAACAGGCAACACAATGGCACTAAACTTATATTTTTCAGTACTCATTCTAAATGTCAATGGACTAAATGCTCCAATCAAAAGAAAATGGGTGTAAGAATGGATAAGAAAATAATACCCATCTATATGCTGCTTACAAGAGACTCATTTTAGACCCAAAGTCACCTGCATATTGAAAGTAAGGGGATGGAGAATCATCTATCATGCTAATGGAGATCAAAAAAAAAAAAAAAGCTGGAGTAGCCATACTTACATCAGACAAATTAAATTTTAAAATAAAGACTGTAACAAGAGATGAGGAAGGGCATTATATCATAATTAAGGGATCTATCCACCAAGAAGATTAAACAATTGTAAATATTTATGCCCCCAACGTGAAACACCCAAATATACAAACAGTTAATCACAAACATAAAAAAAAATTCATTGATATCAATACCATAATAGGAGAATTCAACACCCCAATTACAGCAATGGACAGATCATCTAAGCATAACATCAACAAAGAAACGATGGCTTTGAATGACATGCTGGATGGATGGACTAATAGATATATTCAGAACATTTCATCCTAAAGCTGTAGAATACACATTCTTCTCGAGGCCGCATGGAACATTCTCCAGAATAGATCACATCCTGGGTCCCAAATGCGCCCTCAATAAGATCAAAAAGATCGGGATCATATTTTGCATATTTTCAGACCATAAAGCAATGAAACTCAAAATCAGCCACCAAGAAAAAAACTGGGAAGACCGTGAATACTTGTAAATTAAAGAACATCCTACTAAAGAATGAATGGGTTCACCACAAAATTAAAGAGGAAATTAAAAAGTACATGGAAGCCAATGAAAATGAAACATGACAGCCCAAAACCTCTGGGATGCAACCAGAGCGGTCATAAGAGGGATGTATATAGCAATCCATCTCTTCATAAAGAAGGAAAAAAGCTCTCAAATATACAACCTAATCTTACACCTAAAGGGGTTGGTAAAAGAACAGCAAATAAAGCCCAAAAACAGCAGAAGAAGGGAAATAATAAAGATTAGAGCAGAAATCAATGATATTGAGGCAAACAAACAAACAAAACAAAACAAATAAAAAAACAGAAGAACAAATCAATGAAACCAGGATCTGGTTTTTTGAAAGAATTAACAGAATTGATAAACACCTAGCCAGATTGATCAAAAAGAAAAAAACAAAGGACCCAAATAAATAAAATCACTAATGAATGAGGAGAAATCACAACAAACATTGTAGAAATACAAACAATATTGTGAGCAATTATATGCCAAAAAATTGGCAAACTGGAAGAAATGAACAGAATCCTAGAAACATATAAACTACCAAAATGAAACAGAAAGAAATGGGAAATTTGAATAGACCCATAACCAGTAAAGAAATTGAATCAGTAATCAAAAATTTCCCAACAAACAAGATTCCAGGGCTGGATGGTTTTCCAGAGGAATTCGAACAAACATTTAAAGAAGAGTTAACAACTATTCTTTTTAAGGTGTTCAAAAAAATAGAGATGGAAGGAAAAAATTCCACACTAATTCTACAAGCCAGCATTACCTTGATTCTAAAACCAGACAAAGACCCCCCAAAAAAGGGGAACTACAGACCAATTTCCCTGATGAACATGGATGCAAAAATTCTCAACAGGATGCTAACAAAACAGGTCCAACGATACATTAAAGGAATTATTCACCATGATCAAGTGGGATTTATTGCTGGGATGCTGGGCTGGTTCAATACCTACAAATCAAACAATCGGATACATCACATTAATAAAAGAAAGGATAAGAACCCAAGATCCTCTCAACAGATACTGAAAAAGCATCTGAAAAAATACAGCATCATTTCTTGATAAAAAAACCTGAAGATAAAAATCTCTCAAGGGATAGAAGGATCATACCTCAAGATCATAAAGGCCATAGACAAAAACCCACCTCTAATATCATCCTCAATGGGAAAACTCTCAGAGCTTTCCTGCTAAGGTCAGGAACACAACAAGGATGTTCACTCTCACCACTGTTACTCAAAATAGTGTTGGAAGTCCTAGCCTCAGCAATCAGACAACACAAATAAAAGACATCCAAATTGGCAAGGAGGAAGTCAAACTTGCACTCTTCGAGATGACATGATACTCTAGTGGAAAACCCAAAAGACTCCACCAAATAAAAACTGCTAGAACTGGTCCACAAATTCAGCAAAATCATGGGACACAAAATCAATGTACAGAAATCAGTTCAATTTCCATACACCAATAATGAAGATGCAGGAGGAATCAAGAAATTGATCCCATTTACAACTGCACCAGAAAGCATTAAATACCTAGCAATCAACCTCACCAAGGAGGTGAAAATCTATACACTGAAAATTATAGAAAGCTTATGAAAGAAATTGAAGACACAAAAGAATGGAAAAAATATTCCATACTCATGGACTGGAAGAAAAAATATTGTTAAAATGTCAATACAACCCAAAACAATGTACATATTCAATGAAATCCCTATCAAAACCATACGAGCATTCTTTAAAGAGCTAAAACAAACAATCCTAAAATTAGTGTGGAACCAGAAAATACCCCAAATAGCCAAAGTAATGTTGAAAAAGAAAACCAAAGCAGGAGGCATCACAATCCCGAACTTCAAACTATACTACAAAGCTGTAATCATCAAGACAGTATAGTACTGGCACAAGATCAGACAGAGAGATCAATGGAACAGAATAGAGAACCCAGAAATTGACCCACAAACATATGGCCAACTAATCTTTGACAAAGCAGGAAAGAATACCTAATGGGGAAAAAAAAGAGTCTCTTCAGCAAATAGTACTGGGAAAACTGGACAGTGACAGGCAGAAGAATGAACCTAGACCACTTTCTTACACCATATGCAAAAATAAACTCAAAATGGATGAAAGACCTAAATATAAGACAGGAAGATATAAAAATCCTCGAGGAGAAAACAGGCAACAACTTCTTTGACCTCAGCCACATCTTACTTAATATGTCTCTAGAAGCAAGGGAGCAAAAGCAAAAATGAACTACTGGGAACTCATCAAGATAAAAAGCTTCTGCACAGCAAAGGAAACAATCAGCAAAACTAAGAGGCAACTAACAGAATGGGAGAAGATATTTGCAAGTGACATATCAGGTAAAGGGTTAGTATCCAAAATCTATAAAGAACTTATCAACTCAACACCCCAAAACAATTCAGTGAACAAAAGGGCAGAAGACATGATTAGACCAAAACATCCAGATGGGCTAACAGACACATGAAAATAAATGCTCAACATCACTCATCATCAGGGAAATACAAATCAAAACCACACTTTAGTGGTTTATTTAGTATATTTACTTATTTTTTGAGAAAGAGTGAATAGGGGAGGGGCAGAGAGAGAGAGAGGAAGAGAGAGAATCCTAAGCAGGCTTCACACTGTCAGCACAGAGCCCAATGTGGGGCTTGAACTCATGACCCATGAAATCATGACCTGAGCTGAAATCAGAAGTTGGATACTTAACCGACTGAGCCACCGAGGTGCCCCAGAAACCCTTAGAGGTTTTGCAGTTACAGCATCCTTCTGGATTTTGCAAAACAAGACTGAATGCAAAAAAAAAAAAAAAGTGAGGTAGTAGGGTCAGAGTCAAAAGCTAAAAGTCAGAGTCAAAAGCTAAAAATTTATGTTACCTACTACCAAACATGGTTCTAAGTGCTGCGAGATGAAATTTAAAAAAAAACACAATTTGGCTTCTTAAGGAATGTATAATCTTGCAAAATACACATCAGATCCCTATGAAAACACAATTAGCATTAGCTACTGAAAGTGGTAAGGACGAGATAAATAGAGATTTGTTATAAATGCTATGGAAAGAAGAGAACATGGGATTAAGTAATGTCACTGTTAAGTGCCATGTTTCAGGTACTGCATTAAGGTCTACTTATCTCACAGAACTATCCATTTCAGTCATTCCTTGATAACAATGAAAGTTTGCCTAAGATTTGGCTAGTGTTTCCCTAAGCCTCAAATACCTTTTTGACATGTGTATTTTCCTACTTAATTCTGTAATCAAAGAAGTTGAATTCCAGTGATCATAGGATACTTGTATGTGTTCATAAAAAGATTAAATGAAAGAAGTAGGATTTGAAACCAAATTTGGCTCACTCCAAAACTCTTTTCACTTGGCTACTCTCCCCTGCGCTCCTTCACCTATGTCCCTATAGCATTGTTAGATACATGCTTTTTAGATACAGAATCAAGAATATTAAAATAATTAAGCATGGAAATTACTACTTTTCATTTTGTCTTTTCCCAATAATCCTAAGAAAGTCAATTCAGTATCTTTATGGTTCATAAAGTAATGATAATTACTTTTAGTTATTAGATCATAAGTATTTTCTAAAATATCTGTTGCCAGACTGTGAGCTCCATGACAGCACAATGTCTTATTCATCATTGTATCTGTAAGTTTAGCATAATTCTGGTTCCATAATAGGTACTTTATAAATTATATTGCATTGAATCCTTCAACCTATCTTTTCATCTTCTCTGATAGCAATACAAATAGACAAAATGTTATTACATATTTATATACATATTTTGTAAGAATCTCAGGTAGACTCTAGGTATAATAATATATAAAGTGCTTTGAATCTGTATCATATATATGGAAGTATAGATTCCATAATATACTTCTATAAAAAGCCACAGCACTGTTTTGTTCATAGCAGCTCTAATGACATAAAATTTACACGTCACTCAACTCACCTTTTATTCTTATGGCAAAGCAGCTAAGTGATAAGAATGTCACCTGAGCACTTATTATGTTACCTCCATTAATTCTCATAACATCAAGGCAAAGTAATCTGTATCCTGATTTCAAAAATGAGAGTGAGTTTTACAAAAAGGTAGTAACATGACCATTTAAATAGTAAATAACAAGACTAGAATTTAACTTTAAGCTTTCTTGTTACCAAAGCTCCCCCTCTCAAAGATGGCTATATTAAGAGGGGATCCTTCCTAAATAAATTCTATGGGAGCTAAAAAAAATTGCATTCAATTTCTTATATGTCTAAGAGCCCTAATATTAAGGCCCCACTCTGTACAAATTCCCCTTTAACATCTCTGTATAGACAATGAAAAATACAGTTTAATGTGTATGCTGAATTTTGGTAGACCTTGTGTTTAGAAACATCCAATCCTGAGATTAGGGTTGATGAAGGGAATAGGCAATAGTATTGAAAAGGTGGTGCTTGTGGCATAAATGCTATAAAACCCACTCTTGAGATTTAGGCATTGAACAAATCTCGGAGCCACACTGAAAAAATTACCACAAAAATTGTGTAATCTACCAAAAATTCAAACACCATCATATGTAGCCCAAACTTAAAAGGATACCTGAATCATTTATATCCCAGGTCCAGCAAGAAGTGGCCTGAACTCTCTTAATCTTCTAGCAAAGGTAATGTTTAGGTAATGCAGTCTGATTAAAGATAACCTGTTTTGGCATAGGTATGAAGGAAAGCAAAAAAGATTCAAGAAGGTAGGTAAGTGTCTATTTCTGTATCTCCATTTTCTAGAACACAGCAAACACTTATTTGTTGAATGAATGTATGCCAATTGAAATAGAAGAAAAATGCTATTGGTGGGAATGTAAATTGGTACAGCCATGTGGAAACCATATAAAGATTTGTCAAAAAATTTTTTAAAATAGAAATACCATATGATCCAGTAATTACACTACTGGATATTTACCCAAAGGGGAAAAACACTCACTAATTTGAAAAGATACATCAACCTCTATGTTTAATGAAACATTACATATAATGGGCCAAGATATAGAAGCAATCCAAGTGTCCATTGATGGATGGATAAAGAAGAGCTGGTGTATTACTCAGCCATAAAAAAGAATGAGATCTTCCTGTTTGTAACAATATGGATAGACCTAGAGGGTATTATGCTTTGTGAAATAAGCCAGGCATAAAAAGACAAATACCATATGATTTTACTTACAAGTGGAATCTAAAGAACAAACAAAATCAGACTCAAAAATACAGAGAACAAATTGGTGTTGGCCAGAGGGGGGGGTGGGTGGGTGTGAGAATGGGCAAAATAAAGAGGACTAAGAGGTATAAACTTCTAGTTATAAAACAAAGAAGTCAGACAATAAGTGTAACATAGGGGATACAGTCAATAATACTATAGTAACTTTATATGGTGACAGATGGTGACTACACTTATCATGAGGAGCATCACACGATGTATATAAATGTCAAATCACTATGTTGTACATCTGAAACTAACAATGTATGCCAATTATACTTTAATATCTTTTAAAAATAAAAAAGCCACCACAACAAGAAAGAAAGAAAGAAAGAAAGAAAGAAAGAAAGAGAGGAAAGGAAAGGAAAGGAAAGGAAAGGAAAGGAAAGGGAAGGAAAGGGAAGGAAAGGGAAGGAAAAGAAGAAAAGAAAAGAAAAGAAAAGAAAAGAAAAGAAAAGAAAAGAAAAGAAAAAAGAATAGAAAATGAAGGTACGGAGCAAGAGCAAGTAAATATTTTGTGCTACTCCTATTTTGGGTTGTGCTTGAGTTCCCAGATTGACCAATGATAGACTGAAGAGGAGATTTTCCCACCATCCACTGACTGAAATAGTTTAACAAATTTTCATTAATTCAGCTTCAGCTAAGTCAAATTATAAATAAGATGAAGTTGTTCTCATCAAGTTCATGAATGGCCAGTACCAAAAAACTACAGTGAAGTAATTTTTCAGTGCACAAATGGAGAGATCCATCTGTGAATAAGACTAGTTGCTTCTCCATAGTAAACTTGGCTATGACCAAGGATGATGGTCAGAGAAAACAAACTCATACTCAAAAGACTTTGTTACAAACAGTTACATCTTTGATAAATTTTGCTTTTCAGAGCATAGAGGCCTGGTGATTTTCAATCTCAGCAACTTCAGAGAAATTTTACCACCCTCACAGTATGGTAAGGGGAGGTTCAGTTTATACAACTTATATAATATATTACTATGTTCAGGTGCTACACCAAGAAAGGGAGTCTTGGGACGCCTGGGTGGCGCAATCGGTTAAGCGTCCGACTTCAGCCAGGTCACGATCTCGCGGTCCGTGAGTTCGAGCCCCGCGTCGGGCTCTGGGCTGATGGCTCAGAGCCTGGAGCCTGTTTCCGATTCTGTGTCTCCCTCTCTCTCTGCCCCTCCCCTGTTCATGCTCTGTCTCTCTCTGTCCCAAAAATAAATAAACATTGAAAAAAAAAATTAAAAAAAAAAAAAAAAAAAAAAAAAGAAAGGGAGTCTTAGCTTATCTTAGAGAGTATAGGCCAAAAGAACATAGAAATTTAAATGTGTAAATGCCTTGACAACTCACTTTTCAATCTTTAATTTTAATTTATCTCTCTAGAGAGAAAAATCATTTATTTTATTTTTAAAGATTATTTATTTATTTTGATAGAGACAGAGAGCAGGAGGGCCAGAGAGAGAGGGAGAGAGAGAGAATCCCAAGCAGGCTCCACACTGTCAGTGCAGAGCCCCAGGCAGGACTTGAACTCACAAACCGTGAGATTATGACCTGAGCTGAAACTCGGTCAGACGTGTCGACTGACCCACCCAGGGGCCCCATCTCACTAGCCATTTCTAAAATAAAAAAAAGAATTTTCTTTATTATGTATATGTAGGCATACACCCACACACATATCTAATTTCTTCCTAACTTTCCAAACTTAAAAAAAATGCCAAAGTATTAATTTTAAACTGTTCCACATATTCTAGATAGGGGAATCTTATAAACATGGTTAAAATTAATTTATAACCTGAAAATTAAATCTTACACAAGATGTGTCCCTTCAGGCCATGTTAGAGTACCTAATGGAATTGGCTCAAATTGGCCTTATCAAGTTCAAAAGCCTCTGAATTATTGCCCTAGGGAGTAACACAACTGAGACTAGTAATTCTGAACAAAACGCTAGCTTGAATTACTTTATTATTTTTGAAATACATTCCTTGCACATCACCCAAACCACTGCTGGCATTTCACAGGCAGCTGAAATATTCTTGGGGGCTAATACAGTACAGTGAAAGCAAGAGGCAATTTTTATTTAAAAACTCGAATAATTCCAAAATATTTACAACTTGGAGTCATGATCTTTACAGTATTGGGTGACAGCCAGGTACATAAAAGTTTTATGTTTCCCCCCTTACTTTAATTCTTGCTCATGCCCAAATTTTCACAATCAAGAATTTATAAACTTAGCTAGAGGCTTTGATCTTTATTAGAATGCAAAATCCCCAGGGTTAGTCTTAACTCTGGTAGTTACATTAGTCTTTATTGAAGAAGGAAGATTTTGACAAGAGCCAGGGGAGAAGTTAAGGCTATCATCACTGAAGATGTCACTTCCGTATTAAATATGGACATGACCCCAAAGGTCACAAAGGGTTCATCTTAAGTTTAGCCTTAACAATGTATATGAGGCATCAACTGTTTGAACAACACCATCTAAGCACTGGTACGACTTATACCAGCCTTCAAGGAAAACATAGTCTACTCAGGCAGAACCCAATTTAAAATATGAGAAATTCCAAATGAATACCAAATGAATTCCCATTTTGTATTTCCTTTCACTTAAGTGTTTAAAAAAATTGTCTGAGTTAAAGTATTATCTTATAGTTGTTGGCAAGATCCCTAACAGTCCCTAGAATTTATATATAACTACTAACATTATTAAGGAAATATAAATAGGAGTTAACATTAGGAACTATGTCCTAAATAAGCCAATGTCTACATTATGCCAAAATAATCTATTCCATTTTTTAAAATATCTTCTTTATTTTTAAAATATCCATCAAAATTTCATTTATCATTTCATAAAGGCATGAGATAGATCATTGAAGAACAAAGGAAAATGTATTAGATTAGGTCTTTTGTTTCTAGCCCTGTGTCTATATAAATGCTATTGGGTCATCTTGTATTCCCCATCTTTTTTTTTTTTCTTATCAATTAACAGAAAAAGATTATTTTTAAATACTTTTTTTAAGTTTATTTATTTATTTTGGGAGAGAGAGAGAGATTGAGAGAGACAGACAGCATGAGCAGGATGAGACAGAAAGGGAGAGAGAAAATCCCAAGCATCGATGTGGGCATCGATCCATATCATGAACCATAAGATCATGACCTGAGCCAAAATCAAGGATCGGACACTTAACTGACTGCACCACTCAGGCACCCCAGAAACAGATTATTTTAAAGTTTTATCTAACTTTATTTGATAATATTATATTCTATAAGGTTTAGGCTATTGGTTTTAATAGGTAGACTGATTTATTTGTAAATTATGCTGAATGGATCAGGAATGAGAGACTCTCATAGGGAGAGACAAGAAAAAAGTCACAGATCTTCATGTTTAGTGCTTACTATAAATGTATGTGTGGAGTTACTCACTGAGCTTTGAGAAAGTGACATTCAAGTAAGAATTTACGAGGTAAGTGGGTTTTAACATAAGAAGTTAGGTGTTAGGGGTGCCTGGGTGGCTTAGTAGGTTGGGTGTCTGACTTTGGCTCAGGTCATGACCTCATGGTTCAATTCATGAGTTCGAGCCCCGCGTTGGGCTCTGTGCTGACAACTCAGAGCCTGGAGCCTGTTTTGGATTCTGTGTCTCCCTCTGCCCCTTCCCTGCTTATGCTCTGTCTCTCAAAAATAAATGAACATTAAAAAAAAATTTTTTTTAAAGTTCGGTGTTAAAAAGTACTGAGATCTTATTTAATATATTACTGCTTTTCTGATTTGGGGGATGGGTTCATTGTTCTAGATTTTTCTATTTAGTGCAAATCTGACTTCCATGCTCTCATCTTGTGCTAGAACTATAATTGTAGAACTTTTATTGCCACATTATAATAAGACCACATTCATTAGAGGACTTTTAGAATTTTCAAAGTAGGCATCTTTATCATATGCAGGAGTAAGAGTTGGTAAAATACCAGACAAAAGTACTTTAAGGAGTCCTTTCTCCTTTACAGAGAATTTCAATGTAAACTGTGACTATTTTAAAATCTTTCCTTTTATATAGAATTAATCAATTACTTTGTTATGAGCTTTTATTAAACAATAATCAACTGACCTGGACCAAAGTTTAACTATAACATTTATGAATTGATTTTTAGTCTTGGAACTATAAATTCAGGTTTTCCAGCCTTGGCAAAATATAGTAGTATTTGAAAATTTTAAATATATTTGAGGAATATTTAAATAGAATGGAGGATTTCTATAATTCAAGTAGAATATTTTTATTTCTATTTCTCAGAAAAGCTCATATAAACACTATATGAAAGAAAGAAAGCTGTGTAACTAAGGGACATTCTAACTGGTATAAAAGCATTAAAAATAAAATGTGATCGAATGTCTTATTTGTGGGTTTTAATATTTACCTAATATAGGTTTTACTGTGTTTGGGGTTTTTTTGTTTGTTTGTTTGTTTGAATTTTTTTAACGTTTTTATTTATTTTCGAGAGACAGAGAGAAAGCATGAGTGGGAGAGGGGCAGAGAGAGAGGGAGACACAAAATCTGAAGCAGGCTCCAGCCTCTGAGCTATCAGCACAGGGCCTGATGCGGGGCTCGAACTCACGAACTGTGAGGTCATGACCTGAGCCAAAGTCAAAGTCTTAACTGACTAAGCCACCCACGTGCCCCTACCACGTTTGTTTGTTTTTAATTTTAGATTAGATTACATGTTGTGCTAGAGGGAAGGATGTACTCAATCTACAGAAAACACTTTCAAATATTTATGTCTTTTTTTACACATTAATAATTCTTTTCCTATGAACCTCAGGATTTAGACATGGTACTTTAATCCATTAAGGAGCAAACTCCCTTCTTAGAAAATTATGCTAGGAGCCCCCCTCTATACCCAGCTCTGGTACTAAAGAGAGACAAAGTCTGTAACTGCCTGGTGAGCTGAGCAATGTGTGTGGAATATAGGTTCTTGATATACACAAACTGTTTAAGAACAACAAGAAAATCTGGTCATGCCCGCAAATTGAGAGTTGAGTAATCATTTAAATGAGAACTGCATTTTTGTTTTTTTGTTTTTTGTTTTTTGTTTTTCTTCTCTCCAAACATTTGGAGTATGTGCTTGGCTGAGGAGCCTATGGAGGAAAGCTACCATCTGTGGGGTAATGACTGAATGTGTCTAAATCAGAATCCCACCCAGACAGGACCATAGAGTAGTGGCACAGCATCTTGGTTAGCCTGGCATAGCCAGCCCCCCACTGTCCAGCCAGCAGCCTTCCCTGAGTGCCCTGTATGGCATGAATGGCCCACCAGATGAGGCCAGTGCAGAAAGCCCCTCCAGCCTCTACTGGGTGTGGCTGGAAAGGAGGCTGCCCAAGTCGCACACATTGGTAGGGAACCTGGTAATAAACGATTCCAAGACAACCTGCTTCTGGGCAGGGGTTTCATATTTAGTAGAGCAGCTCCCTCACTGTGATCTATTGAAAGGCAGCCCTTGATACAAGGGTTTGAAGGACCAAAAAAAAAAAGTCATAAAAAACAAAAACCTAAAGAATGTAAAAAACAAAAAATGAAAACTGCTTTTTAAAAAATGTTAGAACCTACAAAAGTCCTCTTTTTGATGAAATGCCTCCTCATGACTAAGGTTATACAAAGGTCTAAAGTGCTACAGCACTCAATATAAACTCAAGCTATTATTCCATAATTATGAAACTAAAGTACCTCCTATTACTGAGGCTATTTTTAAATTGTAGTGCATTTTTTCATGTTTTCTAATTTAATCCCATTGATTTTTCATAGCATTGAGCCATTTTCACCTTTAAAACTGCTCATTTAAGCAGCTCTCCCATGAGTGTTTTTATACCATGAATCCTTTTCCGTCCAGTAAGTGGCAAAAAAAGATTTTATAAAAACAGCTAACTTTACTGCATGATGGATACGGATAGATTTCTGGAAAATTTATCTATGATGCTGACATTTCTAATTATGCCAGGCTTTCAGATTAAAGACTTCATTGGCAGATATCTTCTCCTGAGCAAAAGTGGATTCCAGTAAAGATTGTTCATTATGACTCCCTCACCCCCTCCTCAACTATACATTTGGAATACTCCCGCCCCTTCTCCCAACAGAATTACAGAGTTTCCACCTTACTTTATGTCTTTAAAATTCTGGAACTTTCCCAAATGCAAATTCCATTTACTTTGTGGGCCTCTCTCCCCAACACAGTGCAAAAACAGGCAACAAAACGTTTTTGTCAATTTCTGATAGGATATGAAACTGAGCTGAAACTGAACATCAGATCAGGTTTGAAATACTTAGTGGTGCATCCTATTTACAAAGACTGTGATTCCTCTGAGAATTTTTACACCAGTGAATGTTCAGGGTAATCTAGGTGTGCATAGTTATACAAAAATATGAGGCAGATATTTCTGTTCCTGCCTCGTTTTGCTGCACAACTGATTTTGGAAGATCATGCTACAATCAGTTCCTGGAAAAGTTGTATTGTTTGCATTTAAATACTAGAGTTCATAACAAAGCAGAGATGGAGTCTACAGAGGGAAGGTAAATATTAAGTTTACAGAACATGGAGATTTACTTAAAGTTGTGGGAGGGAACACTTTTAAAACATGTGGTTTCTAAATATCAAATTATTTTCTCTGTAAAATTGGTCATATTTTCCATATGAAACCACCAACATAGGGATTCTCTAGATACTTCTAATTAAAGATCTAAGAGTCTCGATCAATCCATATTTTTTAAGCATTGATAAAGTGTCCTGTACTGCCTTCTGCTGCACTATAGAATGTACAAAAGTGGCAGCAAATTTAATTCTGGCTGCTATGCTCTAGAAGAGACAAAGCCAATCTGGAATATATTCAAAAATGTTAATAGTACAAGAAATTAAGCTTTCATTTTCTGAGCATCTGTTTGGAGAGTGAATGTGTTTAACTTAAAGAAAGGGGAATAAAACACTGTTGGTAAATACATGTCCAAGAGAACAAGATACAAGGTAGTGAAACTAGATCGTGAAATTTAATATTTTAAGGATGTTCTTATAGGAAAAACAAGTAGAATTCATCGGTCTGGCCTGTGGGCTAGAATTAGGATGGAAATGGAGATATTACAGTTAGCAATATTTTAACTTCACATTAAGGAATTTATTAAAGAACTTTGCAATACCAAGTGAGCTACCTCAACAAGAACTTAATTGCCCTTGAACATAAATAGCTTTAAAAAAAAAAAGTAGCAGTTATTCTACGGAGCATGTGTAAGTAAAAGGTGACTTTTAGGATGTAGATAATCTTTGACTGAATGAATACTGAATCCAAACAGTAGGACCCTTGAAGTAACATATGTAAGAGGTTAATACACTAATATAAATGATGCACTAAATGATAACTTAAATTTACGTTCATTGTGATACTGTCACTCAAAGGATTGTCACTCAGAGAATGGGTATCATGTAGGAATGGCTCTGAGATTTGAACATATTTTGACTGTCCCCAAATTCCATATTCATCTCTCTCCATATATTGTCTCAAGAAATAAAGGTAGAGACCATGAACGTCCTGCAGGGAATGATAATGACACATTGGTAAGCAGTTATGCTTATTTAATTCAACAAAACTCCCACATACGTATAGATAAATTAATTGGTATTTCTTTCTTCCCCCTTAAAACTTGACTGTTGGATGGAGCACCTTGGTGGCTCGGTCAGTTAAGTGTTTAACTCTTGATTTCAGCTCAGGTCATGATCTCACGGTCATGGAATCAAGCCCTGTATTGGGCTTGGCTCACAGTGCAGAGCCTGCTTAAGAGTCTCTCTCTCTCTCTACCCTGCTACCCCTCTCCCCTGTTTGTGCTCTCTCTCTAAAATAAAGAAAAAAAGAGAGAGAGAAAATGACCGCTGGTAGGTTCCTCCTATTTTTCTAAAATACACTGGGAAATACCAACAAAAATGACTGTTTGTAACCCTTTTGATTTGCTTCATGGAATTAAAATGAAACCCTGTATATATGTTAATTTCATTTTAGCGTACTGGGTGTTATATTAATACAATAATATATGAAGTAAAAATAATTCTTTGTCAGACAATGATCTCTGTTGATAACAGTTAGAAAAGCAACTGCACTTGAATATTCTTATTGAGAAGTCCCTGTAAAAGATGTAACTTTTAAAACTGCTGCACTGTAATACAAATGTAACATCTGGCCCATAATGAATTCAAATACTAAATGCTTAGATTCTGGTTCCTTTAGTCTACACAGACACAACTGAATAGACTGCCAGTTGTGCAAAGGGGTAAGTTACAACAAGTTTACATTCCAAACTCTGAATTTCATTTAAATTATAATCCCATCAACTTTCTAAGAACCAGACAAGTATACCACATACCCACCAATATCTCAGTTGAGCAGAGACTATTAATCTGCTGTCCTGTGGTTCTTTTACTCCTTACCCATAACATTTTTTTCTGTTTTTTTATTGCTATCATCCCAGCTGTTTATTTGCAGGATCATATTCATTTGGTAATACAAAAATGTAATGGGCACTCTTCTAGGCTCTGGGATTGTGGCTGTATCTCAGGAAAGAAAACTAACATGGGACACTGGATGCCTACCTGAACCCAACCCTGATGAATTTAAGAACTTAATATAACCCTGTAATAAATCCCTCGAGGAACGGAGAATATGTAGATAGAAGGATGTGTGTGTGGCAAAGGCCAATGAAAACTTAGAGCAAGAGAACGCTTTGGTAGTGCCATTTGTCTCTCCGCATTGTTCTGGGTAGATCTTTCCCCACTCTGACTATTCTGGGGTCAGGCAGGCAGCCAGTAAGAGATGGCATGGTCATATGGGGCAAGCCGTTGCCCAGTTATGACAAGAACCATGTACCACATTGCTGGCAGATGATCAGTGGGCCCCTGAGCGTTCATTCCTTCCCCTGGGCCCACACCAGTCCTTCTCAAACTCTTCCAAATAACTGAAGACAAAGAAACACTTAAACTTATTTTATGAAGCCAGCATTATCCTGATAATAACTCTAAATAAGGACTTTAAAAGAAAATAGGTCAGTATCCCTGAATGCAAAAATTCACAACAAAATATTAGCAAACTGAATTCAACAGGACATTGAAAAAGATCATGGGGTGCCTGGGTGGCTCAGTCAGTTAAGCATCAGACTCTTGACTTTGGCTCAGTTTATTATCTCACGGTTCATGAATTTGAGTCCATGTCAGGCTCCACACTGACAGTGTGGAGCTTGTTTGGGATTCTCTCTCTCTCCCTTTCCCTCCCTCCCTCTCTCTCCCTCTCTCTCTGCCCCTCCCTCACTCAGGCACACTATGTCTCAAAAAAAAAAAACTTTAAAAGAAAAAAAAAAAGATCATACACTAAAACCAAATAGGATTTATGCCTGGAATGCAAGTATGATTCAACATATGCAAAACAATAAATGCGATACACCACATTAGTAGAAAGGATAAAAATCATGATCTCAATAGATAGAGGGAAAAAAACAGAAAAATATTTGTAATACAACCTTCTTTCATGATAAAAGGGGTCAACAAATTTGGTACTGAAGAAACATGCCTCAACATAATAAAGGCCACATATGACAGACCAACAACTAGTATCATATCCAGTGGCAAATGCTGAAAGCTTTTCCCTTAAAATCAGGAACCAGACAATGGTGCCCACTCTCACCACTCCTATTCAACTTTTTACTGGAAGTCCTAGCCAGAACAATTAGGCAAGAAAAAGAAATAAAAGGTAGCTAAACCAGAAAGGAAAAAGAAAAATTGTCTGTTTGCAGATGACATGATTTTAGATACAGAAAATCCTAATAATTCAATCAAAAACTGTTAGACCGAATAAATTCAGGAAAGGTGCAGAACACACAATCAACATAGAAAGGACATATCTGATAAGAGTGTGTTATCTAAAACATACAAAGAACACCTAAAATGAAACACGAAGGAAACATACAACCCAATGTAAACATGGGCTAAAGACCTTAATACGAACCTTCCCAAAGAAGATATACAGATGGAAAACAAGCGTTTGTAAAGATGCACCACATCCTATATCATCAGGGAAATTCTAATTAAAACAGTGATACACTACAATATATCTATTAGAATAGCCACAATCCAGAACACTGACAACACCAAATACGGGGAGAATGTGGAGCAACCAAAATTCTCATTCTTTGCTGATGGAAATCTGTTAACCATATGCATGCTTGTAAAGACCATTTGGAAGGTTCTTATAAAACTAAACATACACATACCACATGATTCACCAATCACACTCCTTAATATTTACCCACAGGAGCCAAAAACTTAGGTCTACACAAAACCTGCAGTACTGATACTTACATTTTTATTCATAATTGCCAAAACTTGGAAGTAACCACGATGTCCTTCACTAGGTAAGTGGATAAATAAACCTTTAAATCTAAAAAAGCAGAAGATTATTCAGTGTTAAAAAGAAATGAGCTATGAAGCCGTAAGAAGACATGGGGAAATCATAAACACATATCACAAAGTGAAAGAAACCAATCTGAAAGGGCCACATACCATATGATTCCAGTTATTTGACATTCAAAAAAGGCAAAACTATGGAGACAATAAAAAGATAAGTTGTTGTTAATGTTGGAGGTGAAGCGAATGTAGGACAAATAGGTGAAGTACAAAGGATTTTTAGGGAAGTAAAAATATTATGTATGTTATGTCTGTATGATACACACAGAACATCCCTTTCATGAATCACCCTGACATTGGAGCTTCCCTCTCTTCTCCCCGCTTTACTGTTTTGTTCAGTTTTGCTCCAATTCACTAAGAGAAATGGCATTCTTGTAATGTTGTTATTCCACAAGCAATTTTTTATGTGCCCTGAATAAGAAAAATCCATTTGCTAGAAACAATCGGTCCAATTTAAAACCACTGTTTTTCTTCAAACTAAAGCTTTCATACATAGATACAAAAGAAAGATTTGCCCAAATGGGAACTAGTCCCAGGACTCACATCAACAAGGTGTTCATCAAACCTATGTTAATGTGACATGACCAAACAACAGCCAAATGCTTTGTAGTGATATCAGTTTATTTTCCCAATATTTGATCACTTTGAAATGTAACATTTTAATTACTCTTTGCTAAAATACAACAGAATAAATTATTTTGATACTGCTGTATAAGAATTTTACTTTTATTATGTAAAATAGAGTCCCAATATTAGATGCATAAGAACTCAAAGATGGAATTTGGGCAAACCTATTCCTAGGAGTCACTACTGTCATCTTTATCTCCTTCACTTGACAAAGATGTAATTGCTTCATAATGAACCAACAAGAAAAACAATTCCAAGTGAACTGCTGACAAGTTAAACTAATTCATTTAACTGGTATTTGGGAAGATACTTTCTGCCTATCTGCTAAAGGCTATGCTCAGGTATGGATGAAAACTTCCTCATATTTGAATAAGACTACACTTATTTTTTTTCAGAGAATGGAAAATGCATGGACTTTGAAGTAAGGCAGACATACAGTAAGTTATTTTATCAACCTTAGTCACAGTTTGGTCATTTGTAAGATAGGAATAATTAAATTTATTTTGAAGTATTGCTGTTAGTACCATTTATAAGATATATAAATTTTATGTTACATTGTTTGACATAAAGTCAACAGTCAATAAATAGTACCATCAAGAGTGAAACTTCTTTGAATAATGAAGCATAGGGATGCCTGGGTGGCTCAGTCGGTTAAGCTTCTAGCTTTGGATTTTGGCTCAGGTAATGATCTCACAGTTCATGAGATTGAGCCCCATATCAGGCTCAATGCTGACAGTGTGGAGCCTGCTTGGGATTCTCTCTCTCCTTCTCTCTGCCGCTCCCCCAAAGTAATAAAAAAAACTAAAAAAAAAAAAAGAAGTAATACCTTCCCCCCAAACCAAATTTGGCCCTTTATTTTTTTTAAGGTTTATTTATTTATTTTTGAGAGGGGGGCAGTGGCAGAGAAAGGAGACAGACAATCCTAAGTGGGTTCCGCACTGTCAGCCCAAAACGGGGCTCAAACCCACCAACCCTGATCATGACCCAAGGCGAAATCAGGAGTCAGATGTTTAAGCAACTGAACCACCCAGGTGCCCTAAAAGAAAGCGTTTAAAAAAATATATTGTTATTCTCATATTTACAACTCTTCCATGATTCCCCATAACCTATGAAAGAAAAGCCATATTTCTTAGGACAACATCTGAGCCTTTCCATGATCTAGAAACCTGCCTTTCCATTAGAAAGCTAATTCTCTACACACAATGGTCCACATGTATCTATACTACCACAATAACAAACTAACTTTTTCTCCAAAATCTAACTCATACTGAGGAAAGGATTCCTTGTATGTAGTAGGTTGAGTTGCGTGACTTCCAAAACATATTTGTTGAAATTCTAACCCCCAGTACCTCAGAATATAACCATATCTGAAAACAGGAACATTGTAGATATAATGGAGTAAGGTAGATCCCTAATTTAATATGGCCAATATCTTTATAAAATGGCCATGTGAAAATACAGAAACACAAGGAGAACCCCCTACAGTGACAGAGACAGAGATTGTCAAGTCAAGAAAGGCCAAGGATTGACAGCAACACCACAGCAAAGAGACAGGTAGGGGAGAGACTCTGCTCTAAAACTTTCAAGATAGCATAGCCCTGTCAGGAACTTAACTTTGAACTCTGACCTCCAGAACTATGAGAGGACGTATTTCTGTTGTTTTAAGCGACCTAATTTGTGGTGATTTGCTAGAGGAGCCCTAGAAAACTAATACACTGTCCCTTTAAGAACTTCAGTAATCTAGTGTTCTATATTCTTGCAAGCATGGTTTGGCACATGAAGTTACCCTTAGCTCCATGAGGAAACGTCCATCATTTTTGGTGTCAAAGAGAAAAAGTCAGCTGCTGTTTTCACATCCTTGTACCTTGATTTTACTCACTCTAGCATGTCTGATTTAATGACAGACTTCATTGGAATCAAATACTTCTGATAATTTGAAAACACTATCAAGAGAAAGAATAGATAAGCCACAAATAGGAGACAGGGATAGAAACATCTAGATCTTTAAAAAAAAAAGTCTTGTATTCAAAATACTTAAAGAACTATTTCAACTCAATAATAAATAAACATATGACCCAATATACGCAAAAATTTAAAACAAATTCTATACACAAGCATTTACTCAAATGGTCAATGAGCATATGAAAAGATGTCCACAGCAGTGGTTCATAAGAAAAAGTAAATTAAAATCACAATAAGATACCACCACATGCCCTTTTCAATGGCTAAAATTCAAAAGATTGAAAATATCAGACATAAGAGAGGATGCGGAACAATAAAAACTTTCACACATTGCTGAGAGAGGGTAAAATATAACCTCATTGGCCAACTGCTCAGCAGTTTCTTAAATGGTCAAATAGCAACTTTAATCATTATAGACAAAAACTGGAAACAATGCAGAGATCCATTGACAGGAAAACTAATAAACTGTGTCATATTCACAAAACGGAATACTACTCAATATTTAATGGAAATAAACTACTGATGCATGAAAAAATACAACATGGGTCAAACTCAAGAAATTTATGCTGAGTGAAAAAAGCTGGACACAAAAAGTACATGACTCTATGTATGAGAAATTTAAGAGTCAGGAAAAATGATTTTTGAAAATAGATATCACATCAGCAGTTACTTTTGGGATGAGAGAATAGATTAACAGAAGGAATGAGTAAACCTGCCGGGGTGATGAAAATGTTTCAATCTTAATATGCATTTGTCAAAATTGACTGAAAGTTACATTTAAGATATGCATAAAATATATAATGTATAAATTACATTTAAATTATTAAATCAATAAAATAATCAATGACATTAAAGTAAAACAAAAAACACATGTGAAGAATTTTATTAAAAAACATCTTAAGTTGTTGAAAAAAAGAAAAGTACAAAGGTGTTAAAATGTTTCAATAATGCAATTTTCTGGCACATAGTGAATTGTAAACAACAAACTCTTTAGATTATGGTGTTTTCCAACACCAATAGCAAATTCCATGATTCTCTGGACACCAGCTTGGGAATTCAGCAATTCAATTCAATTCTGACACAATCTACCTGGAGTTAGAGTCAGGTCTCACAAAGTTAAGGAGCTCAGCACTACATACAAGACTATCACCATTAAAGATGCCAATCACAGGTCCTGGGCCAAATGTAGTTCCAACTGACTGGCTAAAAATCAGGAGTTTCCAAGCTCCTAAGGTTGTATAACTTGCTAGAATGGCTCACAGAACACACTTTAGTTATGTTAATCAGATATTATAAAGGATACAAATGAACAGCTAGAGGAAGAGATACATAGGGAGAAGTTTAGAAGGATGCCCAGTGCAGGAATGTCTATGTGCAGAGTTGAGACATGACACCCACGCTGCAAGTGGATGCATTAACCATCCCCAAACCCAGTAGTTTAAGGATCTTTGTGAGATTTCATCACATAGCATGATAGATTTTTAATTCAGTCTCCAATCTGTCTCCCCTTCCCTAAGATTGGGAATTTGGTGGGGCTTAAAGTTCTAGCCTTCTGATCAAGTCTTGATCTTTCTGGTGACCAGCCTAGGACCCACCAAGAGTCACCATTTGAGAACAAAAGATGTTTCTATCACCCAGGAAATTTATAGGGAATGTAGGAGCTCTATCAGGAGCCAGAAACCAAGACAAAATATGAGCACAAAAGGCTCATATCAAACCTATCACTCAGGAAATTATAAGGGTTTTAGGAGCTCTTTGTCAGGAACTAAGGCAAATACCAAATATATATTTCTTATTATGCTATAGGAATGAAGAAAATTTTTTATGACTTGGTAAATTTTAAGATTAATCTAAGTAAGAAAATAATTTATTCTTATGTTTGCCTAGAATAAAAGTAACTATTACCAGATATATAACTATAATAAAATGAAGTGCTATAAATGCTGGGGATGAAGTGGCAATAAGAGAGACTGGAGTTCCTAAGAAGTAGAAATTATGAAGGACTTAGAAAACTAGCAAAGGATAAAAGAAGAAAGTTTACATGGGTAGAAATGAAAAAAAAAAGAAAGAAAAATGGAGAAAGAGTTTCTGGCAAGGGTTTGCCCTGATCATAGATTTTAAATAATGAATATAGCATATTCAAAGAACAGTGAAGAGACACATTTCCATGAGGTGGGAGATTTGTGAAAAGACAAAACTGAACAAAATATTTAAAAATAAAATACAGCCAAATTGTTAAGAAAGTCAATAATCAAGACAGAGTTTATCTTTTGAGGGACAATGAAAAATTCTTGAACATTTTATAATGATTATGATTATTTTATTTTAATCATGATAAATGTACTCTAATCCCCATCACCTATTTCACCCATCCCTCCACCCACCTCCCCTTGGGTAACTATCAGTTTGTTCTCTGTAGTTAAGAGTCTGAAAAATACATTCAAAATGGATGAAAGACCTAAATGTGAGACAGGAAACCATCAAAACCCTAGAGGAGAAAACAGGTTACAACCTCTTTGACCTCAGCGCCAGCAACTTCTTACTGGATATGTCTCCCAAGGCAGGGGAAATAAAAGCAAAAATGAACTATAGGGACCTCATCAAGATAAAAAGCTTCTGCACAGTGAAGGAAACAATTAATAAAACTAAAAGGCAACTGATAGAATTATATTTGCAAATGACATATCAGATAAAGGGATAGTATCCAAAATCTATAAAGGACCTATCAAACTCAACACCCAAGAAACAAATAATCCAGTGAAGAAAAGGGCAAAAGACATGAACAGATACTTCTTCAAAGAAAACAACCAGATGACTAAGAGTTACATGAAAAGATGCTCAACATCACTCCTCATCAGGGAAATACAAATCAAAACCACAATGAGATATGACCTTACACCTGTCAGAATGGCTAAAAATTACAACTCAGGAAACAACAGATGTTGATAAGGATGCAGAAAAGGGGGAATCCTTTTGCACTAATGGTGGGAATTCAAACTGGTGCAGACACTCTGGAAAACAGTATGGAGGTTCCTTAAAAAGTTAAAAATAGAACTACCCTATGACCCAGTAATTATGCTACTATTTATGCAAAGGATACAAAAATGCTGATTTGAAGGGGAACATGCACCTCAATGTTTATAGAAGCATTATCAACAATAGCCAAATTACGGAAAGAGTCCAAATGTCCATCAGCTGACAAATGGATAAAGAAGATATTGTGTGTGTGTGTGTGTGTGTGTATTATACACACACACACACACACGTACACACATATATATACACACATATATACATATATGTATATACATATATGTATATATGTACATATACATATATGTGTATATATATGTGTACGTGTGTGTGTAATGGAATATTACTTGGCTATCAAAAAAGAATGAAATCTTGCCATTTTCCACAATGTGGACAGAACTAGAATGCATTATGCTAAGCAAAATAAGTCAGCAAAGGACAAATATCAAAAGATTCACTCATATTTGGAATTTAAGAAACAAAACAAATGAACAAGGGAAGGAGAAACAAGGGAAGGAGAAACAAGATAAAAACAGAGAAGGAGACTAAGCATAAGGGGCTCCTAAATACAGTGAAGGAGACAAACCACAAGAGACTCCTAAATACAGAGGGTCGCTGGAAGGGTGTTGGGTGGGGGGATGGGCTACATGGGTGAACATATTTTCATATGTCTGTTGAACATCTGGATGTCTTCTTTGAAGAAATGTCTGCTCATGTCTTCTGCCCCTTTCTAAATTGGATTAATTTTTGGGTGTTGAGTTGTATCAATTCTTTATATGTTCTGGATACTAAATTTTTATCAGATATGTCATTTGCAAATATCCTCTCCCATTCAGTAGGTTGCCTTTTAATTTTGTTGATGGTTTCCTTCCCTGTGCAGAAACCTTTTATTTTGATGTATTCTCGATACTTTATGTTTGCTTTATTATTTCCCTTGCCTTAGGAGACAGATTAGAAAAATGTTGCTATGGTTGATGTCAGAGATATCACTGCCTATGTTCTCTTCAAGGATTTTTGTAGTTTTAGGTCTCACATTGAGGTCTTTAATGTTTGAGGTTTGAAGTTTTTTTTGTATGTAGTTAAAGAAAGTAGCCCAGTTTCATTCTTTTGCATGTTGCTGTACAGTTTCCCCAACGGTATTTGTTGAAGACACCGTCTTTTTTCCCACTGGATATTTATTCCTCCTTTGTTGAAGATTAACTGACCATATAATTATGAGTCTATTTCTGGATTTTCTATTCTATTCCATTGATATATTTGTCTATTTTTATGCCAGTGTCATACTGTTTTAGTTACTGCTGCTTTGTAATATAATTTTGAAATCTGGAATTGTGATATACTTCTAGTGTTTTTTTTTTCTATTTTAAGATTGCTTTGGTTATTCAAGGTCTTTTGTGGTTCCACACAAATTTTAGAATGTTTGTTCTAGTTGTGTGAAGAATACTGTTGGTATTTTGATAAAGATTGTATTAAATTTATAGATTGCTTTGGGTAGCATAGACATTTTAACAATATTTGTTCTTGCAATCCATGAGCATGAAATGTCTTTCCATTTTTTTTCCATCGTCTGGTGATTCTTTCATCAATGTTTTATGGTTTTCAGAGTACAGGTTTTTCACCTCTTTGGTTAGTTTTATCCCTAGATATTTTATTGTTTTGGGTACAATTGTAAATGGGATTGTTTTCTTAATTTCACTTTCTGCTGTTTCATTATTAGTTTATAGAAATGGAACAGATTTGTGTGCCGTGGTTTTGTATGCTGTGATTTTATTGAATTTGTGTATCAGATATAGCAGTATTTTGTAGAGTCTTTAGGGTTTTCAATATATAGTATCATGTCATCTAAAAATAGAGTTTTACTGCTTCCTAAACATTTTGGATGTCTTTTATTTCTTTTTGTTGTCTAATTGCTATGGCTAGGACTTTCAGTACTATCTTGAATAAAAGTAGTTAGAATAGGCATTCTTGCCTTGCTTCTAAACTTAGGGAAAAACCTTTCAGTTTTTCCCCATTGAGTATGATGTTTGCTCTGGGTTTTTCATATAAGTCATTTTATTATGTTGAGTGAGGTATGTTCCCTCTCGACCTACTTTGCAGAGGGTTTTTTTTTTCATAAATAGATGTTGTACTTTGTCAGATGCTTTTTCTGCATCTACTTAAATGATCATATGGTTCTTACCCTTTCTCTTATTGATGTGGTGTATCATATTGATTGTTTTGCAAATATTGAACCACACTTGCATCCCAAGAATAAATCCCACTTGATCTGGGTGTAGATTTTTTTAATGTATTATTGTATTCAGTTGGCTAATATTTTGTTGAGAAATTTTGCTCCTATATTCATGAGACATATTGGCTGGTAGTTTTGTGTGTGTCTGTGTGTGTGCGCGCATGCACGTGGTTTCTTTATCTGGTTTTGGTATCAAAATAGAATGAATTTGAAGTTTTCCTTCTTTATTTGGAATACTTTGAGAAGAATAGGTATTAATTCTTCTCTAAATGTTTAAATGTTTAACATTCACCTTTGATGCCATCTGGTCCTGGACTTTTGTTTGTTGGGAGTTTTTTCATTACTGATTCAATTTATTTGCAGGTAACTGGTCTGTTCAAATTTTCTATTTCTTCCTGCTTTAGTTTTGGTAGGTTATATTATTCTAGGAATTTACCCATTTCTTCTAGGTTGTCCCATTTGTTGGCATATATGTTTTCAGAATCCTTGAATATTTTTAATTGGAATGATTATAATAATGCATTCTTTTCGAAAGATTAATTGATTCTACAAATGTGAAAATATTCTATATTATGCACGATTCTTAGAATTCTGGAAATGTAATTAATGATAGAGATTTTGAGTTGAAATAGATTATTTTCATAGATAGTAATTTGTATTCTTGAGCTAAAAATTGATGCTCATTATGTTAGTTCATCCTTTTCATTTACTACTCTTCTCTAATTTGTATTTAGCACTTTATCAAGAAGAGTTTGGTTTGAAAAACAGAAGTCATGTTTTTATCTACATACCTATTTTCCATACGCTTTGTTAATAATCTTCCAATAATGTTCGCTCCAAGTTTTAATAATTCAGGAAAACTGCTAGTCATGGCCCTTGAATCAATCAATATATGTAACTAAAGTCAAGCTACAATAGAAAGACATATTATAACATGAGGGACAGTGGGCACCATGAGACGAAGATGCACACTTCCTTCGACCAACCACCAGCCACTCACTCTGCTGCCTCCATGCTATTTACAGGGGGAGAAAGCAGCAGCGGTACAATGAGAATTTGGAAAAAAATATGCATTTTTAAAAATTATGCAAAGTAATAAATGAATAATGTATTTAGATTGTCTTTATATTACAAAAAATGTCCTAATATAAAATGTAACAATGATTTGGGAGGCAAAGTGGCAGTAGTGAAAGCATAGCCTTTTTCTTTTTTAATCCTTCTAAACAGGAGTAAAAATATGACTGAATTAGATGCCAATCACAGTACAAAAATCAGATGTATATACTATGTAATTTGATAAATCCTTACCATGAACACTGGTAGATTTTATGATGCATAAAACAATATTTTAAGTTTTTGTTTGTTTGTTTTACAACCAACTTGTGGGGAATAATGTGAGACACAGAAGAAACCTTAGAGAGAGAGAGAGAGAGAGAGAGAGAGAGAGAGAGAGAGAGAAACTTTTCCTAAAAGGACACAAGAAAGTTGAAATAGGTAGTAAGATTAGAAAATGTGTTTCCTTCTAATTTGAGATTCTCAAAGCCATTGAAAGCACATGTAGTATAAAGGTTGTATGCTAAAAGTTGTATATTACATTTTAAAAGGCATTTCCTTAATTCTATCAGGCTTTGTCCTAATTTTTTTTCTTATTTCACCAATAATGATATAAATTAATAAATATTTAAGAGCTGCTCTTGGCCACGTATTTTGTGGTACTTCTTTTAATGTTTATCTATTTTTTGAGGGAGGGAGAGAAGGAGAGGGAGAGGGAGATCATGACCTGAGCCAAAGTTGGACACTTAACCTACTGAGCCATCCAGGTGCCCTATGTGTGGTACTTTTGTGTGTGTGTGTGTGAAAATATTTCTTTATTGCAGAAACATGTTCCAATGTTTAAAATTGTATAATTATTAGAAGCATCTTTTATTCATGTGACTCTATAGTCACTCCATTCAACAGTGTTGTAAACACCTCTTTAAAAGAAGTAACACTGCAGTAATTCATATACAATGCTAGCATCCTTAAAAACCTCTTCCATGAGGCTTTAGAACGTGTTTTATTTATTTTATTCTAATTTTGTATAGTTAACACAGAGTGTTATATTAGTTTCAGATGTACGATTTAGTGACTCAGCACTTCCATACAACACCCAGTGCTCATCACGACAAGTGCATTCCTTAATCTCCATCACCTATTAAACATCTTCCCAATCCCTTTCCCTCTGGTAACTGTCAGTTTATTCTCTATAGTTAATTTCTCCCTCTTCCTCGCCCTCTCCCCCCCTTTCTCTCTCTCTCCTTTTTTGTACATTTTTATAAACATTATCTCTGGTCTTTAAAAGGCTTCTGAAATATGCATAGTATCATCTTCATTTCCCAGATGAGGAAATTAAGTTCAGAGATATTGAACCTTTTGTCCAAGGAGTTAGAATAGGACATGGTACTTGAATATGATCTACAGCTACAATACCTGGAAGGATCATGGGTTCGAATTTCACAAATCTAAGATCATACAAGTCTTGTTGTCTTCATTTATCCCCTAAGAACCTGGCACAATGATCTCTATCTTGTAGGTGATCAGTTAACATTTATTTATCTGACATGAATTTGATAAGGCATTTTAATCATGTGCAACCAAGAATTCTGGTTCTAATTAATTGTAAGAATCACCAATTAAGCATAAGAATATATCATCAAATCACTAGTAGCTTCAATTTCCTCAGTTATAACATGAAGATTACAAAGTTGTAAGAATTAAATGATAGTAAAACCAGTACTAAAACCAATACTTTAAGTGACTGTAAAATCAGTCTACATTCACACATAATGCTGTCACCTCACCAGCCAGGTTAATACAGCATTTAACCATGAAGCACATTGGTTCATCATTCTGAATTTCTTCTACTGAGTAAAAATTTCTATCCTGTCTTTTTCTGTCTATTCATAAAATGGCAGTCCTAGGGGATTTTTTATAACAGTGGTAGAAAGAAATATAGGCGTTAGGATATAATCTGTTATTTAGGCCACAAACGAACACGTTTTTATCCTCCAATCTTTACTTTTGGTAAGTCCCACAGGCAGTAGTATATCAATGAATTTAAAACCATCTCCTGTTACTCATTTTTTTATTGGCTAATACTTCCTAGCTCAACCCTACGGTATGTGTTAGGCTTGCCAAAAAATATTAAATTGTCTGGACAATTTTATGGGGTAATGGAAATGTATTTTCTCTCTTCTTGATTCTATAAAAGCAATAAGTGATTTGCTTGAGCTGTACATTATATGATACAGGATATGCCCAGGGTACTATTATCATAGTTTATGGGGCTGGTCTGGATAGCTATCTCCTGTCACTAGAATTAAAGACAGAAGTAAGAAGGACAAAGTGACCTACAGAAAATTTGTAATTGTATGTCAAAATGTTCCAAATAGGAAGACAATGTATCTTTTAAAATACTCTGAAAATATACTAAGGGAGAAATTTAACCCTGTAGTGAAGACCAAGAAAAGCATCAAGCTTCCTAATACAACATTACATGGTGACTTTAAAATCATCTTCAAGAAAAAATGATTAGAGGATTAAACGTTTCTTGAAAATCTTCTTTATATAGCTTGATATATTTCCCCAAGCTTAAGCACTTACATGCTTGACTATGATAGGAAATATAGTGCTAAAATAATTCTATCTAACTTGCTAATATTTGAGGCCTGAAACCCTGTTGGTGATACTGTGCATGTTATGGTAACCCAGTGTTGTTTTTTTAAATATAATTTATTGTCAGATTGGCTAACATACAGTGTGTAAAGTGAAGTGTTTTCTTGGTTTTGGGGGTAGATTCCCATGGTTCATCACTTACATTCAACCCACTCAATGACATTCTTCTCAAAGCTAGAACAAACACAAAAGACCCTGAGTAGCCAAAGTAATATTGAAAAAGAAAACCAAAGCGGGAGGCATCACAATCCCAGACTTTAGCCTCTACTACAAAGCTGTAATCATCAAGATACTATGGTACTGCACAAAAACAGACCCATAGACCAATGTAATAGAGAACCCAGAATTGGACCCACAAATGTATGGCCAACTAATCTTTGACAAAGAAGAAAAGAGTATCCAATGGAAAAGAGACAGTCTCTTTAGCAAATCATGCTGGGAGAACTGGGCAGCATCATACAGAAGAATGAAACTAGACCACTTTCTTACACCATACACAAAAATAAACTCAACATGGATGAAAGACCTAAATGTGATACACGAAACCATCAAAACCCAAGAGGAGAAAGCAGGCAACAACCTCTTTGACCTCAGCCACAGCAATTTCTTGCTCAACACACATCCAAAGGCAAGGGAATTAAAAGCAAAAATGAACTATTGGGACCTCGTCAAGATAAAAAGCTTCTGCACTGCAAAGGAAACAATCAACAAACCTAAAGGCAACCTACAGAATGGGAAAAGATAATTGCAAATGACATACTGGATAAAGGGTTAGTATCCAAAATCTGTAAAAAACTTACCAAAATCAACACCCAAAAAAACAATTAATCCAGTGAAGAAATGGGCAGAAGATATGAATAGACATTTTTCCAGAAGATATGCAGATGCCCCAGTGTTTAAATTAAAAGATTATGTTCTTGTTTTTTTAATGTTTTATTTATTTTAGGGAGAGCACAAGCAGGGGAGAACAGAGGATCTGAAGTGGGCTGTGCATTGACAGCGGTGAGCCTGATATGGGGCTTGAACTCACAAACCGCGAGATCATGACCTGAGCCAAAGTCTGACGCTCAACCAACTGAACCACCCAGGTGCCCTAAGTTAAAATATTATAAATTTAAGAAAGTGGACATGATTTTAGGAACATAGAGAACAATTTTACCTTTTATCTGTGCTGACAAATCCACTCTGTACTTTTCTTTACCCCTGTTTCTTCCATTTTTACATTGTGCTTATTTATCAAACACGTCAGGTGATCAACTATGTCCATTTTTGTCCAAGAACTGTTATTTATTTAACTGTCCAGACATACTTTCCTTGGATACTGATTTGATACATTGTTAAAGATATTAGTTTCATTGCTTTATTTGTAAAACTTTAAGACTCAGGTCATTTTGGTCACATAGTCTTTATGTATGCAATGGTTAAATTATTTATTTCCGTACAATAAAATTTGTTAACTGCTATGGGAGAAAACTTGCTGTCAAGTTAGTTAAAACAAATATTTTAAAACAAGAAACCATAGGGGCATCTGGGTGGCTCAGTCAGTTAAGCGTCCAACTTCAGCTCAGGTGATGATCTTGCAGTTCGGGAGTTCGAGACCTGCATCAGGCTCTGTGAAGACAGCTCATAGCCTGGAGCCTGCTTAGGATTCTGTGTCTCCCTCTTTCTCTGCCTCTCCCTCACTCGTATTCTGTCTCTCTTTATCTCAAAAACGAACATTAAAAAATGTTTAAAAAATATAAACCATATTATGATTGTAGTAGATCACATATCTGAAAAGCATCTACTCTCCAGAATATACAAAGAATACTTCCAACTCAATGACAAAATATAAACAATTAAATTATAAAATGGGCTAAGAACCTTGAATAAACATTTTTTCCAAAGAAGATATACATGCGCCCAACAAAAATATCAGAAGATTCTCCAACATTATTAGTAATTGGGGAAATACAAATCAAAACCACGATGTGGTACCACTTCAACCTAATAGAATAGCTATAAAAAAAAAAATAAAGAGAAAATTTTAAGTGTTGGTGAGAGTGTAGAGAAATTAGAACGTTCATACATCAATGGTGGGAATATACAATGGAAAACAATTCAGCTTTTCCTCAAAAAGTTAAGTATATAATTATCATGTGACCTAGCAATTCTACTCCTATATTTATTTCCTAAATAACTGAAAGCTAATATTCAAACAAATATTTCATGTTAGTACTATTCACAATAGCCAAAAGGTGGAAACAACCCAATGTCTTTAATTTATAAACAGATAAACAAAATGTGGCATATACGCACAATGGAATATTATTTGGCCATACAAAGGATGGAAGTAGATGATGTAGCATGATACATGCTACAGTGTGAACAAACCTCAAAAACATTGTGTTAAATGAACAAGGCTAGACCCAAAATGTCACATATTCTCATTTATATGAAATATCAAGAATAGTAAATCTATTGAGACAAGTGCATTGATGCTTACCAGGGTCTGAGGAATGGGGAAATGGTGAGTATTTTCAGACTTTTTGGTAAAGTAACAAAAATGTTTTGCAGTTTTATAGAGGTGGTTGCACAACATTGTGAATATGCTAAATGCCCCTGAATTGTATACTTTATAATAGTTAATTCTGTTATGGGGAATTTCACCTCCATTAAATTTTTTGAATGAAAATAAAAGAGCCCAGTACTTGTGCAGGGCTAACAATAGCCCCCATTCCCATCATCCAAACTGGAAAACCTCAAGATTCACAAAATATTAGAGTATGTAGAAAAGTGTTGTCTCAGAAGTGGGGAATAATTAGGCTTAGATTGAGCAAAGCTTCTCTCTTGCCACTTAATAAAAACAAAACCCAAACAGATAAAATTTATGGAGAACTGTAGTTCATAACAAAGCTCAAGAATACTTACATGAACACAAATATACACAGCACTCAACAAAGATAAAACTCACAATGTCTACATTCCATTGAAAAATTACCAGGTGTGTAAATAAAACATGACACTTCATGGAGAGCAAAATAAATTCCTAAAAATTAACCTCAACTGGCATAGATGTTAGAATTAGTAGTTAGAATTAAAAGTTGTTATTATTATGCTAGAATTAAAAGCTATAACTGCCTATCATGCAAAGAGTTAATCATAGATATGAAAGACATATGAAACTCCTAGAGATAAAAATCACACTGTCTACAGTGCCTGGGTGGCTCAGTCAGTTGAGTGTCCAGCTCTTGACTTCAGCTAAGGTCATGATCTTGGGTTTTGTGGGGTTTAGCCTGGTGTCAGGCTCTGCACTGGCAGTGCGGAGCTTGCTTAAGATTCTCTCTCTCCCTCTCTCTCTCTCTCTCTCTCTCTCTCTCTCTCTCTCTGCTCCCCCTCTGCTCATACTCTCTCTGTCTCTCTCAAAATAAATAAACTTAAAAAAATTCATTTGTTAAAAAAAATTACAGTGTCTAAGATGTAAACACACTAGATGGGATTAATGGAAAATTAAACACTGCAGAGGAAAATATTAGCAAATTAAAGATAATATTCATGAAAACTATACAAAGACACATTTAGAAAATAAAATATTTAAAAAGTGGATAGGGCATCAATGAATTGGGAAATAATGTTAAATAGCAACATACATGTAATCGGAGGCCTTAAAGGAGAGGAGAGCAAAGATAAAATACAGAAAATATTTGAAGAGGAAACAACCAAAAATTTTCCAAATTTTATTAAAAACTATAACTCCTCAGATCTAAAAGCCCCCCAAAAGTTTTAAACATAAGAAATATGACAAAAATTATGGCATATCAAAATCAAATTTCTCAAAACCAGTAAAAGTAGAAATTATCCAAAGGAAAAACACATGGACCTGCAGAGGTGTAAAAAAAATGTTTGGCATATTTTTCACTGAAAACAATGCAATTGAGGAGAATATTGAACATTATTAAAGCAGTGGGAAAAAAATAAAATAGCTGACAATATAGGATTCTATACCCTGTGAAAATATCTTTCAAACAAAGGTAAGACAAGGACTTCTTCAGACATATAATAGATGAAAGAATCTGTCACTAGCTGACCCACACTACAAGAAATGTAATAGGAAGTCCTTCAGGCAGAAAAATTACATTAGATGGAAATACATATCTACACAATGGGATGAAAAGTACCAGAAATGGTAACTATGTAAAAAGTGTGAGAATATTTTCTGTTATTAAAATTTCTTTGAAAGATAATTGACTTTTAAACAAAAATAATACCAATGTAGTTTGGAGTTTATAACTTGCATAAAAGTAAAATATATGCCAGCAAATGCATAAAAGTAAAGAGTGGAAGAATGGAAGTCTACTGTGTGAGGTTATCATGGCTGAAGTGGTATACTAACACAGGAATGTAGGCTGGCGAGTTAAGGATACATGGCTATAACACATAAAGCAATAAACCATAAAGCAATTTCTAAAGTAATAAAATAAAGAATTATAGATAGTAAGTTAACTAAGAAAATAA
Source organism: Prionailurus viverrinus (assembly GCF_022837055.1). Taxonomy (NCBI): domain Eukaryota; kingdom Metazoa; phylum Chordata; class Mammalia; order Carnivora; family Felidae; genus Prionailurus; species Prionailurus viverrinus. The sequence goes on from NC_062565.1 coordinate 46,827,574, forward strand.
AATAATGACATGACAAATGGCTAAAATTAATAAAAATAATAGATTAATAACACAAAGTGTTGGAGAGAACATGGGGCAATAGAAACTTTCAGACACTACAACTAGTATATGTTGTGTTATCACTTCTAAAAATGTTTGAGAGTATTTAATAAATCTGAACATATGCACACTGTATGGTAATATAATTTCACCCTTATATATACCCATATGTATATAACTATACATATATGTGAAATTGATGAGTCTGTTAAGAAAGAAACAAGAAGTTAAAAAAAGGAGAAACTATTCATCAATATTATAATGAGGAAAGTGAAACATATTTATATAATAGGATATTGTAAAGCAATGAGAATAAATAAAGCATACTACACACAATAATATGGATTTCATAAACATATTATTGAGCTAAAGATGCCACAGACATGAAACATATCTAGTATTCTTTGCTTTATGTATGATTCTATGGTGCTAGAAGTCAGGACAGTGATTATCTTTTGGGTTCGTTATAACTGGATTTCAGAAAGAGGACTTCCAAGATGCTTGTAGTGGTCTATTTCCTGAAATGAATGGTAGTTATACAGAAGTATTCACTTTGTGGTAATTTATTATTTATGGTATATACTTTTATTTATGTGCATATATTATACTTTTTAAAACTGCACTTAAAATTACACAGTGTGAGTTGTATATCCTGAGAGGAAATGTAACTTAAACTTTCAAGCCTTGGGGCGCCTGGATGGCTCAGTTGGTTGAACATCTATCTGACTCTTGATTTCAGCTCAGGTCAATGATCCCAGGGTTCAGAGATTGAGCCCCACGTCAGGCTTCATGTTGAGTGTGAAGCCTGCTTAGGATTCTCTGCCTCTGCCCCTCTACCCCGCTCAATCTCAAATAAAAAATAAATAAATAAAATAAACCTCCAAGGCTTTCCAGTTTTCAAGGTCTTTCAAATGCAAAAAGCTCCTATTACAATGCTACCTAGTCCTATATACTTGAAGACTTGAGATGTCGAAGATAGGGTAGGTATGATGGTAAAGGTGATGGGAAAAAGAATGTTTCCTTTTGTTAAGAACTATGATGTAATTTTGCAATTCTTAAAAAAAAAAGTGTAGAAAGAAAAGAAATTTGAAAAAGTTAACCTTAATCTTTCTATCCAAAGTGAACCAACGATGTTTTTGTTGCATTTACTTCCAGAGTTTTGTGTGTGCGTTTGTGTTATGTGTGCGTAGATGGTTTTATGTTTTGATTTATCTTGTTTTTCTATATAGATGGAAATAACAAACACATTGTTTTAAATGCATTTTTTGGTCATTTAGTAACACACATTGAACATTTTTTTTCCATTTCAATAATTATACTCCTATCATATTACTTTAAATGATGATAACTGCAGCCTACTTTACATAAAGACACAAAGATTTACCCTTAGTATTTAACAATTGGGCGGGCACTAATAGGGAAGGAAAAAAGATTAAAGATTTTATAAGTCAGTCAAAAAAGTCGACTTCCAGGATACACATAGTGAATATCAAAATATACCATTAATAATCTATTTGTTTTTTAATGCCATCTCTGCATGATTTGAATTTTTAAATGAAATATATGATAGTTGACAAAACTGTCATTCATCTAACAATTTAAAGTGTACATTACTATTCTGTCTATATTACACCTTTTAGCAGTGAGGTCAGGGAAGAGACCCTTCCGTACTTTCCAGTGGAATTTAGGTAAGAAGAAGATACTTGCTGTGTTGAACTAGATAGAACTTACTGCTTTAAGTTCTCTCAAGAATTTTTTTTTTTCTGGGATTGCTGAGGTTATTTGGTCCTGTCTATAAATTGTCTATATTCTGCAAATAAATCAGTATTAAATCTTAAACATGAGGTGCATATATGATGAGCTGCCTCTTTGGAAACTGGTTCAGTGAAATTCCAAATTTGTAGCTCAGATATCTAAATATAACCAACTTCAACTTTTTGAGTAGGGCTTGGATTTTTAGCAACAGTATAACTATTAGTTATGATTGGGCTAGAGCTCTATGGCTTAATGTAGCTGTCTGCTGCTTGAGCATGCAGGACTGGCTAGATATTGAGTAAAATTGGGTCATGGTGAACTCTTTGCCCTTGGACAACAGCATTCATAGAGTAAACTTTCTCTTTTTGAGAGAGTTGAATTAGGAACAATGAGGATCACTTCACTGCATTGTTTTTTTTTGTTTTTTTCTTAACAAGCTGCAGCTTTCAAGTTGCATCTTGTCAGTTCCCAGAGCTTATTTGAATCGCTGATACTCATTAATATAAGTGTAAAATCTTAGGTCATCATTATGCAAGTTAGCTGTCAGGTGAATATCAGTTTGCATTTTCTATATAAATCAAAAAGAACTAATTTAGCAGCATTATCTGTCAGTATACTGCAACCACACAGCCAATACATAGAAATTATCGCCATCAACTCTAATTGGTGCTAAGTTATAGAAATCACAGCCTATTTTCCATAGGACCACTGTGGTTTCTTTAGGAACAGAAGTCCATTCCTTAATCTGGAAAATAATCAGAATTTTTTTTTCACAGTAACCACATCTCTAGGCCCTATTTCAGATTGCAATACAATAGGGACTTTTAACATGGTTTATAGATCCATTGAGTTGGATTGACAGGCATCATGAAGTCCCAAAAATGTCCATACATTGCCCACATTGTAACTTGCATATTTTATATATAAAATAAAAAAAGTTCTGTAACTTCCACAAGATTTACAGAAAATTCCACAAATCTGTAAGATTCACATAGACCCATTTCTAAGGTAATGACATTGTACTATACCAGTGAAATGTAGTGCTGTAAACAAGTTCCAGATCTTGTCTCCTTTTCCCTCTTAATGTATGTCTATTTCATGCATTCCTCCTATCCCATCTCACCTGCAAATTCTGAGAGCCCCCCCCCTTTTTTGTAGCTGAGCTGCAGGATCCTAGATTTCCCAGCTCTGTTTATTGATAAAATTCAATGAGTATTTGTTGAATATATGTAGTACACCAACATTATACTGGGCCCCCTTAGCATACATGGCCAAGTAGAATCGGAGCTGCACATATTAGCAGAAAAAGTTGGCAAACACCTATGTAGTCAGATTTTCAATATATCTGAAACAATGCTGTGACCTAAAATACAATTTGCAATCTCATGCAAATTTTACAAGGGAAGACTCAGGACTTGCATCTATTTTTAAGAGGCAACTGTTCTAGAAAATAAAACAAGACAGTAATCATTTGAATAATGAATAATAATGAAATAATTATTTCATACAATAAGATTTCTTTCCTCTATACAGCAAATTAAGACAGTAGTCATTCATTTGAAGCATGCGGCATGAATAAGAATGGGCAAATTTCAGCATGATATATACTAGGAGTGGAAGACGGCAGATCTTATCAACTATAGGCTGTAGAGAATTTCTAAGCATTAAGAAAAGAAAGAAGTGGCCAGGAAAGAAGAGATGTAACCAGAAAGGAAAGAAAGTCAATTCTCTCAGCCTCCTTCATAATTTTATGATATCTAACTCTGAATACATACGGGAAAAGTCAAAATGGGCTTCCATATTACGGAAATAACTCTGGGCAATAGTCTTCATGCTGAGCATTGTGTACATCTCCATGGTCTTTTCTGAAAAGAAGGGATGTCAGAGAGGCAGGGTATAAAGGTGAGGCTAGGACTCAGGGAGCCTGAGGCTTTATCTTGACACAAGAGAAGTTCTGCATTAATTTATTTTAAATGTTATTCCTTAGCTTCTGAATAATGGATTCCATTATATAAGCGATAGAGAGATTATTGATAGGTTGATAATGAATGGATGGATGGATGGATTAAAAAAATTGAAATCTATGGGTACAAAGACAATACCTGATTCTTGTGAGTGACCCTCTAATCCCTGTGCTTTGAATCAGCCTCCTCTTCTTCTATCTTTCCTCAAGTATGACTCTATAATCAATTGCTTGGAGCAACAAAGTATTATTCAAGCATAATTTCTGAATATGTCCTATATAACCACAATAGAAATGAAATATAGTCATCTCACTTCTATTACTACTCTTCTATTTACCCTGGCAAATCCATCCATATAACTCTTCTAATTTTCTTCCCAAACTCAACAGCCCTATGAAATGAAAGCCAAAAATCCTAAAAACAAGTAAGTTATAAGGAAAGTAATAGTTTCACATTATATTCATTTACAGGAAGAACTAATGATAAAGAATGAAAACAAATATATAGGGTAAGGGTAAAACAAAGGGTAACAGCCAAAGTTTACGATCAGTAAAAGTTTTCATTTCTCTTTTTCAATGTTGAACAAAAATAATGTTTAAGTATTTAAGCCCTTGGCACTTTTCTTCTCTAAAAATACCCTTCTTCAGAAGTCAAGGGTAAATTTCATATATACTCTGTGAAAGACTGTCAACTGATCTCAATGTGAATGAATTTTCTAGATTTTTTTTGGTTGTTTGCCTTACCTGGTAGGGAAATTCCTGGAATGAGGAATAAAAATAGATATTCAGAGATCGGTATAGTTATTTGATTCATCACCTTGTCACTAGAGGAAAATTCACATAATTTAATTCCCCACCCTCCTGTCTCTGTATTTTCTCTGCTGTCTGTCACAGGAGGGCAATGCGGATGCATATTAATGAGACCAGGCTAGGCAGCCACCCAAGGCATTTTTCTCAGTCTAGAAAAAGTGTCGCAATGATATTTACAAAAGTCTCTGAGAGGACAGTTACATAAGAAATTGTCAACCTTAAGGGAGTTTAGGAGACAAAAAACAGAGGCAAGGTGAGATGTAGAGGTGGTCCTAAAAATCATGGCAAACAGTATTTATTTTTCATAGTCTAAAGTCAGATGATAGGATATAATATGAGCTTTGCAATATTGATCTATTTGTAAGGAAATGCCCTTCATCTAGACAGCATTTTATTACAACTGTCATTTGAATATTAATAACATAGAAAAACTAAATGAAGATATTTATTCAGAATTAGAAGAAAAATCTATTCATGAATCACTTACCATCACAAACTTTATGTTAATAGGGATATATTTAAGAGTAATTGAGGTAGAGAGAGCAGATACATTATATTTCACAGGATCAATCAAGAATCTGCTCCCTCCCTGCCCCTTGAAAAAGATTAGATTCACATTAGAACTTACTATACTAACTTGATATTAAAAAATAGTATAATTTTCTGCAAAAGTTTTAAAAGCTTAGAAATATATAATAAATGGAATGGTTAGTAAGTATACCTAATAAGTTACTTTTTAATCCACTTAGGTTTATTTAATAACAATGCCATTACTTGGACAAAAAATTTTAAAAAAGGAATAATTACCAAATCCATGAGTGCCTTATAAATGAAGAGAGATGTGGCATGAGGTTTTAAAAGCCCAAAGTTCAAAATTATGTCAATCATCTGTAATGCTGGATAAAAAAACTGAAAGATGACACTGAAGTTATAAAGAAAAGGCTGCATTCGTGTGTGTGTGTGTGTGTGTGTGTGTGTGTGTGTGTGTTTGAGCCTGCCTTACTCCCTTTCAGAAGCCATCGTTTAAATTCGCTTCCCTACTTGATTATAACCTAATCTCAGTAAAGTGCCATATAAACACATTGCAACCTACGTTATAAACATACTGGACTCAAACAACATCAACTTTGAACTTTACAAGCCCACTTATAGGGAGATTTTTTACTGCAAAATACTGTAAATGTATTTCTGTCCCTTATAATTTTCTTAATAACATTTTACCTTATTTTATTATAAGAATACAATATATAATACTTATGCAAAATATGTGTTAACTGACTGTTATCAGTAAGGCTTCAACAGTAGGCTATTAGTAGTTAGGTTTGGGGGGGATCAAAAGTCATAGGCAAATTTTGACTGTGTGGGGTTCAGTGCCTCTAACTCCCATATTTTTCAAGAATCAACTGTAAATAGTTGCTGGTTAAATGGAGATGGTGCCTATGAGTTTTTGCATGTTGACGGATGTTCTAACTTGAAATTTGGGAGAAAAGCAACCTTTATTTTTGCGTGTGGGGAAACATTCCCAAAATCCCATTAATAATATTGCATGTGAGGCTGGATAATCCATCTATCAGTACAGAAAGCATAACATCGCTAGACTACTGGGTCAGGGAATAATGGGTCCCACTCAGATGGGCCCAAGACAAAGGCATTAAAAAACTGAGTAATTTGGTAGTATTGACATTTTAACAATATTTGTTCTTTCTATCCAGGAGCATGGAATCTTTTTCCATTTTTTTGTGTGTGTCTTCTTCAATTTCTTTTATAAGCTTGTATAGTTTTTGGTGTATAGATTTTTCACCTCTTTGGTTAGATTTATTCCTAGGTATTTTATGGGTTTTGGTGCAATTGTAAATGGGATCGATTCCTTGATTTCTCTTTCTGTTGCTTCACTGTTGGTGAATAGGAATGCAACCAATTTCTGTGCGTTGATTTTATATCCTGCAACTTTGCTGAATTCATGAATCAGTTCTAGCAGTTTTTTGTTGGAATCTTTAGGGTTTTCCATATAGAGTATCATGTTATCTGTGAAGAGTGAACGTTTGACCTCTTCATGGCCGATTTGGATGCCTTTTATTTCTTCGTGTTGTCTGATTGCAGAGGCTAAGACTTCCAATACTATGTTGAATAACAGTGGCAAGAGTGGACATCCCTGTCTTGTTCCTGACTTTAGGGGGAAAGCTCTCAGTTTTTCCACATTGAGGATGATATTGCGTTGGTTCATTCATATATGGCTTTTATGATCTCAAGGTATGATCTTTCTATCCCTACTTTCTTGAGGGTTTTTATCAAGAAAGGATACCTTACACCTGTCAGAATGGCTAACATTAACAACTCAGGCAACAACAGATGTTGGCGAGGATGCGGAGAAAAAGAATCTCTTTTGCATTGTTGTGGCAATGCAAGCTGGTACAGCCACTCTGGAAAACAGTATGGAGGTTCCTCAAAAAACTAAAAGTAGAACTACTCTATGACCCAGCAATTACACTACTAGGTATTTATCCAAGAGATACAGGTATGCTGTCTCAAAAGGATACATGCACCCCAATCTTTATAGCAGCATTATCAACAATAGCCAAAGTATGAAGAGAGCCCAAATGTCCATCGATGGATGAATGGATAAAGAAAATGTGGTGTATACACACACACACACACACACACACACACACACACACACACACAATGGAGTATTACTCAGCAATCAAAAAGAATGAAATCTTGCCATTTGCAACTACGTGGATGGAACTAGAGGGTATTATGCTAAGTGAAATTAGAGAAAGACAAATATCATATGACTTCACTCATATCAGGACTTTAAGAAACAAAACAGATGAACATAAGAGAAGGGAAACAAAAATAATATAAAAACAGGGAGGGGGACAAAACATAAGAGACTCATAAATATGGAGAACAAAGAGAGGGTTACTGGGGGGGGGGGTGTGGGAGGGAGGGTGGGCTAAATGTGTAAGGGGAATTAAGAAATCTTCTCCTGAAATCATTGTTGCACTATATGCTAATTCAGATGTGAATTTAAAAATAAAATTAAATTTAAAAGTAAAAAAAAAACCTGAGTAATTCACTCAACACTGTTAAGTACCTCTAATTTAGAAAAAAAAATTAACAGAATTTCAGTGTCCTTGTGGCCTATTCTTAGTCATCTCGATGGGTTCACCATCCTATACCTGAACTTTAAATTTCAAGCTCGTCAAACATCTCCCCCAACTACTTCCTCTTCTGATTCAGAATCCTCTATGGATCTTTTTGCTCTAATTCATACCATTGTCTTAAAGTAAAATATGAATGCAGGTAACTTTTTCAAATTTATATGTGTTTTCTTCTGATTCTACACTCTTTCATCAAATTACTTTCCTAACATACATTACTGACATGCCTTAAAGGGCACTTGATTCAGCATATCCAAAATTAAATTTACTACCTTCCCTCAAAAATATTTCTTATCCAGGGTTACATTTTTTAAAAGTTTATTTATTTTTGAGAGAGAGCACATGAGTAGGTCAGGTGGGGAGTACAGAGAGACGGAGATGGAATCCCAAGCAGGTTCCACAGTCAGTGCAGAGCCCCGTGCAGGGCTTGAACTCATGAACTGTGAGATCATGACGTGAGTCAAAATCGGATGCTCAATTAGCTGAGCCACCTAGGCACCCCCAGGGTTACATTCTTAACGACTGAAACTAGAATTTGCAGAACTGTGCAAGTCAAAAATCTAGCATTTAACCCTGATCACTCCTAGTTCCTCACCATCATAACCAATACTCTTTTATTTGGTATTAATATTACCTTCTAAATATCTCTCAGAACTGTCTTTTTATCTTAACTCCTCCTCCCTCAGTTTCACCTACTTTCTTCCCTTGCTTGGACTATTCTAATTGTTAGCTAATAGTTTTCACCTCTTTGATTTCTGCCTCCTTTGAATCCATTCTATACAAGGCAAACCAGGATGATATTTTAAAACTGAAAATCTTATTGTTCCTCAATTTCTCTCCCCAGTCCAATTTCTAGTTAAGCCCCTACAACCTCTTTCAGCTGTTAGAATATTGTTTTCCCCCACAAATCAATGCCTTGGCACTTGTCCTTTCTTCCATCTCCCTAGAATATTTTATTCAAACCCTCTTTTCCTACAAAACTCCTGTTCTGCTGTCAGCTCTCAACTCACATGGCTTTTTCTTAAAATAGACTTCATTGATGTCCCATATTGAATCAGGGTCCTTCATAGGATTTTACAATACGTGTAACTTTTCAATATGTTTAGTACTTTGTAAATATATTTGTATGATCACTCTATGTCTGCTTTACCCTCTATGCTATAGATCCCACAAAGGCAGGTGCCTCATATGTTTTCATGACTCACTGTGTAGTGGATATTTAGTATACTCAGTATAACTTGTATACTAGTGTATGTATATACATATACAAGTTAAAAACTATGTGATGTTTGAGTAAATGAAATAATACAGGAGTAAAACCAAGTATTTAAAAATTAAAAACCTATAAAACACACTAGTGGAGTATTAAAAAAAAGGTTTTGCTTTATTTGTGCTATTGGTATTTAACTGTATTAACAGTTAAATCTTACTATTAATTCCTCAATTTCATTGGGGAGCAATGTAATTTGTCTAACTTTGAGAGAATTTGCTATGAAATCAAGGATAGGAAGTTTAAATTGATTAGGCATTGAACAAGATACTCCTTGGAACATCTTTAAGATTTCCCTCAATTTCTGACCAGTGCACAGTCATTTGTAGAACCACTCTTAAGAATATGCTATGGATTGGATAAAGGAGCTTGAATACAAAAGAGATTTTTTTTTTTTTTTAAATTTTTTTTTCAACGTTTATTTATTTTTGGGACAGAGAGAGACAGAGCATGAACGGGGGAGGGGCAGAGAGAGAGGGAAACACAGAATTGGAAACAGGCTCCAGGCTCTGAGCCATCAGCCCAGAGCCCGACGCGGGGCTCGAACTCCCGGACCGCGAGATCGTGACCTGGCTGAAGTCGGACACTTAACCGACTGCGCCACCCAGGCGCCCCCAAAAGAGATTTTTAAAATCACTTTTCCCTCAAGATATTTACGTATTTAATGACATTTGTGCATAATCCTTTGTCCTTTATGTTTTTATATGAGAGGGACACCATTCCTCTTTCTCATTTTTTTTATATATGAAATTTATTGTCAAATTGGTTTCCATACAACACCCAGTGCTCATCCCAAAAGGTGCCCTCCTCAATACCCATCACCCACCCTCTCCTCCCTCCCACCCCCCATCAAACCTCAGTTTGTTCTCAGTTTTTAATAGTCTCTTATGTTTTGGCTCTCTCCCACTCTAACCTCTTTTTTTTTTTTCCTTCCCCTCCCCCATGGGTTCCTGTTAAGTTTCTCAGGATCCACATAAGAGTGAAACCATATGGTATCTGTCTTTCTCTGTATGGCTTATTTCACTTAGCATCACACTCTCCAGTTCCATCCACGTTGCTACAAAAGGCCATATTTCATTTTTTCTCATTGCCACGTAGTACTCCATTGTGTATATAAACCACAATTTCTTTATCCATTCATCAGTTGATGGACATTTAGGCTCTTTCCATAATTTGGCTATTGTTGAGAGTGCTGCTATGAACATTGGGGTACAAGTGGCCCTATGCATCAGTACTCCTGTATCCCTTGGATAAATTCCTAGCAGTGCTATTGCTGGGTCATAGGGTAGGTCTATTTTTAATTTTCTGAGGAACCTCCACACTGCTTTCCAGAGCGGCTGCACCAATTTGCATTCCCACCAACAGTGCAAGAGGGTTCCCGTTTCTCCACATCCTCTCCAGCATCTATAGTCTCCTGATTTGTTCATTTTGGCCACTCTGACTGGCGTGAGGTGATACCTGAGTGTGGTTTTGATTTGTATTTCCCTGATAAGGAGCGACGCTGAACATCTTTTCATGTGCCTGTTGGCCATCCGGATGTCTTCTTTAGAGAAGTGTCTATTCATGTTTTCTGCCCATTTCTTCACTGGGTTATTTGTTTTTCGGGTGTGGAGTTTGGTGAGCTCTTTATAGATTTTGGATACTAGCCCTTTGTCCGATATGTCATTTGCAAATATCTTTTCCCATTCCGTTGGTTGCCTTTTAGTTTCGTTGGTTGTTTCCTTTGCTGTGCAGAAGCTTTTTATCTTCATAAGGTCCCAGTAATTCACTTTTGCTTTTAATTCCCTTGCCTTTGGGGATGTGTCGAGTAAGAGATTGCTACGGCTGAGGTCAGAGAGGTCTTTTCCTGCTTTCTCCTCTAAGGTTTTGATGGTTTCCTGTCTCACATTTAGGTCCTTTATCCATTTTGAGTTTATTTTTGTGAATGGTGTGAGAAAGTGGTCTAGTTTCAACCTTCTGCATGTTGCTGTCCAGTTCTCCCAGCACCATTTGTTAAAGAGGCTGTCTTTTTTCCATTGGATGTTCTTTCCTGCTTTGTCAAAGATGAGTTGGCCATACGTTTGTGGGTCTAGTTCTGGGGTTTCTATTCTATTCCACTGGTCTGTGTGTCTATTTTTGTGCCAATACCATGCTGTCTTGATGATGACAGCTTTGTAGTAGAGGCTAAAGTCTGGGATTGTGATGCCTCCTGCTTTGGTCTTCTTCTTCAAAATTCCTTTGGCTATTCGGGGCCTTTTGTGGTTCCATATGAATTTTAGGATTGCTTGTTCTAGTTTCGAGAAGAATGCTGGTGCAATTTTGATTGGGATTGCATTGAATGTGTAGATAGCTTTGGGTAGTATTGACATTTTGACAATATTTATTCTTCCAATCCATGAGCACAGAATGTTTTTCCATTTCTTTAAATCTTCTTCAATTTCCTTCATAAGCTTTCTATAGTTTTCAGCATACAGATCCTTTACATCTTTGGTTAGATTTATTCCTAGGTATTTTATGCTTCTTGGTGCAATTGTGAATGGGATCAGTTTCTTTATTTGTCTTTCTGGTGCTTCATTGTTAGTGTATAAGAATGCAACTGATTTCTGTACATTGATTTTGTATCCTGCAACTTTGCTGAATTCATGTATCAGTTCTAGCAGACTTTGGGTGGAGTCTATCGGATTTTCCATGTATAATATCATGTCATCTGCAAAAAGCGAAAGCTTGACTTCATCTTTGCCAATTTTGATGCCTTTGATTTCCTTTTGTTGTCTGATTGCTGATGCTAGAACTTCCAGCACTATGTTAAACAACAGCGGTGAGAGTGGGCATCCCTGTCGTGTTCCTGATCTCAGGGAAAAAGCTCTCAGTTTTTCCCCGTTGAGGATGATGTTAGCTGTGGGCTTTTCATAAATGGCTTTTATGATCTTTAAGTATGTTCCTTCTATCCCGACTTTCTCAAGGGTTTTTATTAAGAAAGGGTGCTGGATTTTGTCAAATGCCTTTTCTGCATCGATTGACAGGATCATATGGTTCTTCTCTTCTTTTTTGTTAATGTGATGTATCACGTTGATTGATTTGCGAATGTTGAACCAGCCCTGCATCCCAGGAATGAATCCCACTTGGTCATGGTGAATAATTCTATTTATATGCCATTGAATTCGATTTGCTAGTATCTTATTGAGAATTTTTGCATCCATATTCATCAGGGATATTGGCCTGTAGTTCTCTTTTTTTACTGGGTCTCTGTCTGGTTTAGGAATCAAAGTAATACTGGCTTCATAGAATGAGTCTGGAAGTTTTCCTTCCCTTTCTATTTCTTGGAATAGCTTGAGAAGGATAGGTATGATCTCTGCTTTAAACGTCTGGTAGAACTCCCCTGGGAAGCCATCTGGTCCTGGACTCTTATTTGTTGGGAGATTTTTGATAACTGATTCAATTTCTTCGCTGGTTATGGGTCTGTTCAAGCTTTCTATTTCCTCCTGATTGAGTTTTGGAAGAGTGTGGGTGTTCAGAATTTGTCCATTTCTTCCAGGTTGTCCAATTTGTTGGCATATAATTTTTCATAGTATTCCCTGATAATTGTTTGTATCTCTGAGGGATTGGTTGTAATAATTCCATTTTCATTCATGATTTTATCTATTTGGGTCATCTCCCTTTTCTTTTTGAGAAGCCTGGCTAGAGGTTTGTCAATTTTGTTTATTTTTTCAAAAAACCAACTCTTGGTTTCGTTGATCTGCTCTACAGTTTTTTTAGATTCTGTGTTGTTTATTTCTGCTCTGATCTTTATTATTTCTCTTCTTCTGCTGGGTTTAGGCTGTCTTTGCTGTTCTGCTTCTCGTTACTTTAGGTGTGCTGTTAGATTTTGTATTTGGGATTTTTCTTGTTTCTTGAGATAGGCCTGGATTGCAATGTATTTTCCTCTCAGGACTGCCTTCGCTGCGTCCCAAAGCGTTTGGATTGTTGTATTTTCATTTTCGTTTGTTTCCATATATTTTTTAATTTCTTCTCTAATTGCCTGGTTGACCCACTCATTCGTTAACAGGGTATTCTTTAACCCCCATGCTTTTGGAGGTTTTCCAGACTTTTTCCTGTGGTTGATTTCAAGCTTCATAGCATTGTGGTCTGAAAGTATGCATGGTATAATTTCAATTCTGGTAAACTTATGAAGGGCTGTTTTGTGACCCAGTATATGATCTATCTTGGAGAATGTTCCATGTGCACTCGAGAAGAAAGTATATTCTGTTGCTTTGGGATGCAGAGTCTAAATATATCTGTCAAGTCCATCTGATCCAATGTCTCATTCAGGGCCCTTGTGTCTTTATTGACCGTGTGTCTAGATGATCTATCCATTTCTGTAAGTGGGGTGTTAAAGTCCCCTGCAATTACCACATTCTTATCAATAAGGTTGCTTATGTTTATGAGTAATTGTTTTATATATTTGGGGGCTCCGGTATTCGGCGCATAGACATTTATAATTGTTAGCTCTTCCTGATGGATAGACCCTGTAACTATTATATAATGTCCTTCTTCATCTCTTGTTACAGCCTTTAATTTAAAGTCTAGTTTGTCTGATATAAGTATGGCTACTCCAGCTTTCTTTTGGCTTCCAGTCGCATGATAAATAGTTCTCCATCCCCTCACTCTCAATCTAAAGGTGTCCTCAGGTCTAAAATGGGTCTCTTGTAGACAGCAAATAGATGGGTCTTGTTTTTTTATCCATTCTGATACCCTATGTCTTTTGGTTGGCGCATTTAATCCATTTACATTCAGTGTTATTATAGAAAGATACGGGTTTAGAGTCATTGTGATGTCTGTATGTTTTATGCTTGTAGTGATGTCTCTGGGACTTTGTCTCACAGGGTCCCCCTTAGGATCTCTTGTAGGGCTGGTTTAGTGGTGACAAATTCCTTCAGTTTTTGTTTGTTTGGGAAGACCTTTATCTCTCCTTCTATTCTAAATGACAGACTTGCTGGATAAAGGATTCTTGGCTGCATATTTTTTCTGTCTAGCACCCTGAAAATCTGTGCCAATTCTTTCTGGCCTGCCAAGTTTCAAAAGAGAGATCTGTCACGAGTCTTATAGGTCTCCCTTTATATGTGAGGGCACGTTTACCCCTTGCTGCTTTCAGAATTTTCTCTTTATCCTTGTATTTTGCCAGTTTCACTATGATATGTCGTGCAGAAGATCGATTCAAGTTACGTCTGAAGGGAGTTCTCTGTGCCTCTTGGATTTCAATGCCTTTTTCCTTCCCCAGTTCAGGGAAGTTCTCAGCTATTATTTCTTCAAGTACCCCTTCAGCACCTTTCCCTCTCTCTTCCTCCTCTGGGATACCAATTATGCGTATATTATTTCTTTTTAGTGTATCACTTAGTTCTCTAATTTTCCCCTCATACTCCTGGATTTTTTTATCTCTCTTTTTCTCAGCTTCCTCTTTTTCCATAACTTTATCTTCTAGTTCACCTATTCTCTCCTCTGCCTCTCCAATCCGAGCCGTGGTGGTTTCCATTTTGTTATGCATTTCATTTAAAGCGTTTTTCAGCTCCTCGTGACTGTGTTCCTTAGTCCCTTGATCTCTGTAGCAAGAGATTCTCTGCTGTCCTGTATACTGTTTTCAAGCCCAGCGATTAATTTTATGACTATTATTCTAAATTCACTTTCTGTTATATTATTTAAATCCTTTTTTATCAGCTCATTAGCTGTTGTTATTTCCTGGAGATTCTTCTGAGGGGAATTCTTCCGCTTGGTCATTTTGGATAGTCCCTGGCGTGGTGAGGACCTGCAGGGCACTTCCCCTGTGCTGTGGTGTATAACTGGAGTTGGTGGGCAGGGCCGCAGTCAGACCTGATGTCTGCTCCCAGCCCACTGCTGGGGCCACAGTCAGACTGGTGTGTGCCTTCTCTTCCCCTCTCCTAGGGGCGGGATTCACTGTGGGGTGGTGTGGCTCATCTGGGCTACTTGCACACTGCCAGGCTTGTGATGCTGGGGATCTGGCGTATTGGCTGGGGTGGGTAGGCAAGGTGCATGGTGGCAGGAGGGGCGGGCTTAGCTCGCTTCTCCTTAGGTGATCCACTTCAGGAGGGGCCCTGTGGCAGTGGGAGGGAGTCAGATCCGCTGCCGGAGGTTTGGCTCCGCAGAAGCACAGAGTTGGGTGTTTGCGCGGAGTGAGCAGTTTCCCTGGCAGGAACCAGTTCCCTTTGGGATTTTGGCTGGGGGATGGGCAGGGGAGATGGCGCTGGCCAGCGCCTTTGTTCCCCACCAAACTGAGCTCTGTCGTCCAGGGGCTCAGCAGCTCTCCCTCCCTTTGTCTTCCAGCCTTCCCGCTTTCCGAGCAGAGCTGTTAACTTATGACCTCCCAGACGCTAAGTCGCGCTTGCTGTCAGAACACAGTCTGTCAGGCCCCTCCGCTTTTGCAAGCCAGACTCGGGGGCTCTGCTTGGCCGGCCAGCCACCCCTCCGCCCCGGCTCCCTCCCGCCAGTCCGTGGAGCACGCACCGCCTCGCCGCCCTTCCTACCCTCTTCCGTGGGCCTCTCGTCTGCGCTTGGCTCCGGCGACTCCGTTCTGCTAATCCTCTCGCGGTTTTCTGGGTTATTTAGGCAGGTGTAGGTGGAATCTAAGTGATCAGCAGGACGCGCGGTGAGCCCAGAGTCCTCCTACGCCGCCATCTTCCTTCCCTCCTCTTTCTCATTTTAAAAATCTAACACATATTCTACTGTATGGTCCCTTTATAATATGCTTGCACATGTGCAAAATAGAAATGTATATATATATATATATATATATACACATATATATGTATACATATATATATACACACTGTCTTGATTATGATTCAGTGGAAAACTCTTAATACACCGAACATTAATGGCTACAGGACTACTTACACTTTACATTCAGGTACACGAAGTGGTTGAATGTAAAAGAATGAATAAATATCCCTCATACAAACATTAACCATAGGACTAATATAGTGACTTTACTAATATGAATCAGAATTTACTTGGTTTTTTACAATGTTAATAGAAAAAAAGAGGGGTGTGTTATGATTAAAATGATAGCCAATTCATAAGGAAGTAAAGCAACTGCAAACACATACACTCCTGAAAACAGCCCAAAAAATGCAGGATATGAAGCAAAAACTAACAGAATTGAAAAGAGGAGATAATACAACAAAATTAGTTGGAGACTTCAGTAACCCATTCCCAATAGCTGACTGAATAGCTAGACAGAAAATCAGTAAGCATAAAGAAGACACAAATAACACTGTCAGTCAACTTGACTTAACTTACATCTATAGAACACTCTACTGCAACACCAGAAAAAAAATTCATTACAAGTGTGCATGGAACACTCCCAGAATAAGTCATAGGCTCGTCCATAGAAAAGTCTCAATATGTTGTTAAGAACTGGATTCATACAAAATGTATTTCTTGACCAAAATGGAATTAAAATAGAAATCAAAAACGAAATTTGAAAAAAGTCACAAATATTTGGTAAATAAATAACACATTTCTAAATAGCCCATTGCTCAAAAAATAAATCACAATGAATATTTTAACTTAATGAAAAATAAAATTAAAAAATATCAAAATTTATAGTATTAATCTAAAGCAGTACTGTAGAGAAATTTAGAGTCTTAATTGCCTATCTTAGAAAAAAAGAACATAAAATAGATAACTTAATCTTCTACATTAAGGAAAATGAACAAAGGAATGGCAAATTAAACCAAAAGTAAGCAAAGGAAAAATTAATAAAGATTAGAATGGAAATGAATGAATGAGAAAACAGAAAAACAATGGAGAAAATCAACAAAAGCAAAGGTTGGTTCTTTCAAAGATTGGCAAATGTTTAGCTAGACTGTCAAGAAGAAAATAGAGAAGACTCAAATTATTAAAATTAAGAATGAAAAAGGAAATATTACTACTGATCTTTCATATCTTAAAAAAAATATGAGCAGAGTGGGGTAGGGATGCCTGGGTAGTTCAGTCAGTGAAGTGTCTGACTCTTGATTTTAGCTCAGACCATGATCTCATGTTTCGTGAGTCCAAGCCCTGTGTCTCAGTGCTGAGAACACGGAGCCTGCTTGGGATTTTTCTCTCCTCCTCTCTGTGCCCTTCCACTGCATGTGCTTTCTCTCTCAAAATTAATAAATAAACTTTTGAAAAGTTTTTAAGAAAATTATGAAGGTACTATACACATACAATTTACATTAATTAGAAAAATTCCTAGAATGAGAGTAATTACTAGAACTAACTCAAAAGAAATGAAACTTCTGAAAGAAAAATAACAGGTAAAGAAATTGAAGGACCAATTTTAAAATTTCCAAAATAAAATGTCCATGCCTGGATAGGAGAAAACAGTCCTCAACTCATTTTACGAGGCCAACATTTGGTGATACCAAAACACCAGGTGAAGATAAAACAAGAAAGCTACAAGCCAACATCCCTTATGAACACAGACACAAAATGCTCAACACAACAGTAACAAAGCAATTCTAACATCTAAGAACACAATGAGTATTTACAATTTAAAGGACAAAAACATATGTCCAGACAAGTTTGCTAACTTTTGAGTTTCTGGCTCATTCTATCACCCATAATGGAATTACTAAAAATCTTGATTCTCTTTCTCTCCCTCTCCCTCCCTCCCTCTCTCTCTCTCTCTCTCTCAAATAAATAAACTTAAAAAAAGAAACCGATTTTAAGAGATAATTTATCCTCTATTTCCTGCCTCAGGACTTGACTAGTTTTGTATGAAATATTTTTAGAAATGCGAAGTGTTTTCTAATACCAAATTTACTCTTCAAGATTTTTAGTGATTCCATTATGGGCGATAGAATGAGCCATTACCATAAGAGAAAGTGGCTTCCCCCAACTTTCTATCTTGACAACACTGAACTCAGGTTTGGATTGCCACATTCCCTTTCCTGTTTTGTTTTGTTTTGTTTTGTTTTGTTTTGTTTTGTTTTGTTTTGTTTTGTTTTTCCCCCCAATCTGGGTAAACTGTCTCTTGATAAACAAAATGTTCCAGATGTGTTATGAAAAGGCCTGTCAGAGACCCACGCACTGAATCCCCAGCAGTGAAAGATATGTCAGCCCTCAAGTCACTTCCGTGCCAAACCCTCTAGGAGTGAGTTTCCAGGTATGTGCATCAAGGAAGCTCCTTTCTCCCTTCCCCTTCTTGAGAGAGTAGCTACTCCCCTCCCCTGATTGCAGGTCCATTCAGGACCAGACTCGTAATTGGCAGGTGCATAATAAAAACGCTGGGTTTCTTGTTCAAAAAATCACTAAGAATTTGAAAACAGCAAGAGCAGAGCATTAAATCAAGTGTTGGGCCCTTGTTGTAAGGGGCCTGTGTGACTACACAGGTCACAGGTCCCTGAAACCTGTCCTGGTTCCACCGTTGACTTGGTAGCAGATATTCTTTCAAGCACTCAAGCACTTGTTATCCTGATTCTGCAGTTTGAAGAATGCTCTTAAGTGAGCACTAAAGTCTTGATTGGGAATGAGTCAGCAATGCTTACCTAATTACTGTCAAGAGGAAAGCTGTCTCTCAAATAAATGAGAGGTAAATAAGCCTCTTGTCACAACAGTTAAAGATAAAAAATAAAAATAAAAATGCTATTTGATGTAAGCTAAATGACTAAAAGAAGGAACAAAATATTTCTACTTAAAAGAAACTTGTACCCAGTACCTTAGGTTTTTAAGAACGTAGGACACCTTATGGTGTCTGTTAAGCATTGTCAATGCCTTCATATTTTGTGATATAGAACTTGGATTAACTCCACAATTAAGACAAATCTTAATTGGTAGCATTTCTTATTTCAAAATTTTCAGCCATTCAAACAAGCTGAAAACAGGACCAGAATTTTAAAAGCGTAGATAGGAACAAAATATTTCTACTTAAAAGAAACTTGTACCCAGTACCTTAGGTTTTTAAGAACGTAGGACACCTTATGGTGTCTGTTAGGCATTGTCAATGCCTTCATATTTTGTGATATAGAACTTGGATTAACTCCACAATTAAGACAAATCTTAATTGGTAGCATTTCTTATTTCAAAATTTTCAGCCATTCAAACAAGCTGAAAACAGGACCAGAATTTTAAAAGCGTAGATAGGAACTGGTTTTTTTTGTTAAATTTGCTCACTTTTAGTAAGCACTGAGTGATAGAAGATATACATACTAGCAAATTTGGACAAGGCTATCTTAATTTCACAGTCAAGAGGTTCCTATTTACTTTTCTCTAGCCATGTATCCAGCACCAATTTCACTTTTTTTTTTTTTTTTTTCAGTTCAGCCACAAGATATTCTCTAGTTGCCTTCTGGAACTCCTGTAAGTATTTTGAATTTCTTTCTTCAATTGCTCTCGGTTCTGTGTGGAATCTTGGTAATGTCTGAAAATTTCCTCAGTGCTTGTTAGGTCCTGGGATTTCTCTGATATCTGTAAATGCCATTATGAGGAATAGATTAGGTTTCCAAAGTATCTTGTATGGTTGGACTGGCAAAATGACCAAGAGGATACAAATTTTGTACCTGACTCTTCACCTGTCTTCTCTGATCTAAATGGATCTGATGTTTAGAATGTCAGCTCGCAAACTCAGCTGGTCATGGAATCTGTTTTCTACCCTGTAACATTTTTCTTTTTCAGAAACTGATTTTAAGGGGCACCTGCGTGGCTTAGTTGGTTAAGCATCTGACTCTTGACCTTGGCTCAGGCCATGATCTCATGGTTTGTGATTCTCTTTCTGCCTCTCTCTCTGCCCTTTCCTCCCTCTCCCTTTCTCACAAAATAAATAAATAAACTTAAAAAAAGGAACTAATTTTAAGAGCTAATTTACCCTCTATTTCCTGCCTCAGGACTTGACTAGTTTTATATGAAAGATTTTTAGAAATGTGAACTGTGTTTTCTAATACCACATTTACTATACTTTGTAATTTATTCAAACATATCTTCCTCCCTCAAATAGGAAATATTTGCTTTTCCGTTCAACTTTTAAGTTAATATCTGAAGATAACTATAGTTCTCATGAAGTTATAAGATATAATGCAGAGAATTCCCATCTATCCTTTACCCAATTTCCCCGGTGGTAACATCTGGCAAAACTATAGTACATCACATAACAAGGATTTGCATCCATACAATCTTCTGATGTTATTCAAATATCCCATTTCATGGCACTTGTGTGAGTGTGTGTGTGTGTGTGTGTGTGTGTGTGTGTGTGTTGAACCCTATACAATTTTATCGTGTGTCAGTTTGTTTACTCACCACCACAGACAAGAAACAGTCTAGGTTTCTATGTCTCTGGGTTTTTGCTCGGGTTTATTCTATCTAGAAAAATATTACCATGTTGTCTACCTGATGAGCTCCTATTTCTCCTTTAAGAAACAGAAACAGTCTCAGTGTCCCCTTGGGTTACTGGATAGACCGGAAATCCTAGATAACAATTTCAAGAGGAGCAGAAGTTAGGATGCAACAATATCAAATTAAGACATAAACATTTACCTTTTTGATTTCTAAGTAGTAAATACCCATTAGACAACAGATATGCAGTTTTGTGAATTTGTAGGATATTCGCAGCAAGAAATATCAATCTGGTACTATGTGAATTTTTGACATTAGGCAAGTCTTTCAGCCTCTGATCTAAGTGTTCTCATCCATAATATGGGGAAGGCGTACTTGATGACATTTTGTGGCTGTCATGCTCAGATGACCTGGTAGGCTTGTCTTCCTAGGTGCCACATCTCAGAATCCACTGCTATGTATATCTTTTAAATGTTATTTATCTATTTTGAGAGAGAGAGAGAGAAAGCGTGAGTGAAGGGAGGGGCAAAGAAGGAGGGGAGAGAGAATCCCAAGCAGCCTCTATGTGTCAGCACAGAACCTGTTGCAGGGCTTGATCCCGTGAAGCATGAGATCATGACCTGAGATGAAATCAGAACTGAAATCAAGAGGTTTGGCATCCTCCACTGCTATATTGACACAGAGGCCACACTTTCCATGAGTGGAGCTGAGCCAATGACTGAGCAGGATGGGCACTATTATGCCCATCCTGATGGTTTAGTAATTAGAATCTGATGACTTACTCGTTCTAATGACTAATGATCTAATGACTAATGATGATTAGCTCATTCTAATGACTCAATCATTTCAAACTTGTTTGTATGTGGTGGAGAACTCCACAAAGTCAGTAGAGTTCACTAGTTATTGCACACTTACATTGACAACCTACAAAGGAATAATGAGAAACTAAGGGACATTAACAAGCAATTAAAAGCACTCTGTGAGAGAAAATGGGCCTTTGGGGGGACTTAAAAGAAGCTATTATTGGCTTCTGGGGAAGAACATACATAGATAAGGAGCAAACTCAGGACCTGATAGAATTGCAAAGCTCCAAGGATATTCAAATGATCATCCAAGCCTGTTATACTAAAATCAGAGTCCATCCAAAGCACTGAGATCTTGAAAGAAGGAATAGGGATTTCTGGACAGATTCTCTGAGAATGTTGGCCCTGCAGTATCCATGAAACTTAAGGGCTTGCAGAAAGAGCTCATCTTTCCCTAGTTGGTACTACGACATATCACTACCACTTTAGAGGGCATTGAGGATGGTACTTCCTCACAATGAAATAGGTATCCCTTTTGGAAGCTATACCACCTCTCCCGGCTGTCATGAAGAAATCTAAGTTTAAATCCTAGCATCATCAGGCTGAGGATATAATGCACCTGAAAAGGGAGGGAAAAAAAGATTATATCCTAAATGGGGCAACAGAAATCAGCTAGCATGTTCCAGTAAGTGTCAGAATACTATATCTAGGATTGGATTTTAGGGTGTTTATTCAAGAGAGCTGGAATATAACACAGAATAAATAAGAATTCCTTACCTGGGGTAGTTTATTGGAGTATAGATTATAACACCCTGGCAAAGAATCCACAGGATGAGGTAAACTCAGTGATAAGAGGATCTTATAAGTGTGGAGAAATCAATGACCTATCCTGAATTGAGGGAAAATGACTGAATTTCCAGAAAGATGATACAGAAATAGATTAAGGAAGTGGGAATGATAGAATGGATATATTATATGAAACTGTAAGACACCATGAGAATATAATCCATGGAGCCCATAGGAAATACCATTTTCCAGGGCTATCAGGAATGCATTGGTGAGAAAAGTACCAATGCCACTAAGAAGTTCAGTGGTGGCTCACCTCTGCAGGCCAAAGCTGATGATAACAGAGAAGTCCCAGGCCAGGGCTCATTAATATTCATGGAGATAGAGCAGCCCTGAACCAATATAGACCAGGTGGTAGCATTTAACTGCCAGAAACCAGGAAGACACAATTATCATAATAACCATCAAGGTCAGAGGGACACCTGAGAAATCTTGGCCCACAGGGTTTTTACAGAGATGGTTAATAGTGTATGGTGTCCCTACGAGGAAAATATAGAGAGCCAACAAAGCTATGGCTTAGTATCTACAGCCAGAAAAAGGCAAGAATGAATGAGTAGGATAAAGAGATATTGCCTCAATAAAAATTCATAATTTCTTTCTTAGTTCCCAGACCTGAGCTAATTTTCAGAGCTAGAACCTGTCATCTAACAAAGTGAAAGGTCCCTAAGAGGATAACCCTGTAATACTGTGGCAAGTACCATTTCCCTCATTGTGCCATTAAAGAACTTACTGCTGTTTACATTTTCCAAATATATTGAAGAAAATATGACATGGAATCTAAGTTGACAGTGATACCCAGAGATTGAAAGCATTATCATGGCTCTCCTATAGGAAGAAGTTTGCAAGGGCCAGGTAATAAAGGGAGTCAGGGTATCCTGACTGAAATGTGGATACCATTGTATCCACTGCATTCACAGACCCACCAAGTGGTCATTTCACCACTCTTGAATCTCACAGTTAAAGTTTATATACTTGGAAATTAGAGCAATCCACCCCTTGGATTGCTAGCCTGTGGAGTAAGAGTATGAAATAAAAAGCCAAAAGGGAACATCCTCAATTACCTTCTTCTTCTCCAAGACCAAAATAGTAATTCAGAAAAATGTTTTATCACAGGGGAAATGGTAGAATTAGTGCTTCCATTAAATACCTAAGGATGGTGGTGGTCTTTACCAAATCTCTTTTAAATTCATCAGTCTAACCCTTTGGAAATTGTATGGATCCTAGAGAGGGACTGTAGATTACTATAAACTCAACCAACTAGATACCCTGACCCCAGCTGTTTCAGTGAACATGGTATGGTTGCTAGAATTGATTATATAGTACAAGGTCAATGATTTGCTGAATACGTTGTTTTCTATCTCAGTGAGAAAAGAAGATCAGAAACAATATGTATTTATGTGTAATGGACAAATACTTATTTACAGTTTAACCTCAGAGCTGCATTACTATTCATTCACTCTGTCATAATATAGTCTGAAAATATCTGGATTCCCTAAAGATCCAACAAAATAGCACACTAAACTCTTACATTGATTACATCATTTGATCATATAGAATGGGCAGCAGATAGTTTGTACACCGCAGGTAATGCATTCTAGAAGGTGAGAAATTAGCTACTGGAAGTTGTAAAGTTGCTGGTCTAGAAGCAATACATTTTGAGATATAAATGGTATATCCGTCATCAAACCCTATCAGAAACCAAGGATACAAGTAACCTACGTAAGCAAGTAACCCAAACTCCCATGTCATCCCCAGTGACTACACCAAATAAACCTTTCCCAGGTTGCATGTATGACCATTTGGAAAGGAAGATGCTCCTGCATAACCAGCTGCATGTGGAGGAAAAAGCTCAAGCTTAGTTTAGCAATGAGTTAGCTCAGTGTCAGGGATGCAAGATGAAAGTGGTTGGTGGCTACAGAATAACCACATTTAAGGCTGTCTTGTGAAATAGTGTAAAAAATAAATATCTCCAAAGGGAAAATCTAGAAGCAGTCCACCTGGGCATTCATCTTTTACCAAAGTAGCCTAGGGGGAGATGAAAGATTAGATAGATAGTTGATACACTCACACACACACACACACACACACACACACACATACGCACACACATACATACACATATACATATTCCTGGGAAGTGACAAATGACCTGGCCTTCTGGTTAGGTGCCTAAAAGGAAAATGACTAGAGACCAGATATGAGAAAGTCAGATCTAGTGGCATGAAGATGTACAAAAGGGGTAAGCACAAAGTGCGAAAAACTTTTGTATTACGCTTTAGCACCCACCAGAAAGTATGCACCCAAAAGGAGGAAGTGAATAATCAATTAGTCAATCAATTAGGGTTGACATTAGCCGGTCTTCATTATTGGCCACCCTGAAATTGGCACAATATGCACATGAGCAGAATGGTCCTAGTGGAAGAGATGAGAGACATGTATGGACCTGGAAGCGTATCCAATCAAGGCTGAACTAGCTACCGCTCCCTCTGTATACTGAAACTGTAAGCAACAAACACCAATGCAGAGCCACTGACATGGCACCTTTCCTCAAGAGGACAAATCACAGGCCACTTGAAGAACAAGTCAATTATATGGGGCCTCTTATGTTCTGAAAGGGCCAGTGGTTATTTTTCACAAGGATGGTTACTGATCATGTTTTTAGCTTTCCTGCCCATAGAAATTGGTAGCAACATTATCTGGGGGCTTAGAAAATGTCTGATACACAAGCACAGACCTTAAAATGAAAGAACATTGAAATAGGAGATCCACTGCATATCAGAGCAGGTGTGGCAGTGGACTCATGACCATGGGATTCATGGATATTATCACATACTCTACTACTCAGAATTCATTGGCCTCACATCGTGCTGCAACTATGAATTTAGAGTTTCAAAGAACACAACTGAAACTCCAGGTCAGAGGACACATTCTGACATGATGGTATGCCATCCTTCATAATCCAATATATACATTAACAGAATAAACACAGGAGTCTAGAAGGAGGAGTGGCCTCAGGTAATCCGCTTGGTTGCATAGCGATACTTCCTTGCCCCATTATAGCTGGTAATAGATTTATGCACCATCCTTATCTTGAGGAAGCTAGAATTATAACTCAGACATCTCAGACATGTCTTTAGATTATCTGGCATCCACTAGCACCAGCTAAGTGATAGCAGTAGACATAAGAAATTTAGATTAGAAAGTAGAGGCTTATGGGACACCCGGGTGGCTCAGTCAGCTGAGTGTCCAATTCTTGACTTCAGCTCAGGTCATGATCTCATCTTTTGTGAGTTCAAGTCCCACATCAGGCTCTACATTGACAGTGCAGAGACTGTTTGAAATTCTCTCTCTCTGCCCCTCCCCCCCCATACACTCTCTCAAAAATAACTAAACATTAAAAAAAAAAGAATGTAGATGCTGATGATGAGTACTAGTTGTGACCACAAGACCAACTATAGTAACAAGGATTATAGTTCATCCCATTAACTTCATTCTTCTAAGCTGCTCCTTGGGAAGTAAGACTCATGTAGGACCAGGTTGGACATGAATGTTCGTGGAAATTATCTGTGTGGTACATGAGATGGACTAAAGTGACCATGAAAATTGCTACTCCGATATCCTACTGGACAGAGCAAAGTAGACTGATAGTCCGAGCTGTATCTCTCTGGATCCTTCATAATGTTTCATCATGCCACACTTCCTTCATGATACTTCCAAACAGTGACTGAGTACCACAGGAATGTTAGTACATACCCATTCCTGCAGGACAGAGCACTCTTCTGAAGGGTATCTTTGACTCAGCAATGGCCCATTGGCTTTGTCGAAATTCCCTCTAAGAGACTCCTAGAGAATGTTCCTCCCTTCCAGCTCTGCATTCACTGGTGTCAGATTGCATCACAGTCTACAGGATCACCCTGCTTCCGTCTCTCTCCTCTCTTTCATCTTTCATGGTATATCTCTTGCACATGTCTATTCATCTTGATGTCTGCTTCTCAGATGAGTCAAATGTGCACACCTTTAAAATCAATTCTATGTTGAAGTTGCTGTGATCTGGTGGAAATTATCATGTGTCATTCTCAAGATCCCACTTTTCCCTTAAAATGTTGTCTTCTCTTTTCCCTTTTGCTTCTTTCAAAAAGTCTAAAGTGCCAGAAAACTGGTATAAATTCAGAGACTGACTAAAGAGGCTAAGAGTAAGAAAGTGGTGTTTGCATTTCAGATAAAATTGGAGGTAAGTTTTCTATATTCTATTTTTCTAAAGCTGTTACATCACTTTTCCCATCTTCAAAAATTCAAAATGAAGCAAGTGAAAATAAGTTATATTTTTATGCAATCTTGGCCTACTTTGAAATGCTTAAAGGTGTACCTGTCTTTGATAAGTCACTTTACAAACCTACTCCTCCTCTCTAATTCACCCTGATCTTTTCTTGTTATAGTATTGAATATACTTTCTTCACAAGGCTAAGAAGTTGCACTTTGTAGCTTAAGTACATGTATATTCTATGGTGTGGGAGCATTAATTTAATATGTTCAAGCTATAAAAAGAGGCATTAACTCAGCAAGTCACTTCATCTCTCTAGGCCCACATTTCTTCATCTCCAAAAGTAGGAGTTTGACTAAATATCTTTTAATTCCTTCTTGCAAATTCCGTGACTCTGTCATCCTGTAATATATACATTGCAGCACTTCTGAAAGAATTAATGTTTGTGAATTAATTTTCAACTCAAGGATGAGAGGTTTATAGTGTTGCCAAATGCTATATATCCTATTCAATAAAGCCGCAGGGAAGCTTACTTTGCCTGAAATGGGTACTGTCAGTGGCATCCCGTACTCTGCCTCTGTGCCTCTGCACAGCAGATATCTGAATAAGACAGAAGGTATAAGAATTCCCCCAATCGAGCAGCATACCATGGGAGGGGCAGTAATGAATTACATTGCTCTTCAGAGATCATCAACCCAGCAGGCTACGTTGATCAGAAGGCTATCCCTGCAGAAATTGCTTGGTTGGGGATTTCCAATGAAGTTGCTAATATAAAATCTGCTAGTACTGGAAATTTGCTGCACACCATAAGTGTGGAAATTTAACCTATGTAAAGCAAGGCATTTCAAATGTTGCAGGAGTTTGCTATTTTAAGACATAATGGGATGGATTCAGATAGAAGTTGGGGAGGTAATATATATTACATGTAGCCTGGTATAGTGAGCTTAGAGATTTACGGACTCCAACTAGCTATCCACACTCATGCTGATGAGTGTATCATCATGTACGTGGATGATAAAAGGTGGGTCTATAGGTCTTGGATGACTGATGATGTGATGGACTCATCATTTGTTTCCCCTTCTAACGTTTTTATTTCCCTCTGGAATATTCGAAAAAATACCAAACTTTGAACCCAGATTAAAATACTGATTCACTCACTTACTGACAGTGTGACCCTTCTGAATTTGAATTTCTTCATTTGAAAAATATTAACCACTTGAAAGTTTGCTGTTATAATTAGAAACAACAAAAGTAGAACTTTTTCACAGGACCCCTCAGGTCAATGCGTAGTCAAATATCCAGTTATTATATAAAATCATACATACCTGTTAATAAATAATTGTTCTTTAGACAAGTATAGTGAATAGTTAAAAAAATCATAACAATTTTTGGATGTATACTTAGTCCACATACAGTTAAGCTCAGTACTTCAATAAAGTTATAAATAAACTTACATGTACACAATTCTATATGGATTTAATGTGGTGGATAAAGCTGCTTATAAAAATAATTTGCATCTCTAAGCATTTTTAATCAAGAGTTCATAAACTATAAGAAATATGAAAATAAAAATGTTTGTATTTATATATGCATATTATATATTTATATTACATTTAAATATTACATATGAGCATTTATGTTATATCTAAAATATTAAATGTTCATCCATATATAACTTACAGTCACAAGTCTGCATGATAACCTTTTTAAAAATGTTTTTATTTATTTATTTTGAGAAAGAAAGTGTGCACATGTGCAGAGGAGAGGCAGAGAAAGAGGGAGAGAGATTTCCAAGCAGGCACCATGCTGTTAGCGCAGAGCCTGATGTGGGGCTCAATCTCATGAACCTCCAGGAGATCATGACCTGAGCCAAAATCAAGAGTAGGATGGGAAAAATGGGTGATGGGCATTGAGGAGGGCACTTGTTGGGATGAGCACTGGGTGTTGTGTGTAAGTGATGAACCATGGGAATCTACTCCAAAACAAAAAACCACACTTTACACACTGTGTGTCAGCCGATTTGATAATATGTTAAGAAAGAAAGAAAGAAAGAAAGAAAGAAAGAAAGGAAAGAAATGCTAAGTTGAGTGAGTATATGGAGGTTTGAGCTCATTTTAAACTTCAAAATATTCATGGTGATCTGTAACCTTTTTTTGGCCTCTGGCACCCAAGTACCAGAAGTACAGTATCAAAACCTAAATGAAATAACTGACTTTTTAAGTGAAAAAAAAAAAAGAGAGTGGGATGCTTAACTGACTGAGTCGCCCAGGCCCCAATGATAACCTTTTTTAAATCTCTGAGAAAATACAGGAAAATCACAATATGACATCAGAAGATAGATCAAACAGAACATAGCCAAAAGTGAGACTTTATGACAGTGAAGTCCAGCAGAAAACAATGAGGAAAGAGAAGACTGTTATACATTGGGAAAGTGACAAAGTAATAAAATACAGGCAGTCAACAAGAAAAATGTAAGCAGTCATCAACATGGACGGCATAACATAAATTGTATGCATTACAGCTGAGAGCCCTGCCATGCAATATATTGAACTAAAATTAAACTATTTCTAATGGGAATTTTTGTGAAATGTTAGGTGGAAATGGAGGTTGTATGAACAGAGAGGAAACAACTCTGCCATTTTTAATAATGTGAATCAATAGATCAATATGTATGCCAGAAGAATGCTCAGAGGTCTGAGAATTCCAAGAGCTGATTGTAGTTTTGGGCTTTCCAACTAAAGTTTGGTGTAAACTAGAACAAGTTCCTTAATTTATCGTTTTCTTTTATCGTTAATTTATCTGTTTTCTTTTCTTTAAACTGGACTACATAATTTAAAATTTGCTTCCATCTCTTTAACCTTTTTAAAGAGATGGTCTCTCAGAAAGTGATCTGTAGAGTATTAAACCAATACACCTGACATATTTGCTGATCTCTTTGAGGAAGAGAAGAGAAAAAAATACAACTTGTGATGTTTAATTGTTTTATTTTAAAGCACCAATGTCGTGACTTTGATTATATGTTGTAGGATTTGACTGCCTGGTGCAACAAGCATATTATCGTAGCTACAGAGAACATGGAAGGACCAGGTTGTATGTACTTCCAGCAAGGATATGTCAGCTGCACCTAAGTAAAGGGGGTCTAATTATGGAATGAACACGCAGGTGCAGGAATGTTCCCTTAAATTGACTGAAGGTAAGACATGTTTTCATATTCCTGTCACTTTCATAGAGTTTCCTGTGCAATTTAAATTTTCAAATGGCAAATACCTGTCTCTCAGACCCACTTATGTATTTTGTGCAGAGCCAACCAGAAGACTGAAAATGAAAGGGGTATGCCAAAAAAAAAAAAAAAAAAAAAAAAAAAAGATGTATCTCCATTCACCAAGGTAGTAAAAGGAAACCCAAAGGCAGTCTCATCCCTTATTTTCTCCCACCCTGTACGTGTCGACACTGCTTGTGCAACATGAAAAAACATGAAAGTACCTGTCTGGAATTAAACTGAGAAGGCTCTCTTTATCATAGTAGTATAACAAAAATATCATTCAAAGATTTTTCTGGGTATCTTAAATTCATTTATCAAATTCATTTATCAAATTCATTTATAAAATATTTATCAAATATCATTCATGATAGACTTGCTTGGTGTTGTGGGTAGTGAGATAAACAAGGAATGACCCCTGTCCTTCTTCGAAATGAAATACATAATTTTAACATTAACAGATATCATTCTGACAGCTGGTTTCTCATGCTTGGAGTAGAAACAATGATACAAATTCAAAAATCTCATTTCCTCTCCCTCCTGAGTACATATCTAAGCTGCCTCTCCCAATCTGTTTTTAATAACCTGCAGCCATATATATAATTTCTCTTCAGTGGAATATGGTGGAAGTAGTGTGTTATGCATGTAAACCTGGTTCCTACAAAACTCTTACACTTTCCTAGGTATCAGGTAAACTTCTATTCTCAATCAGGTCTCCACAACACAGGAGCAATTTTTAACTTTCCCTGCAGTGAAATGTCATCTGACAAGAGATGACGGGTGACACTCAGAGAACTGTTTCCTGAAATATACTTTGGAGATATCATATGTCCTGCCTTCTTTTGGTGAGAAATGCAGACAATAGATACAGATTCTTTCTAAATATGTGGGTGTCAGGCAATGATAGGGAACCTAGAGAAACACATTTCTAATCATTGCTTATGCCTAAAATTTCATCTTAGGAAAATTTCATTAGGAGGGTATTTCTCAGGTAGCCTTTAAATGATGAAGGACCATTGTCTGTTTGAATGTTTGCATTAGGGTGAGTGTATCTTAAATATCCACGGTGAAATAAGTGGGAAGCTCACATAGAAAGTTGAGAAAACTAAATAAAAGACCCAAAGCTTTAGACAAAAGGCAGGCATAAGAGGCCAAAGAAGAAAAGGATAGATTAGTGGCTCCCTTAGTGTGCATGCTTCTTTGCAAGATACATCATAATTAATTAATCTTTACAATCACACTAGAAACTTGAGTATAATTTCTCCAACTTACAAATGAGAAAATATACTCAACATGTTTACTACTTTTCCCATTCATGGTGGAACCAAAGCTCACTCCATTGGTTTGCTATTTCCTGTTTACCACATTGCTCACACTATATTTTATACTGGTACATACTCTTATTATTGTCACTGTTATTTTCAGAATGGTAGCTTTTTTTCTTCCAAATAAATATATATTCCATCTAAGATAAGATTAACCATTTATTATTTCATTCAATGGTTTAAAGAAAATTAGGATATTGCTTATTGACAAGTTAGGAAAATGGAGGATAAACTACAAGGATATAAACGTAATTTAATGAAGAAAGCCCAAGTTACTCTATATATCCATTTCCTCCCTAGGAAAGTGAGGTTCATTATTGAGATAGCTTTTGCTTATTGGGGTGGGATAGGGCTTCAGAATATTAAAGAGAAGTGGGGCAGGGGGAGCTGATGTGAAGCTCAAGCAGATCTATTTGGAAACACTGAATAAGATCTTTTGGAATCTATACATCACCCATGGATTTAGAGAGGTAATTTTCCTTTCTAGTCAAAAGACTAGAACAATTAAATGTTAAGTATAATCACAGTTATTACTATTGTTAGTATTCACTAATTTTCTTATTTTAAACTTAATATTTAGTTTGATGTGGTTTAGTAGTCTACTAAGAATTCTGAGAAAAGTAAAGAAAATTCAGAGGAATTAAATGAGAAACTCAAATTGCTCTTTAGTCACAATGAGCTCTCTTCCCACCCACACTCTGCATCTCCCCAATTCCTGCCTCACCAGACCAACTATGCCGGAATTGGTCGCTGACATTATCTTATTCTCTGCAACAACACTGTCAGACATAGTCATTTTCAAACACAGGGACTGGTGGCTCTGGGTGCTTATGATCTTAGCCATGATGATAAATTCTCTTGCAACAGGAGAAAGAAATTTATTTCATTAAACCCCAGATGGCCTTAAAAAATCCTGCCTTCGCAGATAAGACATGGCCATTGGCCATGGCCCATTTCTTACTTCATTTTGAGGGACAAAGGGGTGAGAAGTTATCAAGGGTGTCCCTGGAACATGATCCCACATGACCTGCCTGGGCCAGTGCATGCCAAAAAGATGTAAGTGAAGGAAACAGAAACTAAATATACTGTGCAGCATTTTACAGCTTGTTTTCTACCTTGAGAAATCATGCTTGTTTGCTTCTTCTTATTTCCATTAGGGATTAAAGAACTCATCTCTCAGGGTCCCAAGTGCAAAGTGAACAGCTGTAATTTGATGCCATCATGTTTAATCATCTTATCACAAAAGAGATTCTTGGTTCAACTCACCCCTCTGTGAGCCCTGAATCCTGACCAGAGGTGGACTTCTCCTTATCCACCCTTCTTAAGATGGAAAGAGTCTGTACTGCGTGGAAAGTAGAAACATAGAAACACAGGACAGGAACTCTTCCTACACAGCTGCCTGAGTAACCACTGAAGGAAATATATATTATTTATCTAACATTCCTTAACTCAAAAATAAAAGGAACATGTTTAAAAACAGAAACAATAAAAAATGACTGATAGGTGTCCTCAAAATTTGAAAACTGTCACTTGCTATCTTATACCAAGAACTACATGAAAAAGACTATGGAAAAAAGGACCTTCCAATATTAAGCCAAAAACTCATAAAATACCACTTATGATATGTTAAGCTATTCTAGGCTTGTTTTTAGAGCTTCAAGTAGCTCTAAAGCCAGAGAGTAGTAAACAAAGGATACACCCAATAGGAGAGGTTCTCTCTCAAAATGGAATGTATAGAGACTTTGCAAAACATTCAATTTCCAGTATGGAGATGCCATATGGGCTCTCAAGAGGACCAGAGCCGAATGTGGAACTATATGCCCACAGGCCATACTTCCTTCTGCTGACCCTTTTGTCTATTTTATTCAATGGAATTTGTCTAAAAGAAACTTTCATAAATGTCCAAGGCACTATATTTTTCTAAAGTTTGGGAAATTATATCCAAGAGGAGAAATCGAAAGGTGGCATTGACATTTCTTTTTCAGAATTAAGATTTTACAATGGTCTGAAGATTGGCACACCTAATGTTTTAGAGAGAAAGTTGTTTTCACTTTAATGAGCTCTGGTTATGGTGCAAATTAATCCAGTGTTCAAGTATTTTCTTCCCTGAAGATTCAGAAAAACGTACGTTCTTTTTCTTCCATGTTACTTTTGAATTTATTAAATGCATTATATTTCACTGTGTTTTAATTTATTTTAGTCTGCATTCATTGAATTAGTAATCCAATTGTTCAACAAATATTTAAAGAGCTTATGAGGTACTCATCACTGTGCTTAGTAATGAGAAAACTAAAGTTGATGTATAGGCATTTCTAATTGTAATGTTTAACACATTCATTAATTTGCTCATCCGTTCATTCAGGCATTTTGCACCAATAGACTGTTTTAGAAACAGGGAAACAATGTTATATAAAATAAGAAGCCTGTATTCTTGGAATCCAAGAATTCTAACACAGTAGTTAAAAATAAAGCACATAAAATATAAAGATGAGGAAGACAGACACTGCATCTCACTTATATGTGGAATTTAAAAACAACAACAGCAAAGCCAAAGTCATACATGCAGAAAACAGATTGGTGGTTGCCAGGGGCAGGAGGTAGGAGAGTGGGAGAAGCGTGTGAAGGGGGTCAAAAGGTACAAACTTTTTATTTAGACTTTTATAACTTCCAGTCATAAACTAATTAAGTCATGGGGATATAATATACAGCATGGTGACTAAAGTTAATAATACTGTATTGCATATTTAAAGTTGCTAAGAGAGTAGACATTAAAAGTCCTCATCACCAGAAAGATAGATAGATATAGATATATATATATAATTATGTATGATGACAGATGGTAACTAGAGTCACTATGGTGATCATTTCATAATATATACAAATATTGAATCATTATGTTGTATACCTGAAACTAATATAATGTTGTATATCAGTTATACCTCAATAAAAATATACCCACTATATACACTAATAGTAAATACCACAGAATTTAGCATTTTATTGATTTCCACTATGCTCTGGGGCCTGCTTTCTTTGTTTTTTCTATCTATAATACTAGCTATTTTACAGTAGGGGTGATATTAGGGAACAAATGCTTCCTCTTATTCCGATTTAAAGTGTATTGTCTCCAAACGCATTATTATTTATCTCTAATCATTAGCACTGAGATTTTTATACTGTGACATATGTAAAAACATCTTACATATGTAAAAATAGCTTAATTTTTTTTTCATTCTGTGACTTAATTTTCTTATTTACAGAGCAAAATTGCAGTAATATAAATTTTTTCATGGTTAGTATGACAGCTAGGTGAAATAATATGATTGAGGTAATTTTTAAATATAAATAGGCATACAAAAACATAAGGGGTGCTGGGTGGCTCAGTCGGTTAAGTGTCTGACCAGCCCAGGTCATGATCTCATGGTTCATGAGTTCAAGCCCTGTGTCTGGCTGTGGGCTGGCAGCTCAGAGCCTGGAGCCTGCTTTGCATTCTGTGTCTCTCTCTCTTTCTCTCTGCCCCTCCCCTGCTCACACTCTGTCACTCTGTCTCTCTGTCTCACTGTCTCTCTCTCTTTCTCAAAAATAAATAAACATTAAAAAAAAAAAAACAACTAGCACAACTTCTCATAAAAAATTAAATTATATGTCTAACACCTCTAAGCAACTTATAAGCCTTTGAAGTTAAGAAAAAGTCTTCTGCTGTTTGGTAGTTATATGTTTGTTGCCTTCCTGACAGTTACCTAAATCCCTCACCCAGTGCAGCAATTACTTCTGGTTAATGGGGCCTGTCCTCCAGTTCAGAGGGTGATACAGTCATTCTGGATGAGGAAACTAAGGAGAAAGGCCCTTGGGAGAGTTGAGGAAAAGATTCTCTCCCCTGAGAGGAGATGAGCAAAGAAAAACAACTTCATTTGTGTGTACGTGCCTGTAGCCATGGTTATATGAATATAAGATTTCCTGAGTTTTTTTGACCACCTTATAAATTGATATAAGAGATATAAGAGAGACCAGCCGGCTGATGTTGCCACACTGGAAAGAAAAAAAAACAAAAACAAAAAAACCCTCTGGCTCCTTGATGATTGGAATAAGTCACTATAGCAATTCTAATTCAATTAGAATTCTAATTCTGCCTTGCTTTCAAATCTCAAGTGAGAAAATAAACTTCCTTATTGTTTAAGCCACTATTTTGCGATTTGCTTGAAAAGCATCCTAACTAATGTTCCTTCAACTATTTCCTTTACCTGGTGCAGAATACATGCGTAATGTTTTCATAGATTGTTTACAATTTTTACTCTTTATGTTATACTCATTTGCTGCTAAAGAAGCCAATATTCTTATTCATTTTGTGAGGCAAAGACATAAAATCTTAGGACACTAAAGAAACATTATCCAGGTTATATGCCAACATGCTTAATGGAATTTTACAGGCTCAAGACTTGAAGTAAACAACATTTAAATTAAAAGACAGGCTCTAAGTGAGGGAAAAAAAACAGATATAAAGATTAAAACTGCATTTAGAGTGGATTTTTGCAATATGAGCTCTGCAGACTAGCGAAGTTTCTTAGCTTCATACTGAACGTTCTCTGTCCTGACTGCAGTTACTATGCAGGCTTTCTCTGTTGTATATTTTTTCCATCCTGATATCTTTTACTGGCAAAGTCCACACTATCAAATGTAAGGAACTTCTGGCCCACAGTGGATTTAAATTTAGAAATACTCACCTAATATATGCTCAGGAATGCTCAGATTTATGAGTAATGCTTTATTGGGGATGAGGCCTTAGATAGCCTCAACTTTATCATTATAATCCAAGTTCCTTAAATCAGTTCATCATGAGGGTTTCAGAAATTGTTTTTCAGGCTGTGATCATGATATAAATTGCATCAAATAAATTTTACCAGGTGAGCAATCAAGAGTGCTGAAGTATTGCTTTCCAATTCTATCCTAGCCAGCAATTTAGCTCTCAGCAAGAAGACACAATGTTTCTTGAATGACTGATGAATTCTCTTCTCAAATGATTGCAGGATGTTGGATGCATCGCTGGCAGGAAAGCTGGCTGGTTGTTCAGTGGCTAAAATGGTTTTATGACTCATGGAATTGATTAGGGGTATAATGGTTGTCCACAGCAGCCGGCCAAGCTAAGGTCAATCCATTTGCAGTCACAGCTGGAGGTGCTGGAAACCCTCTTCCAGATGTCAGGGCAGAGAAACTAGTTCTGAATAGTTCCAGCTGAAGTGACAAGTGAATTGCAGACAGCCTAGGCACCTGCTACACTGGCCTTGCCTTTCCTCCTCTTAACACTGCCAAAGATGTATCACCATTTGAGACTGAGGTTCATAATGATGTATTGTATTCTGAAGGCTCTGTTGCATCTCTGTAACATAATCATCTTCAATTTTTTTTGTGCATAAAAATTATTCTTGGTGCTTTCTGAAGTGCAGATTGCTGGTGTTGATTCAACCTCAGAATTCAAACAGTCTGAGGTACAAATTTTAACAGTCACTTCTCCAGAAGATTCCTCATAGGTGATCTGGCTCTCTTTTCAAAAAGTATGCTTGAGTGAAGAAGGAGGTAGAGTGTGTAGAAAAATCAGTATGGTTAGTTAGGAGCTGTGGTTAACAACTGAGGGATATATTGTGTTTACACCTATAGTTTAAAGATGTGACATTAATTATAAGAAAAGTTCTGGGCATAAGGTTATAAGATTTAGCAAATAAAATTATAGATTATCAGTTAAATTTGAATTTCAGAAAAAAATGCCTTTTTAAAGTATAAGTATGTAAAGTATAAGTATGAGCAATGTTTGGGACATATTTCTATTATAAACATGCTGCATTACCTAAAATTCAGGTTTAATTGGGAGTTCTGCATTTTATTCAGAAATCTTCTGTAGACAGGAAAACTTAGCTATCGTTTAGACTTCATTGGGAGTTATACTTAGCTTACTAAGAGTGAAGTTACACAAGATTATTGCTAAGATTCCTTAATGATACAGGGATCTATGTTTCAGTAATTGGATCCCAGTGTTTCAAAACCCATAGAAGGTTGGATTTGCTAAACTACCTTTACTAAACTATTTGAATTTAGATATCGAGGACATGTTTATCAAATATTGGCAGTCATATCCCAAGAGGTGTGTAGGCAAATTTAATATTCCTATGACAAGTTCCTCATTAAGTCTTGCCTCCTCTCTCCCTTCCCTGCACCTGCAGCAGTAAAAAAATAAATCAGTTAAAATTAAGGCAAGAAGCTTTATGTGCAGTTAAATTCCAATAATTTAATACTTAATTCTTATTAAGAGATAAATAAAATTTGTTTTTCAGTGATACTACATCAGTTTTATCCTGCTTTTCAGATTCTGTCCTTTAATTCTTTCCCCAAACCTGTACTTCTGGCCCACTTTTAAGTCCTATTTTATTTTGCCTTCTTTCTTCTCAGTACTAAAGACTTGGGTATTGTGCTAGGCTCTAAAACAGGGTTGGCAGGCTATAGACCAGGGGCCAAATTTAACAATATTCTATTTTGTGAATAAACTTTTATTGCATAAAGTTTTATAATTGTTTTTTGTACTATAATAGAGTTTTGTGGTTGTGTCATTGTTGCTGGGACCTTATGGTCCACAAAGCCTAAAATATTCACTATCTGAGGCCCTTCACACACACACACACAAGTATTACTTGTGTTGCTATAATGAAACACATTATATACATAATATTTATATGTACATAATATTTCATGAGATAAATATATAAACACATTTCATGGGAGATATAGGTACACAGATCAGACATATGTGTCTGTGTATATGTGTACAAATCACAATGTGTTCTTACACTTCCCGCTTCTACTTGGAAATGTAGAAAGCAAGAAAAAGCATCCTTATTATAGCAACAAAAAAGTCCAAACAAACTGCTAGTCCATCACATTTTTTGAGCCAACAGCAAGTGAAGTCTCAGGGCAAGCAAGTAGCCCAAATCTAAAGACAGATATCCGCTGGGAAAGATGGAACACAAGCTGGGCACTCGCTCATTTGGAGCATACACATCTGAACACCAGTACGAGCATTTCAGATAGAACAGCTCATGAATTCATAGAAGCTGAACGAGGGCTATGGATAAAGTATGGAGAAGACCAACAGGGTGCAAACTTTTGTTCCTTGGACTCCAAGGGATGCTCACCAAAAAAGATTGCCAGGAGCCTGAGAAAGGGCCCACTGTATAGTCCTGGTAGAAAGGAACATCAACAGCTGAAGGATGGAAATGAAACTCTGGGTGGACCTTTCTTACATGCATTCCCTATAGAACAAACGTGGTTTTTTGTTTTTGTTTTTTTTGTTTTTAATTTTTTAATTTATTTTAATTTATTTTTGAGACAGAGAGAGACAGAGCATGAGCAAGGGAGGGGCAGAGAGAGAGGGAGACACAGAATCTGAAGCAGGCTCCAGGCTCCGAGCTGTCAGCACAGAGCCTGACGCAGGGTTCGAACTCACAGTATGAGATCATGACCTGAGCTGAAGTTGGACGCTTAACCAACTGAGCCACCCAGGTGCCCAGAACAAACGTTTTAATATGAGGAGGAAAGGGCAACAAATCCTGTCACTCTTAGGTTTCTGGCAAAGACCTGTTGCAATAGGGAGAAGGGGAGAGAAAGATATCTTGTCTTCAGGTGCAGGGGCAATAATATGCTGTGGCCTAAAAGTACTGCTGAAAGAGGGATAGAAGGCTGAGGGCACACCCTCAAGGCTTAGTGGCACATGCCTGCCTAAGACTCAGGGATGTGAGAACAGAGAACACTTCTCTCTCACAGGTTCACCACAGACTAAACATGCATCAGTTATGGCCACTGCAATTCTGCTAGGAAAGTTAGCTGCAAAAGCATCAGACTAGGACCTGTCTGAGGCAAAGGGAATACCTAAAGCTGAGGTTGGAGCAAATAGTAAGACATACCCACCGACAAATTAGCCCAACTCTGAACACAACGTATTGTTAGAGGAATTTGAAAACTGTACCATACCGATTGTATCCACAGAAACTTCAAATTCTGCTCAGTTCCTGCCTAGATTAATTTAAACCCTAAAGTTGTAGAAGAAAAAGACGTATGTTCATTTCCAGAAATGAAGCTTATTTAACTCAGGCTCTGTCTCCCATAAGATTCCCAAGTTTCTTTTTTTTTATTTCAAAGTCTCCTTATGCACTCCTATTTGTAATTTTTTAATTATATTTTTTATTTTTTTAAATTTACATCCAAATTAGCATATAGTGCAACAATGATTTCAGGAGCAGGTTCCTTAGTGCCCCTTACCCATTTAGCCCATCCCCCTTCCCACAACCCCTCCACTAACCCTCTGTTTGTTCTCCATATTTAAGAGTCTCTGATGTTTTGTCCCCCTCCCAGTTTTTATATTCTTTTTGTTTCCCTTCCCTTATGTTCATCTTTTTGTCTCTTAAGGTCCTCATATGAGTGAAGTCATATGATTTTTGTCTTTCTCTGACTGACTAATTTCACTTAGCATCATACCCTCCAGTTCCATCCACGTAGTTGCAAATGGCAAGATTTCATTCTTTTTGACTGCCAAGTAATACTCCATTGTATATATATACCACATCTTCTTTATCCATTCATCCATCGATGGACATTTGGGCTGTGTCCATACTTTGGCTATTGTTGATAGTGCTGCTATAAACATGGGGGTGCATGTGTCCCTTCGAAACAGCACACCTGTATCCTGTGGATAAATACCTAGTAGTGCATTTGCTGGGTTGTAGGGTAGTTCTATTTTTAGTTTTTTGAGGAACCTCCATACTGTTTTTCAGAGTGGTTGCACCAGCTTGCATTGCCAAGATTCCCAATTTTCAATAAAAAATTAACAGGCATACAGAAAGAGAAAGACAAAATATTGTACTGCTATCTGACAACGAAATCAACAGAAGAAGACTCAGACGTGACACAGATACTGGAACTATGAAACAGAATGTAAAGTAACTATAACATGAATAACAGTAAGTCGAATGACCATAAATAAAACCGCTATTAAAATACGTTAATTTCGGGGCGCCTGGGTGGCGCAGTCGGTTAAGCGTCCGACTTCAGCCAGGTCACGATCTCGCGGTCCGTGAGTTCGAGCCCCGCGTCGGGCTCTGGGCTGATGGCTCAGAGCCTGGAGCCTGTTTCCGATTCTGTGACTCCCTCTCTCTCTGCCCCTCCCCCGTTCATGCTCTGTCTCTCTCTGTCCCAAAAATAAATAAACGTTGAAAAAAAAAATTAAAAAAAAAATACGTTAATTTCAAAAATATGTGAGTTGCATTCATGAAATTAAAATAAATTAGAGGAAAGAATTGATTGAAAACATTAGAGATGAAAGAAGAAATAATGACCAAGCTAAGGAGTGCCTTCAGCGAACTCATCAGTAGACCCAATCCAGCAATTCTGCTCCTAGGTATATGCCTGAGAGAAATGAAAACATGTCCCCACAAAAACCTCTACAAAAATGTTTATAACAGCACTATCCATATTAATGTGGAAACAATCCAAATAATCATCAACTGATGACTGGATAAACAAATGTGCTAAATTCATATAGTAGGATTTTATTTAGTTATAAAAATAAGTGAAGTACTAATACATGTAACAGGGGCACCTGGGTGGCTCAGTCAGTTAAGCGTCAGACTTCAGCTCAGGTTATGATCTCATGGTTCATGGGTTCGAGCCCCACATCAGGCTCTGTGCTGACAGCTCAGAGCTGTGTCGGTTTCAGATTCTGTGTCTCCGTCTCTTTCTGCCCCTCCCCGACTCATGCTTTGTTTGTCTCTGTCTCTCAAAAATAAACAAACATTAAAAAGAAAAAACACTAATACGTGTAACAAGGATGAACCTTTAGCATGAAACGTCATGCTAAACAAAAGAAGTCAGTCACAAAAGACCACACATTATATGATTCCCTGCATATGAAAATCCAGAACAGGGAAATCTACAAGGACAGATAATAAATTAGTGGTTGTTTAGGGATGGGGTGGGAGCTGAGGATGCAAGGAAAAGAGGTTGGTAACTGAAGGGTATGGAATTGCTTCGTGAGGTGATAAACATGTTCTAACACTGACTGTGGTGATTGTTCACACGTAACTGTGTGCACACTAACTATTGAATTGTAGCTACATTTTAATGAATGGTTTGGTCTGTGATTAACATTTTCATAAATTTGTTTAAAAAACAACTAAACTATTTCATTCTTTTGAATGCTTGTAAATGACATATTTTTAATTTCTCTCTACATGTTCATTACTCATATACAAAAATGCAATATTTTTTAAATGTTTATTTATATTTGAGAGAGAGAAAGAAAGAGAGCCCTAGTGGGGGAGGGGCAAAGAGAGGGGGACAGAGGATCTGAAGGAGGCTCCACACTGACAGCAAAGAGCCCAAGGCAGGGCTCAAACCCACGAGCCATGAGACCATGACTTGAGCTGAAGTTGGATGTGTAACTGAGTGAGCCACCCAGGTGCCCCAAAAATACAATTTATATTTGTATATCTTTATGTAGATAGTGACAATGCTGAACTCACCTTCCTTTAGATCTCATTACCCATTACCATATCATTGTCTTAAATATTTTCCCAACCTACAATAAATGACCACATCTTACCGTGATAAAATCTTTAGAAAACTCAAAAAGAAAAGTAAAATGTATTATGTTTATCCATATTTTTTATTCTTTACATTATTTTCCTCACTTTTGACCATTCCAAGATTCCTGCTTTCATAATTTTCTTTTTGTTTAAGGAAATTCCCTCACTCATTCTTTTTTTTTTTTTAATTTTTTTTTCAACGTTTATTTATTTT
This sequence comes from Prionailurus viverrinus, assembly GCF_022837055.1. Taxonomy (NCBI): domain Eukaryota; kingdom Metazoa; phylum Chordata; class Mammalia; order Carnivora; family Felidae; genus Prionailurus; species Prionailurus viverrinus. Next base: position 46,869,188 of record NC_062565.1, read on the forward strand.
TGGGACAGAGAGAGACAGAGCATGAACGGGGGAGGGGCAGAGAGAGAGGGAGACACAGAATCGGAAACTGGCTCCAGTCTCTGAGCCATCAGCCCAGAGCCTGACGCGGGGCTCGAACTCCTGGACTGCGAGATCGTGACCTGGCTGAAGTCGGATGCTTAACCGACTGCGCCACCCAGGCGCCCCTCACTCATTCTTTTTAAGGTAGTCTGTTGACAAATTTTCTTAGCTTTTCTTTTTCTTCTGGGAATATGCTCATTTTCCATTCATTCCAGAAGGATATTTTCACTGGACGTAGAACTCCAGGTTGACAGTTCTCTTTCAGCAATTGAAAGATGTTGTGATGCTTTCTTCTGGACTCCATGGTTTCTGATGAGAAATCTTTTGTCATTCATATTGCTTTCCCCATATGTAAGCAAGATACCATTTCTCTCTCACTGATTTCAAGATTTTTTTCTTTGCCATTAGTCAGAAGTTTGGCAATGATATGGTTTGGTCTGAATTTGTATGAATTTCTCCTGTTTGGGTTCACTCAGCACCCTGAGTCTCTAAGTTTATATATTTTGCCAAATTTGGAGAGTTTTAGCTATTATTTCTTTGGGTACATTTTTGGCCTCACTTTCTCTTTTCTGGGACTCTCGTGACACAAATGTCGGATCAGGGTGTGTGTCCTCTTTATAACATGGCTCATCAGTAACTTGCACAGTAATGTAAAATATCCCACGTGTACATAATAAATGTTGACTGTAAAAAAACTCAGAAACAACTCACAGGCAAAAAATGGAAATGGAAATCATACCCACTGTATTTCCACCCCTCTTCTCAGACACCATGATTACCGTTTTCATCTTTACCCTTCTCTGGAAATATACTGCCTTCTCTCTGGGAATAAATATGCCTGTAGGTATACATGTATAATTATAAAAAATGAATTCACAAAGTGACTATAATGTCCTGTGATCTGCTTTTCCCACTTAACAGGGGAACTACTTTTGAGGTAAATGTCACACTTATGTTAAACTCATTGGTAGTCATGTGACGGTGTGGCTAGGACCAGTTGGGACAGATCTACCACCTTTTTGCCCTGTAACCAACCTCCCACCTCCTGATTTGTGTCTGTTGGGGCAAATTCACTGTAGATTTCCAAGCACTGCCTTTGCCAGATTTCAAGCCCTGCCACTGCTCTCCACAGTTAGCCGCTGACTGACAAATTTTCTTCCTAAAATGCTGAATATGACTCTTGACATCTGCTCTGCTGCTGTGTCCCTGCCAGAAGAGTAAAATGAAGGGCAAATGCTCTTTTTTTTTTTCTTTTTCTTTTCCTTTCTTTGTCTTTTCCACTGCAGCACTTAAACATGGGCGAAAAAAGATAATGTGATCTCCTTCGGTACGGGAAAAAATTCCACTAATCTTCTCCTACTAAATCTGAAATAATGCAGACAGAGATACTCCGATTTGTTTAAGCTTTTAAAGTCTGTGAATAAAAAGGGTTTAGAGGGAAAGTCACCAACGCAAACAGGACTATAAAAGGCCAGTTTTATTCCCTTATAAAGAAAATAGTTTTAGATTCTTTACATATTTCATTTATACAAAACTAATATTCTAAGTATTATCTGTCATGTAATTTTATAAAATCAGGTTTCTACTTGATGCCACTTTTTAACATGAACCAAGGACTTAAAAATCTGAGTTCAGGGGCGCCTGCGTGGCGCAGTCGGTTAAGCGTCCGACTTCAGCCAGGTCACGATCTCGCGGTCCGTGAGTTCGAGCCCCGCGTCGGGCTCTGGGCTGATGGCTCAGAGCCTGGAGCCTGTTTCCGATTCTGTGTCTCCCTCTCTCTCTGCCCCTCCCCTGTTCATGCTCTGTCTCTCTCTGTCCCCCAAAAAAAATAAATAAACGTTGAAAAAAAAAATTAAAAAAAAAAATCTGAGTTCAGACTTCAACTCCTCCCTCACTTCCATACACACACAGGCGCGTCGTGCTGAAACAAGTCGCTTACATTCTTTGAGCCTTAACTTCTCCATTAAGAGAAAAAATAATTTCAACTGAACAAGATATTGGATATATTAAATTATAATATATTTAATAATGTCTTAAAATTTTCTTGTATTAGTTTAATTAAGTTCCAGTAGAAACCTCTCAAATTGTGACAAAACATGCTCAGATATTTATATTTATATTTATAGGCAAATACTCCCTGTTTGAGGTCCGCTCTACTAACCCATGCACAGGACCTGCATGAGAAGCCATACTTAAGCTTTCTGGGATCAGAGATACCAGGAAAATGGTACCTCTGTGAAGACCTCATAGAGTTAAGCAATCGTACATTTCTGCAGCCCACTCTGAATCAGAAACCACTGAAAGCAAATATAGAGAGAGAGCCATTGTAAAGTTTGGCCTTCATTCTGCCTCTTCCTCGATTAATCAGCTGCCCTGGAACTATTCCTGCCTTAATTTGTCTATGATACATTCAGGAAAGTAGAGCTGTTTCATGTTGAGAAAGATACTTATTAAGAAGAAATACTAGAGAAACACATATAACTGTATTGCCAACTTTACTCATTCTTTCTGATGGCAAAATTCCTCCTAAATGGAGAGTACAACTAATTGTACACTTAAGATTCACACAATATTGTATGTCAATCATTCTTAAAAAAAAACGAGGGTACATCTGAATTGCATAAAACTATAAGTCAGCTATAGTATACTATGTTTGTGTCGATTAACTAGTTAAGAACACTAGTAAGGACTTCCACTTGTATAAAGCTTCACAAGTTTAGATAAGCCTTACTAGACAAATACCATATACTTTACTGTCTTTACAGAACTTTCACTTTCCTGTTTGTTGTTTCCCATAATCAAGAACGTAGCTGACCTCTTACCATCATACCTTCTAGGTTTGATTCAGCTGGTGCTTATTTTACATGTTCACTTACGATTTAGAGAGAAACTGGATAGGCTTGTATAATGTTAGAGTTACGGTCAGGAAAGAGTCTTGCTAGTATTAAAAGATGAGTCCTGACTAACCAAAATTATATTCCAAACACTATTGTTCTGTCCTCTTCCATATTCTTTTATCTCCTACTAATTTTATAAAGCTGCCTACAAAATACTCTTCCTGAGCCAAAGCATAAGAGACTCTTAAAAACTGAGAACAAACTGAGGGTTGATGGGGGGTGGGAGGGAGCAGAGGGTGGGTGATGGGTATTGAGGAGGGCACCTTTTGGGATGAGCACTGGATGTTGTATGGAAACCAATTTGACAATAAACTTCATATATAAAAAAAATACTCTTCCTGACCACAATGTTTACATTCAAATTCTATTATTTGCATTGTCAAATACAATTTTTCATTAATTATGTGAGCATGGCACCTACTGAGGGATCCTGCTTCCTCCATTTCTATCCACTCTGTTTTGGAATTCGGTTATTTGCTATCATCTGGCTGATAAAGGATTGTTCCAGATTATCAGGTTTTTGACTTAAAAGGCTTATTTGAATCTTGATCTGGGTGTTTGACTCCTTTCCCAATTCCCTCATTTATGCAAAAAAATCTACAAATATAAATATATAAGTATATTACAATTCTTAAAAATATTCTATTTCAGGGGTTAGGTGACCTCCTAACCAAAACTGGCCATCTAAGGGAATATTTTATAGTAGTACCATTTAGGTAGGTTTGAGAGTCAGAAATGTCTTAAAAAGAAAAATTTCTGAAGCCTCTTCAACTTCTCTTCAGAAGACTGAGAATCTAAGTTACCTCAAATTTCACACCTGAGATGTTCTGCAAGATTTTTCTCTTACAGCTGGCTACAAAATGAATCTTGTCCATGTTTAGCCATACTTTATCCCTGTTAACATTTGTCTCCATTTTAGATATTTCCATTTGACTATTCAGCATTTGCCAATCCAGAACAGAAGCTTCTATTGACTTATACTGTCCACATATGGCAGTGACTTGAGCCTGAAGTTTGATCAAAGTCATTAGGAGTAGAAATGCTCTTATTTGTTTCCTTAAAAATATATTTATAGCAGATATTGAACAGTAAATTACAAAATATCACTGAAACACCTTGTAAAATAAATATCTAGCTAGAATAATTCTGAAAACATTAGATTTTAGTTTTGCCATGATCCTATCAGCAGAATGGGAGAAACCTTTTTTATTACATGCTAAATATTAACTTAAAGTCCAATTTCCTTCAGAGTATTTGTGTCAAAAACTCTTCCTAGCCTTTTACTTTTAGTCCCAATTTGCTTGACAGGTATAGGAATTTTAAAGAAACTTTGTCAGTCCTTATCCTAAAGCATTTCTTAACGGCATTCAACACTGGTGATCACTTATTTTTTGAAAGGCCCTTTTATCCCCCTTAACTTCTATAAGGTGATGCTCTCATGATTTTCCTTCTACTTCACTATTTGTTCCTTTTCTCTCTTTGCTTCAGATTCTTCCTTATTTTCTCCAGTGTTAACTACAAGTTACTCAAGGCTGAATCCTAGGTGCTCTTCTCTTCCCAGGGTATCCTCCCCGTACATTCTCATCCACACCCATAACACTAAATATTTCTCTACGCATAGGTCCTATAATAGGTGTTTTTCCCTTACAGCCCCCATTTCAGCTCCAAACCCAGATTGATGTTTTCTCCTGTACACCTCAAAGACACCTCCATTCATGTGTTCCAAAGAAGACCCACAATTGATTATTCACAACCTCACCATCCTCTCTTTTGCTATCACAATAAACAGCCAAGCCATTAATCTAGTTCCACCAGCCTCCAAAATAGAATAGTCAAGTGATTTTATTCTATCCTTGCTTCCATGTCAGATTCATCAAATCTGTCTTGTCAGTTTTACCTCTTGTCTCTTGAATCCGTTTACTTGTCATCTCCATCACCACTTCCAAACTCCAAGCTAGCATAACCTGAACCACTGAACTAGCCCTAGGAAGGCAAGGAGTGAGTCTCAGGCAGAAGCACACCTTTGCCTTCCCAATGACATACACGACAATTTTTGTTGTATGGCTCCCTCTCAGCACCATACTCCTTCAATTCCATCTTTCCATAGTAACTGGTCCACTTCAACAGTTTTTCATCTCTTGTAGTCTTTGTGTAACTGTCTAGAATTTTGTGTTTGTACATGCTATTATGTTTGCCTAGAACTTTTTTGCCTCTTTTAGAAAAATTCTACTTTTCCAAAAGATCTCAGTTGATATCACACTCCTTCTGGAAGCATTCCTTAACCTCTGCAGCTGGGTTAAAATCCACTATTAGGATTTGTCACAGAATCAAGAACCTCTCCATCTAGCTTACTCACAATAATTAATTTGCATAGTTGTTTGATTGACTCTGTCTCTCTCACCTTACTGGCATTAGGAGGGCAAGGTCTGTGTCCAGAATTTACCTGGCACACAATATATGCTCAGGAAATATTTGTTGAATAAATGAATGAAACCATGAGCCACTATTAGCATTTAATCTTTTTTGACACATTATCTTTTATCTCACCAAATTGAAATGTAGGTATAGTAAAAAATTAAAGTAATTAAAATTTAGAGTAATTAAAATTATGATGAAGAGCACAAATATATGCTTATTCTATAAAAGTTGAAATTCATGGTAATAATTACCCATAATCATCCCATCTCTCATATTCAGTAATTAACATCTGTCGAATTTAATTTTGTATGTTACTTAATAGCGGTGATTTTACATAACACACTGATTGTATATGTAGCTGACAAAGGAAAGCCTACACTTACTCAATGATGCATGTATTTCCATTTAGTTAATAATTTTGTATTCAATTATAATTAACATACAGTGTTATATTAGTTTTATGTGTACAATTTGATGATTCAACATTTCTCAGTGTTCATCAAGATAAATGTAATCTTAATCTCTTTTATCTGTTTTACCCATTTCCCCCACTCCCCCCTCTGGCAACCACCAGTTTGTTCTCTGTATTCAGGAGTCTGGTTTTTTTGTCTCTTTACTTGTTCATTCGTTTCTTAAATTCCACATATGAGTAAAGTTATGGAACATTATGCATTAGGTCCATCCATGTTGCTGCAAATGGCAATATTTCATTATTTTTTATGCCTAATATTCCAGTGCATGCATGTATGTGTATACATCACAGCTTTATCCATTCATATATTAATGGATGCTTGGGTTGCTTCCTTATCTTGGGTATTATAAATAATGCTGGAGCAAACATAAGGGTATGTATATCTCTTTGAATTAATGTTTTTGTATTTTGGGAATTAAATGCCCAGTACTGTGATTCTTGGATGGTAGGATAGTTCTATGTTTAATTTTCTGAGAAATCTCCATACTGTTTTTCCACAGTGGCTGTACCAACTTGCATTCCACCAAAAACGGCTCCTTTTTTCTCCACATCCTCACCAACACTTGTTATTTCTTGTGTTTTTGATCTTAGTCATTCTGACAGGTGTAAAGTGATATCTCATGATGGTTTTAATTTGCATTTTCTTGATGATTAGTGATGTTGATCATCTTTTCATGAGTCTTTCTTTTCTAATGTGTATGGCATAGATTGTTGTGTCAGTCATTGGGAAGGAAACATGTATATTTCTTGCTTGTGCTAAGTTATACATTTATAATATTTCAAGAAACCTGGAAATCACTGTTAGATATAATAAATTATTTTTCCTTTCTTGTTTTCATACCTTAGCACTTAAAAAAGAAGACACTAATACAATTAAATGAGACAACTTAGTCAACATATAAAAAGAAAGCTAGCTGTATATATTGTGATTTTAATAGATGGTAATAACTTATTTCAACAGTTATACTTAATTGAAAATTGCAAAACATTATTTTTTATATTATTAGTGCTACAACATTTTTTCAAGATTCTATTTGCTAATACCTACTCTATGAAGGCATGTACACAAAATATGTTAATTGTGATATTTCATAAGTGAATTTACCTGCCTCCCCATTTATCTTCAAAAGAAGAAATGTGTTAATTTATAAGATCAGTCTATATCTCACACTTAATCTCACAATTAATTGCTATTTAGTATTAATCCGATACATAAAGAAAATATGTTCTTTATTAATCTGAATCAATGTTTTCCAAATGATTATTTGTGAAAGATCAATTATATGTATCAAAAGCACTCTGAGTGAACTTAAATAAACATTTGAAAAAAATAAATAAATAAAAGCGTTCTGAGCTTACCAATTGTTGAGAAAGACTGGTGATGTGCTTCTTCCTATGAGACACAGAGCCAATCATGAGAACAAATGTTCTGAGTAGTCCTGCAATGAAACAGTCTGTTAAACTTTGTCGAAACCAGTGTTTTCCAGAAGTATTACTTCTTCTGACCCCATTTAATGTACCATAATGGATATTATACTACCTGACATATTGCATATAATTTTATATAACATATCAATGGTTGGGAAATTACAAATTTGCTTTGGAACTGAAGCTCTTTGGTCTGTAAACAGTTGAATTATGTATAACTTTCCTCACACCTTGATGAGCCTGGTTGTTTCAACAAGTCTAACCTGTGTCTGTAGGGCTGAGTGTAAGCAGTTTCACAGCATGGCCATCTGTTCCAAATTCCTGATATAAAAATATCCATTAATCTAACTCAGAAGCATTTTCCGTACAGCAAATTAACAGACTGGAAACTCATGGTGAGTGAATTCAGGGTCATTGTGTTCCACAGAACAGCTTTCTTTCCAGGGACATAGAGAGGGCTGTATTCCATTGTCCCCTGGTCATCACTACCTGAACTCCTGTACAGAGATGTCTGGAGGTCAATTGTTAGTAGTGTTGCTAGCAGTTACAAACAGTCCTAAAAACTGTTTTTGATCCCCAAAAATCTTCTTTTGCACAGTTCACAAACTAGCACTGAAACAAAAAACTTGAGAAAAATATAACTTATCCTTTTATGTTTCATACCACTAATAATAATTCTTCAACCTTAGCTGAGTATTTGGCCTATAGCCTGGATTTTAACATACTTCAAAAAATTAAAAATGTAACAGTATTTTCATCTAAAATTCATTTGAATTTTTCTGTACCTGCAAATACTCAATAAAATATTTTAGTTATTTGAAGTGTAATGTTAAAAGTAAAGCATTTATTTTTTTTTAATGTTTATTCATTTTTTGAGAAAGAGAGATGGAGTTAGAGCGTGATTGGGGGAGGGGCAGACAGAGAAGGAGACACAGAATCTGAAACAGGCTCCAGGCTCTGAGCTATCAGCACAGAGCTAGATGGGGAACTCGAACCCACAAACTGCGAGATCATGGCCTGAGCCAAAGTCGGGTGCTTAGCCTACTGAGCCACCAAGGCAACCCAAAAGTAAAACATTTAAAATCAGCGCTAATTTATCCTAACGTATTTTATCATCCAAAACTGTAATTGCACATTTTGTTTTTCAAAAGACAGTACCAAACTTCTGAATTTCGTGACAGTCTCTTGTTAATTTTCTTTCCAGTGTATTTCTGGCCCATGACCATCCCCTTATAAATAAACATAGTCAATTTTCCATGGCCTCCACATATTGGCTTTTCCTTAATCTCCATATCAGATTATTTTATTTGAGGTTTGATTTAATATGCATACACTAAGCTAACAGTTGCTGAAAACCTCTTGATAAGCCTTTTGGCAGCAAATTTTGCTAAGGTGTCCTCATAGAAGTAGGGTGGTAGCTTCTTTCATACAGGAGAAAATGTCAGAAAAGATGGTGAGAATATTCCTTTTCTAATAATTAAGGAGGCCAGAATTAAAATGTTGAGAGAATTAGATTATAAATTTCTCTGCTAGATTGTGACTTACCCGAAGGCCTCATTATATCCCCAATTGTGTATCACAATGTCTAACATTTTCTAAGTGGTCAATTAATGTGTGTCAAATGAATGAATGAAGTACATTATGTGGAAAGATCCATCACCCTTTGGAATTGTAGGAAATACCTTCAAGATAATTAAGCACAAAGAGGTACCTTGGAGCCTAGGACTAAGAATTAGGAACAGATAGCATAGTCCAAGCCTAAATGTAAAAGCCTAAAGTCCAAGCCTCTGAGTTAGAAACTCAAAGCTGTTGTAAAACCTCAAAAAAGTACAGTTAGGGTCAGAATTAGTATATGTGGATGCCAGCTTCTATTTCTTCCATCATGTCTCTTCCACTAATGCCATCCAAGAAAGAAAATCAGCCTCCTTTCTATGGACTAATGCAATTTTTCCACTTTGTTTTCTTCCAAAAGTTTTTATTTAAATTCCAGTTAGTTAACATACAGTATAATTTTAGTTTCACAAGTAAGATTTAGTGATTCATCACTTACAGACAAGAGCTACTGCTCATCACAAGTGCCCTCTATATCAGGATCACTCATATTATCTCTCAAATATATTAGTTTTGTAACCTTAATAACTATAATCATGTATCATTCTCTAATTTATATGGGCTAACCTTCTCTTCCAGTGAATCTAGCAGCCAAAGATCATGATTTTTAGGGTTTCCTGACCCATAAACACTTCAAACAATCCTTGGACCATATACTCTCTCAGTACATGTATTTTTTAATATAATTTATTAATAAATTGGTTTACATACAACACCCAGTGCTCATCCCAACAAATGCCCTCCTCCATGCCCATCACCCACTTTCCTCTCTCCCTCAACCCCCATCAACCCTTAGTTTGTTCTCAGTATCCAAGAGTCTCTTATGGTTTGCCTTCCCCCCTTCTCTGTAACTTTTTTCCCCTTCCCCTCCCCCATGTTCTTCTGTTAAATTTCTCAAGATCCACCTATGAATGAAAACATATGGTATCTGTCTTTCTCTGACTGACTTATTTCACTCAGGATAATACCTTCCAGTTCCATCCAGAATCAGATTGTAAACTGAGAAAAAGCCATATGGAAAAATATTCACAAAGTAATCCTCAAATGCTTGATATTATCATCAACAATCAGTAACTGGTTTTTTCAAGAAAATATTGTCAGTAGGTAATAATTTTTCTTATAAAGCATTTAAAAAGGAAAAAAATAGAGGACCCTCAAATGGACCTAATGCATATTAAAAGGAGCAATGTAAATCAAAACATAGGGACACTGGCCAATGTTGAGTAGCAAGGGTCCTCCAGCTGTTTCTTCCTTGGTAGGAGAGCTGTCCCCTGGGAATTGGTGACATTCACTTGGGAGTAGTGGGAGTTAAGCATAGTATTCTACCCTCAGAGACTCAAGTGTCCATACCTGCCAGTGTTCTACTGGTGTATTTTAATTGGTATGCAAATTAATATTAGGACAAATTATACTATTTTCCTGAAATGGTAAATCAAACAAAAATAAAGAATAATAAGTTAGCTGTAAGAGCTAAACTCTGTCAAATCATGCACAAAACCATACTCAAATCTAGAAAAACATAATTAAAAGGATTAAAAGTAAAGTACATAAAAGACAAAGTAAAATCTTGAAATAAATAGCAGTTACAGAGAGGAAACTGAAAGAACAAGTCAGAAGAGTTTGCGCTGAGGAAAGACGACAACTTTCGGAATTAAATTGAATTAGGGTTTAGTAAATAAGATATTAGACTAGATTGAGACCCATAACTATAGTTTGAAGTGGTTCTTCACTGTTCTTTCCTCCTAGGGAGTAAAAATACATAAGATACGGTAACTCCAAGTGGCCTAAATGATTTTTTTAATGTAAAACTTATATTAACTGAAAAACCTTCATCAGAGAGATAAATGAATAAATTAGTAAAGGCATATGCATATGTTCTTGTGGGGAAGAAGGATAAGATAGAAGTTAAAGTTCCTACTCAGGCATGTTGAAACTATGATGGGTGGGGTGCAATTTTTCCACTGCACTGTGTTTGGCTGGAATGGGTGGATATTGCCAAAAAGACTTTTTGGTTTGGGGCCATTATTCTCCTGATTCTTTGACTGAGGGTACAGGTTTTTCTTGGGGTCTTTGAGACTTTTTTTCTAGTGTCTATTGGCAATTTCAAGCTGGAGGTTCTACACTGACTTGTCTAGGTTATATGGGAGCAATAAGAAAACCAGTGAACTTACTACCGTCTCAGGCTTCAAGTCTTAAGGTCCTGAACTGTCTGACTTTCTACCTTTTCAAATCATCCAATACTTGTTAATGTGTGATCTCCATGGTTACTTGGTTGTAAGAGGTAGGACCTACGAGATATTTGTCTACTTCTCCTTAGTAGATTTAGTACTATTAGAAATCTTTTAAAATTTTATCACAGAACCCTTAAAATGAGAAGTATGTTTATGGCACAAAGTATAGACTCAAAACTTATAGGGCAAATTTGTTTTTATTTTTATGTTTCAAATAAAACATAAAAATGCTTTGTTTGAAAACATCAAATAGTTAACGTACAGCATATTAGTTTCAGGAGAATTTAGTATTTCATCACTTCCATGCCACACCCAGTGTTCATCACAAGTACCCTCCCTAATGCCCATCACCCATCACCCATCTTCCCTCCAGAAACCCTCAGTTTGTATTTTATACTTAAGAGTCTCTTATAGTGTGCCTCCCTCTTCTTTTTTCCTTCCCCTCTGTTCATCTGTTTCTTAAATTCCACATATGAGTGAAGTCATATGGTATTTGTCTTTCTCTGACTTATTTCACTTAGCATAATACACTCTAGCTCCATCCATGTCCTTGCAAATGCAAAGATTTCATTCTTTTTTATGGCTAATATTCCATTGTGTATATATGCCACATCATTTTTATCCATTCATAAGTCAATGGACATTTGGGATCTTTGCATAATTTGTCTATTGTTGATAGTTGCTATAAACATCAGGGTGCACATACCCCTTCAAATAAGTATTTTTGTAACTTTTGGGTAAATACCTGGTGGGGCAATTGCTGGGTCATAGGGTATTTCTACTTTTAGTTTTTTGAGGAAACTCAATACTGTTTTCCAGAGTAGCTATACCTGTTTGCATTCCCATCAATAGTGTAAAAGTGTTCCCCTTTATCCACATCCTTGCCAACACTCGTTTCTTGTGTTGTTAATTTTAGCCTATCTGACATATGTGAAGTGGTATCTCATTGTGGTTTTGATTTGTATTTCCCTGATGCTGAGTGATGTTGAACATCTTTTCATGGGACTTTTAGGCATCTACATGTCTTGTTTGGAAAAGTGTCTATTCATGTCCTCTTCCCACTTCTTAAATGGATTATGTATTTTTGGGGTGTTGAGTTTGATAAGTTCTTTATAGATTTTGGATAGTAACCTTTTATAAGATATGTCATTTTAAAATGTATTTCCCCATTCCAAAGGTTGTCTTCAAGTTTTGTTGACTGTTTCCTTTGTTGTGCAGAAGTTTTTATCTTGAAATCCCAATAGTTCATGTCTACTTTTGTTTCCCTTGCCTCCAGAGACACATCTAGTAAGAAGTTGCTACAGCTGAGGTTAAAGAGGCTGCTGCCTGTGTTCTCTTCTAGGATTTTGATGGTTTCCTAAATCACATTTAGGTCTTTCATCCATTTTGAATTTATTTTTGTGTTTGGTGTAAGAAAGTGGTTCAATTCCACTCTTCTGCATGTTGCTGTCAAGTTTTCCCAACACCATTTGTTGAAGAGACTGTCTTTCTTCCATTGGTTATTCTCTCATTCTTTGTTGAAGATCATATAGTTGTGAGACCATTTCTGCGTTTTGTATTCTGTTCCATTGATCTATGGGACTGTGTTTGTGCCAGCACCATACTGTCTTGATGACTACAGCTTTGTAATATAGCTTGAAGTCCAGAATTGTGATGCTTCCAGCTTTTTCCTCAAGACTGCTTTGACTATTCTGTGTCTTTTGTTGTTCCATATAAATTTTAGGATTGCTTGTTCTAGCTTTTTGAAAAATGCTGGTGTTATTTTGGTATGGATTGCACTGAATGTGTGGATTGCTTTGGGTGGTGTAGACATTTTAACCGTATTTGCTGTTCCAATTAGTGAGCATGGAATGCTTCCATTTCTTTGTGTCCTCTTCAATCTCTTACATAAATGTTCTATAGTTTTCAGCATAAATATCTTTTACCTCTTTGGTTAAGTTTATTCCTAGGTATCTTGGTTTTTGGTGCAAATGTAAATGGTATCGATTCCTTGATTTCTCTTTCTGCTGCTTCAACTGATTTCTGTACATTGATTTTTTTTTTATCCTGTGACTTTGCTGAATTCATGTATCAGTTCTAGCAGTTTTGGGGTGGAGTCTTTCAGGTTTTTCACACAGAAAGCCTACTTTGTTGAGGGTTTTTATCAAGAATGGATGCTGTACTTTGTCAAATGCTTTATCTGCATCTATTGACAGGAAAATATTCTTGTCATTTCCTTTATTCAAGTGGCATACCACATTTTTATTTATTTGTGAATATCAAATTACCCTTGTAACTCATGAATAAATCCCACTTGATTGTGGTGAATTAATCTTTTAATGTACCGTTGGATAGGATCTGCTAGTATTTCGTTGAGAATTTTTGCGTCCATGTTCATCAGGGATACTGGCCTGTAATTTTCCTTTTTAGTGATGCCTTTTTTCTGGTTTTGGAATCAAGGTGATGCTGGCCCCAGAATAAGTATGGATGTTTTCCTTCCGTTTATATTTTTGGAACAGTTTGAGAAGAATAGGTATTAACTCTTCCTTCAATGTTTTGTAGAATTCTTATAGCGGCAAATTTGAAAAAATGTTCAATCCAAGACACAAGAAAATAAGAAGTAGTAAAGTCTGTGACAAACTAAAGAATGCGTAGGATGTCTCAGGGAATTTAGATTCAAACTTTGTAAAATCACCAGGCTGGTCAGACAAAATTTAACCTAGCCTGAGAACCCTAAGTTTTAATTTTAAAGGAAGGTGAAGTTCTTGAGTCCAGTTTCTATTTTCTTCCCCCTCCCTCAATTATACTTTGATTCTAAAGAGACGTAAAGAGACATAGAAAATAATTCACTTACTAAAGGTGTAAGTTATTTCATCATGATATCAGTCAGGGTCAGGATAACAGAAAAGAAAATATCGGACAAAAAGTATCATATGGTTTCTATTTTCATGCATAATATGTTTGTTTCAGTACCTTAGAAAGGAAAAGACATTTTTCTTCTTCAAATAAACTAGACCCCAGCCTCTTCTCCAATCTCTTCTAATTTTTAATTATTTTCCTCAGAAAAGAAAAAAAAAATATTAGGTAGTAAAGATTTAAACTTTGCAGATATTTCATTATGTAAATTAAGCATTAATGTTTGCCTTATGAGTGGAATAAATTCATAAATTTGAGTTTTGTCCTAAATTTACAGATCATTTAAAAGAAAACATTCTTCCTGCAGAAATATTCTCCTGGACTGAAAAATTTCTCCTCAGTCCTTTCTAAACCCACTAAGGGTAGAAAGTAGTGACAGGGAAGAGCACAGTTGTGAGCCTGATGAAGAAACCTGGCCTAATTATGAATTACAATGAAAACTCTTTCTGACCTTCGGCTAATGTTTAGATTCTTGTTGCATCTAATATGTGTCCATCTTGGTCTCTACTCAAGAAGCTGATAAGTATGGACTACATTATAGTCTGCTGCTTTGCCTTCTGATTCATTTTAGCTTCAGCCATTGAGAGGCTTCTGGGCAGAAGTCAAAGGTGAAGAGAAGAGTAGGGTCAGAGTATTAATTCCTCAAGCTCCTCTCTTAGTAGGACATGGGTTGATAGTGGTTATACTCCCTTATCAAAAGTCAGAACTCCCGTTAGATGATTTTCTTATAGAATTCTCTCTGGAATATGGTCCCTTTACCTAGTTGGTCATGGAGGTGTTAACTCCTCCTCTGCTATATCAGAGGGGCTTCTTCATCCCTTTAAAAAAAATGTTTAAGTCTACTAAAACCTTTATAATTAGATACTCCATTTGAGTGTGTCATCCTTCCTGAAAGACCCTTTTCTGATACGCTTTTATTCCCTAAATGCATATCTTCTATGTCAGGACGTTTCCACATCTCACAAAATTAAGACTGTCCAAATTTAGCTATTAACAAGCACTGTAGACTAACAGCATTTTCTTAGAACTGGAGTCAAGTAAACCCCAAAGTTATAAAGTAAGCAGAGTTGGACAGGAGTGCCATCTGGGGTGTCAGCACCAGCTTTGAGTCAGAAAACTGTTGTTGGAATTACATCCTCAGCATGTATTAAATAAATAATGTATAAGTGGCTAAATAATGAACAATCAACCTAACCTAGCTGAGCCTCAGTTTCCCAATCTTTGGAATGGTAACAACCAAACTTACCTCACTGGCTTGTTGTGTTGATTGCATCAAACACAATACCACCATATTCTTTCTTAGTAAATACCATTAGCTTGAAGAAAGAATTCATTAATTACCTTCCTCATCTTCCCTCACCTAGGCATAATTCAGAGATTATTCTATTATTCTAAGTAGCTAGGTATGCGTTCCCCTTCCTTTCCTCACCCCCTTCTGAAATTAGATAAAACCATTCTTTTGCATAATAATTTAGGGAAAATATACTCTATCACCCTTATATTTCTTTTTGGATTTGAGTCTGATAACAAAAGAATGTGCTTGATTTTTGATTCATTATCTGCACACCTTTTATGAGTTCATTGAAAGTAGGAAAGAAAATTATCTAGCTGGACATAGGTTCTCAATTTCTTCATTTTTAAAATTAGAGGAAGAGATGATGGCAACAAACCTTCCAACTGTAAGGCCCTATGAAATGCTTTAAAATATTTTTTTAAAAATTTAATGTTTATTTATTTTTGAGAGAGAGAGAGAGAGAGAGAATGCAAACGGAGAGGGGCAGAGAGAGAGGGATACATAGATTTTTGAGGCAGGCTCCACGCTCTGAGCTGTCAGCATAGAGCCCAACATGGGACGTGAACTCACAAAACATGAGATCATGACCTGAGCTGAAGTCAGAAGTCAAACTAACTGAGCCACCCAGGCACCCCTAAAATAGGTTTTTTAAATAGTGTTAAAATCAAACAGTGATGCCACATACAATGAATTCCTGTTTTCTTCCATGGCTGTTGGATGATCTCCAACCAGTCAGGTGAGCACACCAAAGCTTCCCAGGGTAATATGGATGGGTCACTGCTGTGCTGAGACTTTTGACCCCATTGGTTCCTCAGAGCACACAAGTGATGTGTGATATTTGGTCAGTGACATGGCTATAAATTTCCTCTTCCATTTACTCCAGGGTGTCATTACATATTATCCCAAGTTATTTTGTTGGTGATGGTGATGATTAGTGTTAAAAATCCAGTTGGAAAATATCTTCTACCTGGTGAGTTTACATATATTTATTTTTACTATTGCTATATCTGGACTGTTTCTACCATCTTATTATTGTACTGTCTCACATATCCTGCATTTTTAAACATTTTTGTTTATAATTCTTTCTTGGTTTTTCTTTTTTGTATTGCAATTGTTTTGAATTCTCTTTCTTTTAATGTTTAAGACAAACTCTTACCATGCAAATGTAACATATTTACATATACATCTTAGCCTTATCCTTAACATTTAACATACACATTATTGATAATCATGGTTTTATGTAGACAGTGTTAGATTAAATTTAGCTCAAATATTTACCAATTTCTTTACTCACCATATATTGTAACCTAGGCCCTGAGTTGGGGATTTTTTTTCCTTTTTCTTGAAAGTACTTCAAGATTAGAATTTTCTTTTTTGAAGATAATTCTCTCAGTTTGTATTATAAACATCTTTATTTTTACATTATACCTTTTTGTTTCTTTGTCAATTTTTTATTTAAGTTCCAGTTAGTTAGTATACAGTGTATTATCAGCATCGGGTGTAGACTTTAGCAATTCATCAGTTACATACAACACCCAGCATTCATCACAGCAAATGCCCTCCTTAATCTCCATCACTTATTTAACCCATCCCCACCGGCCCACCTCCCCTCCAGTAACCCTCAGTTTGATCTCTATAGTTGAAAGTCTGTTTTCTGGTTTGCCTCTCTGTGTTTTCCCCTATGCTCATCTACTTTGTTTCTTACATTCATAGTATTTGTCTTTCTCTGACTTATTTCACTTAGCATAATACTAACTCTATCCATGTCATTAGAAATGGAAATATTTCATTCATTTTTATGGATGAGTAATATTCCACTGTATGTGTGTGTATGTATATGTGTGTGTGTGTGTGTGTGTATATATATATATATATATATATATGTATATATATATATATATATACATACACATATACATATACACACACACCATGTCTTTTTTGTCCATTCATCAGGTGACTGATGGATATGTTTACATTATCATAAAAAATAATTAGCTAAATACACAATTCTCCTTCTCTACCATTTTTGTCTTTTAATGCTGTGATTATAAATACAATATATTATTCTATTTCATTTTATACACAATTCTCCTTCCCTATTATTTTTGTCTTTAATGCTGTGATTATAAATACAATATTTTATTCTATTTCATTTTATCTTTTATGTCTCTGGCTATCTATTTAGTATTTTCCATCTTGTCTGTTTTATTCTGAATTTTGAAAGTTTCTTCAGCACTATATTGCAGTTTACTTAAGTATCTTACAACTTCTGTTGTCTTATCATTGTTGCTTGCAAAGTGACAGTCATTGTGTAATTTTCACTCTCTGACAAATTGTGATATGACCAAAAAAAGCAAAAGCAGCAAAACTTATAGGATGGATGTTAGTAAACTAGAAGAGAACCCAGTGAAAATATTAGGGCAGCCCCTTAAGAAATACCAGACTAAAATTTTCAAGATTATACTCAGGAGACAATAGTGAAACACTTTAGATGATTAAAAAACAAGTATAAAAACCAAAGGCTCTTATTTAAAAAGTGATTCAGAAGAATTGAATTCTAAATGGGAATAAGTTTTAGAAAATTGTAAACAAATTTATTTCATCTATATTTTTATATAATTTAATAGTGATAGATGATAAAAAAAAAACCCTAGGTCTAAATACACCTAAAATACTGTGTCAATGAGTATAAAAGTTTATTTCTTAGTTGTACAATCAAAGGCAGTTTAGATTTGAAGTATTAGGGGTATCAATACCAATAAGAATCAGATAGGATCTTATAGTATTGATAGAATTGCTCACATCCCTCCAGACTAGATAACTTTTATTAGAAAGTGTTGTATGCACTCCATTAGTTTTATTTTCTGACATTCATGTTAACATATCACCTCTTTAAATATGTTAAATACATTGATTGTATTCCTTGTGTTGTGGGTTTGGAAGACACAGTTTGTCTTTCTAACTTTGTGCTGATTCAATCAGTAATATTGTCAGAAACATAACAATTGTATTGATCATTGCTACAAACTGAAGTCCATTTGAAAGTTGAGAGAGGGCACCTTCATAGTCATTGTGCCAGGAAAACAGGGAGGAAGAGGGAGAGGGTGAAGGAAAGAAAGAAAGAGAAAGAGAGAGTGTGTGTGTGTTATACTAATGAAGTAACACATTGACCCCAGATATACACCCAGATATTAATTTACCTAGACCAAGCAAGAAATGATGACATAAAATTATTGAAAATTCTAGCAATAACAGAACAATGGGATTGTTTATTTTGTGTCTTCTTATTAACAAAAAATTGCTCCTGAATATGAACCAAGGTTTTCCCAATCCTCATTGTCAATCAGATTTCAAAATATTTTAATAGGTTTATAGAGAATTGACCTAAAGAAAAAAATGGTCCTAATTGCTTAAATTCCTTAGTTGAGTGAGGATAGAAACTTTTGGATCTAGATTTATTTTCTATGAAGATAAACATACCCGTGTATTGAGGATTTCAGCTCCCAAGTTATACAAAAAATCTGTTTGGTTACTCATTCAACAATCCGTTTCTATTTATCTATTTACAGTGCGACCCGCAAAGCACTGAGTACTGGACATCTGAATATGAATAATATAAGATATTGCCCTCAAGTATACAATGATGAAATATTAACAGTTACAATATAGTGCTATCAGATAGTATGTTCAATGGCAAGTATGGAAATAAATTTCAAGAGCTTAAATAAATACAATAAGTTTTCTTTCTTCTCACTAATCAGAAGTAAATATCTTGCACATCTATTCAGTGCTGTTGTCAGAAAAGAGAAAGAAGAGAGAGAGAGAGAGCGCGCGCAGGAGAGGGGCAGAAGGAAAAAGAGAGATAATCTTAAGCAGGCACCACACTCAGCACAGAGCCAAATGCAAGGCTTGATCCCACAACCCTGGCATGACCTGAGCAGAAATTGAGTCAGACGCTCAAGCGACTGAGCCACACAGGCACCGCAACAATGTTCTTTTTTATACTTCAAATACTTATCATGTTCTCTTCATGCTTCTATCCTTACAGTAAGAAGATGTTCCTTCCAACCAGAGCCACTTATCCACAAAGGAAAAAGCATGTAGAAGGAAAAAAGGGAGTAGCAGGCCCTGAGTCAGAAAGATTTCCTTTATATCTGTCCACCTATATCTCATTTGGCAAGAATTGAAAGAATTGGATTGGGGCACCTGGGTGGCTCAGTTGGTTGAGCTGCTAACTTCGGCTCAGGTCATGATCTCGCTGTCCGTGAGTTTGAGTCCCGCGTCGGGCTCTGTGCTGACAGCTCAGAGCCTGGAGCCTGTTTCAGATTCTGTGTCTCCCTCTCTCTGACCCTCCCCCATTCATGATCTGTCTCTCTCTGTCTCAAAAATAAATAAACGTTAAAAAAATTAAAAAAAAAAAAAAAAAAAGAATTGGATGACCTACCCCCGGTATCGTAAGAGCATCTGATGGAACTAATTATTTGACTGGACATATTGCTACCAGAGACAAACCCTGGGAAATCCCTTAGAAGGAAGTATATGGATGGCATTTAAGGTAAGCACCTGGCAGTGGATGATAAAATGTTAAAGTAACGTTTTTGCTACTGCAAAGCCCCCAGAGATTGAACGTCTCCCAAATATCCTCTAAGAAGCTTATTGTTTTCATGCACCACTTACTACATACATCAATTAAATTTGGAATTGCATGACTGCTACTACCATCCTAGGTACCGATGATTTTAGATGAATCTATTAATTGTAATTTTGATAAAGTTGCTTCAGTGGCTCGAATATAACTATGCCTTTCTATAAATGTCAATCTAGTGTTTGGTTTATTCACTCAAACGTAGACTTCATTGGCAAACTTTCCACCATTTAACAAAGGTGCGTTTAAATAACACTAAAGAGAATTTTTGCACGTACAAGTAAAACCAGTTCATTTCCAACTGTCTGATATATGGAAACTACAAAAAACTCATTTGATTATTTGGTCTGTCTGGCATCCTGCCCTGAACTGCCATTGCATACGGCCAACATTCTCTGAACATGACTACTCAAGCATTTACATCGTTAATGACAGAACAGATTCTCAGAGCAGCTGAGATCCAGATGGTGGCTTAGGTGTGCCTTAGGTACATGAAAAGAATTACCTGAAGATGCTGTTTTTGAGGAAAAGGATGGAAAAGAAGTCAGTCATGAATCATGTAAAAATCCTTATCAAAATGCCCCTTCACCTTTTTGATTCTGTTGCAAATATGCCTCAGGCATCTCCAGGAGGCAGTGACATTTTATGTAACATCATACAACAATTTATTCACTGGAAAATTTATCCTGTAGCACCACATGCCTCCAAACATGGAGAGCACTGAAAAACCCCATTTTAGATGCTGGAGCTCTGCACATAGGGAGGGTTTGCCAACTACCTTATCATAAATCAGACTTCCTAAAACAGTGGTTGAGATCTATACTATCTGTAAAACAAAGATAGAACAAACTGAAGGCTGATGGGGGGTGGGAGGGAGGGAGGGGAGGGTGGGTGATGGGTATTGAAGAGGGCATCTTTTGGGATGAGCACTGCGTGTTGTATGGAAACCAATTTGACAATAAATTTCATATATTAAAAAAATTAAAAATAGGGGCGCCTGGGTGGCACAGTCGGTTAAGCGTCCGACTTCAGCCAGGTCACGATCTCGCGGTCCGTGAGTTCGAGCCCCGCGTCAGGCTCTGGGCTGATGGCTCGGAGCCTGGAGCCTGTTTCCGATTCTGTGTCTCCCTCTCTCTCTGCCCCTCCCCCGCTCATGTTCTGTCTCTCTCTGTCCCAAAAATAAATAAAAATGTTGAAAAAAAATTAAAAAAAATAAAATAAAAAATAAAAAATAGTCAGGCATATATGACCATATATGAAGTAGAGCTCTTCAAAGACGAATATTTATAGTTAACTCCCATGTATTTGTTACTATGTTTTTGCAGTAATTTGAATACACCCATATATGTGCATTTCTAGAACTTTTAGCATTTGTTGGAGGAGCTGTTCTTTAATGCATAGACAACATTTCTGTTTATATACAAATAACATATTCAGAGTTATTTATAACCAATGTATTCAGAATCCACAACATCTCAAAGATGAGTCATTCTAGTTTGTTATATTTTTGTATTTGATGGGTTTATCAGATAGCACCAGTGATCCACGGTATTAATTGGAATTTATTTACAATATCTTGACCAAATAAGGATTTCTTTTTATATGATAATGTGAAATCCAAAGAATGACCAGCACTAATGAGTAGCTTCCCAATGTCCTCAATGTCCTACACTCCTTTTGTCTTTCTGTTCTGCCACCCTTAGCATAGCGCTGCCATCCCCATGATAATCTCATAGTCACAAAGTACTTGCTCATCATTAGCTCCTGTCTGTATTGCTGGAGGAAGGAGGACAGATTAAGGAGATCCTAGAGGACCCTCTATCACAGAAGGAATCCCAGCACTGGAATCTTTACTTTGTTTGGATAGGGTAACTGGGAAAAGTAATGTTTGTTTTTAACCTGTTTTGTCATAAATTCTGAGTAAAAATGGTTCTTTTCATAAGCAAGATAGAATGAATAGTACAAGATCTACTAGCAGAATCTACCAAGATGATTTTCTATTTCTATTATATCTATGTTTCCCTATATTCCTTCCCTAAAATACATATGCCATTTTGATTAATTTTGTTGATGCACAAAAGTTAATGATACATTTCTAAAGAGGTCATGGCTTTGCATTCAGAAATGGGGTTACTGAATACACATTCTTTTCAGAGACCCATTTTCAAGACAATAGCAATTTTTCAATGAAAGGTGTGTCAAAATATTTACCTAACAATTATTCTAAAAAAGTGCTATGTAATCACATAGCCAATGTAAGTATAATGACAAGTATGATGTGGTACTAAACACCCTCATATACTTATTTTTGATCATTGCCCACATAAGAGAATTAATTTTTTCTTGGACCAATGAAATCATCTTTCTCATGAGTAGTTTTAAAATTAGATGCAACATATCTTATTTTGCATTCTATAAAACTATAATGGGAAAATCCCCAATTTTAATCCCCCTGCAGTTTAATTATCAAAGCGGTATCTGTGACTACATTAACTACAAGATTACTTTTTCTGATTTAATTACTTTCTGAATTACACTGGTAGGCTCTTCCAAAAGCAGAAAGCTGTGGTAGGCAAACTTCTGAGATTGTGAGTTAAACTTTTTGTGAGGCACGTGTACTAATTTCTACATTAGTTCATGGCCATCATTAACATCTCCTTTACTAGAAGTTATATGAAAAAGGTAATTTTTTAGTAAGACAAATATTTAGCAGTCTTAGTCTCAAAGATTAGTTATTGGCTTTTTTTCTTCCTAAAAAGAAAGGGGGAATTTATAAGACTTAACAGAAAGATTGCAATATGACACATAATCAAGACAATATTTCCCTGGCCATCATGCTATTAAGGCAAATCTTTTTTAAAAAATTTTTTTTCAATGTTTATTTATTTTTGGGACAGAGAGAGACAGAGCATGAATGGGGGAGGGGCAGCGAGAGAGGGAGACACAGAATCGGAAACAGGCTCCAGGCTCTGAGCCATCAGCCCAGAGCCTGACGCAGGGCTCGAACTCACGGACCGCGAGATCGTGACCTGGCTGAAGTCGGACGCTCAACCGACTGCGCCACCCAGGCACCCCAAGGCAAATCTTTTTTTGATACATCATTCTACATCATACCAAATATATTAAAATGTATCCATGTATTACATATAACACAATTTCCACATGTATACTTTGCATACAATTTTCCAGCTTTTTGAGGCTGATAAAAATTCTACATATTTAAGGTTTACAGGCTGATGATTTGATAAGCCTAAATGCCTTCCATTGCCTATGTTTTTGGTTATTTAAATGATTTAAGTTATTAGTAAAGTCTAATACTGGATAAGATCTCTGAGTCTGATTGAACAATCTAACTCTTTATGTTAACTCAGCTTTTCTCTGCATGAGAAAAAGTGAAAACCTGTTTGTACGTCCCAACTTAGTGAGGAACAACATACCGAAGAAATGAATGACTCTCCATAGATTCCTATTCTCTTTATTTCATAACTAAAGCAAAAGTTTTCAAATTTTTCATGATTTTAAATGTAAACTTTGGCTCAGCTGCCCTAATTTACTATACATATTATTCAACCACCAAATTGGACCATGATTCTAAAAGTGATTTCCTTCTTAAAACCTCTTTGACTCAAGGAAGACTTGAAGGGTATTTCAATATCATTAACTAGACTTTTAACAATGGCCTTTTGCCATCTGTGTCAGGTGGATGCTTAATTCTTCTAAATGTTAGCTCTGGGCCTCTCAAAATCCATAAGACTTATATGATCGATACGAGTAATTATCATGTACGTGGCCAGTATTATATAATTTATGATGCTATTGCTCAAGTGAATTTCATTTGAGCAGATATATTATTTAATAATCTAGAGGTAAAGAAAATAAATGTTTTATCTCAGATTGTAGCATCTTTTATTCATTTACATGTTCAAGAGCTATAGCATCTATATTCTTGATACATTTCAAGGACTGGCAGCAAATCATAGGGCATTTCACAACACCATATAACAATTCTGAATGGATGAGCTTATACGCATGGTACTTCTGACTAAATCAGATGGGATTACAGTGTGTACGTCCTACAAAATGCATTTAAAAGTAAGATATAGTAATAAGTCATAGATGATTTCTATATGATGCAGATAACATAGTGTATTTATGCATATAAAATATACTCTCTTAACAGACTATTCATCTATTATGTTGTAATTTATATAAGAAATGATTCTTATTTCAATATTCATCAGAGAGAAGAGAATGAATGTAGAGCTCTATGCTCTCAACATCCAGCTTGATATTCTCTACTTATCTATTTATAAAACTTATTTATACAGTAGGAATGGCTTTCTATTTAATAATTTCCAGGGAAATTTCTATTTAATAATAATAAATAAATAATAAATAAATAAATAAATAAATAATAAATTTCTATTTAATAATTTCCAGGGGAAAAAAAGGGGGGCAAAATGAAGTGAGATAGATGTACCTAGTCTAGTATATGTGCTGCCGAAGCAAGCACTAGATGTACCTAGTCTAAAGATAAGATAAACTGTTACAATTTTTCTAATGAGGAAAGATAGGGAGACATCTGTCAATACCTATAACAGCCACTCTTAGGGGTAAAGCAATATGAGCTAGGTACATTATTAATACCCTTTATGAATCAACCATATATTTTATATTAAGTCGAGAGTTAACATGAAAGCAAGCTTCTGCTAAAATGCAATATAACTGTAAAAAAGCTTCTATTTGTAAACGTAGCTAAAACATCATTTTATATTGGAATAAAAAAATCACATATGTTAAATGTTCATTGCAAAAACAACTGTCCTCATTTCTCAAATGCAAACACACACATACACACACTCGAGCCTTGTCATTTAGAGTCACCCTCCTACCCCCAATCTATCCTGAAATTGCTGGCAAAATCAACATGGGCTGGATAGAGACAGTTGATGTAATAATTACCATCCGTTATGGATCTTAAAAACAATGAGATACCACCTTACACCTGTCAGAATGGCTAACATTAACAACTCAGGCAACAACAGATGTTGGCGAGGATGCAGAGAAAGAGGATCTCTTTTGCATTGTTGGTGGAAATGCAAGCTGGTGCAGCCACTCTGAAAAACTGTATGGAGGTTCCTCAAAAAACTAAAAATAGAACTACCCTACGACCCAGCAATTGCACTACTAGGCATTTATCCACGGAATACAGGTGTGCTGTTTTGAAGGGACACATGCACCCCCGTGTTTATAGCAGCACTATCAACAATAGCCAAAGTATGGAAACAGCCCAAATATCCACCGATTGATGAATGGATAAAGATATGATACACACACACACACACACACACACACACACACATACACACACAATGGAGTATTACTCATCAATCAAAAAGAATGAAATATTGCCATTTGCAACTACGTGGATGGAACTGGAGGGTATTATGCTAAGTGAAATCAGTCAGTCAGAGAAAGACAAAAATCATATGACTTCACTCATGTGAGGACTTTAAGAGAAAAAACATATGAACATAAAGGAAGGGAAACAAAAATACTATAAAAACAGGGAAGGGGACAAAACAGAAGAGACTCATAAATATGGAGAACAAACTGAGGGTTACTGGAGGGGTTGTGGGGGGGATGGGCTAAATGGGTAAGGGGCACTAAGGAATCTACTCCTGAAATCATTATTTCACTATATGCTAACTAATTTGGATGTAAACTTTAAAAAATTAAAAATTAATTAATAAATAAATAAATAAATAAATAAATAAATAAATAAATAAAATGTAGTAACGGGAAATTTGAAATGCCCCATCTTAGTGGAAAAGTTACTGATAGAATTCATACCTCCAAAAATATTCCTGGCACGGGAGAAAAACAGTCACTCATTTATACTCTTGTTCAATTACAGTTGTCTAGTTCCATAACACAAGTATATGGCTATTCCCATTATGATGGGATAGATTATTTGGGCTATTTTTATAATACTTCGGCATTTTTACCTTTTTAAGAAAACTTGTCCCCTGTCAATTTGTAGGAAATATTCTTGTCCAAGTATTTCCCCCATTTCTCAAAATGAATGCCTTAAGGGAATCTTCCAGGTATTTAGATTATTAGTAGGTAGAGGTTAAATTATGGTTAAAAGCGTGTAGGGTAGGCAGAGGAATAGAAGAGAAGCTTTAAGTAACCACTTCACTCCTAAAAACTAAGCAATTTTCTCAGAGGAAAGTCATAGTCACTGGAGATTTGCAATGTGGTTAGAATATCTTCCTCTCTTGATATCAGGTGCCTGGAATGGAATATACAGTTATTCTCTCTCTGGTATAGTGGCACAAGTACAGAGACAGCAAAGAATTTTGAAAGGATTTTTAAAAATCTCTCTTTCTTAGAAAAATAAGTATTCCTTCTTGTTCTAGAAAATATTAACTTTTTAACATATAACTGAAGGCAGAAAACTGTTATGGATGTCATTGCTCCTCCACGGTACCCAGAACTTGTTTTCTTTAGCTGCATCCTGAGCTTGATATATTTTCATGTTTACGATGGATACATTCAAATTGGAAAAGGCACCAGATGTACATGATGGTATTTAAACAATCTCAAATAATTAAAAATATTGGCTTCCCTTTACTTTTGAATTTATGTTTTATACTAAACGATGTGTTTTATATAACATACCTATTTGCATTCTCTGTATTTCAAGATAGGGCTTTTGATGTTGCAAACTGATAAAATTGAACTTGGTTTTTCATATTATTAAGTTCCCATCAAAATATTTATCACCTCCAGTAATAAGAGATATGTAGATGTTCTAATATGACATTCACCTATGACAAGTGGAAAAAGTCACAAATTGTCATGTGAATACAGGGTTTTAATTTAAACAGTATAATAGTCTTACAACCTGTTCTGCAAATTCACTGCAATGTTAATAACCTCTCCTTCCAGGCATGGCGATAGGCCCCTTGCATGAAAGATATAATACAGGCTAAAGTAGCAATGCTTTTACGTCAGAACTCAGTCATGTAAGAATCCTCTGTAGGATGCTGAATAGAGGACCAGTCAGAATCCTAAGCCTAGGGAACCATTCCAACCTATATAAGCTACTATATAGAATCCCCTAGATTCTGACACCTTATTTATTAGGATTGAGGTTATGTGTACAATATTTTTCAGCCAACAAAACTACTTCTTCATCCATTATGCTAATTCATGAACCTACTGGTCCTAAAAGAGATAATCATGATTGGAAATTTTGGTTAAGAGCCACTTCTGAATCTTTGAACTTTGAACAGCATCTAGCACACTACCCCAGATTTTGTATTCTAAATTAGAGAACATCATGGGTTAATTAACCATTCCTAGGGTACAAGTTAAAATTAGCATATTAAAATATTGAAAAATAATTTCAAACAAGTTAGCAAGAACTTAGAACGCAAATATGTTCATATTATGGAAATTCATGTTTTGAATCAAGAATACTGAATAAACCTCA
This sequence comes from Prionailurus viverrinus, assembly GCF_022837055.1. Lineage (NCBI taxonomy): Eukaryota > Metazoa > Chordata > Mammalia > Carnivora > Felidae > Prionailurus > Prionailurus viverrinus. The sequence continues at coordinate 46,896,643 of NC_062565.1, forward strand.
TAATGTTGGATAAATGGCTTTATTAAATAAATTCCTAGACACATTAATTAATAGCTATAGTTTATGTTCCATATATAAATGACGATTTGTTTTCTTCCATTCTCAGAATTCCTGTAATCTGAGTTCATTTAAAAAAGAAAGGAAGAGAAAGAAAATGCTGAAGAGATGATGTTACATGGTTATTGCGAACAAGGCAAGAAAGGGACAAAAAAAAAAAAAAAACCTGCCTTAAAGGACAACTTGAAACATCTGTGTTATTTGCCAGACAAAAACTTCATTTGAAATGCATACAAAATCACAGAGCAATCAAGCTATTTCAGTCTGAGTCACTATCTTTGTGTAGCTGGTATTAGGAAAATTAAGTGCCTCAACATTGAAGTGTCCTAAAGACAGTGTAAATTACATTGAATTACATTGATAGAGTTAGGTAGAACACAAATGGTATATACAAAATAGTACTTCAGCCTGTATAATTGAATCTAAAACCTTAAAACATTTATGATTTTAAGTTTTTTATTTTGTTTTTAATGGGAAGCTATAACCATGACATCGGTGATAGAGAAGGAGGAAAAATATTTCAAACCCATATAGTAATTAGTATTTAATATCATTCTAACCAGTAGATCATGTATGATAAGGGAAAATTGACAACTTCAAATGTGTACCCTGAAGCCTTACTTGGCTAGATCAAGATTTTATTAATGGCTTACTACACTTTGGTTATGTTTTGTCCAATTATGGGATATCTAGGCAGAGAAATATTAATACTTTCTGTACATTCTTTAAAAACAAGACATTTTCCGTTTTAGATGAGGACCTTCTAAAGAATTAGTGCCAGCAACATCTCAGGAATACAAAATTGACCAGGGATGTCATATGCATAACTTAGAAGTAAACCCAGTTTAGATCTCTGTAGATTAGTTTTCATTCAGCATTTAATTAATACCTACTAATACAAATCATCACTAATAGCTCAGTGATCTTTGGTCATTGTCTGTTGACTCCAGATGATTATTGATTAGTTTCTCTTAGATATGAAATATTAAATAGAGGTGCCTCAGGCTAAAGGGAAAGCAAAGATGATGTTTTTATTTCTAACTCTGTGTTTCTGCTTAATGCCCACATTAAGCATGAATCTTTCTACTTTTACCTGTTTTATATAATAAAAGAATTCCCCAAAAGTGTTCATGCATTTATCAAGCACTTCTTGAGCCACTATTGTGGTGACATATCATGACTTCTCCCTTAATTTTGCTCAAAAACCACTGAATATACCATAGTATTCCCGGATAATTTATCTTGTCCTAAGCCATTTTAAAAGTCCTCTCACCATCCATTCATTTGTGCATTTATTTAACATTATTTAACATTATTATGACAGAGTTATCCATTGTTTTTGGTGTTCCATGGGATTTAATTACTTTCTCTGATCCCTATTTCTCTGATCTATTCTATAATTAGCCTTTTGAGGGCTAGGGATTAGAATCTTTCACCACCATTTCTAAGCATCTGTATTGTCCTTTATTTTATTTTTGAATAGTGTTAGTAATAGAAATAAAATTGCAAAAGTAATACAGAGAATTCCTGTATGTTCTGAGCCCACCCTAATGTTAACATCATCTTACAAAATCACAAAATCATACTACAATTTTCAGGAGTAGGAAACTAACAATGACACAGTGTTATTAACTGAACTACAGACCTCAATAGGATTTGAGGCAACATCCTTTTTCTGTTTCAGGACCAATTCAGGATTGTACAATGTATTGAATTATCATACCTGCTTAGTCTCCTTCAAATCATGACAGTTTTCCTGGTCTCTCATAGCCTTGACTTATTGAAAAATCACTGATTGGTTATTTTGTAGATTGTTTCTGAATTTGGGTTTGTAAAGGTTTTATCATAATTAGATTGAGGTAATCCATTTTTATAAGAATAATACAGAAGCAATATTCCCTTCTCTGTGTATTATATTAGGATATATATAATGTCAATATCTTATTACTCCTAATGTTAACCAGATCACTCAGTTAGGATGGTTTCTCCACTAAAAGTTACTATTTTTCCTTTTGTAAGTAATAAAATCTCTTGGGGGAGATAATTTGAGACTATGTCATACATATCCTGTTTCTTTTCAAATGTTCACCACTAATTTAACATCCACTGGAAAATGTCTGCAACAATTACTGTGGTGTTTATCTACAGTTTTTTATTTTTTATATTTTCTCTCATGTTACTAACTAAAAATTTCCTATAAAGTTGTTTCTCTTCCCCATTAATTTCTTCACTTATTTGCTATATCAGTTTTGACTCATGAATATTAAATTCGTTCTCTGGGCTATACTCCAGCATTATCATTGCTTTCTTGACCAAATAGTTGTATCTCTACACATTAGGATCTCTTGTAGGCTAATCCTTTTGACCTGTTCTCATGCTTTTGGAACACCTCTTACTTTCTGAAACCACAATACATCCCAAGCTTATCTTGTGTTTTCTCTGCTCTGACACAAGACTCAACTATTTCTCCAAGGAGAGTTGATTCCTTTAATTGGCGAATAGTGTTTCCAAACAAAAATTGAAGTACTAGTTGTGCTACTAGGATATTATTGTTACTAGACTTTCACAGTAGACAAAGCTAGAAAGTATATCTTTGTATAATAGCACATGCATACACATAAACATCTATATTTATCTACATATGTGTGATATGTGTGTATATATATGTGTCTATGTATGTATATATGTATGTGTGTGTATATATATACATATATATGTGTGTTTGTGTGTGTGTATGACCATGAGTTCATATTAATATATCTGATTCTAATTCAATACTACATGGATCATTTGGTCTCCTCCTTTTCCTTATTTGCAATTCTTTTCTCTAACATCTTACATTCATTATCATTCATCATCAATGAAACTCTATCATTGTCTGCAATATATTTACTTATTTGCATAACTTTATACATAAAGCAGTTTCAGAATTTATAACCCATACCCCTATGAAAAAGAAATTTATTAACTAGATTATATTACTTTCATATAGATCATTTTGTCTTTAGCCTTAAAGTAACCAGTTAAAATACCATTTTCAAATTTACTTAGTTTTTTTCTTTCCCACCTCTTTAAGTTTTCCAAGCATTTTAATATTCCTACTTTTTCTGCCAGCTTACGTCTGAGCTCTGAACCTATAAGCTTAAGTATAAGGCGATTGCAAAGCCACATTCTTCTTAATTAGGTCCTATCCAATTCTGTTCCCCTCAATTCACCTTCATCGTGGTAGCAACTATTTCTTTTCCTACAGACTTGGACTGACTCTAACCTCAATCAGGAGAAATAAAAAATTTCTAGCTGACTGCTCAGATATCCACCAAGATTACATTGATGTTACACTACTCTGTTCTTAACTATTTTTTTTCTTTCTTCCTTCCCTTCTTTCTTCTTTTTTAGCTCTTTGTTGTTTTTTTATGAAATCAAGATTTCAGACAGCAGAACTTGTTCCACTGGATAGTATTTGTTATAAAAATTCAGTATGTGGTATTAGCACAGTGATAAATTAACATGCCAACGCAAAGCACAAGACAGTATAGACAAACATTAAAACTTGATTTATGATAAATTTTACTGAAGATCCTTGATGAATTTAAAGTATGACAGGAGGATTCCAAGTTGGAATTCAATATTCCCAGACCCTGGAGTACATATGTCTTCTTCCAGTCATTCAGTTAAATACTAATCTAGGTGCTGCTGTGAAGAGATTTTTCAAATGTAATTAAGGTTCCAAATCAGTTGACCTTAAGATATGGGTTGGCCTTACCTAACTATAGGAGCTCTTAAAAAGCAAGGTATCAGGGGCACCTGTGTGACTCAGTCATTTAAGCATCTGACTTTGGCTTAGGCCATGATCTCATGGTTCATGGGTTCAAGCCCTATATCAGTCTTTGTGCTGACAGCTCAGGTCCTGACGCCTGCTTCAGATTTTGTGTCTCCCTCTCTCCCTGTCCCTCCCCTTCTGGCACTCTGTCCATCTCTCTCTCAAAAATAAATAAACATTACAAAAAAAAATTTAAGCAAGGTATTATTTCCAATTGGTCAAACAAACATGAGGAAATCAGCAAGATGTACATTGACCTGGAAGAAAACAAATATCCATTTTCTGAACTGCTTAATGGCACCACATGCCAAGACACTGTGGGTAACCACAAGGAACTGAGATCAGGCCCTCTGATAGTCAGCAAAGAGACAGGAATATCAGTCCTATAACCACAAGGAACTGAATTCTGCCAGCAGTTGGAATGGGCTTGGAAGAAGACCACCCCTAAGGGAAAACAATATGTGTTACTACATGTATGTAATTTTAAGTCACTAAGTTTGTAGTAATTTGTTATGCAAAAATATAAACTTAACAGAGAAGGGCTATTCAATGGTTAATACATAAGAAATTAAGCTGCTATGAAAGAGTCTGTGAAATAGAACCACATGCACAAAGATGGCAGGTCTTGGGTTTATCAGATAAAGACTATTACGTGTATGCCATGTTTAAAGAAAATAAGACACTGAAAAAGTAGTAATAAATAAAAATTAATAATAATAAAAAATAAAGAAAATAAGATCTTGAAATTATGGTAAAGGAAGAAAGGTCTGTAATGAGAACAACTTTCATGGGGTGCCTGGGTGGCTCAGTAGGTTAAGCATCCGGATTTGGCTCAGGTCATGCCCTCACGGCTCTTAAGTTCATGCCCTGTGTCAGGCTCTGTGCTGACAGCTTGGATCCTGGAACCTGCTTTGGATTCTCTCTCTCTCTCTCTCTCTCTCTCTCTGCCCACCCCCAGCTCTCACTGTTTCTCTCTCTCTCTCTCTCTCGAAAATAAACATTAAAAAAAGAGCAAATTTCAAAAGTAAAGTAATATAATTTCTAGAAGTGAAAAGGTAATAAATTGAAACTCAGTGGATGAGGGGCACCTGGGTAGCTCAACTGGTTAAGCGTCCAACTTTGGCTCAGGTCATGATTACCTGGTTTGTGAGTTCTAGCCCTGCGTTCAGCTATGTGCTGACAGTTCCAAGCCTGGAGCCTGCTTTGGACTCTGTGTCTCCCTCTCTCCCTGCGTCTCCCCCTCTCATGCTCTGTTTCTCTCTCTCTCTCTCTCTCTCTCAAAAATAAATAAACATTAAAAAAAACTCAATGGTGATACTGCATGAAAGTTTCACATGGTTCAATTTATTAAAGGAAAATTAATTAATTAATTAGGTTAAGTAAAATAAAATCTTCTCCAAAATGTAGGAGGAAAAAAACTGTTCTTATCTCCATTTTCAGGTTAAGTGAGTAAGGCTCAAGTAAGTAATTTGCAAAAGACACTGAAGCTAATAAGAGGTCAAGTGAGGATGCAAACCAGGTCAGATTTAGTCTCTTTCTCTCTTAGTTCTTTAAACATGCTTAGTGGATTATATCACACAAAGAAGATATATTTCAATTTATCTATGAAGAAGAATAGTCAAAGTTTCCCAGTTTTTATAAAAATAATCAAATTTATATTCAAGAAGAAGTATATGACCTATAGATTTTAACCCCTGTCCAATTCTGTTCCTACAAGTTCTGCAGGCCCTGGTTCTACCCTCACACCTATTGACTGGATCCAATTGGATTTCCTGTTACTCCACCTTTCAAATGTCTGAAATCAGCATCTATCACAGTGGCTGGCCTACTTCCTTTGACTTGGAGATCCATTCCCACCTTCTTTTGCATGGAAGCTGAGAAAGGACACAGGGCCCTAGATGGGGAAAAGTGCAGCCCTTGGGTCTTCCTGTGCCATTTGACTTCAATGTGATTTAAGTATCCATGCTACTCCTCCATAGGGATAAGATCAAAGGGGAAGGAGGGGACCTGAGGGATCCTCGCCTGAGGCTTCTGCTGCTGCTCTCACAGCAAGGGCAACTGCCACACTTTGTTTCTTATGGGCAGTAAATTGCCGGTGGTCTTAATAAGAGTCTAAACTTTTTTTTTTAACCTTCAAAATATTATTTCACTTGGATTGTTATTGAACCCTGGGACAGTCTCTCAAAGGCAGTACCCTTTCTGAGTTGACTTACCGTGAGCTTATCTGGTCTCTACTTAGATGTCAGCTCCTCCCTGAACAACAGTTTTGCCCTGAAACCTATGCATAATGTAGGGGTTTTGAGTGAATATCTGCTAATAACCACAGTGCCACTGAGCAAGCCCGGCCTCCTGGGAAAATCTCCCCATGGTGCAATCTCCCAGCAGCCTGAGCTCAGCGTTACCTAAGTATGTGAATATGCTTGCTGATCATCAGGCCTAATTTCAGCCTCCGTTTTCTTTCTGTTTTGCTTGCATAGGTTTTCCACCTCTTGTGGATTTCCAAACTAGAGCTATCGACAATGAAATGAGAATACTACCCTCCTGCTCACTGGCAGCAACCATTTAAAATGACTGGGAATTGAACCTGATTATATTACTTTCCCACTTTCCTCAACCAAAGTAACATGAAGAAGTGACTTTAAAGTCTAATTAGCTGCAACCATAAGCAAAAAATAGAGGGTTGAGAGAAAGTCTGTAGTAACCATGGGGAATCATTGGAGGCTGGGCATTCCTCCATCCCTTGTAGGGAGAGTTGTGAGGCACAGAATGTGTGTTAATAGGAACTTCAAAGGCAACTGTGCAAGAGAAATCACAATGGTGAGAAAGGTGACCACCTGGTTGAATCAATAAGAGAAACAATCCTAAATGCTCATTGATGAAGCTTTTTTATAAAATGGGACAGTGAATATCAACTCTTCTCCCAACATTTGTTTTTTTTCCTCAATTTATTTGTTGTTGTTATTGTTTTTTTGGGGGGTGAGGTTTTGTGTTTTGTTTTGTTTTGTTTTTTAATGAGCTCTATGCCTGATGTGGGGCTTGAACTCAGGACCCTGAGATCAAGAATCACATGCTCTACTGACCAAGCCTGCTGCTCCTGAATTTCAGATTGAGTGCCTTAATTCTGGCATGAAAGTAAATTTCCCTCAGATCCCATATGATCCAAAGAAAATATCTCAATTATAGTGCTTCATGAAAGGTTCTGAGCCTCTCATAGAGACAGTGTACATTTCACCCCAGCAACGACTCTAGGCTTTTCTGGGTCTTCTGGTCTCCTGAGCCATTAAATGAGGGGAGGGGACATCCTCAAGTCTCTGCCTGTGACATGATAAGAAAAATATATTTGGTTTCGTCCCCAGTTTCTGGCACAAAGCTGCTAAAACCCTTTTACTCTCCAGAGTGATGGGGTGATGGAAACATCTTCCACAGAGCTCCAAAATTCCTTGGTGTTTCCCAGATGACAGAAGCAACTTTTGTTTTAATGAGGTTGCTCTTGGTGGGCTCCTGGATGGGGCCAGGTGACCAGAAAGACTAAGTATGATTAGAGGTTGGGAACTTTCAGATACATCCCTTATACTCCAGGGAGAGGAGAGGGCCTAAAGATTCAGTTAATTATTGATCATGCCTATGTGATAAAGTCTCCATATAAAATCCCTAAGCTATGGGTTTCAGAGAGCTTCCCAGGGAGTGAACACATCAACATGCCAGGAAAGTAGTGTACCCCAATAGCATAGGTACAGAAGCTCCTACACTTAAGATACTTCCAGACCTTACCCTACATACCTCTTCATCTGTATCTTTGATTATATCCTTTGTAATAAACCAGTGAAGGTAAATAAGTATTTCTCTGAGCTCCTATGAGCCATTATGGCAAGTTATCAAACCTGAGAAGTAAATTGTGGGAACTCTTGATTTACAGCTGATTGGCCAGAAGTAAAGATAACAGGTTAGGACTTGCAACAGGAGTCTAAAGCAGACAGCAGTCTTGTGGGACTGAGCTCTTGTCTGTGAGGTTTGCACTAACTCTAGATAGTGTCATGATTGAAATGTAGGGCATCCAGGACCACCTGAGTGACTCAGTTGGTTAAGCATTTGACTCTTGATTTCGGCTCAGGTCATGATCTAGCTGTTCGTGAGATCGAGCCCCATGTTGGGTTCTGGGCTGACAGTGCGGAGTCTGCTTGGGATTCTCTCTCACTCTCTCTCTCTCTGTCTCTGTCTCTCAAAATAAATAAACATTTTTTTAAAAATCTTAAAAACAAAACAAAAGAAATGTAGGACATCAGTTGGTGTCCAGATAGTTGCAAAATTGGTTGGTGTGGGTAAAACCCCTACACATTTGGTGCCCAAAATGTTGTAAGCAGGAAACAAGAGCTTTTTTTTTTCCTTTTATTGCTCTCAGTTCTATTTTCATTTGCCAAATATACATTAATGAATCTAAAAGTTACTCTTTTAATACCAAACTTCAATATCTACACTGTATCGTCAATTCTAAGATACATTTTTCAGATTTTAACACCTCTAAAATCTGGATGAATGTTGAAATCAATGTTATTATTCCTTTTAAGGGGCACATAAAATAATGATGCATGTCAAAATCAAAGTCACTTTACTTTTTTTTTTTTATTTATTTATTTTAATTTTTTTTAACGTTTTTATTTATTTTTGAGACAGGGAGAGACAGAGCATGAACAGGGGAGGGGCAGAGAGAGGGAGACACAGAATCTGAAACAGGCTCCAGGCTCTGAGCTGTCAGCACAGAGCCCGACGCGGGGCTCGAACTCACGGACCGCGAGATCATGACCTGAGCCGAAGTAGGCCGCTTAACCGACTGAGCCACCCAGGCGCCCCGTCACTTTACTTTTAAAGGTGTACGGAAATACATAATATGTTTGCTTGGATGTATAAGGAAAGTCAGACTTTCAAACTGAATCCCCTTTCTGTACCCCCACCCCAGAGAAAGGTACCTCCATTCCTCCAGGTACACAAGCCCTAAATCTGGAAGTCCCCTCCCACATTCTCTATTCCCACCCATCTCCTGTGTCCAGCAACTTCACGTCTTCAATATTTAATGTTGTAATCATTTTCTTTTAAACTTTTGATTTTTAAATCATTGTCTCTTTGTTTTAATGAACCCCCGTGAAGTATAATCTACATACACACATCTGTTTTAAGTATACAATTCACTGAATCTTGACAAATACATAAACTCATGTAACTACCACCGCAATCAAGATATAGAAGTTGCCACCAAAAAATTCTCTCTGCTCATCTGTATTTATTTCCCCAATCCACTCCTCTGCCATGGGCAACTACTGATTTCTATAAGCCTGTAAGTTATTTTTATCTCTTCTAGAATTTCATATAAACAGAATCATATGCCATAGACATTTTTGTGCCTGCCTTTTTCTAGACAGCATAATGTTTTTGAGAATCATCCACATTGAGGCATACAAAAGAAATTTCTTCCTTTTTATTGATATGTAATATTCTATCATATGCCTCTAGCACAATTTCTGCTTATCATTCACCTGGTAATGGACATTTGGTAGGTTTTCAATTTTTTGCTATTATGAATAAAGCTCATATAAACATTTATGAACAACTCTTTGTACAGTCATAGAATTAAATTTTGAAGACATATTCTAGATACATGTTTAACTTTATAAGAAACTGCCTAACCATTTTCTAAAGTGCTTATACAAAATCATCTCACTCAAAATATATTTTAAGTCATCATTTTTTTTTACTTTTCTTTTTTGTTCAAACTCTTAAATCATTTAACTCTTCCAGATACTCACTCATCAATGTGTTTTTCCATGGTTAAAGTATTCCAACAACACTTTATGGATTTCATCATATGGATTCTGTATTTTTTAAACAATGGAAAATTTTACCAGCAAGTTAACTGATTTATGTTGTATTACAAATGTTTAAAATATGCATGAAAAATCAGAGGCTGCCTAACAAGTACTTCAACCCAGTAAGTCTACATAATAAAGAGTTTGACTTCACTTTTGGTATTTGACTACTGACAGGTCTCAAGCTCCCTCCCTCTCACCCCCATCCATCCCTTTTTGCCCCATTCCTGGGCAAATCAGTAAGAAATCCTCCTCCCCTACTTTCTCCCTCTCTCTCTGCCAAGGGAAGCTATCCTCATTTGTGGAAACCCCCACACAGATACCACCTCGTAGCCACAATTCAAGACAAAACCAATGTACCACTCCTTTTCTTAAAGTCGTCTTGGACCAGCTTGTGCAGGTCCTTCTTTCCCTAGAAGATACTTGTGTGAATGATAAACTTCTTTCCAAATGTTCTTGGTGTATGTGATATCATTAGTATCAACATACCAACCACTAACTGAAGGAGTCTCTGTACCCCTTTATAGGGTAGCCACAAGAGTCCAAGAGCTAGTGTTAAACCCAGAGGGGGTGTTTAAGCACAGAAAAAATGCATACCCTGCTCATGATTTTGTGTTATGGTAGCATTTGCTTTCATCACGGCCATACAATTGCATAACTTCAATAATAACAAAGAACCGTATGTCCTTAACTTTCCATTTCACAAGTTTTTTCTATATAAATAAGCCATAATATGAATTTCACAAAAATTCATAAGCATATAGGAATGTCTAGATAATTAAGATCAAAAATCTTCTGAACAAGGAAAGTTTGAATAAGCCAATGCAACATAAAGCATGGTCCCAAGCCCACCATCAACTAGGAATTTGTTAGAAATGCAAACCAATGGATAGCACTGAGTCAAAATCTTGAGAGTGGGGCCCAGAAATTTGTATTTTAACAAGCTCTCCTGATGATTCTGATGCATGTTAATTATTAAGAACTACTGCTTCAAGGGACATGAAAAGCAATTGCTGGACCCAGAGTTACCAAGTGATAAAACTTTTGAAGAGAAGAGGCTTATAAGAAGTCTCCATAGGCATGCTTTCATAATAAGATAGATCTAATAAAAGTTGTCAAAGGAAATAAATTATGAAAACGAGACATTACTCAGAAGAAAGACTGTCTTCAATAAGAGATATTTATTATCTCTATATTAAGGGTCAGAGGAAGTAAAGAAGGTATGCTAAGGATATTTATGTGCAGTTCCTCTTGGAGTGGAAGTTTTTAAAAGGGGAGTTATAAAAGTGAATAAGGGTGATTATAAAAAAAGAGGAAAGAGGTTTAATAGGCTAATCAGCATGAAAGTAGGATTTTCAGAATTAAATATAACGATTCCAAAAATAACTATCTCAAATGTAACCATTATATATAATATAAAATAAAAACTTCTTACCATAAGCTAGAACCTCCTAGACGACTCAGACTCTGCCTATTTTTCCGATCTATCTCTCATATATCTCTGACCTTCCTCTCTCTCTTATTTTATGCCATCAGTCTATTCCTCCAAAGTTAGTGGCCTCTCTCCTAGATTTGCAGGTGGGCCCTGCTCATCAGTTTCAGTGCCACAAAGGAAGAGAAAACTTTCTTGACTACTCAAACTAGTATAATGCCATTCTGTATCCTATTATCATTGTATTTTCTTCATAATACTTATAATTCACACGAATTATTTTACTTATTCCTGTGTTTATTTATTACATTGTACACCATTAGAATGTAAAATCTGGGACAGCTAGGACCATGTGTGCCTGCAAAACTATTTCCTCAATACTTAAATAGAACATAGCACATCAAGGCGCCCGTGTGGCTCAGTCGGTTGAGTCTCCGACTTCAGCTCAGATCATGATCTCACAGTCTGAGTTGGAGCCCTGCATCTGGCTCTATGCTGACAACTCAGAGCCTGGAGTCTGCTTCCCATTCTGTGTCTTCTTCTCTCTCTACCCCTCCCCTTCTCCTGCTCAGTCTCTCTCTCTCTCAAAAATAAACATTAAAAAAAAACACATAAAAACTGTTCAATAAATATTTTTTTGAAATATGCAAAGTTTAACACTATCCTTTTATTTTATTATCTATATGTCAACATTCTCTACTGTGTTAATAGTTCTTTGAGGATTAAGTTCACATTGCTTTTCTTTGGCAGGCCCCAAAGCTAGAAAAATACATAGACTAAGGTAAAATTCTCAACACATTGATCATCATAGACAAATTTTTTGCACAACCCAATGAGTATTTAGTGGTCAATAAAATAAGTTAAAACTATCATCACTTCTGGGATTTTAGAAAATCCCATTTATTTAGCTGTAAAAGGGGTCTAAAATTTATTATTATCTATTAGATAATATCTAACTTACATTCTTTCCCTTTCAGAATATTTGTGTTAGATGCAATTACTAACCCTTGCCTTTGTAGTATGAAAACAGCTATAGAATAAGAAATATGTGAGGGATTGAGTGTGTGTGCACTAATAAACTTTATTTATGAACACTGAATTTTGAATTTCATATAATTTCCATGTGTCATTATTCTTACTTTGATTCTTTTCAACCATTTAGAAATGTAAAATCTATTCTTAGCTCTCAGATTGTATACAAACAAGCAGTGGGTGAGATTGGGCCCATAGGCCATGTTTTGCCAATCCTGGCCTAAGGAACAGGGGAATAAAAGAAAAGAATAACTTTTAGTAAATAGAGAAGAACAAATAGATCATGAGATTATTCACTGAAACTTTACTGCATTTTATTTCACTGAGACCATGTAGCCTGCAAAGTTAAAAATGTTTATCATCTGGTCTTCTGAAGAAAAAAAAAATTTCAGAACACTCTTTAGACCACAACTATCACATATATACCAGTCTGCTCTTGCATTTATTCTGATCCTTTGCTCCCTGGCTGCTGACTCATATTTACATTCATAATACCCTATACTTTCTTAACATAACCCACACAATGTTTTATTAAGAGATTGTGTTGAATTCTATTTTCTGTATTCTCTCTCTCTTGGACCATAAGCTCCACAATGGACAGAGTGGGTGTTAAAAAGTCTAGTTCATAATTATTTCCAATGAGCTAATATCTGTAGAAAGATTGAATAAAGAATTAATATGGGAACATGTATTTGAAGTACATGGATATATAAAACAGTTTTCTTTACCATTCTAATTTCATACCATGGTAACTTCAACAAGTTTTTACATTCTTATCAAGAAGCAATACTAAATTTTTTTTTTAAAAAAGGGGGGTTGTGCCTGGGTGGCTCAGTCAGTTAAGTATCCAACTTTGGCTCAGGTCATGATCTCAGTTTGTGGGTTCAAACCCCACGTCGGGCTCTGTGCTGACAGCTCAGAGCCTGGAACCGGCTTCAGATTCTGTGTCTCCCTCTCCCTCTGCCCCTTCCCTGCTCACACTCTGTCTCTCTCTCTCAAAAATAAATAAACATTAAAAATTTAAAGAAAAAAAGAAGCAATACTATCTCGTTATTTAAAAAGTTAAACATTCCCTTTCATTTGTCAGGCATGGTTATTTCATTATAAAATGGAATTCCAAATTCCCTCTACATCAATATAGCTATTACATATGAAACAAAGTGCTGAAAGCCATCAGCTTAATTTCCCCATTAGGAATTCCATTCATATATATGGAATGTTTAATATCACCTTTCTTTAAGCCATTCCTAATTACAAGACACTTGCACACAAGAACTGAGTGATAAGTCACTGATTATTCTCAGAGATGGCAAAGAACTGAGAGTTAAATCCCTGCAATAGAAAAATAACCCAGCGAGGATTGCAACCTGCTATTCTGTTACTAGTGTTATTATTCCTCATGGTTAGAGTTGGAAATATAATGAGTTTAGTCAATAATACAATTGAAACATAGCCTTTCCCTATCCAGAGTGGCAATGAATAGTGAGGCATCTTTCAGAAAAAACTAGGGTTCATTTATAAAGGAAGAGGTGAAGTAAATAAGAGTAAATAAATCATCGTAAAATGATTCAAGAAAGAGTCAAAGACTTAGATAAATTTAACAAGGGAAGTGCAGGCCTTTGAGTTTTTTCTGACACTGAGATAAGATGTGGTACTATTACTCAGATATATGTATATATACACATGTGCATCTTGGAAGCTATCTTTTTTTTTTTCTGTAGAACATTAGGTCTTTGATTTGACCTTGGGTTCTAGGGGACACTAAGTGAAAGTCTTCATTTTTCTGGATAAGATGATAGTCTATATGGGCCATTCTGTGGATTGCTAGGTATAATGTAAGAATCTTTTTTTTCCCCCTTGTGCTTTGTTTAGCATTGACATGCTCATATCCTTTGCTGTTCACCAAAATACCTACATTCTCATTGTTGACAGGAATCCCCAGCCCAGATGTATATATAAGGGTAAATAATATGCAAACCTCTTACAATAGTAATTGCTACTTTCATAGAAATTTTACAGATATTTCTTCTTCTTCCTAATGAGATGAATCCTCTTAAGCTTCATGTCTGTTTCCCTAAGTAGGTGAGCTATGCATCAATGATATATCTTCAAACATGCCATCATTATACATTTATACTGCTATATTGTGTCAAACAAGATGAATCCAAAAGAGCAATGCATTTGAATGATCCCCCTAAGAAGCAGAAAGTAGGCTGAAAGAAACCTCACCCCTCCACTCAGTGAAATAGCTCTAAGCTTGTGGATTTGGTCAGAGGCAGGAAGGACTCAGTTTATTAAAACCACAAGAAGCATGGACGTATTTTACCTCCAAGAGTCAGATCAGTTTTGTAAACACGCAGAGTGTAAGCCAGAATTCAGAGATTTACTGTTTTAAATGAACTTCAGGTCACATAACTGTGAAGATTATGTGAAGGACTTACTGACTAATTCAGTGTCACTCATCTAATAATTACATGGCTTTGGTTCTACCAAATGATCAATCTGGCATCTGACACTTCAGTATTTACAGTTTAGTGAAATAGTTGAGATAAAGGACTATGCACTTAACCATGGTGGGTATGAGCCAGGTTGAAGAGACGAGAAGACTTTTAAAATCTTCCATTCTGACCTGACAACAATTTCAAGAAACATTATATTTGTATCTTTGGCCCACATTCTTTCTTCTGCAGACCAAGACTCTGAATGATAAACTTATAAAAGAGGCTTGGGAATGCTGATGTAGACGCAGAAATTTAAAAAAAAAAATGTTGAATGTAATATGAATGCATTGCTTCCTTCCCAGTTTCCCTGCGGGAAAACTATGTAAATCAGGTAAGAGCAACTACCCAACAAACATAGTTTTGTTTTGTTTTAATACCAGTGGAATTCATAAAAAAGGGAAAAGAGAAGATCTAAAAATGGTTATAGGGCTGAATGGATTGGTAGTACTGAAAACATTTCTTCTGACAGTTATTTGAAAACTTTGCTTGGTTGGTTGATTTTTTGTTTGTTTGTTTGTTTGTTTTACTATAAAGACCGTGGCCTAATCTTCCTTGGGAAAGATACCTAGAGTCTCATAAACCACCAGTTTCTGACAGATTTCTGTATTTAATCAACACTAGACCTGCCTGTTGGAAATGAATGTTAAATGTATGAACATATTAGCAGTAATCTCACAGAAGCCTGATTTAATTCCTCTACTTTAAAGCCTATGGGGAGAAAATGTTGTTCTCAATGAGTTCCCTTCCTTTAGATATAAAACTTTTGAACATTCTAATTAACTCTACCTTTGCATATTTAAGGACTATAAAATTCTGTCTCTTCCCCCCCCCCTTTTTTTTTCCTTTAAACCAAATTCTCTCTAGGGAAAGGCATGAAAACGATAAGTTTTAGGGGCAGATTTACCAAGAGTAAAGTCTAAAGTTTATCAGAAACTTTAGAAAAATGTATTACATTAAAGACCTATTTATTTTTAAACCTTAATCTCCTAGGCCTAACTAGACTCAGATTGTTCCATCTCATTTAACAGAAAAAGAAAACTCCACTAGAAAATTTGGCCAATTGTACAAAGCAACACAACTACTGATAAAACTCAAGTTTCCCAACATGGAGATTGCTAACGATTATTATTACTATTATTAATTGCTAATTACCCATGTACTAGTACAATATTATGTATCATCATTGGACAATATGAAGTCATGCCTGATATTTTTATTGTGTTTTATAATTTATAGTGGTAATTTAACATAATTTTTTGTTTCAGATTTGTGTAAAAACTGCAGAAGAAAGTAGTTCAAATATATCATTGAATTTAATTTTACAAGAAAGAGAGGAAAAAAGGCCCAAGCAGGTTTGGTGGCCAACACTACATAGTACTTACAAGCTAGAATTATTTCTTCCTGTTTCATTTCAGTGCTGTCAGTTATACGTCTAAAACATTTATTGGATATGTATCTGGTAAGCACCTGTCATACTGGAAGTGGATCTGCTTGTCGTAAATTTTTCAAGAACCACTGTATTCACTCTGTCGTGGATGTTTTCTCCCTGCCCTCCACCTCCATGAAGCTGGGTCACAGAACCAAAGGCCCCACAAAGTCAGGAAAGAAGAGCTTGCCTGTTTGTTAAGTCCAGCACTTTCCACCTGACTGGATCTCGAGTTGAGATTGAGATTTTTCTTTTTTGAATACTAATTGTACCTTTTATTTGTTTTAGCTGTTCTGAAGAAAGATCTCTTTATTTCCCTAGTATCATTTAGTAAGCCAAAGGCTATCTTTGGAAATGAAGCCTGCTTCTCTTTCTTACTAATTTTAGAATCTTAGACAAGTTACCCACCTTCTTTAAGGCTCATTTGTCTCATCTACAAAATATGTATGTGGCTGCCTCAAAAGTTTTATTTTTTACTTTTCTTAAAAGTCTATTTATTTATTTTGAGAGAGAGCAAGGGGAGGAACAGAGAGGAAGAAAGAGAATCCCAAGCAGGCTCTGTGCTGTCAGCACAGAGGCTTGAACTCAAGAGTTGTGAGATCATGACCTGAGCCGAAACCAAGAGTCAGATGCCTAACAGAATAAGCCACCCAGGTGCCCCTCAAAAATTTTATTTAAATGAGAATATACATGAGAATATCAGTTAGAAGATACTTACAAATATTAAATAAATATATTAATCATGATGATGATAATGGAACCAAAGGAGAAGAATGTATAACAGATAATTAAATATCGGGAATGTATAGAGTATGCCTTCTGTTCCTTTTTTCTTGACATCTTTAGATTTGTCTCCTTCAAAGTGAGCTCTAGCTAAAACTGGAATGCCTATGTCTCTAATTTGTATTTGGAAATCAAGAATTAGTTTGGGGGTCAGTAGAAGTCATGTGTGGCATAAAAATTACAGAAAAAAAGATGCAAAAACAAATATACAAGATAGGAAATATTAACTTCTCCTCACATAATTCACAAAATGGCTCTGTCAAAGCAAACTTATTTATAAATGACTATAATTTCTCAAAAGTTAACAGGATTGTTATTGCCCATTAATTTTTGGCCGATGGTTTTTAAACATCCTTACATCAAATAAAATGAATTGAATTTAAATAGCAGTTAAATTGCTAAGGAAATTTGTTAACTGGGAGTTTTTTAAAAGTTAATTACAGCTGATGGTGTATGTTAAACACTCATTTGTTCTCAATTGAAACAACAGGATTTTTCTCTGCTTCATAATTCAAATATCCTAGAAACATGTTTCTAAACATTCAGAACATAAAAGCCACAATATGTTACAATTATAAGGGCTCCAAAATTTGGAGGAGTGAATGAAAAAGAATGAATAAATGAGTCAGTGTGGTAAGATGACCCTTCATGATCTCAACTTCTCACTAGTTGTCTTTCTCTAGTAAATACTGACTAGTTGTCTTTTTACAATGTTTACATAAAAGTAAATTTAGAATTTTTAAAAGCATTTGTTATATAGTCCTTAGAGTAAAGCTGATTTTGAAATTTTATTTTGGAGAACATAGGATACATTTGACTGTAAAAATAATGAAGGATTAAATCAAAGGACAGATCCCATTTCAAAAACTAAGATGTAATAGACTGAAATAAGAAAGAAAAATGCAAACTCATCTCAGATGAATGGAAAACTGATAACGGGTGGAGGGTTTCTATTCTAGTCTGGTAAATCCCATTATGTTTTCTCTAAAATTTCCTGAAATTCCCCCATACCAAGTGAATTGTAATTTATTTTAAGTTAGCAACTATTCATAAACCACAAAATATGCTTAATGAAACTAAGAACATGGTCACAAAATCAAAATGACATAAATAGGCATTTCTTCTATAAATGACATTTACAGAATGTCTCTGATAGCTAACATACCTATACCTTTCTTATGCATATGCCATATTTTTAAAAAAATCTTCTGAATTCTAACTATTAAAAACTCCTTTGTCATACTTTTCCTGGGTTGTCATTAATGAATGAGTGGGTTGCCTGAATGATGAGATTCTTTCTAGTCACGTTGTCAATTGAGATTACAATAAGACTGCCATCTAAAAGAGATAGGATTTCAAGACTGCTGAATAACAGAGGAGGAAAAACCTGGCCCAGGAAAGCACAAGATGTAATTTGTCTTAGTTATTAGTCACTTTATGATATGCACTTCACACTGAAGCCATTGCAGATTGATCTAAGGGCACTCTATTCCCAGCAATGCCAGTAGATCAATTAAACTTAAGTCCATAAAAGAATAGGGGCTTTATTAATCAAGTGTATTTAAGACTTTTATTTCATTCTCTGCTTTTTAAAGGGTATGACAGATTGTAATCTTGAAAGTTTTCCGATAATGAAAATATTCATTTACAAAGGAGTTGGTACCCATTGATAAAAAGCAAGGCCTTGAGAGTTAATAAAGCTGACTTCTTGAAGACTCCAGGCAGTAATCAATAAGACTGAGCAATATTATGAGTGATAAAAATCCATGAAGACTCAGTTCTGTAGTAAAACTCAAGAATATGGCCTTTCCACCTGTTGATGGAAAGTTATTTTGGCTATGGTAACTCGTGGAAGAAGAAGGCATGACAGAGATGAAAGAAAGAAAGAAATGAGATTTGAGAAATCTATACAGAGATGAGCTTTGATTATGCATTTGGCACATGTAGCCATCAGGAAAGAAATAAATCAAAAGCCAAATTAGTATTTCAGGCAATTTTATCAATAGAGAAACCATGCATGTGAACTAAATAAAGTTTATGATTGTTGGAGCCTTGAAAAATTCTTATATTCATTAATGTGTTCCAAAGTAGCCTGAGAAGACATAGTTGAGAAAACTGTGTAGCCTACAGGAAGGGCTTCTTCACCTTCAGATACGGACGTGATATCTCAGATATTGATCAACCTCAGATATTGATTTGATGGGGTGGACAGGCTATTTTCTTTATCAATTGTAGCATACAGGCCCATGAAGAAACACCTCCAGGTTAGAGAAAAAGAACTTCACATTCATCAGATGTTGACCCTCAATACAGAATCACAGACTACATGGGAAATTGAAGATAATCTTTCAGAAAAAAAATGAATGTTCTTTGTCTGGGGAGAAAATAAGTTGGATACCAAAAAGGTGGGCTGAGGAAGAAACTGGTCAGTTAATCACAAAATAATTTCCATTCTCTCCCAGGCACAGCACTAGACCACATTTCTGACTCTTAGAGAAGGAGGTACCTGGAATGAGATCTGTCCACTGGAATATGAGCTGAAGTGATGTGTATTATTTCCACATCGGCCTATACAACACCTAGATGTTCCTCCATATTGTCTCTCTTCCTCTCCTACTGGTGGATGCTAATGACCCAGGTGACCAACCTCAAAGGGCAAGTGGGAAAGATGCCCTGAATCAGTTTGTGTCCCTAATAATGGTGTGAACTAGAGTTTCCCCAAACCCTACCCTATCCATTGATTGGACATTATGTGAATGGGAAATTTTATTGTCGTATCTATCACTGACTTTTTTTTTCCCTTAGTGAGAACTATTTCACCAGAATTAATACAAAAACAAGTCATTTGTGGTTTGGCTCACATAGAAATGTGAGCATTTTGGTAATGGTAATGCCTCTGTCACCAGTATATTACTAATATCCTTGGTAGGTGGTTTGGACCCTGGACCTTATTCTTGAACATAATGTTCTGATGGGTCTCTTTGCTTCATATAATATATCCATTTCAGAATGCCCACTCTCTGGTGCTTTTTAATCTTTCCTCCACCATCTACAAGGCAATTCATTCACAATGGCTTATCACTTTTTCCAGGCTCCCAAGGGCCTAGGGTGAATTTACACCATCCTAGTGACCTTGTCACAGTATTAAATGTCATACCCTGAGATATTTGTTTAAAATTAAAAATTGCATAATAATGTATAATTAGTTTAAGGGATTTTAATAATGTGTCCAGAGCACTGGAATCCTTTCTGTACTACATATTTGGTTAGGGTACAGGGTAGAAGCTGAAGATTAGAATAGCTACATAAAAGTGAGTCATATAATGGAATTTGATAAAGTGGAACTTAATCCATAAGGAATTGATGAGATTGCAACAGGAAACCTTTACTATCATATGAAAAAGGCTATGTGCTTGATAATTTGTTTTAACTGAGTGAACATTTAATGGACTCCTTGAAATTAGCTATATTCACTTGCATTCCAGGAAAATTTTAATATACATTTTGTGATAGTTATGACTTTTTGTTAAATCAATAAGTCCAATTAATATTGTTATTCTATATAAACATGATTTTTCTTTTATGCCATTAATTTTCATTCTATGAACTTGTCTAACTAAAGAAGTTATCTTAGAATATTGGAATTAGAAGGGAGATGCCAGCCCAGGGCTCAAGATCTAGTATTGATAGCTCATATGCTGTTAATAATGTTGACATCTTTTTTAATTCTTCTTTTTTTTAAGATTTAAAAAAAAATTCACACTACTGATTAAATTGCCTTATCCTTTCAGAAGCTGTTCTTAATTTATGAAATGTCTAACGAGGTTTTAAAAAGTATTAAACATGTCGCTTCATCAGAGCCTGTTTGTAATGAGACTAAAGCAATTAAGTAATTGGAAAAGCATGTCTGAACATGCTGAATAAGCTTTGCTGAAAGAAATGATTTATTTTAATATTAAAATATGAATATGTGGCTAATTTTGTCAACCTCACTGTTTTCACTTATTTGGAAACATAAACTTGTCTTATGATACCCAAGTAGAAGTTTGGTTCACCATCCCCATATATTTATCTCACTTCAGGTACCCTTTTTTGGTTACTTAGGATACAATGTATAAATAGACATAAGCTCTTGGTGTGAATATTCAATGCTAGTATTTCAAGTCCCTTCTTCCAGGCTTATTACTGTCAAAGCAATCATCAATTCATGATCCTGGGTTTTAGATGGACATAAGGACATCCAGCTTTTAAATATTTGCCATTGTTGAGGGGAAGCAGGAATGAGGAAGAAGTGGAGAACTATCACCAAATCGGAGACAGGAATACTGTTTATGAAGAAAAGGACAGTGAGAATCTATAGAATACAAACGTGGTTTGTTGTTCTGTTTTGTCTTTTCTGATATCCTGAAGTGGCTCTTGAACCCACAACAGAGACAGTCCTAGAAGCAAGAGTCTAGTTCTTTAACGTTGTCACCTGAACCTATTTAAGTATGATACATTTTTTAAAATACTAGTAATTCATGTTTAAAACATAAAGTCTTAATTTCCAGGAATGACTAGGAATGATACTAAGAAGGGGTGTTTCTAAGGTAATAAAATGTGAGTTAAGAGCATTTAAATGTAAGACCCCCAAGGGCACTTGGGTGGCTCAGTTGGTTGAGCATCCAACTTCGGCTCAGGTCATGATCTCACAGTATGTGAGTTTGAGCCCTGCATCGTGCTGTGTGCTGACAGCTCGGAGCCTGGAGTCTGCTTCACATTCTGTGTCTCCCTCTCTCTCTGCCCCTCCCCTTCGGGCACTCTGTCTCCTTCAAAAATAAACAAACATTAAAAAAATTTTAATGTAAGACCCCCAATAAACGCAATTTTCCTGGAACTTCTATAAATACGAACCTGTGTAGCTCATTTTTAGAGACCACTGAGCTACACTATAGATCCTAATAAAGAAATATCCAAGCTGGCTAACTTCTGAGGAGCGATTAGGAATCCTTGAGATAAATACAAACCATGGGTGCTTCAGGCTGTGGTAGCTGCACCATCTGATGTCCATTCACACCACACAACCCTTAGGCCTGGCAGCACAGTGGGTCTTGAGCCAATTCTCAGTGAGGTAGGAACCTTCAGGGTGTCAGCCTTAGCTTCTGATGGGTTTTATATTAAATTATCCACTCATATCTGGTGCCTGCTGACTGATATGTTCTTTGTCTCAGGCTTTGCTTTCTTCTATCATAAAGGAAAAATAACTTTAGAAAAGACCAAAAAAGGGGCGCCTGGGTGGCGCAGTCGGTTAAGCGTCCGACTTCAGCCAGGTCACGATCTTGCGGTCCGTGAGTTCGAGCCCCGCATCAGGCTCTGGGCTGATGGCTCAGAGCCTGGAGCCTGTTTCCGATTCTGTGTCTCCCTCTCTCTCTGCCCCTCCCCCGTTCATGCTCTGTCTCTGTCTGTCCCAAAAATGAATAAACTTTGAAAAAAAAATTAAAAAAAAAAAAAAAAAAGAAAAGACCAAAAAATTCCTGAAAGAAAAACTATTCCCATATTATAACCAGAATAAGATAGTATTACTTTTAGCCTACTCCATCCTGATCAGACCTCACCCCAAACATTGTGTTAAGGGCATGATGCACCGAGGAATATTCTAAAATTTGATTTTGTTTCTACTTAAATTTGAAAGACCTCCTATGTCTAGAATGTTCTGCAGGCTTCTTGATCCAATTTGAGATTTCTCCCATTTACTAGAAGTCCAGATTCAACTGTATCTTCTGGGATTATAGGATTAGTAAGCAGAACCAGGAATGAAATATCATGGGTTTAAATGCACGATGGGAAGATGTTTACTCATGCGTTAGATCAATATTAAATACTGTTAGGCGGAAGTCTGCAGAACAATGTTGAGAAGGGACACGCTGTGGTAATGAAATGTGAAGTAAAACTTTTTTACGTAAGACCCTCCATAAACAGATGGCTATCATGATGTGGATATTGGAAAAACAATGAAGCTAGAGTAAAAAGTATGTCTCCTGGTCAATACAGTATCTTATTGCACAAGCCATCGATACTGTTTTTCCCTATGTAAAATAGGTAATAACGTGCCCCCTCAAGTTGTTGAGACTAAGATAAGAATATGCATGTGAATCATTTTAGTGATTTAATAAGTAGTAAAGTCACAAAAGATAGCGAAGGTAAAAATATTTTTATCAATGTCACTGCTCCCTTTGAGAGAAAGTAACTCCTCTGATTAACAATGGCAAGCTTAGAAACTAAAACTTGTTTGAAAATTTAACAAAGCAGCAGGTACTGAGAAGTTTCCATACTATATTATTTTAACCATTGACTATTTTATACCCAGGAACAATTTTCTATATATATATACACACACACACATATATATGTATATATGTGTATATATATTATTATATTATTTTTTTATTTAAGAGAAGGTCTCACCATAGAAAAAAACCTCTATTATTTTCCCCCTTTGGGAATTTTCATTAATCCACAATTTATCCATGGTTACATTTTTTCTATTTTAAAAAATAAGAAGTACATAAATTCCATCAACTTAAGAACTAAATTCAGAATTCAGATATTGTCTTTCTCTAATTCTTTTACTCAAACCATTGATTTTAGAGTGCTTTTGTTTTTAACTGTTGAGCAATTTTTGCAAACATGTTACCAGATCAGTCAATGCATAGCTCAGAGCACAGAGAAGCCTTGTTACAGGGAATGTCAGACCATTCCCTGGCATCCACAGAGGAGCCTGAACAGTCCTCATCAGTCACAGGGGACAATTTCTAAGAAGGGGATGAGTCTCAAAGCAATACCATAAGCAAATGCCAATTGCCTAGCCTCAACAAGGCAGGGTCTTGTCACATTTTGGAAATTGCCTAGAGACGTGGCTTTTACAACAGGCCCAAAAGACAAATCACTTACATCTTCATGTTTATTCCCTAAACCTCTATTATATGACCCAGGTAAGGTATTTGGGGCATGGCATTCAAAAGCTAAATGAAAAAAAAAAAAAAGAAAGAAAAAGAAAAAAAACATAAGAAAATATTCTAACAAATATCCAGAATAAGAGCTGTCTTCATAGTAAGGTTGTCTATGAACTCAGCCACAAAAACCAAAGGCTTAACAAGAATTTGCAAAGTAGTAAGTTGATTACAGAATATCCTGTCAGCTTATATAGGAAAAAAATAATATCCAGAGAGATTTTAAAAATTTATTCAAAAATAAAAATCTCAAGAGATGTCAATCATTAATCAGTCTTTCCATTTTTTTATGTAAAGATAATTATAAATTATCCAGTAAATTTGTAGTTTAATTTTAACATTCTGAATTCCTTAGGTGAAAATTCTTTTAAATTCTATTTCTAGGATAATGTTTACATGATTTGGACTCACCTGAATATGCCATGCTAAAAAGATCAAATTTGGACCATTGAGACAGAAACTCTAATATTCTACCCCAAAGTCCTTGACACTTAGTTTCAGTTTCCTCGTCCATAAAAATAACATAATAATCCCTATTTTCTGACATAGTTTTGAGGCCTGCAATAATATATGTAAAGACATTTTGATCAGTGCTGGATACACTGCAAGTAATGAACAGGCGGTATTTTCCCATTTTTTTTTTACTCTGATGATATAATCAGAGATTTCTGTCAATAAATTCTATTATAAAGTGTAACACTACTGCAGAGTATTAGAAAAATATAAATGGCCAACAGAAGCCCTGTAAACTAAGAAGAAAATTTAGCAAATGAAATTCAACGTAGAAAATGTTTTTTTCTGGAACCGAGATATGAGTAGCTGGGAAATAAAATTTGGCTTTCCCATGTAAGAACTCACACAACATCTCTAAAATCTTCTTTATCAGTAAAATGGCAATTCTTTTTAAATGGCTATTCTTTATTGGTAATTCATTATTGGTAAAATACTAATGATAATATTTAATTCTGAGGGCTGTCATCAATCTGAAATGACAAATATGAAAGTCTTTGTTAGTTGGATATTACTATTGGGTATGATTATGTTAATTTTACCCCCAATGTTTTAAATTGCATAGTAATTGGAATTTAGGTAAAGTAGAATGAACTTCCACATTTTATATATCTGGGCTTCATAGAAATTTGCTTTAATTCACTCCATTTTTGGGAGGTTTTGTAGAACTAGAAGATAAGGGGAATATTAATATGTTTTAGAAGACCATACTTGATTGTATATTCCTGTAGTTCTTTATGAAAAAATATAATTCGAAATAAAGAAAAAAGTAAGTGCACTTGTGTATCTCTGCAATCTATTTCACACTCTTAAGATGTGTAGCAGATGGTCTTTTCCAAAAAAACCCACAACATTTCCATCTCATATGTTTCTTTACAATGTGACTTTGACCCAGCCCTATCAAAATGGGGAAGTAGGGCCCTATCTTCTTGAATCGGAGCAGTCTTGTAGCTACCTTGAGTAAGGTGGAAATGATAATGTGATTTATGAAACTAGGTCCTAAAAGGAAAGTGGCCTCTTCTTTGTCCACTTTATCTTGGAATCATAACCCCCATGGGCTCTCCAGAGGCTACCATACTGTGAGGAAGCCACATACACTTGTGTGAGTGTCCTGGTCAGCATTACTATCCTTTGAGTCATCCTATCCTTGCCAGACATGTGAGTGAGCCTTCAGATCATCTTATAATCTAGCTGCTGAATAAGCCCCACCTTCAGGTCTCCCAAATGGAGATCCTCATCACTGTAGAGCAGGAATGGGCAAACTTTGGTTTGCTCTGTTTGATTCTTCTTGCCTCAGAATCTGTGAGCCTGACAAAAACAGCTGTCTTAAACTGCTAATTTTTGGTTGCTTTGTTATGCAGCAAGAGTAACTGGAACAGGATATTTAAACATCCTAATATTCTCCTAATGAATGTAATACAAATGTACTCCTAAATTTATTAATAGAACACAAATGACTTTTACATCAGTAAGAGCTAGGTTAGGAATACATGATAACTTACTGACTGGGTTATGAGTTGTTAAAACAAATTAGAAAAAGGAATTCTGAAATAATCTAGCACGACAAATTTGAATAACCAGATTTAAGTGCCCTCTCTGGATACATTCAAGGAATATTTTATTAGTAAAAGAATAAATTCAGTTAGCTCTAATATCCTCTCCCAAGTCTGTATTCCTCTGAGTGTTAGAGGAAGTAGGTCACTGATGTGTGATATTCACCAGGAATGGGGTATAACACCAAGTTTCACTGAGTGGATTAAGACCAGAAGTGTAAGATTTCCAAAACTTCCATTTATGCTGTGTCCTCAGGTGTCTCAGCATGTGCCTGCTGGATAATGTATAGAAGGGATTTCTTTAGGTAAGTATTTTATCCTATAGACAGGAATTGAGCTATGATTCAGATATTGCAATAAGGGAGGATCGCAGATAAAAACATCCCACAAACTTCACATGGGAATTTCTAGCTCAATTTTATTTTGAAACTAATGAAATTTGTGTTTCTGATCCACACCATAGAAGAAAATTGCTTTAGTTGATGTGCATTTATTCTTTTATTCAATACTTATCCTTATTGCTACTTTCTTCCAAAATATAAGTGAAATAGTTTCTTTTATTAAGCCTTTACATTGTTTCTATTTTCACATTATAAGGCATGTTGCAAAAAATAATATTTTAATTATTTATTAGTGTAATTATTGGGAGGGCAATACTGGGTGTAAGCTTAATTTTTTTTAATACTACCAATTTAAATATTAATTCTCAATGCTGCAAATAAATTCTGATTTATTTTTAGGGTCAAAAGCTAGTTAGAAATAGACTCTCCGCTCTGTATGCCAATGTCTACCACTTATGCTAGGTCTTGAGAGATTCAGGATTCATAAGTATTTATAGAATATAAACCCAAAGTTCCTACAGTCCAACCCAAAATACTGTGACCCTTCTCCCTTCTCTAATGAATGATTATATAGTGCAAACAAATATGGAATACTCATTTCTATATATTAAATCAAGGCCACAGGGATTCTTTAAGACTCTTCAATTCTATCTAACTGGGTGCTTGAAGCTTTAACTGGAACTTTAATAACTGTTAAATTACATGAGAAAGAATAATTTATATATATATTATATATTATACATACTATATATTACCAAATAAAGCTAAAAATTCAGTGTAAAGATACATACTTTTATTAACCAAAATTGTCTATATTCAAAATAAAATAGTACATATTTAAGAAGAAAAAAAAGAAAAGGGGGAGGCGGCAAGATGGCGGCTTAGGAGGACGCTGGGCTCTCCGCACGTCCTGCTGATCACTTAGATTCCATCTACACCTGCCTAAATAACCCAGAAAACCGCCAGAGGATTAGCAGAACGGAGTCCCCGGAGCCAAACGCAGACGAGAGGCCCACAGAGGAGGGTAGGAAGGGCGGCGAGGCGGTGCGCGCTCCACGGACTGGCGGGAGGGAGCCGGGGGGAGGGGCGGCTCGCCGGCCAAGCAGAGGCCCCAGTCTGGCTGGCAAAAGCAGAGGGGCCGGGCGGACTGTGTTCCCACAACAAGCGCGACTTAGCGTCTGGGAGGTCATAAGTTAACAGCTCTGCTCAGAAAGCGGGAAGGCAGGAGGACAAAGGGAGGGAGAGCTGCTGAGCCCCCTGACAACAGAGCTCAGTTTGGTGGGGAACAAAGGCGCTCGCCAGCGCCATCTCCCCCGCCCATCCCCCAGCCAAAATCCCAAAGAGAACCAGTTCCTGCCAGGGAACTTGCTCGCTCCGCGCAAACACCCAACTCTGCGCTTCTGCGGAGCCAAACCTCCGGCAGCGGATTTGACTCCCTCCCGCTGCCACAGGGCCCCTCCTGAAGTGGATCACCTAAGGAGAAGTGATCTAAGCCTGCCCCTCCTGCCCCCGTGCACCTTGCCTACCCACCCCAGCTAATACGCCAGATCCCCAGCATCACAAGCCTGGCAGGGTGCAAGTAGCCCAGACGAGCCACACCACCCCACAGTGAATCCCGCCCCTAGGAGAGGGGAAGAGAAGGCATACACCAGTCTGACTGTGGCCCCAGCGGTGGGCTGGGGGCAGACATCAGGTCTGACTGCGACCCCGCCCACCAACTCCAGTTATACACCACAGCACAGGGGAAGTGCCCTGCAGGTGCTCACCACTCCAGGGACTATCCAAAATGACCAAGCGGAAGAATTCCCCTCAGAAGAATCTCCAGGAAATAACAACAGCTAATGAGCTGATCAAAAAGGACTTAAATAACATAACAGAAAGTGAATTTAGAATAATAGTCATAAAATTAATCACTGGGCTTGAAAACAGTATACAGGACAGCAGAGAATCTCTTGCTACAGAGATCAAGGGACTAAGGAACAGTCACGAGGAGCTGAAAAACGCTTTAAACGAAATGCATAACAAAATGGAAACCACCACAGCTCGGCTTGAAGAGGCAGAGGAGAGAATAGGTGAACTAGAAGATAAAGTTATGGAAAAAGAGGAAGCTGAGAAAAAGAGAGAGAAAAAAATCCAGGAGTATGAGGGGAAAATTAGAGAACTAAGTGATACACTAAAAAGAAATAATATACGCATAATTGGTATCCCAGAGGAGGAAGAGAGAGGGAAAGGTGCTGAAGGGGTACTTGAAGAAATAATAGCTGAGAACTTCCCTGAACTGGGGAAGGAAAAAGGCATTGAAATCCAAGAGGCACAGAGAACTCACTTGAGACGTAACTTGAATCGATCTTCTGCATGACATATCATAGTGAAAGTGGCAAAATACAAGGATAAAGAGAAAATTCTGAAAGCAGCAAGGGGTAAACGTGCCCCCACATATGAAGGGAGACCTATAAGACTCGTGACTGATCTCTCTTTTGAAACTTGGCAGGCCAGAAAGAATTGGCACGAGATTTTCAGGGTGCTAGACAGAAAAAATATGCAGCCGAGAATCCTTTATCCAGCAAGTCTGTCATTTAGAATAGAAGGAGAGATTAAGGTCTTCCCAAACAAACAAAAACTGAAGGAATTTGTCACCACTAAACCAGCCCTACAAGAGATCCTAAGGGGGACCCTGTGAGACAAAGTCCCAGAGACATCACTACAAGCATAAAACGTACAGACATCACAATGACGCTAAACCCGTATCTTTCTATAATAACACTGAATGTAAATGGATTAAATGCGCCAACCAAAAGACATAGGGTATCAGAATGGATAGAAAAACAAGACCCATCTATTTGCTGTCTACAAGAGACTCATTTTAGACCTGAGGACACCTTTAGATTGAGAGTGAGGGGATGGAGAACTATTTATCATGCGACTGGAAGCCAAAAGAAAGCTGGAGTAGCCATACTTATATCAGACAAACTAGACTTTAAATTAAAGGCTGTAACAAGAGATGAAGAAGGACATTATATAATAGTTAGAGGGTCTATCCATCAGGAAGAGCTAACAATTATCAATGTCTATGCGCCGAATACCGGAGCCCCCAAATATATAAAACAATTACTCATAAACATAAGCAACCTTATTGATAAGAATGTGGTAATTGCAGGGGACTTTAACACCCCACTTACAGAAATGGATAGATCATCTAGACACACGGTCAATAAAGAAACAAGGGCCCTGAATGAGACATTGGATCAGATGGACTTGACAGATATATTTAGAACTCTGCATCCCAAAGCAACAGAATATACTTTCTTCTCGAGTGCACATGGAACATTCTCCAAGATAGATCATATACTGGGTCACAAAACAGCCCTTCATAAGTTTACCAGAATTGAAATCATACCATGCATACTTTCAGACCACAATGCTATGAAGCTTGAAATCAACCACAGAGAAAAGTCTGGAAAACCTCCAAAAGCATGGAGGTTAAAGAACACCCTACTAATGAATGAGTGGGTCAACCAGGCAATTAGAGAAGAAATTAAAAAATATATGGAAACAAACGAAAATGAAAATACAACAATCCAAACGCTTTGGGACGCAGCAAAGGCAGTCCTGAGAGGAAAATACATTGCAATCCAGGCCTATCTCAAGAAACAAGAAAAATCCCAAATACAAAATCTAACAGCACACCTAAAGGAACTAGAAGCAGAACAGCAAAGGCAGCCTAAGCCCAGCAGAAGAAGAGAAATAATAAAGATCAGGGCAGAAATAAACAATATAGAAACTAAAAAAACTGTAGAGCAGATCAACGAAACCAAGAGTTGGTTTTTTGAAAAAATAAACAAAATTGACAAACCTCTAGCCAGGCTTCTCAAAAAGAAAAGGGAGATGACCCAAATAGATAAAATCATGAATGAAAATGGAATTATTACAACCAATCCCTCAGAGATACAAACAATTATCAGGGAATACTATGAAAAATTATATGCCAACAAACTGGACAACCTGGAAGAAATGGACAAATTCCTGAACAACCACACTCTTCCAAAACTCAATCAGGAGGAAATAGAAAGCTTGAACAGACCCATAACCAGCGAAGAAATTGAATCGGTTATCAAAAATCTCCCAACAAATAAGAGTCCAGGACCAGATGGCTTCCCAGGGGAGTTCTACCAGACGTTTAAAGCAGAGATAATACCTATCCTTCTCAAGCTATTCTAAGAAATAGAAAGGGAAGGAAAACTTCCAGACTAATTCTATGAAGCCAGTATTACTTTGATTCCTAAACCAGACAGAGACCCAGTAAAAAAAGAGAACTACAGGCCAATATCCCTGATGAATATGGATGCAAAAATTCTCAATAAGATACTAGCAAATCGAATTCAACGGCATATAAAAAGAATTATTCACCATGATCAAGTGGGATTCATTCCTGGGATGCAGGGCTGGTTCAACATTCGCAAATCAATCAACGTGATACATCACATTAACAAAAAAAAAAAGAGAAGAACCATATGATCCTGTCAATCGATGCAGAAAAGGCATTTGACAAAATCCAGCACCCTTTCTTAATAAAAACCCTTGAGAAAGTTGGGATAGAAGGAACATGCTTAAAGATCATAAAAGCCATTTATGAAAAGCCCACAGCTAACATCATCCTCAACGGGGAAAAACTGAGAGCTTTTTCCCTGAGATCAGGAACACGACAAGGATGCCCACTCTCACCGCTGCTGTTTAACATAGTGCTGGAAGTTCTAGCATCAGCAATCAGACAACAAAAGGAAATCAAAGGCATCAAAATTGGCAAA
The DNA here is from genome assembly GCF_022837055.1 of Prionailurus viverrinus. Lineage (NCBI taxonomy): Eukaryota > Metazoa > Chordata > Mammalia > Carnivora > Felidae > Prionailurus > Prionailurus viverrinus. The sequence goes on from NC_062565.1 coordinate 46,927,750, forward strand.
GATGAAGTCAAGCTTTTACTTTTTGCAGATGACATGATATTATACATGGAAAATCCGATAGACTCCACCAAAAGTCTGCTAGAACTGACACATGAATTCAGCAAAGTTGCAGGATACAAAATCAATGTACAGAAATCAGTTGCATTCTTATACACTAACAATGAAGCAACATAAAGACAAATAAAGAAACTGATCCCATTCACAATTGCACCAAGAAGCATAAAATACCTAGGAATAAATCTAACCAAAGATGTCAAAGATCTGTATGCTGAAAACTATAGAAAGCTTATGAAGGAAATTGAAGAAGATTTAAAGAAATGGAAAGACATTCCCTGCTCATGGATTGGAAAAATAAATATTGTCAAAATGTCAATACTACCCAAAGCTATCTACACATTCAATGCAATCCCAATCAAAATTGCACCAGCATTCTTCTCGAAACTAGAACAAGCAATCCTAAAATTCATATGGAACCACAAAAGGCCCCGAATAGCCAAAGGAATTTTGAAGAAGAAGACCAAAGCAGGAGGCATCACAATCCCAGACTTTAGCCTCTACTACAAAGCTGTCATCATCAAGACAGCATGGTATTGGCACAAAAACAGACACACAGACCAGTGGAATAGAATAGAAACCCCAGAACTAGACCCACAAACGTATGGCCAACTCATCTTTGACAAAGCAGGAAAGAACATCAATGGAAAAAAGACAGCCTCTTTAACCAATAGTGCTGGGAGAACTGGACAGCAACATGCAGAAGGTTGAAACTAGAACACTTTCTCACACCAGTCACAAAAATAAACTCAAAATGGATAAAGGACCTGAATGTGAGACAGGAAACCATCAAAACCTTAGAGGAGAAAGCAGGAAAAGACCTCTCTGACCTCAGCCGTAGCAATCTCTTACTCGACACATCCCCAAAGGTAAGGGAATTAAAAGCAAAAATGAATTACTGGGACCTTATGAAGATAAAAAGCTTCTGCACAGCAAAGGAAACAACCAACAAAACTAAAAGGCAACCAACGGAATGGGAAAAGATATTCGCAAATGACATATCGGACAAAGGGCTAGTATCCAAAATCTATAAAGAGCTCACCAAACTCCACACCCGAAAAACAAACAACCCAGTGAAGAAATGGGCAGAAAACATGAATAGACACTTCTCTAAAGAAGACATCCGGATGGCCAACAGGCACATGAAAAGATGTTCAGCGTCGCTCCTTATCAGGGAAATACAAATCAAAACCACACTCAGGTATCACCTCACGCCAGTGAGAGTGGCCAAAATGAACAAATCAGGAGACTATAGATGCTGGCGAGGATGTGGAGAAACGGGAACCCTCTTGCACTGTTGGTGGGAATGCAAATTGGTGCAGCCGCTCTGGAAAGCAGTGTGGAGGTTCCTCAGAAAATTAAAAATAGACCTACCCTATGACCCAGCAATAGCACTGCTAGGAATTTATCCAAGGGATACAGGAGCACTGATGAATAGGGCCACTTGTACCCCAATGTTCATAGCAGCACTCTCAACAATAGCCAAATTATGGAAAGAGCCTAAATGTCCATCAACTGATGAATGGATAAAGAAATTGTGGTTTATATACACAATGGAATATTACGTGGCAATGAGAAAAAATGAAATATGGCCTTTTGTAGCAACGTGGATGGAACTGGAGAGTGTGATGCTAAGTGAAATAAGCCATACAGAGAAAGACAGATACCATATGTTTTCACTCTTATGTGGATCCTGAGAAACTTAACAGGAACCCATGGGGGAGGGGAAGGAAAAAAAAAAAGAGGTTAGAATGGGAGAGAGCCAAAGCATAAGAGACTGTTAAAAACTGAGAACAAACTGAGGATTGATGGGGGGTGGGAGGGAGGAGAGGGTGGGTGATGGGTATTGAGGAGGGCACCTTTTGGGATGAGCACTGGGTGTTGTATGGAAACCAATTTGTCAATAAATTTCATAAAAAAAAAATAAAACTTTTAAATTGGAAAACAAAAATTTCAAATAAAGAAAGAAAGAAAGAAAGAAAGAAGGAAAGAAAAAGAAGAAAAGGAGGAAAGTGGGGAGAAGGAGAGAGGAAGAAGATAAAGGAGGAGGAGAAGGAAGGGGCAGGGAGGGGAATGCTAACAACAGCAATAGCAGCAACTTCTTTTCTTACCATCTGCTAGGAACTTTTCTAATCACCTATTTGTTTCTTCTACACAACAGCCCTAGGAGTTAAGTGTTATGACTACCTATGTTTCTCAGAAGAGGAAACTGAGGGGCAGATAAGTTAATTTGTAAAGGTCACCCAGTTAGTAAGTAATGTGGCCTGATTTGATATTCAATAGCCAAATTTGAGACTTTACATATCATGTGACACTGCCTGATGGAGGGAAAAAAATGTAAACTAACGAACCTGGAAAGTTAGTTTAAAAAATGAGTTTGGTATGCAGAAATAGGTTGCATTTTATACACTAATAGTGAAGTAACAGAAAGATAAGTCAAGGAAACAATCCCACTGACAATTGAACCAAAAAGAATAAAATACCTGAGAATAAAGCTAACAAGAAGGTAAAAGATCTGTACTTTGAAAACTATAAAACAATGATGAAAAAAATTGAAGAAAACATGAATAAATGGAAATATATTCCATGCTTATGGATTGGAACAACAAATATTTTTTAAACAGCATACTACCCAAAGCAATCTACCAATTAATGCAGTTTTTAAAAATTTTTTTAACATTATTTTCGAGAGTAAGAGACAGAGCATGAGTGGGGGAGGGGCAGAGAGAGGGAGACACAGAACGGGAAGCAGGCTCCAGGCTCTGAGCACAGAGCTCAATGAGGGGCTCGAACTCACTAGCTGTGATATCATGACCTGAGGTGAGGCCCGACGCTTAATGACTGAACCACCCAGGCGCCTCCCCCAATTAATGCACTCTTTAACAGAATACCAACAACATTTTTCACAGAACAGGAACAAATAATATGAAAACTTTGTATGGAACCACAAAATATCCTGGCTAGCCAAAACAATCCTGAGAAGGAAGAACAAATTGAGATATGATAATACCAGATTTTAAGATGTACTACAAAGCTATAGTAATAAAAACAGTATGGTGCTGGCACAAATATATATCAATGGAACAGAATAGAAAGTCCAGAAATAAATGCGTATTTGTACAGCCAATTAACTTACAACAAAGGAGACAACCATATACAATGGGCCACAGTCTCTTTGATAAATGGTGCTGGGAAAAGAAGACTGTTAAATGCAAAAGAATAAAACTGGACTACCTTATTAAACCATAAAATAAGTTAAAAATGAATTTAAGACCTCAATGTGGACTTTAAACCATAAAACTCCTAGAAGAAAATATAAGCAACAATTTCACTGACATCAACCATAGAATTATTTGTCTAGATATGTCTCCTCAGGCAAGGGAAACAAAAGTAAAATAAACTATTAGGACTATACCAAAATAAAAAGTTTTTGCACAGCAAAGGAAACCATTAATACAAAAAAAAAAAGGTAACCTACTGAGTGGAAAAAATATATTTGCAAATGATCTACCCAATAAGGAGTTAATAACTAATATACATATATTTTTAAAAAGTATACAACTTAATACTACTACTACTACTCATCCAATTTAAAAATGGGCAGAAGACCTGAAAAGATATTTTTTCCAAAGAATACATATAAGAGACCAAACAGATGCTCTTCACTAATCATCAGGGAAATGTAAATCAAAACCATAATGAAATGTCACCTTATACCTGTCAAAATGGCTGGAATCAAAAAGGTAAGGTAAGAAATCAAAAGTGTTGGTGAGAATGCAGAGAAAAAGAAACTTTCATGCACTGTTGGTGGGAAGGCAAGCTAGTACAGTCACTGTGAAAAACAGTATGGTGGTTCCTCAAAAAATTAAAAATAGAATTACCACATGGTTCAGTAATTCCACTACTGAGTATTTACCCAAAGAAAACAACAACACTAATTCAAAGGGATACATGCACTGCTATGTTTATAGTAGCATTATTTACAATAGCCAAGATAGGGAAGCAATCCAAGTGTCCATTGATAGAAGAATGGATAAAGAAGGTGTGGTACATATGTACACTTATATATGTGTATATGTGTATGTATATACATATATATACCATATTATATTCATTTCAGGTGTACAATACAATGCTTCACATTTCCATATGATACTCAGTGCTCAATACAGTAAGTGTACTTTTAATTCTCTTTATCCATTTCACCCATCCCCCTAGCTACCTCCCATTTGGCAACCACCAATTTGTTTTCTGTATTTAAGTGTCTGGTTGTGTGTACACACACACACACACACACACACACACACACACACACAGGAATATTACTAAGCCATAAATAAGAATGAAATATTGACATTTGCAACCACATATATGGACCTACAATGTATTATGCTAAGTAAAATAAGTCAGACAGAGAAATACAAATACTATATGATTTCCCTCATACACAGAGTTTAACACATAGGAAAAAAAAGAAAGAAACAAACAAACAAACAAACAACAGACTCTTAAATACAGAGAACAAATTGGTAGTTGCCAAAGGGGAGGTGGGTGGGGAGATGGGTGAAATGGATAAAAAGGATTAAGAGTACACTTATTGTAATGAGCATGGAGTAATGTACAGAAATGTTGAAGGATTGTATTATAACCTGAAATGAATATAACATTGTATGTTAATTATACTTCAATAAAAATGCAAATAACAAAATAGAGGGAAAATCAGTTTATTCAGTTGGAATTGATATTTATTGAGCAAATTAAATCTTAAAGCCCCAAGGCATTCAATGATGTGATGAATTTAGTTCTATCCATTTAGAATATACTAATTATTTGTCATCTTTTTAACAAACCAAGGACATAGTCACTCAAATCACCTTTTGTGTTGTGTGCCTCAAAGAATCCTCGTTGCAAAAGATTGCAGGATCTTTTGAATCAGTTTACTGATTTCTCTCTGTGTCTCTCAAAATTAACAAACATTTAAAAAATAAAAATAAAAACAAAATTAAAAAAACAGAAATTTTAGGAAGTTCAAGGAAGTGTGCAAACTCTTAACTAAATTGATCAAAGGAAAACAGAAGATTCAAATTATTAAAATCAAGAATATAACTCTTGATAATTCAGCAGTCCCACTACATACCCTACAGCCCTATAGTGTGTCTCAGGGTGCTCAAAGGCCCATTCCCATTGGACACATCTAACCCACAAACAACTCAAGCTCTATATTTGTAAAATTAAACTGTTGCCTCCTGATTGTACCATTTTCAAGCACTAATGTAAGTTTTAATACAGCTTAGAAGGGGCACATGTTATACAAATAGCAAGTCAATTTAAAAATTTTCAGTGGAATAGTTAAAAAACGGTGTCAGAGTAGAAGGACCCTAGGCTCACGTTGTCCCACAAATATAACTAGATAACTATCAAATCAACCTAAATACCCAGAAAATGACCTAAAACTGGCAGAACAAATTGCACAACTAAAGGTAGAAAAAAGGCACATCAAAAAAGGTAGGAAGTATAGAGACATGTCTTGGGAGAGAAATGGATTATGGCCATTGCAGTGGGAAGAAAGGAGTGTTGGTTGGGAGAAGGGTAAGAGACAGATTAACACACAGGGGAGTGCATGCAGAAAATGAATTCCCATAGTAATTGGCTTATAAGTGAGAGGTGCCAGATTTGATGAATTCTGGCAACTAGCAGGGCTTAAAGCATGTCGTTTTCAAGGTCACTAGGCTTGGCTGAGACAGAGTCCTGAGGGCATCATGCTGCTCTTGGAGAGAAGGCAGAAAAAGATCCCGTGGACACACAGCACAGAAAAAGTGATCTGAAGAACACCTGGGGCACACAGTGGGAAGATAATTTGCTCATCTCAGAGTGCATTACAGAGAGGTAACATTCACAGAGAGACTTTTCCAGGAACAGACTGGCATCATTTCTCTCTCCCACTCCTCAGAAAAAGCATAGGGCCATTTGTGGCAACTAGTGTAGCACTGACTAACTTGCTTACACTAAACCCTGCCCCCTCAGCCTCTGGGGGAACTGCCCCTCTGAGTCACAAGTGCCTCAGTACCAGCATGAGAGGCTCCCTCCCCCAGAAAACTGACCCAAATTCCTGTTCACACTGCATCTGCTGACACAGGATTTTTGCAGACTCTTGGTTCCAGCAGCAGTGGTGACGGTCTCATTTCACAAACAGACCAGAGCACACCTAATTAAAACAAGCCACTTTTAGGTCAGGGACCAAACACTGCCCACAATAGGCAACGAGAGCCTCTTCATATTAATGGCCTGAAAGATAAATGGCCAAGACAAAACAGCAGAGCACAAGCAGCACATTGGAGAAACGGATGGAAGCGCCAGCACCTGGGAAATAGGGGGATACCATATGGCAGGGCACTATAGGACCTCTTCTTCATAAGACCATTACCTTCAGGAATAGGAGAGGCAGATGACTTGTCACACACACACACACACACACACACACACACACACACACAAACAGGAACAGAGACACAGACAAAATTGGAAGATACAGAAATTTATCCCTAATGAAAGAACAGGAAAAGGCCATGGACAGAGACCTAAATGAAACAAATATAAACAACATGCCTGATAGGGAATTTAAATCATAAAGATACTCACTAGACTTGAGAAAAGAATGGAAGACATGAATGAGACCCTTAACACAGAGATAAGGAATAAGAGCAGAGATAAACAGTATAATATACAAAATGGGAAACATGCTTAATAGAATGAACAGCAGGATAGAAGAAGCAGAGGAATGAATTAGTGACCTAAAAGACAGAAATGTAATCAAGCTGAACAAGAGAAAAGAATTATGCAAAAAGAGAATAACCTTAGGGAACTCAGTTACTCCATTCAACATAAGAACATTCATATTGTAGGAGTCTCGGAAGAAGAAAGAGAAAAAGAGGCAAAAAAATATATTTAAAGAAATAATAGCTGAAAATTCCCTAAATTGGGAAACAGAGATACCCATATCAAGGAAGGCACAGAGAACTCCCATCAAAATCAACAAAAGCAGATACACAGCAAGAAACATTGTAATTAAAATGGCATAACATAGTATTAAAAAATTAAAGCAGGAAGACAAAAGAAGACAGCTACTTACAAGGGAAAACCCATAAGGCTAGGAGGGATTTTTTCAGCAAAAACGTTGCAAGCTAGAGGGGAGTGGCATGATACATTCAAAGTGCTGAATGGGAAAAATCTGCAGCCAAGAATATTCTATCCAGCAAAGTTATCACTCACAATAGAAGGAGAGATAGTTTACTGGGTAAGCAAAACTAAAGGAGTTCATGACCACTAAACCAGCCCTGCAAGACATAGTAAAATGGACTCTTTACATGGAAAGAAAAGACTAAAAGTGACAGTATGAAGGCAGTAAAAGCAAAAGAAATAAAAATTAATATTTCTATTAAAAAAATCAGTCAAGGAACTAAGAAAATAAAAGAATGTAAAATAAAACATTTACCTAAAACATAAGAAGGATAAAAGTAAGAATGAGTTCAAACTTAAATGATCATCAACTTCTATTATATGCAGAAGAGGTTATATGCAAATCTAATGGTGACCATATATAAAAAGACACTAATAAATATGCAAGAATAAAGAGAAGGAAATCCAAACATATCACTAAAGAAAACCAGCAAACCATGAAAGAAAGGAAGGATCAGGAAAAATATTCAGAAACAGTCACAAAACAAATAATAAAATGACAATAAATACATATCTATCAATAATTACTTTGAAGTAAATGGACTAAATGATCCAATCAAAAGACACAAGGTGATAAGAAAAGATTAAAAAAAACAAGATCTGTCTATATGCTGCCTACAAGAGACTCATTTTAGACCTAAAGACAACTGCAGATTGAAAGTGAGGGGACAACAAAACATCTACCATGAAAATGGATGTCAAAAAAAACTTGGAGTAACAATACTTACATTGGACAAAACAGACTTGAAAACAGTGTAACAAGAGACAAAAAAGACATTATATAATAATAAAGGAGACAATCCAACAAGAAGATATAATGATTGTAAATATTTATGCACCCAACATGATAGCACTCAAATACATAAAGCAACTAGTAATAAACATAATGTAATTGATAGTAATATATTAATAGTAGGTGACTTTAATGCTATACCTATATCAATAGACAGATCATCTAAATAGATTTTACAAGTAAGCAATAGCTTTGAATTATACACTAGAACAGAGGATTTAACAGATATATTCAGAACATTCCCTTTTAAAACAGCAGAATATACATCGTTTTCAAGTCCACATGGGATATTCTTCGGAACAGATCACACATTAGGCAAAAAAAACAGCCTCAACAAATTTAAGAAGATCAAGATCATAACATGCATCTTTTCTGACCACAATTCTATGAAACTAGAAGTCAACCACAAGAAAAAATCTGGAGAGACCACAAACACATGGAATTAATTAATATGCTACTAAACATTGAATGGGTTGACCAGGAAATAAAAAAAGATAAAAAGCACACAGAAGCAAATGAAAATGAAAACACAATGGTTCAAAACTCTTGGGATGCAGACAAGGGAGTTCTAAAAGGGAAGTTCATAGCAATGTAGGCCTGCTTTAAGAAGGAAGAAAATTTTCAAATAAATAATCTAAACTTACACTTAAGGATCTAGAAAAAGAACAACAAATGAATACTAAAGCCAGTAGAGAGAGAGAGACAGAGACAGAGAAAGAGACAGAGACAGAGAAATACTAAATATTAGAGCAGAAATAAGTGATATAGAAACCAAAAACACAATATAACATATGAATTAAAACATTAACTGGTTCTTTGAAAAAATTAATAAAATTGATAAATCTAGCCAGACATATAAAAAAACCCAAAAACCAGAAAGAACTCAAATAAAATTACAAATGAGAGAGGAGAAAAAACAACACCACAGAAATAAAATTATAAGGGAATATTAAGAAAAACTATGTCCACAAATTGGACAACTTAGAAGAGATGGATAAATTCCTAGAAACATAAACTACCAAAACTAAAATAAGAATAGTAAATTTGAACAGATCAATTATCAGCAAGGAAATTGAATCAGTAAACAAATCAAATAACTCTCAACAAACAAAAGTCAAGTACAATATGGCTTCACTGGTAAATTCTACTAAACATTTAAAGATGAATTGATACCTATTCTCCTCAAACTATTCCTAAAAATAGAAAAAGGAAAACTCCCAAGCTCATTCTACAAAACCAGCATTACCCTGCTACAAAAGCCAGATAAAGACACCACTAAAAAAGACAACTATAGGCCAATATGCCTTATGGACACAGATGCAAAAATCTTCAAGAAAATGTTAGCAAACAAAATACAACAATACGTTAAAAAATGATTCACATAATCAAGTGGGATTTATTCCTGGGTTGAAAGGGTGGTTCACTATTCACAAATTAATCAACATGACACATAACATCAATAAAACAAAGGATAAGAACCATACTATTATTTCAATAGATGCAGAAAAAGCATTTGAGAAAGTACAACATCCATTGATGACAAAATCATTAACAAATAGGGTTAGAGAGTATATAATTCAACATAATAAAGCCCACATATAAAAAACTCACAGATAACATCATCCATAATGGGGAAAAAACAGTTTTTCCCCTAATGTCAGGAATAAGGTAAGAATGTTCACTCTCACTACTTTTATTCAACATAATACTGGAAATCTAGAAATGAGATAACAACAAAAAAAAGTCTCCAAATTGGTAAGGAGGAACTAAAACTTTCACTATTTTCAGACGACATGATACCATATATAGAAAACCTAAAAGACTCCACCAAAAAAATTGACATAACTGATCAAATTCAGTAAAGTTGCAGGATACAAAACCAATGTACAGAAATCTGTTGCATATCTATACACCAATAATAAAGCAGCATAAAGAGAGCTTAAGAAAATAATCCCCCTTACAATAAACAATAAACAATAAGATACCTAGGAATAAATGTAGTCAAAGGTGAAAGACTTGTTCTCTGAAAACTATAAAACGCTGATTAAAAAAAAAATGAAGACAACACAAAGAAATGGAAAGACATTTCATGCTCATGAATTGGAACAAATATTGTTAAAATGTCTATACTACCCAAACAAACCTACAGTTTTAATGCAATCTAAAGCATTAAATACCAAGAGCATTTTTCAAAGAAATAGAACAAGCAACTCTATTATTTGTATGGAATCACAAAAGGCTCTGGATTGCCAAAGCAACCTTGGAAAGGAAAGGAAAAGAAAAGAAAAGCTGGATGCATCACAATTCTGGACTTTTTATTACAAAGCTATAGTAATCAAAACTGTATGGTATTGGCACAAAAACAGACACATAGGTCAACAGAACAAATAGAAAACCCAGAGAGGAACCCACAATCATATGGTCAATTAATCTTTGACAAAGCAGGAAAGAATATGCAATGGGAAAAAGACAGTGTCTTCAACAAATGGTGTTGGGAAAACTGGACAGCTAAATGCAAAAGAATTAAATTGGACCAGTTTCTTATACCATATGCAAAAATAAATTCAAAATGGATTAAAGACCTAAATGTGAGACCTGAAACAATAAAAATTCTAGAAGATAATTTAGGCAGCAATTTCTTTGACATTAGCCAAACCAACATTTTTCTAGTTATTTCTCATGAGGCAAGGGAAATAAAAGCAAAAATAAACTATTGGGACTACAAAAAAATAAAGCTTCTGCACAGCAAGAGAAGCAATAACACTAAAAGGCAACCTAGGGGAGAGGAGAGATATTTGAAAATGACATAGCCAATAAAAGGTTGGTCTGCAAGATATATAAAGAAGTTATGAAACTCAAGATCCAAAAACGAATAATCCAATTTAAAAATAGGCAGAAGACATGAACAGACATTTCTCCACAGAAGACATACCAATGGCCAACAGACACACAAGATGTTCATCGTCACCTAAAGAGAAATGGAAATCAAAACTACCATGAGGTATTACCTCACATCTGTCAAAATGGCTAAAATCAAAAACATAAAGTTCTTGTCAAACTCAACACCCAAAAAAATAAATAAATAATCCAGTGAAGAAATGGGCAAAAGACATGAACAGACATTTTTCCAACAAAGATATCCAGATTGCCAACAGAAACATGAAAAGATGCTCAATATCACTCATCCTCAGGGAAATTCAAATCAAAACCATTGTGAGATACCACCCCACACCTGTCAGGGTAAAATTAGCAACTCAGGAAACAACAGATGTTGGCAAGGATGCAAAGTAAGGGCAACACTTTTACACTGTTAGTAGGAATGCAAACTGGTGCAGCCATCTGGGAAACAGTATGGATGTTCCTTAAAAATTTTTAAATAAAGCTACCTTACAATTGTGTTTATCCAAAAGGTACAAAAATGCTGATTCAAAGGGGCACTTGTGTCCGAATGTTTATAACAGCACTATCAACAATAGCCAAATTATGGAAAGAGGCCAAATGTCCATTGACTGACAAATGGATAAAGAAGATGTAGTGTGTGTATACACACACACACACACACACACACACACACACACACAATGGAATATTACTTGACAATCAAAAATGAAATCTTGCCAGTTGCAGGTAAGATCATTAGACATACATATGCAAAAGAATGAATTTAGATCCCTATCTCATAAAATTAACTCAAAATTGATCTTGTACCTAAATGTATGAGTTAAAGCCATAAAACCCTAAGAAGAAAATGTAAAGTCTCTTATGGTTTACCTCTCTCTCAGTTTTTATATTATTTTTCCTTCCCTTACCATATGTTCATCCATTGTGTTTCTCAAATTCCACATATGAGTGAAGTCATATGATATCTGTCTTTCTCTAACTGACTTAACCATAAGAGATTCTTAAATACAGAGAACTGAGGGTTACTAGAGGAGAGTCAGGTGGTGGGTCGAGGGATGGGTTAAATGGGTGATGGACATTAAAGAGGGCACTTTTTGGGATTGAGCACTGGGTGTCAAATGTAAGAAATGAATCAATGGGTTCTACTCCTAAAGCCAAGACTACACTGTATGTTAAGTAACTTAAATTTAAAAGAACACGACGACGAAGATGACTAAGACGAAGGAGGAGACGAAGGAGGAGACGAAGGAGGAGACGAAGGAGGAGACGAAGGAGGAGACGAAGGAGGAGACGAAGGAGGAGACGAAGGAGGAGACGAAGGAGGAGACGAAGGAGGAGACGGAGAAGAAAGTAAACCAAGAAGTAAACCTCCATGACCTTGGATTAAGCAAGGTGTTATTACCTATAACACTAGAAGCACAAGTGTATACACACACACACACACACACACACACACACACACACACATATATATTGGACTTTATCAAAACTAAAACCTTTTATGCTCTAAGCACCCATCGAGAAAGTAAAAGACAACTCATAGAATTGAAGTACTTGCAAATTATGTGTCTAAGGCTCTATTATCCAGAATATAAAAAATTCCCACAACTCAGTAATCAAAATACAACTCAAGGAAATAATGGGCGAATGATTCAAACAGGCATCTCTCCAAAGAAGATAGAGAAGTGGTCAATAAGCACATGAGAAGATGTTTAAAAATAGCATTAGCCTTTAGGGAAATGCAAATCAAAACCACAGTGTGATACTACTTTACACCCACTAGAATAGCAAAAATCATAAAAAGAGATAATAAAACATCTTGGGGAGAATGTGTAGAAGTTGGAACACTTATAAATTGGTGGTTGATATGTAAAACAGTGCAACTACACTGGAAAACATTTCAGTAATTTTTCAAAATATTAAATATAAAGCTAACAATTTACCTGCTGATTCCACCCCTTGGTATATATAGTCAAGAGAAATAAAAATATGTCTATACTTAAACTTGCATAATAATGTTCATTGCCACATTATTTACAATTACCAAAAAGTGGAAATAACTTAAATGTCCATCAACTGAAAAATAAATGAAATGTGGCATATCCATACATGGAATATCCTTTGGCAATAATGAAATACTAATATACATGCCACATCATGGATGAATCTTGAAAGCATTATGCTAAGTGAAGAAAGCTAGTCACAAACGACTGTATATGATTCCATTTACATGAAATGCTCAGAATAGACACATTCATAGAGAAAGGAAACTGATAAATGGTTGCCAGTGATGAAGGAGAAGGGAAATGAAAAGTAAGAGTAACTTCTAACCACTATATGTTTCTTTAGGAGATGATGAAAATGTTTTAAAAAATCAATACTTGTGATGGTTTTTAAACCCTATGAATTACTAAAGAAAGCCATGAATTATGCACTTCAAAAAGTAATATTTATGTATGCAATTTATATCTCAAATGTCATTAAAAAAAGAAAAAGAAAAGTCATGCTAAAATCACTTCAAGAAGGGGGTTCTGCTTCAAGATGGCAACTTGCTGTATTGAACAGACCAAACCTACACCCAATAGAACAATTCCTCCTGAAGAAGAACTAAAGGCTGACTGAACAGCTACTAAACAAGAAAGGATAGAGAAAACAGCAAGAAATACATAGACAGGGTAATAAAGAGAACCCCCACCACCTATGCTGTGAATGGCAGTGGGAAGAATGGTACTGTGGACCTGGAAACAGATCCCTCTGTCCTTGAGCACAAGAAAAAAAGCTATGGCTTAAAAGACCAACTAGCATATAAAAGAGACAACACTAAAATGCTCCCAAGTGGACGAAGAGCTGCAAAAAAGCTCTCTAGGTCAGAGGGACTTGGAGAACAATACCTTAAAAGCCTAGAATAGAATGGGGCCCAGACACCATAATGGTGGATCCCACCTTTTCAGTGAGCTTGTGACTTCAGAGAGCTCAGGTCCATAAGCCCACACCAGCCCCAGCTGCATTGGGGCACAGAAAAATAAGCCAAAGTTTAAAAGAGCGTAGCAGCCAAAGTTTAAAATGGCCTAGAGAACATGGGAATATTCTCTCTCCCTCCACCTTAAAAGCCCAAGACCTGAGCTGGATTGGGCTCACAAGGAACTTATGAACTCACAGCACAGGGTCCATAAGCCCATCCAGCCATCCTGTGGTGCTGGTAACAGAAAATAAGCTGTGGTTTTGTGTTGTTATTGTTGTTGTTGTTGTTGTTGTTATTTAATTATTTTTTTATTTTTAAATTTTGTCTTGCCTTTTTCTTTTTGTTTTTTTTTCATTTTTTTCTTTTTTACTTTTCCTTTTTTCTTTTCTTTTATTATTTTCTTTCTTCCTTTTTAAATTTATTATTCTTTATATTAAAAGCCATGGTTTAAAAGAGTAACTAGTATACACAGCCACATCTGCAGCTAGCCACCAAAAGTCACAAAGCATACACAGCCTGCATAGGGGATACCAAACACAAGATTACTCCTTTAACTTTAGAAGAAGCCATTTTGCTTAACCCATAAAAACAAAAAGAAAAAGTCAAGCAAAATGAGAAAACAAAGAAATATGCTCCAAAAGAAAGGACAAGAAAAAAAGCCTCACACACACACAAAAAAAATGAAACAAATAAGCAATATGGCTGATAAAGAATTTAAACTAATGTTCATAAAGATATTCACTGGACTGGGGAAAGACTGGGAAAATTCAGTGAGACCCTCAATAAAAAGTTAGAAAATATTAAAAAGAACTTGTCAGAATGGAAGAATGCAACAACTGAAATAAACATACTAGAGGGAATCAACAAATTAGAAGATAAAGAACATATCAGTGATCTGGAAGTCATGGTGATGGAAAGTACACAAGCTGAACAGCAAACAGAGAAAATTTTCAAGATGATGATAGATTAAGAGATCTCTTGAAGAGTATCAAGTAAACAAACATTTGCATTATAGAGGTCCCAGAAGAAGAGAGAGATAAAGGTATAGAAAACTTATTTGAAGAAATAATACCTGAAAACTTCATAACCTGGGAAGGGAAAGAGACATCCAAGTCCAAGAAGCAAATAGGTCCAAACCAGATGAACTCAAGGAGGCTCACAGCATGGCACATTAGAATTACACTGTTATAATGTTAAAATACAGAATCTTAAAAGCAATAAGAGCAAAACAAAAAGGTACCTATATAAGAAAGTTTACAAGGCTGTCAGCTGATTTTTCAGCAGAAAATTTGCAAATAAGAAGGGAATAGCATGATATATTCAAAGTGCTGAAAGGAAAAAAACCTACAATCAAGAATACCCTACCTGGCACGGCTATTCAAATTTGAAGGAGTGAACCCAAAGCTATCTACACATTCAATGCAATCCCAATCAAAATTGCACCAGCATTCTTCTCGAAACTAGAACAAGCAATCCTAAAATTCATATGGAACCACAAAAGGCCCCGAATAGCCAAAGGAATTTTGAAGAAGAAGACCAAAGCAGGAGGCATCACAATCCCAGACTTTAGCCTCTACCACAAAGCTGTCATCATCAAGACAGCATGGCATTGGCACAAAAACAGACACATAGACCAATGGAATAGAATAGAAACCCCAGAACTAGACCCACAAAAGTATGGCCAACTCATCTTTGACAAAGCAGGAAAGAACATCCAATGGAAAAAAGACAGTCTCTTTAACAAATGGTGCTGGGAGAACTGGACAGCAACATGCAGAAGGTTGAAACTAGACCACTTTCTTACACCAGTCACAAAAATAAACTCAAAATGGATAAAGGACCTAAATGTGAGACAGGAAACCATCAAAACCTTAGAGGAGAAAGCAGGAAAAGACCTCTCTGACTTCAGCCATAGCAATCTCTTACTCGACACATCCCCAAAGGCAAGGGAATTAAAAGCAAAAATGAACTACTGGGACCTTATGAAGATAAAAAGCTTCCGCACAGCAAAGGAAACAACCAACAAAACTAAAAGGCAACCAACGGAATGGGAAAAGATCTTCGCAAATGACATATCGGACAAAGGGCTAGTATCCAAAATCTATAAAGAGCTCACCAAACTCCACACCCGAAAAACAAACAACCCAGTGAAGAAATGGGCAGAAAACATGAATAGACACTTCTCTAAAGAAGACATCCGGATGGCCAACAGGCACATGAAAAGATGCTCAACGTCGCTCCTCATCAGGGAAATACAAATCAAAACCACACTCAGATATCATCTCACGCCAGTCAGAGTGGCCAAAATGAACAAATCAGGAGACTATAGATGCTGGCGAGGATGTGGAGAACCGGGAACCCTCTTGCACTGTTGGTGGGAATGCAAATTAGTGCAGCCACTCTGGAAAACAGTGTGGAGGTTCCTCAGAAAATGAAAAATAGACCTACCCTATGACCCAGCAATAGCACTGCTAGGAATTTACCCAAGGGATACAGGAGTACTGATGCATAGGGGCACTTGTACCCCAATGTTTATAGCAGCACTCTCAACAATAGCCAAATTATGGAAAGAGCCTAAATGTCCATCAACTGATGAATGGATAAAAAAATTGTGGTTCATATACACAATGAAGTACTATGTGGCAATGAGAAATAATGAAATATGGCCCTTTGTAGCAACGTGGATGGAACTCGAGAGTGTGATGCTAAGTGATATAAGCCATACAGAGAAAGACAGATACTCTTATGTGGATCCTGAGAAACTTAACAGAAACCCATGGGGGAGGGGAAGGAAAAAAAAAGAGGAAGAGAGCCAAAGCATAAGAGACTGTTAAAAACTGAGAACAAACTGAGGGTTGTTGGGGGGTGGGAGGGAGGGGAGGGTGGGTGATGGGTATTGAGGAGGGCACCTTTTGGGATGAGCACTGGGTGTTGTATGGAAACCAATTTGACAATAAACTTCATATATTGAAAAAAAAATTTTGAAGGAGTGATAAAGAGTTTTCCCAACAAACAAAAGATTAAAAAAAATATATCACCACAAAACCCTACAAGAAATTTAAAGGGCCTTCTTTAAGTAGAAAAGAAATGGCCATAATTAGACATAAGAAAAATATGAATAAGAAGATGTAAAACATGACAACATATACATAAAATGTGGAGAAGGGAGTTGTAAGGGAAGTAGAGGATAAAAAAGAAAGATTTTTTTCTTTTTTGTGGTTTTAATTATTTTTATTCTTTCATTTTGTTTTGTCTCAGAATGTATTTGAACTTAAATGACCATCACATTAATATGTACTGCTATTTACTTAGGATGTTATATATGAAACTCAATGCAACCACAAACACAAAATCTATGATAGCTATAGAAAAAATAAACAGAAAGAAAGCCAACCATACAACAGTATAAATACACATTGATCACAAAGAAAGAAAGGGAAGAAAGGAACAAAAAATAACTACAAAACAAGAAACAAATTTTAAAAATGGCAATACTATCAATAATTACTTTAAATGTAAATACCCTAAATGCTCCAATCAAAAGACACAGAGTAGAAGAATGAATAAAAACACAAGACCCAACTATATGTTGCCTACAATATAGAGATGGAAAGTGAAGAGATGGAAAAACATTCACTATGCAAATGGAAGCTAAAAACAACAATAACAACAACTTGGGTAGCTATAATTATGTGAGACAAAATAGACTTTAAAACAAAGACTGTAAGAAGAGACAAACAAGGACAATACATAATGGTAAAAGGATCAATCCAACAGAGTATATAACAATTGAAATATCTCTATACCCAGCAATGGAACACCTACATATATAAAGAAAATATTAACATACATAAAGAGAGAAAGTGTCAGTAATACAATAAGAGTAGGTGACTTAACACTCCACTTACATCAACAGATAGATCATCCAGACAGAAAATCGATAAGGAAACAATATCTTTGAATGACACATTGAGCCAGATAGGCATAACAGATATATAGAGAACATTACATCGAAAAATAATAGAGTACACCTTCTTTTCAAGTGTACATAAAACATTCCCAGAACAGATCACATATTATTAGGGCATAAAACAATCCTCAATACATTTAAGAATATCAAAATAATACATCTTTCCTGACCACAATGGTATGAAACAAGAAATAAATCAAAAGAAAAAACAAAAACAGAAAAAAAAGTGGAGAATAAACATGATACTAAATAACCTACAGCTCAATGAAGCAAAGAAAAAAATACATGAGACAAATGAAAATGAAAACACAATGGTCCAAAATGTGTGGGACACCAAAAAGTAATCAAAGAAGGAAGTATATAGCAATACAGGTTTACCTCAAGAAATAAGAAAAAAACTCAAACAATCTAACTTTACACCTAGAGGAATTAGGAAAAGAAGAATAAACAAAGCCCAAGGTGAGTGGAAGAAAGTAAAAAGATAAAGGTCAGAGAAGAGAAAAAAAAAAAGATGTAGAAACGGAAAAACTAAAGAAAATCAATTAAACCATGAAACCAAGAGCTGGTTCTTTGATAAAATAAACTAAATTAACATACCCTTAGTTAGACCCATCAAAAAAAAAAAAAAAAGAGAGAGAGAGAGAGAAAGACCCAAATAAATAAAATCAGAAACAAGAGAGAAGTAACAACTGATACCACAGAAATACCAACAGTTATAGAATACTATGAAAAGTGATATGCCAAAGCAAAAAACAAAAACAAAAAACAAAAAAAAATGGACCATCTAGAATAAATGCATAAATTCCTAGAAACATACAGCCTTCCAAAGCTGAACCAAAAAGAAATAGAAAATACAAAACAGACCAATTACAAGTAACAAAATTGAATCTGTAATCTAAAAGCTACCAAAAAACAAAAGATCTGGACCAGATGGATTTACAAGTGAATTTTACCAGACATTTAAAGAAGAGTTAATACCTATTCTCCCTAAACCATTTAAAAAACATAGAAGAGGAAGGAAAGCTTCCAAATACATTTTATAAGGCCAATGTTATTCTGATACCAAAACCAGACAAAGATACCATGAAAAAAATAAAACTACAGGACAATACCCCTGATGATATACATGCAAATTCTTCAACAAAATATTAGCAAACCACATACAAAGATACATTAAAAAGATCACACCATGATCAGGTGAGATTTATTCCCAGGATGCAAGAATGGTTCAATATTTGCAAATCAATCAACATCATACACCACATCAACCAATGAAGGATTAAAACCATACTATTATCTCAACAGAGGTAGAAAAAAAGCATTTGACAAAATTCAACATCCATTCATGACAAAAACTGTCAACAAAATGGGGATATAGCTCAACATAATTAGAGGAAATATACCTCAACATAATAAAGATCATATATGAAAATCTCACTACTATCATCATCCTCAATGGTGCAAAATTGAGAGCTTTCCCTGTAAGGTCGGGAATAAGACAAGGATGTCCACTCTCACCACTAGGTGAGAGGAAGTCCTAGCCACAGCAATCAGAAAACAAAGTAAGAGGCATCCATATTGGTAAAGAACAAGTTAAATTGTCATCATTTACAGATGACATGATACTATACATAGAAAAAAACTACTAGAAGTAATAAATTCATTAAAGAGGTAGGATACAAAATTAATACTTAGAAATTGATAGCATTTTTATACACTAACAATGAGGTCACACATAGAGAAATTTAAAAAACACAATTCACAGTTCACAATTGCATCAAAAAAGAATACAATACCTAGGAATAAACTCAACCAAAGAAATAAAAGACCTTTCCTCTGAAAACTATAACACTGATAAAAGAGATTGAAGATGACTATATGGAATATGGGGAAAGATATTTCATTCTCATGCTTTTGAAGAATTAGTATTTCAAAATGTCCATATTACCCAAAGGATTCTACAGATTCAATACAATCCCCATCAAAATACCAACAGTATTTTTCACAAGACTAGAACAAATAATACTAAAATTTTTATGGAATCAGCAAAAACCGCAAATATCCAAAGCACTGCTGAGAAAGAGGAACAAAGCTGGAAGTATCACAATCCTAGACTTCAAGATATACTCTAAGTTTGCAGTAATCCAAACAGTATAACACTTAGCACAAAAATAGACAGATCAGTGAAACAGAATAGATGCTCCAGAAACAAACTCACACTTACATGGTTATTTAATCTATGATAAAAGAGGTAAGAATATACAACGGAGAAAAGATGGTCTTTTCAATAAATGGTGTTGGGAAAACTAGGTAGCTACATGTGAAAGATCACTTTCTAACACCACCAACAAAAATAAATTCAAAATGGATTAAAATGGATTAAAAGTGTGAGAATGCTGAAACCATAAAAATCCTAGATGAGAATACAGTCTTTGTCTGACATCTGCCATAGCAAAATTATTCTAGATATATCTCCAAAGGCAAGACAAACAAAGAAAAAAAACAAAAAACAAACAAACAAACAAACAAACCACCACCACCACCAACAACAACAACAACAACACTACTGGGACTACATTAAAATAAAAAGTTTCTACACAACAAAGGAAAAAAATAGCAAAACTAAAAGACAACCTCCTGAATGGGAGAAGGTATTTACAAACAATATATCCAATAAGGGGCTGATATACAAAATATATAAAGAACTTTTACAACTCAGCACAAAACAAACAAGCAAGCAAGCAATCCATTAAAAATAATGGGCAGAAGACTTGAATAGACATTTTTCCAAAGAAGACATATAGATGGGCAACAGACACATGAAAAGATACTCAACCTCACTAATCATTAGGGAAATGCAAGTCAAAACCACAATGAGATATCACCTCACACCTGTCAGAATGGCTAAAATCAAGAAAACAAGAAACAATAAACGTGGAGAAAAAGGAAACTTCATATACTGTTGGTGAGAATTTAAATTGATACAGCCATAATGGAAAAAAATCATGGAGGCTCCTCAAAAATTGAAAATAGAAATACCATATAATCTAATAATTCCACTATTAGGTATTTACCCTGGGAAACTGAAAACACTAACTCAAAAAGATACATGCACCCCTAAGTTTATTGCAGCATTATTTATAATAGCCAAGACATGGAAGCAACCTAAGTGTCCTTCAACACATGAATGGACAAGTTGTGACATATATTTATCACATATATATATTTATCACACATATATATGGTATATGATATAAGATCGCCTATATATATAGATAGATCACATATGTATATGATATATAGATAGGTAGATACATAGATAACATATATATATATTGCAGCATTATTTACAATAGCCAAAATATGGAAGCAACCTAAGTGTCCTTCAATAGATGAATGGATAAGAAGGTTGTTATATACATATATGTATATATATATACATATATACATATATGTATATATATACATATATACATATATGTATATATATATACATATATGTATATATATATATACATATATACATATATATATATATATATATATATATATATGATAGAATACTACACAGCCAGAAAAAGGGATGAGATTATGCATTTAAGACAAGATGGATGGACCTAGAGGGTATTAGGCTAAGTGAGATAAGTCAGACTGAGAAAGACAAATGCCATATGATTCTATTCATATGTGGAATCAAAAAAAAATGAGTAAACAAACAATAAGCTGAATCATAACTAAGAATACAGAGAACAAACTGATGGTTGCCAGAGGCTGGGGCAGTAGAAGGTTGGGCAAAATGGGTAAAAGGAAGAGGGAAATACAGCCCTCCAGTTATGGAATAAGTAAGTCACGGGAATAAAAAGCAGAGCATAAGAAATACAGTCAGTGACACTATAATAGTGATTTAATGGAACAGATGGTATCTACACTTGTGGTGAACATAGCATAAGGTATAAACTTGTCAAATCACTAAGTTGTATACTTGAAACTAATGTAGCATTGTGTGTTAACTATACTCAAAAAAATTGAGAATAAAACATTAGATAAAATCACAAGTTAAAGTAAATGACAATCTGTGAAATTCAATCTTACCACAGAAAATAATGATTGTCCTTAATATATAAATAACTTCTAAATTTATAGAAAAGTTAACAACTCAATAGGACATTTAATTAAAAAGGCAAAATTCCAATTGAGTTATGAATAGATTAAGTTTACAGTAGTTCTCTCCCTTTTAGTATTGCTTAATTAGCTTTCAACTTTCTAAAGCAATAATTTCTTCCTTCTCTTTGAAATATATTATTTTTACATTTCTTTTTTTTTTTCGTTTTAAAGTTTATTTACTTATTTTTTTTTTTTTGAGACAGAGAGAGACAGAGCATGAGCGGGGGAGGGTCAGAAGGAGAGGGAGACACAGAATCTGAAACAGGCTCCAAGCTCTGAGCTGTCAGTCCACAGTCCAACGCAGGGCTCAAACTCACTGAGCTGTGAGATCATACCTGAGCCAAAGTCGGACACTCAACCGACTGAGCCACCCAGGCACCTCTATTTTTACATTTCTAATTTCTCTTATATAGTTTTGATGGAATTAGCAGCAGTTGGCCCAACTATGCTCTATTTTTGCACATCATTCACTGATGTATCTAAAACCTCATTTTAGAATGGGGACATAAGGTCCTCAACTTTGGAACTTTGGGGATTTAGCTCAAATTTCCAAATAGAAAATGCCCCAGAATGCATCAAATTATATACACTTATATCAGAGGATAAACAGTGGATTCTGACACCAACCTCCTATTCTTCCCCTAAAAATCTCCTGAAAATCTTTAGTCACTATGATTAAGAAAACAGAATTTCTGTTGCTTTATTTTTTCCCCTTGAATTCCTAACAATAACTAAGGACATTACTATTTAATTACTTCAGGTCAAATATTATTTGGCTTATATTTATTGACTACAGAGTACAGAAAAATTTTTAAACGTCAAACAAAATATCAACAGTACACCTCTGCTCTAACTATGCTTAAGTATAAACAAGGCTGAAGTATCACAAGACAATAGGCGTATCAACAAGTGCCATACTTTTGCTTCTAGGCTCCAATGCAAATTTACGCTCCAATTTTGACTGGTCAGTTCACTGTGCCCTCCCTTTCTCTTCTGTGATGGAGTCCCCTCCACCCTTTAGGACCAAGGTGGGGAGTTCTGGACATTACTTTGTGGTTGTACCACAGCTCTTTTCAGAGTTATAGTCAAGAGCAAGATGAAGAAAAAAAAAATGTGAAGGCAATTTTAAAAGGGAATGCAGCACTGTATAATTGTAAAACATCATCAGTGTTCTTTTGGTCAGAAGGAAAAATAAGAAATCGGTTAGGTCACAGGGATGTGACATGGACATTTCTTCCTGTCACTTAGCATTCAGGGAAAAAGAACCCAAAAGTGCTTTCTGATTTTGTTAATTTTACAATATAAACATGATGAATAAAACACTTTTAAAGACCTTAGGGGATGCTTTCTAATAATCTCATAAGAAGGTTTATGATAAGGTCATATTTACAGATGTCTTCTCATCTATATGATCAATAAATGCTCATTTCACTAGCGCAGGATTGGGTTATACTGACAAAAAAAAACCCATTAATAACTTAGGTTCCAATACCATATTTTTCCTGAAACTCCTATGAACATGCAGAACATAGATCCAATAAAAATAAGCTTGTTTTCTTATAGTCTTGCTTTTGCACTCTTACTCCTTGTGAAAAACGTGGTGGTCAAAGGTCTAAATGAATGGATAGGAGTTGGGAAGGGATTCTGGCTGCACAATGAAAGAACATTTCCAGGTGGAGAATTATTGTGGCAGATGACTTTTATGCATCTTTCAGTTTCAGTATGACTCTAAATATTGAGGTATTTTTGGGGAAGGGGAACAGAAATATTTGCATGAAAACTAAAATGGTCTAGTCACGAGTAAATTTCCACAAGAGTAATAATATTTTCATTTTGACATCATTGCACAATGCAAATATTTTTTAACATTAAAATCAGGAAAAGATAAATTTTCACTAGACATACGTTTATAGAGGAACAGTTTAGGAAAATAATTAGGAATTACTTTTGCTCTTACAACTCAAACACAATGGATTTTCCTAGATAACTAAGATTGAGAACCTGAAAATAAGCACAGTATCCTAGATTTTTGATCTTTAAGACAATACAGCTGATCAAAAAACAATTATTTCTGGGGCCATGGTATAGACAAAATGGGTTAAGAAAATCAAAAGGTACAAACTTCTAGTTGCATAGCATGGTGACTACAGTTAATAATACTATATTACATATTTGAAAGTTGCTAAGAGAGTAGACCTTAAAAGAAAAACACATCACAAGAAAAAAGATTTTGTAACTATGTGTAGTGATGAATGTTAACTACACTTATTGTTGTGATTGCTTTGCATATATCAAATATTGAATAATTATATTGTACACCTGTAACTAATATGTTATATGTCAATTATACTCCAATAAAAAATAAGCAATTCAAAAATGAATATAATAATTTCTGTTCCTCATGAAGTGTGTTCAAATTTGTACATAAATGGGAGAAATATTTTTAGAAGGCCTGAGACAATTCTCAGTATTGAGATTGGAAGGCTCTTTTTCCAGATGTCTATATTTGCCTGGCAACAGTTCCAGTAGGACTTAAACATTTCTGGCAGAGGATGTTGGACAGAGGAAGGGAAAGGAATTCAGTATCTGTATAACAACCTCTGAAATGGGAAAATGTTATGGATTTATTATATAACTTAAAAATACAAAAAAATAAGATATAAGAGAAATCTCAGAATGATTAAAGAGTGAGTCATGTGACAAAAGGATACTTTTTCTACCCTGATTTAGAGGGGTGGGAAGATGACAAGTATTTCTTAAACAAGGAAATATGACTAGAATTGAAAGAGGATCGCTCCTGATTGAAAAGATGTCCACATGAATTTTAATCATCAAGATGCTCAGGCCATTCATTTCTCAAAAAATTTAAGAGCACACATTTAACTGCAGTTACTTCTAGGATGCTAATATGTACATACTATACTCTTAGTTAAAACCGGTAGTCATAGAAATAATGTTCATGCTGTTATTTCTATCTGAAGATTTTAGTATACCTGAGTTTATCCTAGAGAAATCCTATTAACATTCTGACCCGCCTTGATTTTGATTAGTTTAAGATATTTCAAGATCATTATCTATGAAGGGTTATCTGGTTAGGAAATAAGGAAGACAGACATTTGTCAAATTACCCCAAACTGATTTTCTCTCTAGATTATCAGTTTCTTTACTGCTGGGAGTTGTTAGTGCACATACAGCAGCTATAAAATACAGTGTGCCCCACCCTCCCAAATTTTGGCTAGTCTCTGAAAAATAACTTTGAAACTATCACAATAAGCTTTGAGATTCACAAGGTCAAGTATTTATCTAATGTTAAGGGTTGAATTGTGTTTTCCCCAAATATGTTGAATTCCTACCCCCCACTCCCAGTATTTGTGAACGTGGACTTACTTTGAAACAGGATCTTTGCAGATGACCAAGTTAACATGAGTTCATTAAGGTAGATCCTAATCCAATATGACTGTGTCTTTATAAAAAGAGGAACTCTGGACACAGAAAGAGACCCACAGAGCGAGCATCCCATGTGAAGAATGGAGCAGAGACTGGGGTGATATGCCTACAAACCAAGGAACCCAAAGGTTGCAAGCAAACTGCCATTGCCAAATTGTGGGAAATATAGTAAACAGAGTAAGGAGGAGCAGAGTGGGCCACCTCCAAGTGTGCCTCAGTGGCATAAGGATTATTTTAGGCTGATTATTTTCAAGAAACAGACGAAGAAACAGCACTGAAAACCAAGAGGTTGCCCTTTCCTAAGTGACATTTACATTTATAAGGGAATCTCCTTTCGTAAAAGGTGTCTCTTTTCCTGTACCAAGAAGGGGATGACTCAATCCCTAGAAATTTATCTGTGAAGAAGGCAACAACCAAATCTTTATAACAACCAAATCCTCCTTTACTATGCTTTACCTGAAAACTCCCATAACTGGCTCCCCCCTCCCCAACATCTTCTTTTGCCTTTAACTGGAGATGTTATTTAAGGTGGTGGTTTGGCCATTTTGGAAGAGTTAGTTGGTTTTCCTGGGTCTCTCCCATGTATACAGTAAGTATATATGTCATTAAATTTATGTTTGTTTTTCTCCTGTTAATCTGTATTTTTATTACAAGAGTATCTCATCCAAGAACCTTAGAAGGGTACAGATAAAATTATTATTTCCCTTCCACAAAAGAAACATGGTAAATGACACAATGAGTTATAATAAAAAAATATATAGGCTATTGGAAACTCCACAGGTCCAAAAGCCCTGTTTTCAACAGATAAATTATAAGACAAAGAAAAGAGATGGATGGGAAACCTACACATTAATGAGACTTAAAAGACATATCAAATACAAAAATGGGAAAAATCATAGTATCCAGGAAGAGACATTTGTGTGATAAAACTTTAAAGAAACAAATGAAATTGATTGGCATACAGGTCAGCATAGTATAGGCTTTATGCCATTCAGCTTGGGAAAGTTTCCATAGGAACACTTTACTTTCAGACAGTGGGGGAAACCTGGAATTATTTTAGGAGGATAAAAAGAATGGTGGGGCGCCTGGGTGGTTCAGTTGGTTGGGCCTCCGACTTCGGCCAAGGGCATGATCTCAAGGTTTGTGAGTTGAGCCCCACATTGGGCTCTGTGCTGACAGCTCAGAGCCTGGAGCCTGCTTCAGATTCTGTCTCCCTCTCTCTGCCTCTTCCCCACTCACACTCTGTCTCTCTCTGTCTGAAAAATAAATAAACGTTAAAAAAGTTTAAGCAAAAAAGAAATGGTATGATTAAGATGGGGGCATGAAGAGGAATCCGGGAGGCTGGTAAAAGTAAATTTCTTGACTTGGGTGGTGGTTATGAGAGATCTTATTTAAAAATAATTAAGCTATAAATTAGTTCTGAGTCATTTTATCTATATTTTATTGTACAATAAAATTTTTAAAAATAAAATTCAGGGGCGCCTGGGTGGCGCAGTCGGTTAAGCATCCGACTTCAGCTCAGGTCACGATCTCGCGGTCCATGAGTTCGAGCCCCGCGTCAGGGTCTGGGCTGATGGCTCAGAGCCTGGAGCCTGCTTCCAATTCTGTGTCTCCCTGTCTCTCTGCCCCTCCCCCGTTCATGCTCTGTCTCTCTCTGTCCCCAAAATAAATAAACGTTGAAAAACAAATTAAAAAAAAATAAGTTAAATAAAATAAAATTCATATTTCTCCCTGTCATGTCCACAGAGAAAATAAATTTATAGGAATGCTGGACTATTTCTCTGTCCAAACCAACTTCAAATTTTAGAGTTGTAAAGCAACCAATGAGATCCACAGGGTTAAAAGGTATGTGCAGTGTCACATAGATGGATAAGAGCAGATATAAATTTCCTTTCTTCTCATTTCAGTGCTTTCCTGCCTCCCTTGGAGGTCTTCTCATCACTGCCTCACCTGGATGAGCAAGGAAAGGCTTTCTGCGGGCTAAGTGAGATTTGTGAAAATGCCTCCAAGTTCAGGGAATCCTGCTGGGCAGCCAAATGCTGAGGCCAGTCACCCACCACTGATCACACTGGCATACTGAGAAACCAGAGGGATATTCTAATAGTTCCAGGGCTCAGCTTCACTTCACAGAGTAATAAAAGATGAGCAGCTGTTTTAATCTATGGAATCTCTGAAGCAAGACCATATTATTTGTGTAAAATGGCAACTTCGCTGAGAAAGCTATTTCCACAGGTCAGTGGGGGAAAGGAAGCATTTAAGTAGTTGTCAGGGAAAACGTGGGAGGGAAATAATGCTAGCAAACACTAGATAGTTTCAGTTTAGGAACACTTAAACTTTCATTTTTACTTTTTTTATTGAGGTTTTGGTAAATTACTTATACCAACACCCCAAGATAATCATTTGAATTACCTTCTCGAATTCAAAGTTTTCAAAATCTTGAGTATTTTCCAAATTCATATGCAGATGATCAATTTGCATCTACCTTTTCTAAACACCCGCCCTGTGTATTGTTAGCAACTTTCCTATCCCTTCTGTTTCAATATCAAGATTAGTACATGATACCTACACTGCTAACCCCTAAATGTCCATTCTGAGACTGAGAATGATGAGGCTTCCCTATCAATGCATAAACATTTAGGATGACGGAACTTTGTGTTGTATTGTCCATTATAATATATTCTTAGAAATTAAAAGGTACTCTATAAATTGTACTGATTTTAGTACATAGGTCAAAGTAGAGAAAAACTCAGGAAAAACTAATATTTGAACAATAGCCCTTTTTTTTTTGAGTCCCTTCCTGGGGTTCTGGTAAGTTTCTGAGGCTATATTTAAAATATGAACTTAATGGCATAATTGTTGCCACCAGAGGGTGCAAGGGCCCTGCTCCTCCCTGCCATCAATTATCCCCTCTAGTTAGAATGACTTACCCAATAGACATCAATAACTTTGGCCAGGATCCTAATTCTCATCTCCAACTAAGTGCCTTTATTTCTAAATAAAACTTGTCTTTCCTACTCCAAAAGGCTTCATTTCTGTCCAGTGAATAAACATGTTCCTTTCATTTCTTTGGTATTATATTTAATCTCTTTTATCTCTTTCCTTCCAAACCTTGCTTAATTAAATGTTTTCTGTGGTTGAGGTGCCGGGGGTGGCCCAGTTGGTTGAGTGTCTCACTTCAGCTCAGGTCATGATCTCATAGTCCGTGGGTCCAAGCCCCGTGTTGGCCTCTGCGATGACAGCTCAGAGCCTGGAGCCTGCCTCACTTTCTGTGTCTCTCTGTCTGCCCCTCTCCCCCTTACGCATACATGCTCTCTTTCTCTCAAAAATAAACATTTTAAAAAATGTTTTATGTGGTCTATTTAATGCCTCATATTCATTTAACATTCCTGTTACTGCTAAGTCCAAACTTTCAGTAACTTCCACTTAGACTTTTGCAAGAGTTTTCTCATAGATTCCTGCCTCCGTTCTGGCATCAACACCCCAGGTGTTTCCAAACCATTCTTTACAGAGACCCCAGATGGTCTTAAAATGTTACAATGTTGGGATTTGTAGAAGAGACCATAGCAGTAAGCACCCAGAATCTGCTTTCCCACATAGACAACAATTGCACTGGCAGAATATGTCTGATGTAACCATTTCACAACTTTCAGGGGAAGGCTTGGACAGTAAATTGCTAATTAGTTTTGGTCAATTTCAGCTTCTCCCATAGTAGCAGCTACTACCCGCCCACTCTAGTCCCTAGCAGGCAGCTGTGCACTTGATCATGGAGCAAACTCTATGAAGTTTGTGGGAGCCAAGGTGGGCAAAATGACCCTATCCTCCAAATATCCAGGATCTGTGCTCTAGTGTTTATTGCTACTTCTGATAGCAAAGTTGTTGCACCTGACCCACTTATTACAAATCCCTTACTATCTGGCTGAGAGACATACAAGTGATTTAAAGGGCCAGCACCCCCTTTTTTACTCCTTTTATTTTTCCCTTTTGGGAACCAGACTTCAAAGATGAGGAGATTAAAAAACAAAGAACAACAACAACAACAACAACAACAACAACAAAAACCTGCATATACTGGGGAAGTAAGAGTGACAACAGATACCCAGGGGAAGGCTTAGAAAAGACTGTAAGTTTATACCTTAGCCAGATTGTAGGGACAGAGATAGCCTACAACAATCAATCAAAAACAATAAACATAAACAGTAAAAAAACCCAGCAAGCCCTGGGAAAAGAGTAGAATTTGATATCTAGTCCTTCCCTAGTGATGGTTACCAGTGGGGGATGTGCGTGAGACCCAAGAATCTCTTCTTATCAGGCTTATTTTATCCTGGAAAGCCAGTAAAGTAATCTTATCAACCCCACAAGCCCCAGAGGTTCCCAGAAGCTGGCCCTGGCTGGAGAGGTTAGATGCCCTAAACACAAGCAGTCATGTATTTGTAGACCATATATTTAAGAGAACCACAAGAGATGTAAAAAGAAACTTTTTCCTTCTTAGAGTAACTCTTTCGAAGAAACTAAAACATGGGGCACCTGGATGGCTCAGTTGGTTAAGTGTCTGACTTCAGTTCAGGTCATGGTCATGATCTCAAGGCTGGTGAGTTCAAGCCTCCCATCAGGCTCTGTGCTGACAGCTCAGAGCCTGGAGCCTGCTTTGAATTCTGTCTGTCTCTCTCTCTCTCTCTCTCTCTCTCCCCCTCCCCTGCTTGCTCACTCTCTTTCTTGCTCTCTCTCTCTCTCTCTCACAAAAATAAACAAACATTAGAGAAACTAAAACTTAATAAAACAGGCCCAGAAGCACCTAACTCAGTAACTACAATTAATGGGTAGTTTTCTTACCCAAAACATTAGTAGGTTGAACTGGAATAGTTCTTTAGTTTGTGGTGATCAAGGATATCTTTAAGCATCTATGGAAAAGTAGGAGTCCTTTTACCCAGGAAATGATATGTTTCACATATTCATTTAATTTCATACCATTTAAATTCAGGGGGTTTACCAGAATTGGCTTAAAGTTGTCTTTCTTCTCTGACATAAAAAAAAAAAAAAAGAAAAGATAATTCTATCCCATTATTAGTGGTGATATTCCAAGGTTTTCCATGATGGCAGGAGTTCTACCCCTGACAATGTAAATTAATTAGGATTTAGAGTTGCTCAGATTGTAAGATTTATCTATAAAAAGCAATGAGGCTCTAGAAAATTGACCAATATGATTCACTCCTCTCCTCAGTGATTCACCAACCATTTCAATGGTAAGTAGAAATAGCAGTTCAAAGTACATGAGGAACTGTGAAGACAATACCAAAAGAGAAAAACAGAATATAATCTGACTACAAGCTAAGGACGTTAAGGCCATGTTTTCCCAGCAAAATAAATGAGATTTAATGTACACTTATTTAGACAATACACCACCACCAAACAGACACAAACCCACCAGGCAGTATGAAAGCAAACGTCACTAATGAAGGTCAGGGAAAAAAAAAAAAAGATGAAATTACTCAAATTATTCATTTTTTTTAAAGTAAATAACAGCTGTTCTTGATGTTATGGAAGATAAAATAAATATACAGGAAGATAGATCCAGCACTAATTCTGACAATAAAAGAATGTAAAAAGGACATAAAAATGCAAATGCAATCTACCAACGGAAGATAGCTTATCATAGAGACAAAATCCTAATGCCGGTGGGTTAGATTTTATAGACAATGTCTGCAAACTCAATTAAGGATTCTTGTTACAAAGTAGCTTTAAAGGAAGATTGGGCAAAAAAGATATGCTGTTATTTAAAACAAAAACAAAATGGTAAATGAGACAGGATATAATATAAGAAGCTCTGAAGAAAGGCAGTGATTGAAAATGATGCTAAGCCCTTGACCACACATTATAAAAGTGTTCTTGGTAATGAGTAAAGATCAGGAAGTCTATTTATAAAGAGCCAAACAGGGGTGCCTGGGTGGTTCAGTTGGTGAAGCATCCAACTTTGGCTCAAGTCATGATCTCACGGTCCATGAGTTGGAGGCACCGATCGGGCTCTATGCTGACAGCTTGGAGCCTGGAACCTGCTTTGGATTCTGTGACTCCCTCTCTCTCTGCCCTTTCCCCACTTGTGCTCTCTCACTCTCTTTAGCTCAAAAATAAGTAAACACTAAAACACAAAAAAATCCAAAACAACCAATGCAGAACTACGTTTAAATATGACTTCGAAAGGTAAAGGTAAGATATAAGGGAAAGTTTCAACTTTTCAAAAATGTTTATTTATTTATTTTAAGAGAGAGAGCATGCATGGGGGGAGGGAGAGAGAGAGAGAGAGAGAGAGAGAGTCCAAAGCTGTCAGCACAGAGCGCAATGTGGGGCTCAAACTCACAAACTGTGAAGATCATGACCTGAACCGAAATCAAGCGTCCGAAATCAAGAGTCAGACACTTAACCAACTGAGCTATCCCGATGCCCCAGAAATTTTCAACTTTTATGGGCCGTGCTCCTGACTCCTAGAGAAGCTATGCTTAAACTTTTACCAAGGTCAGAATGACTTTACCAAACTTCAAAGCATGGCCTCTATTTCTGCCCCGAGCACACATTGTACATCTGCTTCATTAGCAAATAACTTACAAAAAATATTTCAAAGTAAAGTTGAGGAGTAAAAACCTCCTTAAGTTCCATTCCCATACCTCCAAAGCCTGCAACCTTGCACACACTAAAAGCATAAGATAAAGCTTATAATTTTCTGGAATACCCTTCCTCATGATGATTTGTAACTCTTGATGTAACTGAAAACGTATAACCCTGTATTAAGCCTTCCCTCTCCAGGACACTCCTTCTTTGTGAAGATTGTGTATCTGGGGCAGCTGTCCTCACCTGGGCTCAAATAAAACTCTCTTCCTTTTTTTTTGAAGACATTCCTAAAAGATTTGTTCATTTTGCATCAACAGATACACAGTTACTGCTAATGAAACATCATCCATCAATAAATGAATGTTGTAGAATGAATGTAGAATGAAGAAACATCATCAATAAATAAATGAATGTTTGTAGAACGAAGGAACATAAAGAAAGAATTGTTTAGTAAAAAGTAGGAAAATTTTCCTGGTTGTCAACACCATACTACGCAGAGGTATCACGTTAACCTTCTCAGCACAATATCTATGCTTAGTGTACTATTGGGCTTTAATGTGTCTTCAATAATTCAGTGAGATAATGGTTGACTGAAGGAGCCACACAAGTGGCTATGGCCTGTGCTCTCACAGAGCTCACCTTCTTGGCATTGGAGCATTTAATCCAACACGTTGATGGATTCATTTGCACAAAGTCATTCCCATTGCTTATCTCTTCCAATACTGTGCTTATTTGGGAATCACAACTCTGAGCAGTTCAGTGGGGCTTTTTGCTTTTAAGTTGACAGTGTTTCTATCCAAATATCTCAGAATACTTAGAGCCATACATATTGTATAAGCCTTAGTGAAGAAACACCCATTGTTAAACAGTCTTGCTTCGTGGGTACAATGTGGTCTTAGATGCGGTCTACCCTTGCATCTGGGGATGTGCCCACATTCCAGGCAGAATCAGCACCAATATCAGAGAAACATTATCTGAAATATTTTAATTATTAGTTTCCTGAAAACTTTTTTGGTGTGTGATCAACCAATTTACTTGAACAGGGATGCCCTGTTTGTCCATTGTCTTTTGTCCAGAAATAGGACCATCTGTATGATTCTGACACCCATCTTCCCACACTGAAAATCACTGACTTACATAATGGCTAGAATCCCCTTCCATGAAATTTGGGTTAAGAAGGCAGCTATCCTGAAAATCAATTTAACATTGCTTTTCTTAATAACAAAGTTATAAAGGTTCATGAAGTGAATATTAATAAAATTTCAGGGAGGAAAAAGTAATGTTTATATCTAAATGTATTCAAATAATATCTAAATGTTTACATCTAAAACACCTCCGAGAGCATTTAAAAAATATTCTTTTCCAGAAAAAAAAAAAGCCCAGTCTTATTCATGGCTGATCATGAATAGCTTTAGAGCCAATAAGATGATGCCAACATTTTTAAAGGTATTGCTAAGATCATCAGATCAGTGAGAACAAAAATAGGAATCAAAGCTCTATCTCCTTATAATGATGTGTAGCACATGAAACTATGTTGTCACCTCTCATTTTCAATGCTTCTCTGGCTTTTGACTTTATTATTATTGTTGTCATCATAATTGTTCCCTCTTGCTGATGCAAGTCTCCAATTGTAAAGGGGCATAAGAAGTAGCGGTAGCGTTATAGTCAACAAAAATTTTACTTGTGCTCTTGAGTGATACCATTTTTATAGATTCTAAACCCTATTCTTTCAGGTAAAAGAAAAAGAAATACATAAGTAACTCATGGTTTTCATCTGGAACCAGTTTGCTGATACGGAAGTGTCATGGTAACAACGATAAAATGAGATTCTGCTGTTTCAGGAGCCAGCTTTGAGAACTTTTACAGAGCTAGCATTCCTCTGGAATGTTCAGGAAGCCTCCACAGGCTGTCCCCAGGTGATCACCAGCCTCCTGGTTGGCCCATGGCATCTACCATTTTACTTGTTCTGATCCAGATGTTAGCTTTGTGGAAACCTGACCAACAAGTTAGCACACCTACATTATTCTCAGAATCCTTTTCTCTCTGTGGTTCAAAACAAGTCCTGCCAGTCCTCCCTTCTGCATCTTCATTTATTTACTTTTTTGAGGAAGAGCAAATATCATCAACCTCTATTTATAAAAGTAGCTGAGAGAGCCATGTTGGATAGATGACTCCAATCTTATAAAAGTACTAATAATGTGGCTCTTTTAGTCATTTCTGAAGAATCCTCTCCTGAGGACTCCAAATGATTCAGAGAGAGCTTGGTTGGCCAAGTAATCTCATTCACACACAATACTCAATATTCAATATTGGTCCTTCTCTAGGCCAAACCTTGGCCTAAACCATAAGGCAGAGAGCATCAACAGAGCTTACAGTTCCCATGCTGGCTCAGAAAAATTTCTTTCCAGAATTCCCTCAAAAACTAAATGATTAGGGGAACAACACTGAAAGCTTGACTGTGGGTATCCCTACACTTACAGTGAGTATGGAATGATCCTTTACTTCAGTGTACTTCGATATATTTGTTTCAACACATTTACCCCTTTTGTCTGCAGTCAAAATGGAAATAACACTTAAATGAGTACATCATCTAGCACTCCTCTAGGTCTCTAGATTGTATTCACAGTATTAATTCTAGCTACATCAAACCAAATGAATGTATAAAAGAGGAAAACAGAATCCTGGTCCCTTTCTAAATGCTGATCTTCCAAACATAAAAGCCAGAAAGAATTATAAACAACAAGCCCAATTTCTGAGAAAAATATACCTTTTCATTTCCAACAAACATTAATATGAATAGAATTCAGACGCCCGCAAACCTTTGGATAACCAATCCATAGATTTGCTAAATAATCCCTGACTTGTGTAAAATCGAGTGAGGACAGATATTCCTCTGGAACGGCCAGGAAACATCCTTTACTTCCAGACAACTTAAGTATCAGAAAACACTGATATCATTTAGCAGTGTGTGATAGGCAGCCTCCAACTGTTTCATCTCTGTAGTGGACTTGACACTTGAGATGTCACATCTATCATTGGACATCTCCAAATAAAACACACAGTTCTTTAAGTAACAACCTGACAAGAAAAAAAGACAAAACACAGTTTTAAGCTTATGACCCAATTCTTCTCTGCCCTTAAGTGTCCATTATTGTACGAGAACTTCCCTTCACCTGTCATATAAACAGGATCATGTTTCTCGAGACCAAACGTTTTAGAAAAGCTGTAGGAGAGCCCTCCTTCCTTCCTATTCTTTTTTTTTTTTTAATTTTTTTTCAACGTTTTTATTTATTTTTGGGACAGAGAGAGACAGAGCATGAACGGGGGAGGGGCAGAGAGAGAGGGAGACACAGAATCGGAAACAGGCTCCAGGCTCCGAGCCATCAGCCCAGAGCCCGACGCGGGACTCGAACTCACGGACCCCGAGATCGTGACCTGGCTGAAGTCGGACACTTAACCGACTGCGCCACCCAGGCGCCCCCTTCCTTCCTATTCTTAACTTTACCCTCCCTCCAGTCCTCTTCCCTTTCCTCCTTTCCATTTTGTCTGTCTTGTATCAGAATGCACACATAAACAGATTATGCCAGGGGCGCCTGAGTGGCTCAGCTGCTTAAGCGCCTGACTCTTGGTTTCTGCTCAGATCAAGCTCCCATGATTCCTGAGTTCAAGCCCCACGCTGGGCTCTTAGCTGACAGCACAGAGCCTCCTTGGGATCTTCTCTTTCCCTCTCTCTGCCCCTCCCCTGCTCATGTGCGCTCTTTCTCTCTCAAAATAAATAAGCAAACCTTAAAAAATTATTTAAAAAATTATGCCAAAGATGACCAGATTGCATAATTGAAATTGCCCAGAAAGAGAAAGAAGGAAAAAATAGATCGGGGCCTGGTTCTGAGTGAGGAGGAAACACACGTTG
The DNA here is from genome assembly GCF_022837055.1 of Prionailurus viverrinus. Lineage (NCBI taxonomy): Eukaryota > Metazoa > Chordata > Mammalia > Carnivora > Felidae > Prionailurus > Prionailurus viverrinus. The sequence continues at coordinate 46,963,787 of NC_062565.1, forward strand.
CTCCTGCCTCTCCGGCTGAATGCTGCTCTGAAATCTGGGGAGAAAGTCGGGAACAGCTATGTGAAGACTGAACAGTGTAAATTCTGGTAGGTGAGTCGGTGAAGAAGAGCAGATTTCTAAGTACAGAACCCCGGGACCAGTGGCATGCTTGCCATTTTTATTTATCTTTCCTCCAGAATCCTGAGGCTTCCACTCCACACAGGCTAAAACCTAACGTGGGCATCAGGATCGAAGGAGAGCAGCACTGCAGTTCTGGCTTAAGGAGCAGGAAAGGGATCCCCTGACCCTCAGAGAGCGAGGAGGACTCTTTCATTTGTTCTTTCCCCCACGATCTGGTGCCCCGGCGCCCAAGCAGCTTTGGCAGCAGAGGCATCAGTGACAGCGGCAGCAACCAGGGCCCCGCAGAAAGAGGAGAGCTCCTGGCTCACGGCAACTGTGGTCCCAGCAGGGTGGGGTAAAACCACATAACTTTCTCTTTTCTTATAAACACTTACCCCCTCTCCCCCATCATCCATTTTTCCTACCTCTGGAGGAAAAGGCATTTCACACGAGTGAGTTCTGAGTCCAAACACAGCACTGCGAACGGGGTCTTCCAGGGACCCAATGGGGAGGTCAAATAACGATAACTCTGAGAATGAGGCATTGAGCAAGCTGCCTTGCTTTGGTTCTGCTCCTTCCAGTGGCTTCCAGGCTGCTAGTTGTCACCACAGATGTTGGCTATTTGTTTTTGAGGCTACTGAAAACACTGGAACTAAGGATGGAACTAAGCTACTGAAACCACCACCGTGCTCCCTCTTTCTATCCTGATTCAATCATTATTCTTCAATAAATGCTCCCTGGACTGCAGTAAGCCTTTGGCAGACTTCTGAAGTCCCGATAAAGTCGAATCTATGATCATTTTTGCAAGATGTTTTTGTGCTTCTATGGAGAGGAGAATTTCTAGATGTCTGTATTCAACCGTGTTTACTAACATCACATAAAGATTTAGCTCTTCTATGTAACTTAATTTTATTTACCATCATTTAGTCTTTTTCTCCCCTTCCTCCTTCTGCGCTTTCCTAACTTCCATTTCATGGATTCAAATCCGTTCTAATAGCTTAACAGTTACACGTGATTTTTTTTTCTTCTAGAGGTTACCCCTAACTTAAGAATCCACCACGAGCTGTTTTTTCTGCCCGTTTTCTGAAAGTTTCAAATGTTTCTCACAAAAATGCTACTAACACACATATATTCAGCTATTCTTGACATCTTGCCAGCTGACTGTAGAGTATAAACTTCCCAAGTTGCTCCCTCATACAACAGTTTCCCCCACCCCCAAATTTATCTGTGCAGGATACCTTCCTAGACCCCCCCCCAGTGGGTGCTTAAAAACATGGAGACTACTGAACACTATATATATTATGTTTTTTCCTATACTTACATACTTAGTATAAAATTTAATTCATACATTAGGCACAGTAAGAGATTAACAACAATAATAAAATAGAATAAGTATAACGATAGGCCGTACTAGAAGTTATGTGAATGGGGTCTTTCTCTCTCTCTCTCTCTCTCCTCCTGTCAAAATCTTATTGGACTATACTCACCTTTCTTGTGATGCTGTGGGAAGATAAAATGCCCACGTGATGAGGTGAATGAGGTGGGTGCTATAATGGAGTGTAGGGCTGCTATTGGCCCTCTGACCATGCAACAGGAGGATCCTGTACTTCTAGAGAGCTGTTGACCCTGGGAAACCATGGAAAGAGAAACGGAAGCTGGGGATAAAGGGAGATTATGGTAATAGTGCTCACCTGGTGAGGCTCTAACACTGACCTTTAATCAGGACTGGGTCTGTGTCTACACCTGGGTCTCAGAAGGTTCTGGCCTCTGCAGCCCACCTCTTTATCATTATTTCGCACCACTTTCTTGTTTCACTCATGGCACTGAACCACATCAGTCTTCCAATTTGATGGCCAAGAACACTTAGTTTTTTACTCCCACATGGCCTATGCACTTTTGGTTCCCCTGCTTCAATACCTTCTCCAGTCCCACTGTTACCTCTTTAAAAAAGTTGTTACCTGATTCAGTACTGAGCTCTGACAGTACTCTGCAAATGGAAGGAATTTCCCTACTCATTACACTTAGAAAATAGCACCATTTAAACCATAGATGTTCCTGCAGATGACACTGCTCTCTAGTTTACTCAACTATATCCTGTATGAAATAGCCTATTTCATGGTTACTTGGCTTTGGGGATTATTGTTATCAACTTCAGATTTTCAATAAGATTTTGTTTAAAATTAAAATAATCTCTTTCATTTGTTCTGAGTTACCAAGTTGAATGTCCAGTCATAGACTACATCTGATATTAGCTTCCTGTAATTGAAATGAACATATTCTCCCTTAGAATTTTGACAAATTGAGGCATGTATCCTATTAGGATACTACTTGCTTTAGAAGTTCAAAGATTATAGCTTCTTTTCTTCTATTCATTTTCTAAATTTGTTTCTGAAGTTAGGGAGGGCGAAAAACACAGCTCCCTGATATATTTTTTCTCTTGGTCAATGCACACAAATAATAATTAACCTGGAGAGGAGATATATAGCCCCATCCAGAGAATATAACTCTTTCTATATATCAGGGGAAATATAAATCCTTCATTATTTAGAGTTGTCTATTTTCCTAACAGCCTGAAAACATTAATTTTAAATGCTAATGGGAATTACTAGAATGCTCCTAGATACAGAATACATTCCAAATTCAATCTTAACAGCTGTAGGCAATCATCACACTGAATTACCTGAAGGGATATGGAAAGAGGGCAGATGCTGGTCAATTATCATAACCTAATTGCAGCAGGGTGCTTGGTATAGATAGGATAGCAAAGTTTTTATTAGGCTGGAAAAGAACTAACATTTAGGGGACTTCAAGCAGTTCTTGCCTACCAAGGGAGAAAACTAAAATTTGCCTTTGGGAAAGACACTTCTGTTCTGAGAGGGCCCTTTTAGTAACACAAGTACTTCTTCATTATTTTGGGGAAACCTTCATATACGGTGGAGAAACCCAAATATAGATGCTCCAAAATGAACTTAATACTATGAATTGAAGAGCTTTGACAGAATCAATGCATTGCAGATTTGTTTTGATAATTTCCAATTGCCTACAATTTTTTCTTGTTCTTGATAGGTTCTATGAATCTTATCCAAAATAATTACTCACTGGAGATGGGGACTACAGATACTGAAAGAAGTATGTAAAAAGGCATTTCCTTGGCTTGAGTCTGAAGATTCTGATTGCAATGCTGTCATCTAAGGCTGAGGAGCCTAGATTTGTGAATGGCATCACAGTGATTATTCTGTCTGGGTCATTGGGAACTCACAGGGATGGATGACCAGCTTTGGATTTCTCAGAGAAAGTAAAAGTATTTTTGCTGTCAGTCATTCTCAGAAAAGTTTAATTATGAGGCAGAAAATAAGGTAAACATTGGACTAAGGAAGAAAATAATTCCCTTTTCCCATTGCTGGTTCTCTTAGGTATAGAGACGTGAGAGGCACTCTTGATTGTTAGAATGTGCTTCAGCTGAAGGCAAATCAAGAACAGAAAGGGAGGTGAACTCTTAAAGAACTCCAAGGTCAGGTTTGACCAAGAGGGACTTAACATTCTTCTTAACCTGATTAAACTTCAGACTTCTCCCAGATTCTAGGTCTCTCTCTCTCTTTTTTTAGAACATTTACTTTAGAAAACTCATAATTTTATATTCTTTCTCTGCCCCCTTGAGATGTTTCAAAAACCTTAGTTATTTTATGTCCCAGGACTGTCTTTCTCAAGGACCTGAGAACTATCCCTTTGAAATATTGCCAATCAAGAAAAATAGCCCCCTTTTACTCCAGTGTGGTGTGTGGGCGGGTAAGGACCTAACCTCTTTGGATGCCTTGCTCCAAGTTTTAAAACTACTTTCTGTCAGAGGCACCTGGCTGTCTCAGTTGGTGAAGCATGCAACTCTTGATCTTGGGGTTGTGAGTTCGAGCCCCATGGTGGGTGTAGAGATTACATTAAAAAAAAATAAAATCTTAAAAAAAAAAAACCTACCTCTGTCATGAAGATAAGAGAAAGTTTACTTTCCCTTTCAGTAAGGCCAATCAGCAAATGCAGATGTCCTGTGGCACCTCCTCCCCCAGCTCTGAAACTCTCCAACCTTGCTATTTGTTTCTGTAGCGTTGAGCTCAAATTGAGTAAAGTCTTCCTTAACTGCTGAACTATGTCCAGGGCAATTTTGTTTTGACACGTTTGATCCTTTGGAATGCAAGGATGATACTACCTCATAGTGTGTACAATTTACTGTAACGTTTAGTATTTGCTTTTACAGGGACTGGATCTTATTTTATACCAACAGAGTGGTGACACTGTTGACATTCATTTAGTCTATATGTGTCTCTAAAGTGCTGCTGACACTACAGACTCAGATCCACCTTGCACTCGGTTTGGCTAAAATATTTAGGAATTTTGTATAAAAAGTACCTTGGGCTCTGAAAAGCATTTTCGTGAAACCACTTCTTCAAATGTTTGCTTACCTAGCAAATATAAAATCATAATCTTCTCTCAAAAGTCTTGACCCCAGAATGGAAACTTTTAGGTTGATGGAAATGTTGGGTGTCTTGATAGTATGGTTTCATAGCTGTTTACATTCCTCAAACTCACTGAACTGGACAACTAAGACAGGTGAGTTTTATTGTATGTAAATTAAACTTTGAAGACGTAGAAAACAGAATTTTAAAATAATAAAAAGCTATAAACACAACAACAAAACAATTGGGTCCTATTGTGTTTCTTCAGTTCTCTTTCCTAAGCTATTTTATAGACGCATTCAGAACAAAACCAGTTGTCACTGCTCTCCAAAAATACTTTAGCCAGTTGATAAACAACTAATTTATAAGAATTTCCACTTTTTTATCTATCGCAATTCTGCCTGTGAAATATAAAATAGCCATTAGAGAAGATGATATTTAATTGGAAAATATACATTTCTCATTTTTATTTGGCCCTCTATGATAAGAAACCATGATGATATATAATAATGCTGTTTCATTGGTTTCTCTAGCAAAGCAGTGGTAAATCTGCATCACTTTTTCAGTGTCTTCCTGATTTCATATTTGGTAAATTACACAAATGTTTGAAAAGGCAGGGGATAAAAAAGGTGCTTACTCAGTGCCCAAACCACCTTCTATTCAAAATTAACAAAATGGATATTCCCATTTTTCAGTGTTGTTCTTTCTCTGTCTCAGTTTTAGCAAACACTTTTTCTGTCACTATTTTTACCTCCGTTTCTTTGTATCCTTTAATTTATAACTGAGGGAAGTATCTTATTAAAGTCCCTATTTAAGAGCCTTAGTAGAAAAAAGAGAGGGTGGCAAAAAAAATAGGGAAGTCCCTATTTAAGAGCCTTAGTGGAAAAAAGAGAGGGAGTCCTCTTACCTATAGAGAACAAACTGAGGGTTGCTACAAGGGAGGTGGATGGGTTGGGCTAAATTGGTGATAGGTGTTAAAAAGGGTACTTGTTATGATGAGCACTGGGTATTTTATGTAAGTGATGAATCACTAAATTCTACACCTGAACCGATGTTACACTATATGGTGAGTAGAATTTAAATAATTTTTTTAAGAGCCTTAGTGGAGTTTCTGCTTTTTGCTAATTTATATGGCACATGTCTAGGTAAATCATGCCTAAAATTTTCTTAGTTATGTCCTTTACTTTGACCACAATTGTCAATAAAAACCCCAAACCCCAAGCGAAGAAAAGACTCATCCTCCATTTTCTTTCTGCATCTCCCGGATGCTCCATCTGTACTTGCTTTCACTATATCTTCAGTAAACCCTGCTCTCACTTTCTGCTGTCTCATTTTGATTTCTACTCTGCATGAAGCCAAGGACCTTCTTGACTGGTCCTGCGATACCCCATCTGGGTCATCGGACCTAGCCTTCTGGCATCAGTAATACCCATGTTTTCCGACATTCACTGGGGGGTCTTGGAGTGTATCCTCTGCAGATAAGGGGTAGAGAGCTAGTCAGTACCCATAGCTTAGCAATGTTTATATTTTTAAGTAGCATAAGTAGATATCAATTACTATATTAGCTGCTAATTGCACTTGGTGCCCCTAGAGATGACTATTGGTAATATAGAAGCCCAGTAGGTTTCAATGTCAGGGTCACTCAAACAAATACTTAAAAATGACCCAGGCTTCCTGCCTCTTCCTCACTCATCTTTCTCGACTCCACTTTCTTCCTTCCCTCCTGTCATTCCATTCTTCCCTTTTCTCTTTTACAATTTCTCTTTAAACAAACATTTCATCCAGAGCATTTCATCTCATTTATTTTCTTCTTCTTTTCCATTCATGGTATCTTTTTTACATTTCCTTATATAATTTTTTTTTATGCTGGATCTTATTTCCTTCCTGCCTTCTTTGAACACTTACTAATACTTTTCAGGTACTTATGGCTACAAAGAAAAATAAAACATGGCTTTTTCTCTTAACGAGGTCACAGTACACTTTCCTTTCTCTATGCTCTTATGGAAAGGAGAATTTATCAAGTTTAGAGTGGGGGAAAAAGGCAAGCCCATGGGCAGCAAGTGTGAGCTGACCTTTTAGTGCATAAAGCAGTAATTAGTCCCAGGAATACCTTATAATGATTACTCTTTTTTCAAGAGGTTAAGCATTGTGTATTTCTTCAAAGAAATAAGTTCCATGTTGAAAATACAAGTAAATCAGTGTAGAGTATAACAGATAACTTACTGCCTGCTCTGTTCTTAACTTTTACAAGAGTAGAATAAGATCTCCTTAAGATGACCTGTTTTTCATTAAAATCACTAAGCAAATAAATTGAACTATTTCTACCCTGCACGGAAGAAATAATTAAGTTACTAGATGTAGCCTTGAGCAAAAGGACAAGTGTTAAATTGCCCTGGTTCTCTGGCTATTTTCAGCACAACAGAGGGTACCAGGGTAAATAAAAACCCAGTAGGTGGTTAAAGCTCATCAAGGAGAAATCTTCACTCACAGTAACTTGACTAATTTATCATTTTTCTAGTAATAAAACACTTTGTTAGCCTCTCACATTCAACACTCACTAAGCTCCAATGTATCTTCCTCTCCAATTTCTTATGTTTCTACCTTTCCTTCATTCTTATTAATGTTCTCTCTAAATTCTTTATCTTCATGACCTCAACCCTCTGTACAATCTTTTGCATTACCGTCAAAGCTATAGTCCTAAATATGTTGAAATATTTCATTCTAAACACCAAAACTTAAATGACTAGTTGGTGTATGAAGGTCAAACTCCTTATAATATCTACATACTACTTCCTCCATTCCCCAAATGTTTATTGATTATTTTAATAACTATCACCCATTGTTCCAGGCCAAAGCAATACAATAGCAAGCAAAAATAAATACAATGGCACTTTCAGGCTAATGTTGGAAACACATATGAATCAAATAGTTGAAAAAATTAGGTTCATCTAAGATAAAGTGCTATGGGAGTTTTTAATAGGGAAATCAGGCCTAATCAGGAAGATTGTCCTAAAGCTGTGGTGCTTGATCTGAGAGCTTAAAGAGTATGAGTTACTCAAGGGCAGAAATGAAGAAAGAAATTTCCTGGCTGGAAGAGCCATCAGACTGTAATGCACACTAGACAAAGTCCCCCTTCAGCCCAGCCAGAGCTCTGAAGCAAAGATAGCTTGTTAGAGAAGTCGTGCATTGAGAGTAATGGCCCTCTCACCACCTTCTTGCTCATCATTAGCCAGAGGCTGCCCCAAGAAGAGTGTAACCATGGCCTGGAAGCTAAAGCAGACCAGATGTTAACAGCTGAGGCTCTCATGTTCCTAATCGCTGGGCAGGGAGGTCTTCCCTGAAGAGGGATCTGAGCAATGCTTCCCCCTATCTACTACAATCCCCAATAACATACAATGCCAGAGAGCAGGAACAACATCTTAATAGCGTAATAGGTGCCTGTATAAACAGAAACAAAGGTTTAAACCACTTAAAAAAAAATCCACTGTGTTGGTAACTGACAAGAATTCAAGTCTGAACCTGGATCTACATGATGCCAAAGTCCACCATCTTTTCACTGTTTAAATTCCCATATCATCTGAGCACCTACTTGGTGCCAAGCTCTGTCCTAGACGCCAGCCAGGGGGTGGGAGGTGGTGAATAGAGAATACAACAGACAAAAATCCTGAGACGTGAAGCTAAACATCCAGTCCCTCAAGATACTAAAATAACTTGCAGATACCAACCAACCATTGGCAGACATTCAGAGTCTCCGAAGAATAACAAATAGTGTAAGTAGAAGTTTAAGGTATTAAATATTCCCGTTTTCATGGGGGGGGGGGGGGGATAAATGTAGTTAGACAGATAAGCGTGACTTCTTTTCATGAAATATTCTACAATGCATTTTAAAACAGACAGCTAAAAACGCAAAAGATAATAATCATTAAGTAATAATAAGATTTCACCAAGAGTAAATTAGTTCTAGCTTATCTGCTTCCTATTGGTACAGGAAAAAAATAGGCAGTAGGGTCTTCTCTTAAAAAAATGTTAGAAAAGGACAGGTTTCTTAACTTTTGAAGAGTAGAAGTTGAGTATCATCTGAAAAATAATATAGTGAATTAGGTTTACAGCTGGTGGTACCACTGTTCCCCAAGATATATATATTTAAGAAAAAGTGTCTCTACCTAGCAGAAGACTTCATGTAACAGGCTAAAAAATGTTGTTTCTGATCTTGTTCAATATCCTTATCCAAGTATAGTGAGTATAGAGGCGCCTGTGTAGCTCAGTCGGTTAAGTGTCCAAATCTTGATTTTGGCTCAGGTCATGATCTCATGGTTGTGAGATCGAGCCCCGAGTGAGGTTCCACACTGGGAATGGAGCCTGCTTAAGATTCTCTTTTTCCCTCTCCTTATCCCCCTCCGTTGCTCACATTCACTCTCTCTCTCTCTCTCTCTCTCTCTCTCTCTCTCTCTCAGACACACACAAAAAATTACATATATATGTGTGTGTGTGTGTGTGTGTATACACACACATATATATAATAAGTTATGCTCACTACATAAACACCAAGTGGCACAGAGGCAGGAGGAATGACCAACCCATTAGGGAATAAAATAAAACCTCAAAACACTCAATATACTGGAATAATAAGCCCAATTTCAGGGAGTTAAATAAGTTTTCACATGGCTGCAAAAAGGAAATCAGTTTTCTTAATTCAGAATGGATAATGTCTGGTTTGGCAAAATTCTTGTGGAAAAAAAATTGCTTAAAAAATTTAGTTGACCACAAGTATAAGCTGAGGTGAGTCTATAATGTAAGTACTAAGACACCGTGTCCAAAGCTATGTTGTTAAAAATACCATTGGCTCTGGGTCAGTGAGACAGGACTATTGAGTGCAAAGGGTAGAGCAAGATGCCTGAAAAGTTAGAATCCTACCCTTTCACAGACAAGGGAGAGAGCGCTCTCCCTAGATGCCTATATTTTAAAGAGATGACACTCAGCTCCCTGAACAACACATTCCTGAGTTGTAAAACTTGCAACATTTTAAAAACAAAGATGTACAATGGGGCACCTGGGTGGCTCAGTTGGGTAAGCATCCAACTTTGGCTCAGGTCATGATCTCAAGGTTCATGGGTTCAAGCTCCACATTGGGCTCAGTGCTGGCAGCTCAGAGCCTGAAACCTGCTTCAGATTCTGTGTCTCCCTCTTTCTCTGCTCCTACCCCATTTGCATTCTGTCTCTCTCTGTCTCAAAAATAAAGAAACACTAAAAATATTTTTCAAAAAAAAAAGATGTACATATAACTCAAAGGGACAGAGCAAAATTTTACAATTACAAATTTACAAAAGAAAATATTCTAAGAAAAGAGAGAAGGAACATCTCTTCCTTTATTCTTAGCAGGAAGAATTAAGCCTCATTTTTTATCTTTATTTATCCTTAAAGTTGGTTGGGAATTTATATATACATTTTCATGTAATTCCTCCCCTTTCATATTGTTCTCCTCTTTTTTTTTTTAATTTCTGTAGGAAAAGTGGTTTATCACTAACTCACCTCTTAAATTCTTTCAAAATTTTGTTCCAATTTTTGTTTGTTTAATGAGGCTAGAGGAAGGCAAGGGCCTTTTTGCATAATATCCTGCTTTGAGGTAAGTAGGGGAACCTCACCTCTCACTCCGCTCACCCATTCCTCTGGGACCTAGAGCATTGCCTCCACAAGGAGTTGTTCTCCTTTGCCTGGGTGGCTACAGGCAGTGCGAAGGTGTGGTGTTCATAGGACTATTTGGTGATGGAGGTGGCAACAGTACACTGTTGCAGACCTGGCTCCACGGGTGACATGCTAGCTTGATGCCATTGTTTCCTTCCCCATGACATTAAGTGGGACAGAAGCAGCAACCCAGTGGTGGTGAGTGTGAAAATAGCCATTGCTGGGAGCACCAGACCCTCTCTTAGGTCTGGGGAAGTTTGCTGAGAGCTGTGTAGGTTGGATTTCTTTGGGTGGAAAAAAAAAAAAAAGCTTCAATGTTGGCTCAACATTTACCCTTACTAAATTCAGAGCTTTCTCAGTAGATACAAAGAAACTGATTTTTATTTCCTCATCAAGGGAAATTTCAGGGATTTACTTTCCTGCCATGATTAAACAAACAGGGAAGTAACAGAGGTAGGTTGAATATTGGAAAAACAAAAACAAAAACAAAAAACTATGTATTGACATCAACATCTGAATTTTAACAAAAATCTCTTCAAATAACTTCTCTTTTTTTGGTTCAAGGAACAGCATAAAAAGACAATAAAAGTACCGCTTAGAGAATGCTTTCTCTTTATTAAGGATTGCATCTAGGTTTCTCTAAAATATATGATCTCATTAAACCCTTAGAATAACTCTGTGGAAGAAATGTTATTATTTCCCTTTTAAGGGTGAGGAAATTTAACTTTAAAGGACTTGAGCAATATGGCCAAGTACAAACAGTAATTGTGGAGGTCGGAGTCAAACTGAAAATTTTCTGTCTATATTACCTACTACGTTAATTACCGTCAGGAAATCTTGCTTTGGATAAAAAATAACCCACAATGGAATGAGTGACAGGTATAAATCATTCAAATGCTTAAAAGGAATTCATACTCCTTTTCTACAATTAAAAAAAGTGTTCGAATCAACTTTTAATGGTTTATTCTGTTTTCGTGTAGGTCAATCACCTTTTGTGGGCAAAAGCAGCTCCTCTGGAAACCACCCACGGTTATGTGAAGACTCTGCTTCACTTGTCAGGAGAACAGGTTCCCGCTGTGCTGACATGGGCATGCACATACTGATTACCTCAAATCTCTGTGACTGGCTCTTGGAAAAGTGACGAAAATAGGCAAGATCTCATTTTTCCTCCCTAGCTGAATCACCTGGAAAGCTTTTACAAAATACTATGCTAGGACCCACTCCAAATCAATAATATCAGAAAATGTGGGTATGGATTGTAGGCATCACTATTTTTAAAAATCTCTTCAGCTTTTGCTATTTAGCAGCCAACGTTGAGAATTTTAGATAACATAAATAAATAGCTGCATGATGGATGAGGTCTTTTTTAGTACTCACAATGTGTAATTCCACGAACAGCTCAACTACCTCTTGTACTATTTCATTTGTCAGGATAAATTTACTGAGTGCTTATTATGAACCTGACAGTATACCAAACAGGGAAGATGTAAAGATCAACTTGCCCTGGTCACCAGGATAACTCACATTCCAGAAGAAATGTATGGCTATCTATTAGTATCGTAGCAGAGGAAAAAATTTTACTCTACATTTCTGGATTCTTTGGCTATAGTTTAAATTGACCTTAAAAAAAGTCTGTAGTTTAAATTGACCTAAAACAAATTAAAAGAGAAAAACAGGGGCGCCTGGGCAGCTCAGTTGTTAAGCATCTGACTTTGGATCAGGTCACGATCTCACAGTTTATGAGTTTGTGCCCTGCATCGGGCTCTGTGCTGACAGCTTGGAGCCTGTAGCCTGCTTCAGATTCTGTGTCTCCCTCTCTCTCTGCCCCTCCCTGCTTGCACTCTCTCTCTCTCTTTCTTTCAAAAATAAACATTAAAAAAATCTTTTTAAGAGAAAAACAAATTTAATTACAGACATATGAGGGCCCCATAACACTCTGGGTCCCATAGACAGTCAAGCAATTGAGGCTTATATGCCATCATCCTGAGGTAGAGGTCTGAGACTTCAAAGAGGGGGAAGAAAATTCATAGGATGATGGGAAAAGCAAATGTTTGGTAAGCAAATGTTTACCATACCATGGAAAGACAGTGGGACATACAAAAGAATTAGATCTCTTGGCCTTGTGGAGCCCTGGTTTACAACACCTAGCCTATAAACTTTGTAATTATCTCTAGTGATAGTTTCTTCCTGGACCAAGCCTTCTACTTAAATCTTTTTAGGCCTTGAAGTAGGGAGGTAAAAGTTCTTCCTGAGTCTTTTGGGCCTTGGTTGACTTCAGCTCAAAGTAATCCACATGTCAAAGTGGCACATTTTAGGGCCATCTGCCCTGAACCTCATCAGTATGGTTGGCCCTTGAAAAACACGGGAGTTAGTGGTGCCATAACTTTTTGACTCCTCGGACTCAACTACAGGTAGCCTACTGTTGACCAGAAGTCTTACCAATAATATAAACAGTCAGTTAACACATATTTTGTATGTAATGGTGTATTCTTGTAAGAATACCTAATTGTTTTCTTAATTTTTTCACTATTTCTAGGCTATGCATCTCCTCTGCAAGGTTTTTTTTTTTTCAAGTTGTCACAAATCTCCAAAAAGTTTTCCAGTATATTTATTGGGGAAAAAGTCTGCATATAAGTGGACCCATGCTCAAATATGTGTTGTTCAAGGGTGAACTATATACTGGGTAAATCCTATGATTGCTCATTTTTCACTGGAATGTATCAGATAAGACCCTGGAGGTCCTCACATCTAGATATCCACTTTAAATAATTGTTCTGCTGTCTACGGACAGCACTCTTTCTTTATATCTTTTCACATTGATTTTTTTAAACTAAATTAAATTTAAAAAAAATTTTTTTTAATGTTTGTTTATTTTTGACAGAGTGCAAGCAGGGGAGGGGCAGAGAGAGAGGGAGACACAGAATCCAAAGCAGCTCCGGGCTCTGAGCTGTCAACACAGAGCGCAACATGGGGCTTGAACCCCAGAACCAGGAGATCATGACCTAAACACAAGTTGGATGTTTAACCCACTGAGACACCCAGGTGCCCCTAAACTAAATTAATTTAGCAATTTACTTTTCTGCATTTGGATGAGTGATAAATTAACATTTTTTTAAAAAATAGCAATAATAATGTAAAAAAAATTAACCACAAACTCTGCTTGAATTGGCAGGTATTTAGAGGTCATCTGATCCAGTTTTCCCACCAATGAACACATTAGTAAAGTGATTTGTCCAAGGTCATACTTATGGCTTGTTATTGTTATTGACAGAGCCTAGCTGTTCTGATGTCAGTTCAGTGATCATTCCATTCCATTCATCGTTCAGGACATTCAGGCAGGTAATAGATCTTTTGCTTAACTATCAGAAAATGTGGAATGGTGAGTTCTGTTTGCTTGATGGCAACCATCATACTCTTTGTCTTAATCATAATAAAGATAAGACAATTCAGCATTGTTTGAAAAGCCACTTCTTTGCAGACATTCATTTGACCTTGAGTATTCAGTCCCTATAATTTTAAATACAGTAACACTTTAAATAAAGGAGGAAATATTACAGACGATTGTCTTTTCCGATGGGTTTTTTGTTATGCATTTTATCTCACTAAATTGGTAATGAAAATTCTCTTTTTATTCAAATATATATTGAAGAGTGATTTGTTATTATGAATAAATGTTATAAATATGAACACTATTCTTTTGCAAAAATGTCTTTTTTCCAACTTTATTAAGATACATTGTGTAAGTTCAAAGTGTACAATAGGTTGATTTGATATACTCAATATATTGAGAAATGATTAACATAATAGCATTAATTAACATCTCCATCACCTCATAGAATTACCATTTGTTTTTTGTGGTGGGAACACGTAAGATGTATTCTCTTAGCCACTTTAAAGTGTGCACTACAGTATCGTTAACTATAGCCACCATGTAGGACATTACATCCCCAAGATTTATTTATCTTCTAACTGGAAGCTTATACCTTTTGAGCATCTTCACCCATTAACATTTTTGATATGATAAAATTATAGAAATAGAGAACAGATTAGTTGTTGACAGGGTTAAAGAACGGGGTGGGAGCAAGAGGGAAGTAGATATGTTTATAAAAGGGCAACCTGAGAGATCCTTATGATGGAAATGTTCTGTATCTTAACTGTATCAATGTAATATCCTGGTTGTGATGTTCGAGTATAACTTTGCAAGATATTACCATTGCAGGAAGCTGGGTAAAGTGCCTATTATTTCTTACAATTCCATGTAAAATTACAATTATTAAATACACACACACACACACACACACACACATATATTTGTTTTAAGTGAGAAGTTCCTCTAAGAAAACAAAAATAAAAACTACTTGCACCTTCTCATGTTATCTACACAATTTTTCAAATCACTAATAAAATTCCAGTAAGACATATGCAGCCATAGAAAACTCAGATGAAATACATTGGGACTAAGAGTAGTTAGATGGATAAGCAGGAATGAAGAAGGTGGCAATAGTTCCAAGTTACAAAGCATGGATCAAATAATCCCATCGACATAACCAGTGAACTGTTACGACGACTAGGAGGCCAATACAGCACTCAGTGACCCAGTCCGGATACTGCAACCTTGACTAATGCAAAGCAGTGTTCTTTTTTCTTTTGAATCGATTTCTTTTGAGATCACAAATATAAATGATTCTGTTACTCGAAGTTGGCACAAAATAAATTTACACAGTATGAGGAATCAATTGAATTTAGTATTAGTATTTTGTAAAATTAAGCATATGTAGGAAAACAAATTTTGTGACTATTGTCATGATTTTTGTTTGTTTTATCTGAGTTTATGTTGCTAAAGGCACTTAGGAGAAGTAGGCATGTGGGACCCAATGCTACTCAATTTAGACTAGTGAAGTTTGCAATTAACTTAATTCTAACTAGTTAAGTTAGAAGAATTTGACTACGTAAGTTTGCAATGTTTAAATTCTTAAGAGATTTATCTTTTTCTCAACGTTTTTTTATTTATTTTTGGGACAGAGAGAGACAGAGCATGAACGGGGGAGGGGCAGAGAGAGAGGGAGACACAGAATCGGAAACAGGCTCCAGGCTCCGAGCCATCAGCCCAGAGCCTGACGCGGGGCTCAAACTCACGGACCGCGAGATCGTGACCTGGCTGAAGTCGGACGCTTAACCGACTGCGCCACCCAGGCGCCCCAAGAGATTTATCTTTATAAGACATTAGTTTTTTAACTATATAAGGGTATTAAATATTTAGAAGAATAACTTAATATATACTTTAAGTTAACTACATTAAATATCAAAGCAAACATAAAAATTCAAAAGCCCTTTGGATGGTTAAGATTTCAGAAATATGGCTAAGCCAAGGCCAGCACTCCTACTTGCTAAGGGATCAATTCTAAGATTCTGGGGAACTCCTTTAAGGACTAACGATCTCACACAAAATCAATAATTTGTAATTCTCCAAGTACTAGCAGTTCAGAACCAGCACAGCACCTGGCATGAAGCAACTGCTCAATAAAAGTTGGTAGAGTGACTTACTTTTTCTGTATTATAGTCATATAATGTAGCTGAACTCCTTATTCTGAACCAGAATTTACAAATGCGATTTCTGGAAAAGGTATCATTGCCATGAATGGCCATGCTAGGACTGTTATACATTTGCAATCCCCTAAGTGGTAGTGAGATCAATAGTTACCCTTGTGACAAAAATGTGAAAGAAAACAATCAGCTTCATTCTGATATTGCCCAGTTGAACTGCAGTCCTGCAGTATTGTTAATCTAATACGGAGTGTTAGTTAATTAGATTAACAGTTAGTTAATCTAATTGGGAGTGAGTAAGCTCATCGCACAGCTATGCATGAGTCTAGGCAACTCCTAGAAGCGTTCACTGTACAAATTGCAGAGACAAGAGAGACTGAACACTCAGCAGGAGGTTGGAGGTAAGAAAAAGGATCCAGAAAAAAAAGTATGAAAATTTTAAAAAGGAGTTTAGACCTGAGCCAAATAAAGTAAGTAATGTGAGACTATAACTGTTTAAGTCCAACGATCAAAAGTTGGATGCGAGATGCCCTCACACTCATCTAAAACGTAGATGTGCATTGAAAAAGACTCTGAATGTCTGATGGAAAGAGACAAAGATGAAATTATTGTGAATTTGTGCACATCTTCCTCTTAAATTGGAAGTGCTAACTTTTAACATGCTTGGAGTAGTTCTGGGGGCAGAATCCAAGAGTAAAGTCTTCTGAAGCCTTCAACCGCCTCACCCCCTAAATTTATATTTTCTGGCAAAGGACAGCAAAATGTACATGAAATAAATCTGGAGGAACTGGAAGAGAAGCTTTCTGTCTCCTGGCAGCTAGAAGATAAATTCTAGCTTATTTACCTTGCATTATGAGACAGTTACAGATGTATTACAGCTCTTCTCAATCACTTAGTTACAAGCTTATTAACTTTCCTAACAGCTGTAGTCATATCTCACTATTTGAGAGAGGCGATGTGTTAGTGATTAAATGACTTAATAAACAATCTGTCACTTTTCATGTTTCATAAACCTGAGCACATTTATGAAGGACAAGAAGGTAGATTCCTTAATGCATTTGATATAAAGCTTGTGAGAGTTAGGAAAGGATAATTTCAGGGTATCTCAGATGCCTTTCCTGATTTACATTTAATCTCTGATAAAGCAGAAAAAAATTAGACCCATTTAGAAAATAGGTCCCGTATTTGCTATTGAGCAACAAGACAAACAAGAAGTCAGATACATTCATATTCATATCACATATACACACGCATGTGCACATATTATTTAAAGTTCTAGAAGTGCGAAAGCGATCATTTTTAGCCAAGAGGAAACTGGCTAGCCCCAACTGTTCAAATCCCAGCTTTGCCATGTTATTTGCTACCTGTGACCCTGGGCAGGTTACTGTGATTCTGTTTTCTGCTCCACATGATAAGGGTGGTAATAGTACTTACCTCTTAGACTTGTTGGGAAGTCATTAAAATTATTTTAAAACACTTGGAAAAGAATACTTAGAACCGGAATTTAGAAAGCACACAAGTAGTAAAAAGTTGTTTTCTTTTTTTTTTCTAATCAAAGGTGAGACCAAAATTAACTTTGTTAGGCAAACCAACCCATAAGTAAATTTACTATTAATTTGTGTCCATTGGGGAGATGATTTATTTGGAGTGCCCTTCGTGCCATTTTGCTATGTCTCTTCAGTGGACGAATTAGGGCAAGAAGGAGAACTGAATCTGCTCTTTCTAATTAGCAGGGAATTAGTAGAGGAGTCTACTTCCCTGCCCCAGAATATCCCGGTGGTATAAAGTTAAGAGGAAAAATGATTTTCTGCTTTCATACTGTTTGTAAATTAAAGTTCCTTACAAATCTGTTAATTTTGCTGAAACATTTTTAACGGTAAAAGGGCAGAGTGGGGAGGGGGAATCTTACTTTGTGAGCAGGAGTTCTCGCTTCCTTCCTTCCACAGCTGAACTTAGTTCATACAGAATAGCTGAAAGAGTAAGTCCTTGAATTATGAGAGCGCCTTGCACTTAAAGGACATTTTCTTTCCTGCAGCAAGATAGCAATTTTAAATCTGGCTTCAATGAATATATCATAGAATCTCAAGGGTCTAAATTAAGCTGATTGTTAGTTTGAATATGAAAAAATACAAAAGCATTAATCATACGGACTACTTCCCAAAAACTCTGCAACTGAGTTATGAAAGCTCTACTGGATCTCCTTGTGTTGCTGTCATTTTTCACCCAGTGTGTGGTCAGTACATCACTTGAAGCACAAAATTCTTCACCCTGTTCATTGCAGAGTCTGCGACATGAATGCCAATGTAGGAAAAAAAGAATCTAAATAACACCGCAAAGTGTCACGTTGCACAAAACCTTGAAGAGTGTAAAACTAAATCTTGAGAGTCTGATTATAAGAGAAGATGCCTGTTTTTTAAAGTCAGCTTAAGATCATCATGTTTTTTGCATTCACCTACATTTGACAGAATTCCTGATAAATCTCTCACTCATTTCTCTATTGCTTACTTGTAAGTATGTATGTTTTAGAAAGAGCATGTGAGCAGAGAGAGGCGGGGGGGGGGGGGGGAGAGAGAGAGAGAGAGAGAGAGAGAGAGAGAGAGAGAGAGAGAGAGAGAATCTCAAGCAGGCTCCACATCAGTCCCACAACCCTGGGATCATGACCTGAGCGAAAATCAAGTATCAGTCACTCAACCTATTGAGCCATCCAGCAGCCCCACTTAGTTGTTATTTTTAAAGATCCAGGCTATTTTATGAAACACAAATCTTACATACTTCCTCAGACCCGCTCAGTGATGGCAGCCTCCCTGACACTGGCTCACCACTGATGCTGCCATGTTGAATAGAGTATGTTGTGATCCTCTCAGTCCTCCTGGAGCCAACCAGTTCCAACTCTGATGCAACTCCCCATCATAAGAAAGGACTTGATAGTCTGAGTGTCTACAAAAATAGCCAAATGATGCATCACAGAATATACGGGAGTTCCCTGCCACTATGGTTAAACTTCGACTTATGGGAAGCAAAAAAGTTAGTGAGGCAACTAAGTTCTTTCTCCTTCCTCCATCCAATAGACACCCAAAGTCATAGTCTTTGTCACTGATAAGATTTCTCCTTGTCATCCTCCAGAGAAGCCCTGTGTCCAGCAATGCTCTTGCTAAGAAGCTGCTATGTCTCTGTGCAGGGGGCCATGAAGTGGTAGCCGGTGTGGCCATGCATTCCTGTGGCTTCCCCTCTTTCATTGCCTCACTCATTTTTCCTCACCTATGCTGCACTGGGCTGGGTTTCACCTTTGACGTTGCTGCATTATTACTTTTATCATTGCCTCAGGCTCTCTTATCTAGGCAATGACAGTTATATTTTTCTTGTATTTCAAGATAGGGAGACTGATCACTTTACTCTTTTTATTTTCCTGCAGAAAATTGTTACTTTTGGGGATTAAGAACCCTAGCATTCTAAATTAAAGTGTGCTGAAATATTGTTATGAGCAATAAGAGCAAATAACTTGATGGCGAAAAAGGGAAAACATAATTAATGTCTACTTTCACCCTATTGGGAGACCAAGATAATTCAGAGCAGAGCAATGCACCTACTTATAAATACTCTTAGCAGGAAAGAAAAATACAATTTCTTTAACAAGGCCCATGACTTTTACTTTTTCCAAGAAACATTAGAAGAGGCTGGCCCCTGGGAGTCAGAAGGATAGTTGTTAAGGCAAGCATAATTAGGCATAGTGCATAGAATCGACTCAGGAAAGGCTGAAATAAAACATGTGGCTCTAAAGGAGAGCAAAGACTTTTTACAAAAGATAATAAACCCAATTTCCTGGTTAAGCTCAGGCTCATAAACCTTCACGAGTTTGTTAGTTTTTTTGTTTATGTGTTTGTTTTTGTTTATCTCTGGTTTGTTTCTTGGGAAAGGAATGTGATGGGATTTGCAACCCTCCATCCTAGACTCTACTCCTTGGAGCAAGGAGGAGATTCTCTACGTGCTCCTTCACCTCCTACCCCCTCATCTCAACAGAAAGGACCTATAACATGGCAGCCCAACAATTACCTTTTAAAGTATCTCAAATATATTATTTAAAACTTTTTTACTATTTGTTTATTTTTGAGAGAGAGACAGAAAGAGTGAGAGGGGGAAAGGACAGAGAGGAGAGACACAGAATCTGAAGCACGCTCCAGGTTCTGGGCTGTCAGCAGCACAGAGCCTGAACCGTGAGATCATGGCCTGGGCTGAAGTCAGATGCTTAACCGACGGAGCCACTGAGGCGCCTCTAAAATATATTCCTCTAAATAAAAAAACTAAGTATACCTTGACCACCAACTCTCATTTTTAACTGCACACAAACTGTAATGAATCTCACAGAAGAGCATGAGGAAAACCCCTCTGATTTTCAGGTCCGCTGTTTTATTTGTATTTATCTAACAGGCAGTGATTCGACTTTAGATAAGAAATGGGCTTGAAGGATGGGAGACTATGCCACCCCAAAATATGCCACTTTGGAATAAGGATTATTTTGAGCTAAAGGCACTTAAAACTCAGCAGATACAAAAAGGCTGTTCTAATTTCCCTCTTCTTCCTAAAAGCAGGAGATTAAAAAGTCCCATGTGAAAGACACCCTCTCCGTACCGAGAGGATGGGAACATTCTTTGATGGTGAGTCAAAGCTGAGGGAATTCTGTACAGATTTTGTTAAAACAATTCGTATCTTCCTTTGGCCTCCCCATTTATTTTAGTCACCTTTTCACAATTGTCTCTCTTTGTTAAACGTAGTATAACAAAGGTGTCCCTACTCCTTTGGGTCCTCATTTCCTTGTGAGGGCACCTGTGTCAGGTAAAATTTACATACATTTGTAAGCTTTTCTCCTGTTAATCTGTCTTATGTCTGTGAATTCCTGGGCCCAGCTGAAACACCCTAAGAAGGGCGGGGTAAAATTGTGCCTCCCCTACAGTCTCCACATCCCTTTACCTTCTCCACAGCATGTTTTGACTCCTCCTCTGCTATTGCTTGGGGCAGAATCAGGGGCAACAGATGCTACTGTGAGCAATTGGAGTCCCGGCAGCTGATCTGCATAGAGGAGGAGGTAATCAGCTGACACAGGATGCAGCAATCAACTAACTGTTCTTTTCCAATTCTGCGTGGGCTGTTTAAGACTAAGGATTATTTCGTGGTTCCAGACTGACTAGAGAAACAACAGTGATGTAAAAGGAGATAGTTTATGTTTTCACGTAAAAACGAAAAGTGTTTATGACCCCCCTAAATGATAAATACACAGTCTTCATTCTACTGTTGCAGCTGATACTTTTCCTTTTGAAAATTTGTCTTACTGTAGCTTTAGAAAGACTCTTCTCCCCTGTGTGTTTCTCCTTTGTTTGCATTCATTTCACCCAGTAAATACTAATTTTCTCTAGGATTCTAAACTCAACCCTGTTTAAATAATGTAGATGAAGAGCCTGGCATAATGTCTATAGGCCATAAATAAGGTCTTTCCTTCCTTTCTCTTCAGACTCCCCCTCTCACCCTTTGTGGCCTTATTCACCATCAGCAATTCAATTCCAGCAGGAGCCTGCAAATCTGTCTCCAATCCTGAAACCTCTTCAAAGGCCCAGGTCCATGTAGATAAATGTTTTCAGTCACTTCCTCAAATTTTTCAGTCATTTCAAAGTCAACTTCCACCGAACTGAAAATTTTTATCACCACTCTCTAAAAATGTTTCCCTCTCCTATGCTTCCTATAGCTGTCTAAATTATCATAATTATTTGCCGCTAACACTGAAAATATTTTTATCCTCTTAGAGTTTCTCATTTCATCTTTCTTCTATTTTCCCTGCTCCTAGTCTATTCTACTCCCCATAATTTCTCTCTAGGACAATGGCACCTAACACTTGTCCCTGCTTCCTGTGTCCTTCAACACCAGTATATCCAACCCTGTGCATCAGAATTATATTTTTATAATCCTTTCCATATCATTGTACACATCTTCTCTGAAGTCATTTACAGCTCTAGCTCATTACCAGTTGCTCCAGATCTCTATTTACTGTTCTTGATATATCCGTGTTGCAGCACCATTGTTGATACAATTTCTTCTGCCTGAAATTCTACCCTTCTGACTTGATAAAATCCTATCACCCTTTAAACCTTAACTCAAATTTCTTCTTTTCACTGAAACCCGCTTTGCTCAGGCATGTTTCACCCCTGCTTTCTCTATATTCCTGTAGGAATTCATCAAACTTTTTAAAGATTTTAACAAATGTGTATGATTAATGAGTGTACTTCAGTCTTTCTTCAATTCATCAACAGCTTGAGGTTTGCGATTACAACCTTTACTATACCATATCATTGGCCTATTTATATATACAAATCTCCCTTTCCTGTATATGTCTGCTTCTTGAGAAAAGGGGTGAAATCCTTGACACCTTCTTATACTCTGTGTCTACCACCAGTATCTTGCTTATAGAAAGTCCTGAAAATATTGTTTCTCAATAAGCTTCGTTGCACAAGAATTCAAATTAGGTAGTTTGAACTTTTGTGTGAGTATCTCACTTATTTTTTGATAATTCCTCTTTATTGCTTAATTGCATATCCGTCACTACTGACACTTGGGAAAAGGACCCAGCCTTTCCAGTGCACATGAGATACAACTGAAAATGATGAATATTGGGGGAAAAGAGGAGTTAAGATGGCGGAGCAGCATGGAGACCCTCAGCTTGTCTCATCCCTGAAACGCAGCTAGATCAGCACCAAAACATTTTTCACACCTAGGAGATTGCTATGAGGATGAATACAACGATCTGCATAACTTGAGCCACAGAACTCAGCAGGGACACAGTGTGGAGGGGTGAACTGGAGGAGAGAGAAGCTGTGGAGGGTAGGAACCTGGTTTTGTGGAGAGGACAAAGAAAGGGGGAGAGTGCAGTGCATTGGGAGAGTGCAGGAGAAACATTCCCCCAAAAGTAGCTGGAAAGACAGAGGGAGAAAGAATGAAAACACTCGCAGGGAAATGAACAAGAAATCTGTTTCTCAAAAACACTGACAGGAAGAAAGGTATCCTTCAACACCAGCAGGATTAATACAAACAGTGGATTGCAGAGTCTGAAGTTTTGGAGCTCAAGTGCCTGGTGCCGGTGAGGAAGCAGAGTGAATCCCCAGAAGCAGGCAGCAGGGTCTGAGGGGTCCGTGTGCCACATGGAAGAAGCGGTTCCCTTGTTTGGCAGTGGTTCCCCTGCTTGGAGAACATTTGGTAGAGCCCATATGGCCTCCCAACAGGCAAAAGTCCCAGCAGATCCCAGAGACCAGCCTCGGTTGCTGATATTGGGACCAAGACGCCAGAATGTGGTAAAACCTGGCCTTGGCTGTGTGTTGTGATTCGCCATGATCTCTGAAGCTCTGCCACTGCATGGTCACATGAACGTTTTCCAGGGCAAGTTCAGCGAGACTCTCCTCCAGAGAGTCAGCATGGGTCTGAGCTATATGGGTCTCCGAAGCTTGAGGTTTTGAAACACAGCCCCATCTGAGGTAAAACTCTGGAGGGAGGTGCTGCCAGGCAGGCCGATGGCTTGGACACCGACAGGGTAGAGGCGGGGAGTGGATGGAGGCCTGAGACAAAGGAGGGGTGCTTGATCGCGAGTTGGTCAGAGCACAAAATACCTGTGCCAGAGATTAGGGAACTGGGTGAAGCCATTACCACCTCTTCCCCACACGCTCAGGTGTACCACATTGATCCACCCCTGTAACCTAAGCAGTGCCACAAGGTGGACAATGGAGCCATTACATCATGCCCCACCCAACTGCACCCTCCAAGCACATCCCCTAGAAGACTAACAGGAGTCCCTCCACCTGCTTAGTAGACAGACTATAGAGTGCTTCCTAGTTTGAGTTCTAGGTGAAAGTGGTTATAACTTCATCCAGCTTTCTTTCTGTTTGCTGGTTCATCTATTCTTTTTGTTTGTCTTTCTTTTCTTTTTCTTACATAAAGAAAGAGAAAATTTTATTTTTATTTTCTTTTTTTAATATTTTATTTTTTCATTATTTTTTACTTTACTTTTAAAATGTTTTTATTCGACTTCACTTTCTTTATTCTATTCTATTCTATTTTATTATATATTTTTTAATTTTTTAACCTTTTTTCTTTATTTTCTTTCCCTTTTTTCTCCATTCCATCAAGCTTCTTTCAACAAGCAGACCAAAACACAACTAGGATCCAGCTTCCTTTATTTGATTTTTGCTTTTTTTAAAAATTGAATAGGAAGAAATGACAGCCAGGGCTTAATCAACACAGATATAAGCAAGAGGTCTGAACTAAACTTTAGAACCATGATAATAAGAATACTTGCCAGAATTGAAAAAAGCATAGAATCTCTTTGTGCAGAAAAAAAAAAAAAAAGAAGTAAAATCTAGTCAGGATGAGATTAAAAATGTAACTGAGATGCAATCTCGAATGGATGCCATGACAGCAAGGCAGTGAATCAGCAATGTAGAAGACAAAATTATGGGGAATAATGAAGCAGAAAAAAAGAGGGAAACAAATGCAAAAGAGCATGATACAAGACTTAGAGAACTCAGTGACTTATTAAAAAGGAATAACATGCGAATCATAAAAGTCCCAGGAGATGAAGAGAAAGAAAAAGGGCAGAGGGTCTATATGAGCAAATTATAAGAGAAAACTTTCTGGGGAAGGACACAGACATCAAAATCCAAGAATCATAGATAACTCCAATCAGATCCAACAAAAAGTGGCCATCAGCAAGGCATATCATAGTCAATTCACAAAATACACAGGCAAGAATTATGAAAGTAGCAAAGGAAAAAAGGCCCTTAACCTATAAGGAACACAGAAGAGGTTCTCAGCAGATCTATCCATAGAAACTTGGCAGGCCAGAAAGCAGTGGCAGCATATATTCAACGTGCTGAATCAGAAAAATATACAGCCAAAAATTCTTTATCCAGCAAGCCTGTCATTGAAAATAGAAGGAGAGGGGCGCCTGGGTGGCGCAGTCCGTTAAGCGTCTGACTTCAGCCAGGTCACGATCTCGCGGTCCGTGAGTTTGAGCCCCGCGTCAGCTCTGGGCTGATGGCTCAGAGCCTGGAGCCTGCTTCCGATTCTGTGTCTCCCTCTCTCTCTGCCCCTCCCCCGTTCATGCTCTGTCTCTCTCTGTCCCAAAAATAAATAAACGTTGAAAAAAAAAATTAAAAAAAAAAAAAGAAAATAGAAGGAGAGGTGAAGAGTTTCCTAGACAAAAACTAAAGGAGTTCATGACCACTAAACCAGCCCTAGAAGAAATTCTAAGGGAGACCCTTTGAGTGGAGAAAAGACAAAATGAAACAAAAAAGACCAAAAGCAACAAAAACTAGAAAGGACCAGAGAACATCACCAGAAACACCAGCTCAACAGGCAACACAATGGTGCTAAATTCATATCTTTTAGTATTCACTGTAAATGTCAATGTACTAAACACTCCAATCAAAAGACGCAGGGTATCAGAATGCAAAAGAAAACATACCCATCTATATGCTGCTTACCAGAGACCCATTTTAGACCTAAAGACACATGCAGATTGAAAGTAAAGGGATGGAGAATCATCTATCATGCTAATGGATGGCAAAAGAAAGCTGGAGTTGCTATACTCATATTAGACAAACTAGATTTAAAATAAAGACTGGAACAAGAGATGAAGAAGGGCATAATATCATAATTAAGAGATCTATCCACCAGGAAGATCTAACAATTGGAAATATTTATGTCCCCAACATGAAACACCCAAATATATGAATCAATTAATCACAAACATAAAAAAACTCATTGATAATAACATAATAGTAGACGATTTCAACACCCCACTTACAACACTGAACAGATCATCTAAACAGAAGATCAACAAGGAAACAATGACTCTGAATGACACACTGGACTGGATGGACCTAACGGATATATTTAGAACATTTCATCCTAAAGTAGCAGAATACACATTCTTCCCAAGTGCACATGGAACATTCTCCAGAACAGATCATATACTAGGGCACAAATCAGCCTTCAACAAGTACAAAAAGCTCAAGATCATACCATACATATTTTCAGACCACAACACCATGAAACTCAAAATCAACCACAAGAAAAAAAATGGCAAAGACAATGAATACTTGGAGAGAGTAAAGAGCATGCTAGCAAAGAATGAATGGGAGGGCACCTGGGTGGCTCAGTCTGTTAAGCATCTGACTCCAGCTTAGCTCATGATCTCATGGATCATGGATTCAAGCTCCAGATGGGGCTCTGTGCTGACAGCTCAAAGCCTGGAGCCTGCTTCGGATTCTGTGTCTCCCTCTCTTTCTGCCCCTCCCCTGCTCGTGCTCTGTCTATCTCTCAACATTAAATAATTGTTAATTTTTTTTAAAGAATTAATGCGTTAACCAAGAAATTAAAGAGGAATATTGATGGAAAATACTGATAAAATTAATTAAATAATTATTTTCTCTTAATTAGAAGATAGGGTAAAAATGCTTTCTTGAGATGATTTCCTCTTTTATTTTTTTATTTGATGAACTAGAGTAAAACCTCACAGTTAAAATGTTATCTATTTGCTTACTTACTTGATTTTATTAGTTTCTTTTAATATGCCAAATACAACACATAGTGTTTCTTATTGGCGGGTTATAGCATGCAAAGTGAAATAAGACATTGCCTCTACCCCCAAGATATTTATAGGCTAGTGCAGACTAGACATGTAAATAATTAACAACAAAAGCCAAATTAATCAAGTGATAAATAGAGGTATAGACAGTG
The DNA here is from genome assembly GCF_022837055.1 of Prionailurus viverrinus. NCBI lineage: Eukaryota > Metazoa > Chordata > Mammalia > Carnivora > Felidae > Prionailurus > Prionailurus viverrinus. The sequence continues at coordinate 46,990,330 of NC_062565.1, forward strand.
CTGTGAAAGAACAAAATAGGAAAAATTAGTTTATACTGAGACCAAGAGTGATGTCACCAAGATAGTGGCATGGGTTGTTTCTGACCTAACTCTCCCTCACAAGAACAACTAACAGCTACTCAAGAACAAACCACCCTGAGAGAATCCTAGAATATAGGGGTGAGGCTGAAGTATCCCTGTACCACAGAGAAGAAAACACCATTAGAAGGGTAAGAGAAGTGGCTACAAATTGACCTCATTGCCCCTCTCCCCAGCCAGCAGAGTACCACGTGGAGAGGTCTCCACTGAGCCTTTGGTTCCTCCAGTGGGAAAAGAAAACCCTGAGTGGACAACCAGAATCCCCACCACCACCAGCATTTTGTATTGCTTTGCAAGAACCCATACTCTGATCCCACACCTTTGAAATTTCAGGGGAATCTGTGGGGCTCAGCCACAGGGAATCTGACTGTGATGGAGAAGGGGAAAGGGCTTGAAGACTGACTTCATACCAGCAATACTCGGGTAGTAATACCAACCATCAGCTTTGCTCATCTGCAAAACAAAGTTAGGAGCACACATTGACCAAGGAACACAGGTGGGTACAGATCTGCCTGATACAAATCCTCAAATAAGGAGTTTTTCTGGCAATAGAGCCTGGGTTTTCATGCCTGAGCAAGGAACTGAATCACAGCCCCACCTGTTCTGTAGAGTATCTTCTGGCCACATCTGACCAGAGGGGTTAGAGACAAATCTTGGAAGTTGTGAGGCCCAGGGGCACTTGAGCCAAGAGGTGGGCAAGAAAGACTGATCACCTGCAGAGCAAAGCCAGAATCAGGTACAGAGTGTTCCCATGCTATGCACAGGCCAGGGATGATGTATAGCAAAGGCTGAGGGTAGCTTCCAACTCCTCCTAACTGGAGACACTGCTTGGGAATATGAGAGTAGCCAGAAGTGACTTTCCTCCCCCTGCACAGGCAAAAGAGCTAAGATAATAGCCTCAACCACTGTGGAGAGTGTGTTCTGGCCCCATCTGACTAGAAGAGCTGGTAAAAACACCTGGAAGCTGAGCTGCTGATACGTGAGCTAAGAGGGGATAGAGCTAACCACTTCCAGAGCAAAGCCCATGGCCCTGTTTGGTGAGGGAACTTGGAGGGCAAGTCAGCTTGAGTTAAGACAACAAAGAGCTTTACCAGCTCTAAAGCTGCTTCTGCCGAACCAAAGTAGGGAATTTAATTCATAGTCCCACTCATTGTTGAATACAGCCTTCAGCCTGCTCAACCAGGAAACCTAACCAGAGCATGTGAGAAGCCCTTTCAACAACCCTAAGTAAAGTAGCACATGAACAGAGAGCATAGCCCATGGCTTCCTCCTTCTATGGAGCAAAACTAGTGGCCTCACCTGACCAGGTAATTTACCATTCTGATTTGGGTCCTCAAACAACAAACGGTATAGGTTCTGGGTCCCATCCAGCTGCCCTGCCAGGGCAGGGATACTAAGTCACAGCCCCATCTACTACTGAATATAGTACCTAATCCCAACCACGTAGCAAACCTGACCAGAGAATCCAGGCAACTGTGAAGCCCATCCTTCAGCCTCCTTGAGTAGGGAGCCAAGCTAGCAGTCCCATCCAACTATTTCAGCCAGTGCCACACTCTCTCATCCCCTACCCTCAGAGCTTGAACAGTTGCCTCACCCAAAATCGGACCATAATGGCAGGCCCCACCTACCCAAGGACATTACCAGTAGACACACGCAGAAACTAATAGATGACTGGTGAAAAGCTATCTCTGCCAAAGGAAATCTGTAAAGTCTGGAACAGGAGCCCAATTATTCAAATATGCAGGTACAAATGTAAGGATTATGAAAATCAGGTAAATATGACACCAAAAGTATAATAATATGTTATTAGGTACACAATATTTTTTTAAGTTTTTTAATTTATTTATTTTAGAGAGAGAGAAAGTGTGTGCAAGCAGGGGAGGGGCAAAGACAGAGGGCAACAGAGGAGGATCTGAAGCAACTCTGTGAGGAGAGCTGAGAACCCAATGTGGGCCTCAAACTCATGAATCATGAGATCATGACCTGAGCCAAAGGCAGATGCTTAACTAAGTGAGCCACCCAGGTGCCCCCACAATCTTTTTTAAGTCATGTAAATTTTAATAGTAATAACATAGAATATGAGTGAGAAGAAATACAAGTGCAAATTTTATGAATTCTATTGAACTTAAGTTGTTATCAGTTTAAATAAGATATTATAAATTTAAGACATTTTGTGTAAGCCTCATGGTAAACACAAGGGGAAAATCCTGTAGTTATTACACAAAATAACATGATAAAGAAGTCAAAGCATGCTAATGCGAAAAAACATCAACACACAAAAAAAGACAGCAGGGTAAGAAACAATGAACAATGGATCTACAAAACAGCCAGAAAACAATTAATAATATAGCAATAAGTCCTTAACCTATCAGTAAGTACTTTAAAAATAAAAGTATTAAATTATTCAGTTGAAAGAGAATAGCTGAATGGATTAAAGAAAAAAAACAAAACAAAACGCCAAGATCCAATAATATGCTGCCTACAAGAGATTTAGTTAGTCCTTAAAGATACACATAGGCTGAGAGCTAAGGAATGAAAAAAGATATTTTAAGCAAATGGTAACCAAAAGAAGCAGGAGTAGCTATACTTACATCGGACAAAATAGACTTTAAATAAAAAATGGTAAAAGGATACAAAGGTCACCATATAATAATAACTGGGTCAATACATAAAGAAGATATAACAATTGTAAATATTTATGTCCTCAACATTGAGGCACCTAAATATATAAATCAAAAATTAATAGCGCTAAAAGGAGAAATAAACAGTAATAAAATAACAGTTGAGGTCTTTACTCATTCTCAATAACAGATAGATCATGCAGACAGAGAATCAATAATGAAACAGTGGTTTTGAACAACACTTTAGACCAAAGGGACCTAACAGACATATATAGAACATCCTATCCAACAACAGCAGAATACATATTCTTCTCAAGCATATATGCAACAATTTTTTTTAGGATAAACTATGCCTTAGGCCACAAAACAAGCCTTAGCAAATTCAAGAAGATTTAAATCATATCAAATATCTTTTCTAACCACAATGACATGAAACTATTAAAACAAGAGGAAAGTTGGAAAATTCATGAAATGAAACACATGGAAATGAAACAACACTCTTCTAAACAATTAATGGATCAAAGAAGAAATTAAATTTGGGGGTAAATTTCTGGAAAGTTTTTAATGAAAATGGAAACACAACATACCAGAACTTGTAGGATGCAGCAAAATCAGTTCTAAGATGGGAGTTCATAGTGATAAACACCTACATAAAAATCAAGATCTCAAATAAACAACCTAAGTCTACACCTTAAGGAACTAGGAGGAAAAAAAAAGACACAGAGAGAACAAATTGAGCCCAAAGTTAGCAGGAGAAAGGAAATACAGAAAAACAATAGAAAAGATGAACCAAACTATGATTTGGTTCTTTGAAAAAATAAGTGACAAATATTCATTAGAATACTCAAGGAAACAAGATAAAGAACCCAAATCAACAAAATTATAAATGAAAAAGTTGATATTAGAACTAGTAACACAAAAATTCAAAGGATTGTTAGAGACCTATGAACAATTTTATGCCAACAAACTGAACAACCTGGAAAAAAAATTCTTTTTAATCTTAAAAACAAACAATTTACTAAAACTGAATCAGGAAGAAATAGAAAATCTCAATAGACCACTTACTAGTAAAAAGATTGAATCAGTAATAAAAAATCTCCCAGGGGCGCCTGGGTGACTCAGTCAGTTAGGCATCCGACTTCAGCTCAGGTCATGATCTTGCAGTCTGTTAGTTTGAACCCTGCGTCCAGCTCTGTGCTGACAGCTCAGAGCCTGGAGCCTGCTTCGGATTCTGTGTCTCCCTCTCTCTCTGCCCCTCCCCTACTCATGTTCTGTCTTTCTCTCTCAGAAATAAATAAAAACATTTTTTAAAAATCTCCCAAAGAAGGAAAGCTCAGGGCCAGATGGCTTCACAGGTGAATTTTACCAAAAATGTAAGGAAGAATTAACACCAATCTTTCTCAAAGTCTTACCAAAAAATGAAGAGGAAGGAATGCTACCAAACTCATTTTAGGAAGTCAATATTATCCTGATACCCAAACCAGAAATGGACACTACCAAAAACAAAAATAAAAACAAAAAACAAACAAACAAAAAACTATAGACCAATATCCTGATGAATATAGATGTAAAAATTCTCAACAAAATACTAACAAATTGAATTCAACAGAACATTAAAAAATTATTCATCATGATCAGGTGGAATTTATCCCTGGGATGCAAGAATGGTTCAACATTTGCAAATCAATCAATGTAATATATTACATTAATAGAATGAGAGAAGAAAATCATTTAATCATCACAATAAATATAGAAAAAAAAAACATTTGGCTAAATTCAACATCTGTTCACAGTTTTAAAAAAAAATTTAAGAAATTAGGCATAGAATAAATATACCTCAACATAATAGATGCCATATACGGAAAACCCACAATTAACATCATACTCAATGGTGAAAGGTTGAAAGCTTTTCATATAAGATCAGGAACAAGATAGGGATCTCCATTCTCATTATGTGTGTTCAATATAGTAGTTGTAGTAGAAGAAGTAGTAGTAGTAGAAGTCCCAGCCAAAGCAATCAGGCAAGAAAAATAAATAAAAGATATCAGAATTGTAAAGGAAGAAATAAAATTGTCTCTATTTGCAAATGACATAATTTTATATATAGAAAATCCTGAAGACTCAACCAAAAAACTGTATATCTAATCAATAAAGTCAGCAAAGTTGCAGGATAAAAAATTAACATACAAAATCAGTAGCATTTCTATACACTAACAAGAAATTTTCTAAAAGAAATAATGAAATTGATCCCATTAACAAGAGTATAAAAAACAATAAAATACTTAGAAATAAATCTAAGGAGACATTGATGAAAGAAATCAAAGAAGACACAAGTAAATCAAAGAAGGTATCCTATGTTCCTGGATTAGAAGAATTGCTGTTTTTAAAATAATAATATAACAGCCATCTACAGATTTAATAAAATTCCTATAAGGATTCCAGTTATATTTTTTACAGATTTAAAACACTTCTACAATTTATATGGATCCACAAAAGACCCTGAAAAATCAAACAAATCCTGAGAAAGAAGAACAAAGTAGGAGGCATCACACTTCTTTATTCCAAGGTATACCATAAGGCCATAGTCAGAAAAACAGTATGGTACTGGCATAAAAACAGATAAATGTATCAATGAACAGGATTGAGAGCCCAGAAATAAATCTAAGCATATACAGTTAACCAATATCTGACAAGGGATACACAAATATTTAATGGAGGAAGGTCACTTCAATAAATGGTGCTGGCATAATTGGATCACATGTAGAAGAATGAAACGGACCCATATCTTACTCCACTCAAAAAAATTAATTCCAAATGGATTAAAATGTACTCCAAATGGATTATAAAGTTAACTCCAAATGGATTAAAATATAAGACAAGAAACCATAACTAGAAGAAAACATAAGAATAAAGCATGGTAATTGCTTTTTAGATATGACCCCTAAAGTACAAGCAACAAAATAAAAATCAATGAGACCAGGGGTGCCTGGGTGGCTCAGTCGGTTAAGCATATGATTTTGGCTCAGGTCATGATCGCACAGTTCGTGGGTTCAAACCCTGTGTCAGGCTCTCTGTTGACAGCTGAGAGCCTGGAGCCTACTGAGATTCTGTGTCTCCCTCTCTCTCTGCCCCTCCCCAGCTCACACTCTCTCTCTCTCTCTCTCTGTCTCTGTCTCTCTCTCTCTCAAAAATAAACACTAAAAAAAAAATTAAATAAATAAACAAATGGGACCATATTGAACTAAAAATCTTCACAGCAAAAGAAACAATCAACAAAGCATAAAGACAACCTATTGAATAGGAAAAAAAATATTTGCAAACCATATATCTGGTAATGGATTAACATCAAAACAATATAAACAACTCACATGACTCAATAACAAAGAAACAAATACTCCAATTTGAAAAATGGGCAAAAAACCTGAAGATATTTCTCCAAAGAAGATATATGAAAGGCAAAGAAGTACATGAAAAGATGCTCAACATCATTTGTCATGAGGGAACTGCAAATTAAAACCACAGTGAGATATAACCTCTCATCTGTAAAATGGCCATCATCAAAAAGACAGGAAATAACAAATAGTGTTATGTGTGAATGTAGAAAAAAGGAAACCTCATACATTGTTGGTAGAACTGTAAATTGATACAGCCACCATGGGAAACAGTATAGAGGATCCTCAAAAAATTTAAAAAAGATCTACCATATGATCCAACAGTTCCGTTTCTGGGAATATATCCAAAGAAAACGACAACACCAATTCAGGAAGATATCTGTGGCTCCATATGCATAGCACAATTATTTACAATAGCCAAGACATGTAAACAACTCAAGTGTCCATAGATGGATGAATGGATAAAGAAGTGTGGTATATATATATACAATGGAATACAATTCAGTCACAAAATAATAGGAAATATTACTGTTTGTGACAACATGGATCAACTTAAAGGCATTATGCTAAGTGAAATGAGTCAGACAAAGACAAACTGTGTGATTTCATTTATATGTAGAATCCAAAAATAAAAAAAGAAAAAAAAAAAGAAGAAGAAGCAAACAAACAAACTCATGGAAAAAGAGATCAGACTTGTGGTTGCCAGAGATGGAGGGTCTGGGGAGGGGCAGTTGGAGGCAGGTGGTTCAAAGATACAGACTCCCATGGGGCGCCTGGGTGGCGCAGTCGGTTAAGCATCCGACTTCAGCCAGGTCACGATCTCGCGGTCCGTGAGTTCGAGCCCCGCATCAGGCTCTGGGCTGATGGCTCAGAGCCTGGAGCCTGTTTCCGATTCTGTGTCTCCCTCTCTCTCTGCCCCTCCCCCGTTCATGCTCTGTCTCTCTCTGTCCCAAAAATAAATAAACGTTAAAAAAAAAATTAAAAAAAAAAAGATACAAACTCCCAGTCATGAGATCTACAAACACTTTAGATGTACTGTACCACATGATGACTACAGCTAACACCACTGTATGATATACAGGAAAGTTCCTAAGAGAATAAACCTTGGGGCACCTGGATGGTTCAATCAGTTAAGCATCTGACTCTTGATTTCAGCTCAGGTCATGATCTCATGGTTTGTGGGTTTGAGCCCTGAGTTGGGCTCTGTGCTGACAGCACAGAGCCTGTTTGGGATTCTGCCTCTCTGCCTCTCTCTCTCTCTCTCTCTCTCTCCCTCTCTCTTTCTCAAAATAAACTTAAAAAAAAGAGAGAGAGTGTAAATCCTAAGAGTTCTCATCAAAAGGAGAAAACTTTTTTCCATTTTTTTTCTTTCTTTTCTTTTTATTGTATCTGTATGAGAAAATAAGTGTTAGCCGAAACTATTGTGGTAATCATTTCACAATATATGTAAATCAAACCATCGTGCTATATACCTTAAACTTATACAGTATTGTATGTCAATTATTTCTCAATAAAACTGGAAGAAAAAAAAAAGAATATATTTCATGGAGGAGTTGACCATTTAAAGGACATTTAGCAAATTCAGCCTTGATTCTTGGCCCATTTGTAACAATGATTAACTCACCTTGGATACCCTTATTGCAATTGCCTCAAACAGTAACTTGTTTATTTCTGTTCCATCTATTCTGTTTTGTCATAGAATAATAGAACCTTACACATTATGTTTACTTGTTATTTGCTGTTTAACCATTACAGAGTTAGGTACTATTAACTGCGACTTAACAGAATGTGTAGAACTTTCAAGTTAATTACCTGTAACAATGCTATTAATCTAGCATTTCTGAACTCAGGATCATTTGCAATAGCTGATTAGATAATTTCAAAAAGTACTGCGGACTTCACTGATTATTTTTTATGAAAAAAATGTCATTTTTCTTAATGAATCTCTTCGAGACTAAAAAGGATAGTTGTTTTAGGGTGCTTGGATGGCTCAGTTGAGCATCCGACTTCAGCTCAGGACATGATCTCCTGTTCTTGAGTTCAAGTCCCGCATCAGGCTCTGTGTTTACAACTCAGAGTCTGAAGCCTGCTTCAGAATCTGTGACTCCCTCTCTCTCTGTCCCTCTCCCGCTCATGCTCTCTGTCTCTCAAAAAATAAATAAATGTTAAAAAACAATTTTTAGAAAAGATAGTTGTTTTGAGGTACTTAAATTTACCTTAAGTAAATATTACATTTTATCAATCTATAAGTAAAAATTAGTTTGCATAAACAGCTATTCATTTATTGATTATAATTGGAATATTAATTAATCTACCTCTTTGTAAACTACTAAAAATTGTTATCCTTAAAAAAAAGGCAGTGAAAGGAGGTTGCGGCAAGATGGCGGCTTAGGAGGACGCTGGGCTCACCGCACGTCCTGCTGATCACTTAGATTCCATCTACACCTGCCTAAATAACCCAGAAAACCGCCAGAGGATTAGCAGAACAGAGTCGCCGGAGCCAAACGCAGACGAGAGGCCCACGGAAGAGGGTAGGAAGGGCGGCGAGGCGGTGCGCGCTCCACGGACTGGCGGGAGGGAGCCGGGGCGGAGGGGCGGCTCGCCGGCCAAGCAGAGCCCCCGAGTCGGGCTTGCAAAAGCGGAGGGGCCGGGCGGACTGTGTTCCGACAGCAAGCGCGACTTAGCGTCTGGGAGGTCAGAAATTAACAGCTCTGCTCGGAAAGCGGGAAGGCTGGAGGACAAAGGGAGGGAGAGCTGCTGAGCCCCCTGACAACAGAGCTCAGTTTGGTGAGGAACAAAGGCGCTCGCCAGCGCCATTTCCCCCGCCCATCCCCCAGCCGAAATCCCAAAGGGAACCGGTTCCTGCCAGGGAACTTGCTCGCTCCGCGCAAACACCCAACTCTGCGCTTCTGCGGAGCCAAACCTCCGGCAGCGGATCTGACTCCCTCCCGCTGCCACAGGGCCCCTCCTGAAGCGGATCACCTAAGGAGAAGCGATCTAAGCCTGCCCCTCCTGCCCCCGTGCACCTTGCCTACCCACCCCACCTAATACGCCAGATCCCCAGCATCACAAGCCTGGCAGGGTGCAAGTAGCCCAGACGAGCCACACCACCCCACAGTGAATCCCGCCCCTAGGAGAGGGGAAGAGAAGGCACACACCAGTCTGACTGTGGCCCCAGCGGTGGGCTGGGGGCAGACATCAGGTCTGACTGCGGCCCCGCCCACCAACTCCAGGTATACACCACAGCACAGGGGAAGTGCCCTGCAGGTCCTCACCACGCCAGGGACTATCCAAAATGACCAAGCGGAAGAACTCCCCTCAGAAGAATCTCCAGGAAATAACAACAGCTAATGAGCTGATCAAAAAGGATTTAAATAATATAACAGAAAGTGAATTTAGAATAATAGTCATAAAATTAATCGCTGGGCTTGAAAACAGTATACAGGACAGCAGAGAATCTCTTGCTACAGAGATCAAGGGACTAAGGAACAGTCACGAGGAGCTGAAAAACGCTTTAAACGAAATGCATAACAAAATGGAAACCACCACAGCTCGGCTTGAAGAGGCAGAGGAGAGAATAGGTGAACTAGAAGATAAAGTTATGGAAAAAGAGGAAGCTGAGAAAAAGAGAGATAAAAAAATCCAGGAGTATGAGGGGAAAATTAGAGAATTAAGTGATACACTAAAAAGAAATAATATACGCATAATTGGTATCCCAGAGGAGGAAGAGAGAGGGAAAGGTGCTGAAGGGGTACTTGAAGAAATCATAGCTGAGAACTTCCCTGAACTGGGGAAGGAAAAAGGCATTGAAATCCAAGAGGCACAGAGAACTCCCTTCAGACGTAACTTGAATCGATCTTCTGCACGACATATTATAGTGAAACTGGCAAAATACAAGGATAAAGAGAAAATTCTGAAAGCAGCAAGGGGTAAACGTGCCCTCACATATAAAGGGAGACCTATAAGACTCGTGACTGATCTCTCTTTTGAAACTTGGCAGGCCAGAAAGAATTGGCAAGAGATTTTCAGGGTGCTAGACAGAAAAAATATGCAGCCAAGAATCCTTTATCCAGCAAGTCTGTCATTTAGAATAGAAGGAGAGATAAAGGTCTTCCCAAACAAACAAAAACTGAAGGAATTTGTCACCACTAAACCAGCCCTACAAGAGATCCTAAGGGGGACCCTGTGAGACAAAGTCCCAGAGACATCACTATAAGCATAAAACATACAGACATCACAATGACTCTAAACCCGTATCTTTCTATAATAACACTGAATGTAAATGGATTAAATGCGCCAACCAAAAGACATAGGGTATCAGAATGGATAAAAAAACAAGACCCATCTATTTGCTGTCTACAAGAGACTCATTTTAGACCTGAGGACACCTTTAGATTGAGAGTGAGGGGATGGAGAACTATTTATCATGCGACTGGAAGCCAAAAGAAAGCTGGAGTAGCCATACTTATATCAGACAAACTAGACTTTAAATTAAAGGCTGTAACAAGAGATGAAGAAGGACATTATATAATAGTTACAGGGTCTATCCATCAGGAAGAGCTAACAATTATCAATGTCTATGCACCGAATACCGGAGCCCCCAAATATATAAAACAATTACTCATAAACATAAGCAACCTTATTGATAAGAATGTGGTAATTGCAGGGGACTTTAACACACCACTTACAGAAATGGATAGATCAACTAGACACACGGTCAATAAAGAAACAAGGGCCCTGAATGAGACATTGGATGAGATGGACTTGACAGATATATTTAGAACTCTGCATCCCAAAGCAACAGAATATACTTTCTTCTCGAGTGCACATGGAACATTCTCCAAGATAGATCACATACTGGGTCACAAAACAGCCCTTCATAAGTTTACAAGAATTGAAATTATACCATGCTTACTTTCAGACCACAATGCCATGAAGCTTGAAATCAACCACAGGAAAAAGTCTGGAAAACCTCCAAAAGCATGGAGGTTAAAGAACACCTTACTAACGAATGAGTGGGTCAACCAGGCAATTAGAGAAGAAATTAAAAAATATATGGAAACAAACGAAAATGAAAATACAACAATCCAAACGCTTTGGGACGCAGCAAAGGCAGTCCTGAGAGGAAAATACATTGCAATCCAGGCCTATCTCAAGAAACAAGAAAAATCCCAAATACAAAATCTAACAGCACACCTAAAGGAACTAGAAGCAGAACAGCAAAGGCAGCCTAAGCCCAGCAGAAGAAGAGAAATAATAAAGATCAGAGCAGAAATAAACAATATAGAAACTAAAAAAACTGTAGAGCAGATCAACGAAACCAAGAGTTGGTTTTTTGAAAAAATAAACAAAATTGACAAACCTCTAGCCAGGCTTCTCAAAAAGAAAAGGGAGATGACCCAAATAGATAAAATCATGAATGAAAATGGAATGATTACAACCAATCCCTCAGAGATACAAACAATTATCAGGGAATACTATGAAAACTTATATGCCAACAAATTGGACAACCTGGAAGAAATGGACGAATTCCTGAACACCCACACGCTTCCAAAACTCAATCAGGAGGAAATAGAAAGCTTGAACAGACCCATAACCAGCGAAGAAATTGAATCGGTTATCAAAAATCTCCCAACAAATAAGAGTCCAGGACCAGATGGCTTCCCAGGGGAGTTCTACCAGACGTTTAAAGCAGAGATAATACCTATCCTTCTCAAGCTATTCCAAGAAATAGAAAGGGAAGGAAAACTTCCAGACTCATTCTATGAAGCCAGTATTACTTTGATTCCTAAACCAGACAGAGACCCAGTAAAAAAAGAGAACTACAGGCCAATATCCCTGATGAATATGGATGCAAAAATTCTCAATAAGATACTAGCAAATCGAATTCAACGGCATATAAAAAGAATTATTCACCATGATCAAGTGGGATTCATTCCTGGGATGCAGGGCTGGTTCAACATTCGCAAATCAATCAACGTGATACATCACATTAACAAAAAAAGAGAGAAGAACCATATGATCCTGTCAATCGATGCAGAAAAGGCCTTCGACAAAATCCAGCACCCTTTCTTAATAAAAACCCTTGAGAAAGTCGGGATAGAAGGAACATACTTAAAGATCATAAAAGCCATTTATGAAAAGCCCACAGCTAACATCATCCTCAACGGGGAAAAACTGAAAGCTTTCTCCCTGAGATCAGGAACACGACAAGGATGCCCACTCTCACCGCTGCTGTTTAACATAGTGCTGGAAGTTCTAGCATCAGCAATCAGACAACAAAAGGAAATCAAAGGCATCAAAATTGGCAAAGATGAAGTCAAGCTTTCGCTTTTTGCAGATGACATGATATTATACATGGAAAATCCGATAGACTCCACCAAAAGTCTGCTAGAACTGATACAGGAATTCAGCAAAGTTGCAGGCTACAAAATCAATGTACAGAAATCAGTTGCATTCTTATACACTAACAATGAAGCAACAGAAAGACAAATAAAGAAACTGATCCCATTCACAATTGCACCAAGAAGCATAAAATACCTAGGAATAAATCTAACCAAAGATGTAAAGGATCTGTATGCTGAAAACTATAGAAAGCTTCTGAAGGAAATTGAAGAAGATTTAAAGAAATGGAAAGACATTCCCTGCTCATGGATTGGAAAAATAAATATTGTCAAAATGTCAATACTACCCAAAGCTATCTACACATTCAATGCAATCCCAATCAAAATTGCACCAGCATTCTTCTCGAAACTAGAACAAGCAATCCTAAAATTCATATGGAACCACAAAAGGCCCCGAATAGCCAAAGGAATTTTGAAGAAGAAGACCAAAGCAGGAGGCATCACAATCCCAGACTTTAGCCTCTACTACAAAGCTGTCATCATCAAGACAGCATGGTATTGGCACCAAAACAGACACATAGACCAATGGAATAGAATAGAAACCCCAGAACTAGACCCACAAACGTATGGCCAACTCATTTTTGACAAAGCAGGAAAGAACATCCAATGGAAAAAAGACAGCCTCTTTAACAAATGGTGCTGGGAGAACTGGACAGCAACATGCAGAAGGTTGAAACTAGACCACTTTCTCACACCATTCACAAAAATAAACTCAAAATGGATAAAGGACCTAAATGTGAGACAGGAAACCATCAAAACCTTAGAGGAGAAAGCAGGAAAAGACCTCTCTGACCTCAGCCGTAGCAATCTCTTACTCGACACATCCCCAAAGGCAAGGGAATTAAAAGCAAAAGTGAATTACTGGGACCTTATGAAGATAAAAAGCTTCTGCACAGCAAAGGAAACAACCAACAAAACTAAAAGGCAACCAACGGAATGGGAAAAGATATTTGCAAATGACATATCGGACAAAGGGCTAGTATCCAAAATCTATAAAGAGCTCACCAAACTCCACACCCAAAAAACAAATAACCCAGTGAAGAAATGGGCAGAAAACATGAATAGACACTTCTCTAAAGAAGACATCCGGATGGCCAACAGACACATGAAAAGATGTTCAGCGTCACTCCTTATCAGGGAAATACAAATCAAAACCACACTCAGGTATCACCTCACGCCAGTCAGAGTGGCCAAAATGAACAAATCAGGAGACTATAGATGCTGGAGAGGATGTGGAGAAACGGGAACCCTCTTGCACTGTTGGTGGGAATGCAAATTGGTGCAGCCGCTCTGGAAAGCAGTGTGGAGGTTCCTCAGAAAATTAAAAATAGACCTACCCTATGACCCAGCAATAGCACTGCTAGGAATTTATCCAAGGGATACAGGAGCACTGATGCATAGGGCCACTTGTACCCCAATGTTCATAGCAGCACTCTCAACAATAGCCAAATTATGGAAAGAGCCTAAATGTCCATCAACTGATGAATGGATAAAGAAATTGTGGTTTATATACACAATGGAATATTACATGGCAATGAGAAAAAATGAAATATGGCCTTTTGTAGCAACGTGGATGGAACTGGAGAGTGTGATGCTAAGTGAAATAAGCCATACAGAGAAAGACAGATACCATATGGTCTCACTCTTATGTGGATCCTGAGAAACTTAACAGGAACCCATGGGGGAGGGGAAGGGAAAAAAAAAAAAAAAGAGAGGTTAGAAAGGGAGAGAGCCAAAGCATAAGAGACTGTTAAAAACTGAGAACAAACTGAGGGTTGATGGGGGGTGGGAGGGAGGAGAGGGTGGGTGATGGGTATTGAGGAGGGCACCTTTTGGGATGAGCACTGGGTGTTGTATGGAAACCAATTTGTCAATAAATTTCAGAAAAAAAAAAAAAAAAAAAAAAAAAAAAAAAAAAAAGGCAGTGAAAAAAAGAACTTCTCTAATACTGACTTCTAAGGCGAAAAAAAATAGCCAAATTACTTTATTTTGTATTTTATGTTATCAGTATAAGCATAATAGAAAGTTTTAAAATGTCTCAAATTATTTGCAACCTTTTTTTCTGCATTCCTGACCCTGTTCCAATTTCCACAATATAATTTACAATCCTTTTTCCTACAACAATGGACATAAGGAATCTCATTCCTAGAATAAATTTATTCTTAGGATAAATTAAAATCTAGGAATGTATCAATCCAAAGCAGACTCCTACAAACTGGAAAGAGTAATCATTTTTGTGGAATAGTGGGGAGAATAATAAAAATATGTGCTGCTTTTTAAGTGTGTTCTGTTATAAATTCCTTTCCTAAGCCTTTGAAATTTTAAAGACATTCTATGCATCATTAAGGTATTTATGTCAAGGAAAGGTAAATGATTAAAGAAACATCCTAGACAACATCCTCCACAAGGAATATCAAACAGACATAACGATTATTAAAGTATTAACTACTCATTAGTGGCAGTGCTGATTAATGGAACGGTTATTTGAATCTTAATAATTCCGTGTTGTTGAGCAAGATATGCTAAGTCTCTGCCTCATGCTTTATGTTTTCTTAAGCATAAGTCACGCACACAATGCCTCCAAGAAAGCTTCAAAGAACATAGCACTTTGTACAGGCTTTCTAGAAGAGAGCTGTGACTAATTAGGAATCATGCCATTGAATAATAACAATTTTTATAATTTTTTTTGCTTCTACATACACTATGTATTATTTAATCCACTTTATAAGCTTTCAACAGCCTGGGATAGAAAAGAAGAAAAGGCACAGCTTATGAATCATTTCCTATACCTTAGATTAGTCCTTTATACTGCTATTCACCCTACTGAGAGCTACTGTTAGCTGAAGGAGAAGACATTAGAACAAAAGTGCTCTCTGTTTTTCCTCTTACTTTTTTTCATGGACAAGCAAGAATCAGGGAATATAGGGAATTTTATACTGCTTTCAAAAGAAGGAAGGTAAAATCTGCAGTTTCACTGTTAATAAGAAAACTTCTTGGTAACTTCTATGGGACCTGTTTCTACATCACTGAGACAAGTATGTCTGGGTCTGATGATGATGGCCAACATTTATTCAATGTTAACGCTTTGTAGACATTGTGCTATATGCTTATACATGCACTCTTATTTGCCCCCTCATAAGTTCCACATAAAGTAGACACAATTATTACTCTAATTTTAACCTATTTCACTGAAGGCATAATATCCAAATTATAGCCAAGAAAGAAGGGTAAAAGGACATAGGGAAAAGAGGTTTCATGGGGGGTTTTTGTTTGATTTTTGACAGGCTTTGGATTTTACTCAGAAAGGATGCCTTCTCCAGGGACTTTTGTCAATAGTCCAGCCAAAGTCATATGGCCCCCAAACTGTAAAGGAGCCTGAGATATCAAATATTAGCTTCTATCCTTGATAACAGAGAAATGCCAGGAAACAGGATTTGTGGCATTGTTAGAGAATAAGCCAACCCACAGAATCTGACACATTTAAAAAAGAAAGTAAGGGCACCCGGGTGGCTCAGTCAGTTGAGTATCCGACTTCATCTCAGGTCACGATCTCGCAGCCCGTGAGTTTGAGCCCTGCATTCTGTGCTGACAGCTCGGAGCCTGGAGCCTGCTTTGGCTTCTGTGTCTCCTTCTCTCTCTGCCCCTCACCAGCTCACACTCTGTCTCTCTCTCTCAAAAATAAACATTAAAAAAAAAAGAAAGTAAACTTCAGGTACATTAAATAACTGAATTTAAATTTAAATAAGATAAAATTTGTAAAAAAAGTTAAGAAGAATATACATCTATCAGGACCAGGGGAGACATTCTTATACAAGACTGGAAAATTATACATAACAGAATAAAAAAACTTATTTAATAATATAATTTTAGTTACCAAAAAAACCCCCACAAACAGAGTTAATAAACAGAACATTCAGAAAATGACTGTGATATAGCTGGCAAACACAGACACATATACAAACACATGCACCCAACACACATACTCAACACAAATAGTCCTTACAAATACACAAGAGAGATATAAAGTGCAAATGAGTAAATGGGCAAAGATATTGTTGGCATAATTCATAGGAGTAAATTGAAAGAGAAAAATAACATAAAAGAATCTTCAACCTCCTCAGTCATAAGTAAAATGCAAATTAGATTAATAAGAAAATATCGCTTCTTATTTATTAGAATTGCAAACATTTTCTAAAAAGAGAGAGATATATGTCCTATGGTGAGAAGCCCAGCAAAAGGATATTCTTTTCCCAGTGGTGGAAATGTCAAGTTTTATATCCTTTTCAGAAACCAATCTGGCAGCATCTTTTAAAATCTGAAATACACACTTGACCTTAGAAATGGCACTCCTAGGAACCTAATAAAAATAAAAGCATTACTATGTAAGGATATAACTAAAGATTATTAATTGCAATATTATTTATAATGCCAAAAACTGGGGGAAAAGTTTAATATCAATCAATAGAAACAGGGTTGGCTAACTTATGTTATATTTATGTTTTAGAATACTATGTAGCCCACTATAAAAAATTTAAATTTTACCAATTGACTTAAAGCATTTTCATAACTTTCTGAGTGAAAAAAAATGTGCAGAAAAAAACATACATGATCATCCCATTTGGGACAATAATAACATATTTCTGCATAGATAGACTTTTGTATGTGTGCACATATATATGCTTATATACAATTACATAAACGTGAAGAAAATATGTAAGAAGAAATTCTGGTGTAAACATATGTTACAGGGTTGAAGAGTGATTTAGGTGAAGCATGGGAGAAGATAGAGAACTTAAGCAAGTAAAAAAGAAAGAGAAAAATACCACTAATAATAACTATATAACAGCAGATATGATCTGCTGCTAAGTGTGCATTCATGTAAAATTATATTTATTTAAATGCACATATATATGAATACATTTATGTTAAAAAATTAAAATAGTAACATGATATAGAATAAGGGTTGTGACCATGCCTATAATGTCATATGCAGTTCTAGGCAAATATAGAAGACATTAAGAAAAGAAAAGAGTTTTGTAAAAAATATTTAATGTAATTAAAATATACACAAACCTAAAATAGAAAAGTCAAAACAATGTGGAAGCAAGAATCTTCTACATACATTACCTCACTAGCAAGATAGTGTTTTTTTTTTAATTTACCATATTACAATAAATGGCCTGTTGCTATTGTATATTCTGTATATGGCATGGTTATGTCTACAAATATGAAACATCTGGAACAAATCTGAGAAATCCAAACATCAGAAGTGTTTTCAAGTGCTTATATAGACATCATCACGTTGATAAGACAGCCAGATGATGACCAAATTTTTCAAACTTTATCAAGATATTTATTGTTTTATAGATACATTTGTTCTATTTATTAAAATTATAAGTCTATGTCAAAGTGTGTGTAAATTAATAATGGAAACCATTATTTTTTTCCTAAAAATCCTAAATCCTAAATCCTTTTCCTAAAAAAAAAGAAAGAAAAGAAAAAAAGATAAGAAAAAAGAAAAGAAGAGAATCATGAAACAAAAATGACAACTGAAATCATCAAGGAGTATTTGTTGTTTTATAGATACAACATTTGTTCTATTTATTAAAATTATAAGCCTATGTTAAAGTGTGTGTAAATTAATAATGGAAACCATGATTTTTTCCTACACCTCAAATTAATTAATTAATTAATTAATTAAAAAAGATAAGAAAAAAGAAAAGAAAAGCAGAGAATCGTGAAACAAAAATGACAACTGAAATCATTAGGGAGTGCAGGACCTTCAATTCTTCTAGGATTTTAGGAAAATGAGGATTAAGATGGACTAGTTTCCTCCTTTTCTGCTCAACAAATTCTACCCTCCTTTTCCCTCATATTTAACAGGTGGTTTTCCCACCCACTTCAGAGAGAAAATACTAATTCGTGGACTGAAACTCCTCAACTTCCTATTTCTGTGCATATAAACTTAAACCCATTTCCATGCCTTCCTCCTTTCCTCCCTGTACAGCTAAGACTTCGCCCCAAACTCTGGGATTCCACGCACACCCCTCCTTCTTGGAAAATGCCTTCTATGCATCGTCCCTCCTTGTCCTTTGGCATCTTCAACTTACCCCTCTTTAGGCTGTTTGTTGTTTTTTTAATTAGGCCTTACCTATATATCATTTTTTTTAATGTTTATTTTTGAGAAAGCACCAGAGGGGTTGGGGAGGTGGGGAGGCGCAGAGGATGTGAAGAGTGTTCTGAGTTGTGCTGATAGCAGAGCCGGATGTGGAGCTCAAACCCATGAACCATGAGATCATGACCTGAGCGGAAGTAGGATGCTCAACAGACTGAGTGCCCTAAATCTTTTTTTTTTTTTTAATCCAAGTCTGGGTTAGAAAATGTAGCAAATGAGTCTGTCACATTTTACATATCTGAAGAGAAGAAAATTATCAAAAACTACTGAGGACTTGTCAAAATGACTCACCAATTTTAAGAGGTTTGCAGGGTCCAAACGTGGTATAGTTTAAGCATCAGTGAGAATAATAGCCATGGTGGGTGGAAACTTGTGAAGCCATTTAAAATTCTTGCATTCATAATAACCATTTTTGAAAAAATTTAAAAATGCCCAGGTATTCTTTGAAGGATGTCAGATAATTAACTCAGAATTTTGAAACTGGTCAATAAACGAAACTAATCACTGTTCATACAAATTATACCTCAGAGTAACCAAATAGTTAATGAGGAAAAGTCTCATTTACAGACTTATTCCAGCTAATGAATGACAAGGTAATATCACATTTTGCAACTCTTAATAAATTAATAGACCCAGGCAAAGGTTCTCAAAGGCTGCTGATTTCACAATAAAAAACACAACGGGACATTTTGTGCCTCCAGATGAAAGAACAAACTGCAACATGTGAAGCAGTCTTCAAAAAATAATTGAACTACAAGAGGATCAAGACTCCAGTTCTAAGTACCAATTTAAAGAAAATGTGGAGCATAGAAAACATATTACATAGCACAGTTCAGCAACTAGCAACATCCAAACCATGAAACATTCTGCAGGACAAATGGTCCATTTGCTCAAAAAAATCAATAAGAAGAAGGGGTGCGGGAGAAGAAGCCTATAGTTTAAAAGAGATATGGGAGGATTCCTCTCTGTGCTCCAAAGGAGGACACATCCTCTTTCAAATTGGAAGTCTCCTGCCCATTGGTGGTGGGTCTGCAGGGCTGGCCAAAGTATAGACCCTGGCCTGGTTCTGGTCCATGATGGCAATGGAAGAAGACCTCACCTCCTCCACAGACACACCAAATCCACACCTATTTATACAGCAATTCCTCCTGAAGAAGAACTGAGGGCTGACTTAATAGCTTCTGTATAACAAAAGATAAAGAGACCACGTAGAGGGGTGCCTGGGTGATTCAGTGGGTTAAGCGTCTGACTCTTGATTTCCCAGGGTTGTGGGATCAAGCCCCACATCGGGCTCTGCGCTGAGGGTGGAGCCTGCTTTGGAATCTCTCTCCCATTGCCCCTCTCCCCTGCTTGTGCTTGCTCTCTCTCTCTCCAAAATTAAAAAAAAAAAAAAAACAATAAAAAATTTTTAAAAAGAGACCACATAGAGAATGACGAGCAAGACAAAGACATGATAATGAAAAGAATCCTCACCTCTGATCCTGTGAACTGCAGTGGGGAGGGATAGTACTAAGGGACTATGAGCAGATTCATCTGTCCTAAGGGAGAGAAAAAAACCCTGTGATTTAAAAGGGCAACTAGTGGGGTGCCTAGGTGGCTCAGTTGGTTAAGCGTGAGACTTCGGCTCAGGTCATGATCTCTTGTTTTGTGAGTACGAGTCCTGCATCAGGCTCTGTGCTGACAGCTCAGAGCCTGGAGCCAGCTTTGGATTCTGTGTCTCCCTCTCTCTCTGCCCCTCCCCCACTCACACACTGTCTCCCCCTCAAAAAAAAAAAAAAACATTAAAAAAATTTTAAAAAACAAAGAAAATCCTAAATACTCCACCCAAGAACTATTAGAACTGATAAATAAATTCAGTAAGGTTGCAGGATACAAAATTAGTACCCAGAAATCAGTTGCATTTCTATACACTAATAACAAAGTAACAGAAAGAGAAATTAAGAAACCAATTCCATTTATAAGTCACCAAAAAGAATAGAATAACTAGGAATAAAATTAACAAGGAGGTGAAAGGCATGTACTCTGAAAACTCTAACACATTGATGAAATTAATTGAAGACAACACAAACAAATGGAAAGGTATTCTATATTCATGGACTAGAGTCACTGATAATTGTTAAAATGTTCATACTACCCAAAGCAATCTACAGATTCAATGCACTCTCTATCAAAATGCCACCAGCATTTTTCTCATAGCTGGAACAAATAATACTTGAATTTGTATGGAACCACAAAAGACCATGAATAGCCAAAGACATCGTTAGAAAGAAGAACAAAACTGGAGGTATCACAATCCCATATTCAAGATATACTATAAACCTATAGTAATCAAAACAGTATGGTACTGTCACACAAATTAACACAGAAATAAATGAAACAAAATAGAAAGCCCAGGTATAAACCCACATTTGTATGATCACTTAATCTACAACAAAAGAGGCAAGAATATACTATAGGAAAAGGCAGTCTCTTTTTTAAGATGTAGATATTTTTACTTTTTATTTTCTTAATTTTTTATTTAAATTCCAGTTAGTTAACATAAAGGGTAATATTAATTCCAGGTGTGCAATAAGTGATTCAACACTTCCATATACCACCTGGTACTCATCACAAGTGTACTCCTTCATCCCCATCACCTATTTCACCCCTCCCCTTGCTCACCTCCCTCCTGGTAAACATCAGTTTCTTCACTTTAGTTAAGAGTCTGTTTCTTGGTTTGCCTGTCTCTCTCTCTTTTTTTGTTTCCCCTTTGCTCATTTGTTATATTTTCTTAAATTCCCCCATATGAATGAAATAATATGGTATTTGTTTTTCTCTGACTGACTTGTTTTGCTTAGGATAATACTCTGTAGCTCCATCCATGTCATTGCAAATGGCAAGATCTTATTCCTTTTGATGGCTGAATAAAATTCTATAGTATATATAACCACATCTTTCTTATCTATTCATTAGTCAGCTATTTCCATAATTTGGATATTGTAGATAATACTGCTATAAACATTGGGGTGCATGTATCCTTTTAAATGAGTATTTTTGTATCCTTGGGTAAATACCTGGTAGTACAATTGCTGAATAGTGGGGTACTCTTATTTTTAATTTTTTGAGGAACTTCCATACTGTTTTCCAGAGTGGCCGCAACGGTCTTTTCAAAGTGTCCTCAGAAAACTGGACAGCTACATGCAAAAAGTGGAACTGGAAAACTTTCCTACACTGTACACACACACACACACACACACACACACAAACACACACACCCTAGAAGAAAAGATAGCCAGTGGTTTCTTTGACAATGGGCATAAAGCACCATTTTCCTACATATGTCTTCTGGGTCAAGGGAAACAAAAACTAAACTAAACTACTGGGACTACACGAAAATAAAAAGCTTTTAGAGCATGAAGGAAACCATCAACAAAACAAAAACACAACCTGCTGAATGGGAGAAGATATTTGAAAATGATATATCTGATAAATGGTTAACATCAAAAGTATATAAAGAACTTATATAACTCAACACCAAAAAATAAAATAAAATAAAAATAAACTGATTAAAAAATGGGCAGAGGCACTGAATAGACATCTCTCTAAAGAAGACATTCAGATGGCCAACAGACACATGAAAAGATACTCAACATCACTAATCATCTGGGAAATGCAAATCAAAACCACAATGAGATATCACCTAACACCTGTCAGAATAGCTAGAACAAAAAGACAAATAAAAAGTGTTGGTGAAGGTGTGGAGAAAAAAGAACCCTGTTGGTGGGAATGCAAATTGGTGCAACCACCATGGAAAACAGTATGGAGCTTCCCCCCAAAATTAAAAATAGAAATACCATATGATCCAGTAATTCCTCTACTGGGTATTTATTCCAAGAAAACAAAAACACTAATTCAAAATGACATATACACCCCTATGTTTATTGCGGCATTATTTACAATAGCCAATATATGGAAGCAGTCTAAGTGCCCATGGATAGACTAAATGGCCAAAGAAGATGTGGCGCACACACACATACACACACAGTGGAATATTACTCAGCCATAAGAAGGATGAGATCTTGCAATCTGTGACAACATAGATAGACCTAGAGGGTATTATACCAAGTGAAATAGTCAGAAAGAAAAAGATAAATACCATACGATTTCACTTATATGTGAAACCAAAAAATAAATAAATAAATAAACCTATAAACAGAACACACTAATGGTTGCCCGAGGGAGGGCAGGTGGATGAATGGACAAAATTGGTGGAGGAGAGTGGGAGACACAGTCTTCTAGTTATGGAATAAATAAGTCATGGGGATAAAAGGTACAGCATAGGCAAATAGTCAATTGGACTATAATAACACTGCGTGGTAACTACACTTGCACTGAGCATAGCGTAATGACTTGTCAAGTCACTATGTGGTACACCTGAAACTAATGTAACGTTGCTTGTCAATTATGCTTTAATAGCAAATAAATACATACATACGTAAATAAATACGTCAGACAAAAGACATTATTAAAGGGTGATTCCGGGACTTAGCTCCACTGTGTGTATGGGAAGTTCCTTCACACCAACAATTCTCCACTACACCAGCTGGATGTCCTACAATTTATCTCAATCCTGACACTGTCTGGAGGTGGTGTCAAACTCCACAGGTTAAGGGATAGTCCCACAAGACTGCCTCCATGCCTCTCCCCGCAGCTACCACTTGAGACACCAGTCGCAAGCCCAGGTTATCCTGTGCTTCTGACCAACTAGCTATACATTGGAGGTTTCAGGGGCTCCCTTCTTGGCTTTCATTAATTTGTGAGAGTGACTCATAGAACTCAGGGAAACACCTAAATTTACCAGTTTATTAAATAATATGACAGAGGATACAGATGAAAACAGCCAAATGAAGAGATTCACAGGATAAGATATGTGGGAAGGGGCGGAGAGTTTCCATGGCTTCTCTCAGTTCCTTGTTCTCCTGTGTCCCATTATGAAACTACAAATCATCTGTGGTAGAAACCCCTCTGTCACCACATGCTTCAGGCTTTGGTTACTTTCATATATGCCGATTTAAACCTCATATTTATAAAAGTTACCAGGTTACCACCCAGATGCACAGTATCAACATTCATGATGTAAGAATAGCTCTACGATGTATCGTGATCAGAGATAATCATTCAGTTACTGAATTGTAAATAATTCTTGGGATGGCTTCTTGACTTTAAGTCCACTGAATAAAACTATAAAATTGTACTCTGTGTTACCAGGCACTAGGGTAGGGTACTGAAAATTGTGCATGCAGACACGTGACACGAGCCCTTTGCACACAATTCATAGTCCCGCAGTCTCCGTAAACACTTATGTTCACATGCACTATGTGTATGGCAATAGATTGTCTGTGTTCAGACAAAAGTAAAAGAACAGTTTTCTCAAGTTGTTTTTTGGAGAAATTTATGAAAATCCGGCTGTATATATTTGACATAAAAAATTTCCATTTAGAGCCAAAATAATAAGAAAAATTAATCTGTATATTCCTCAGTTCCAGTGAGTATACCTCTCCTTTATTTATACCTCTGCATTTCCTTCTGAGCTTCTCTGCTTGTTAAAATGCAGCTTCATTGTAAAATAAAAGACCATTTTGTGATTCTAAACAACACACAGTAAATACCACCAGTGTAGCATTGGGAATCTCCATACTTCTACTTGTTCACTACCTAGAAGCTTCCTGAATCCTCTATTATTGGCATTTTATGGAAGCTTCCTCACATAACCATGATCAAGTATTAACATCATTTTGAGCCCCTTTCCCCTCTCTGGAGGATGGAAGGGTAGACTGAAAATTCCAAGCTTCTAATCATGGTTTGGTCTTTCTGGTGACAAACCCTCATCCAGGAGCCATTCAGGAGCTCACCCAGTCACCTCAACAGAACAAAAGGTGATCCTAGTATTTCCTTATCACTTAGGAAATTATACGGGCTTTAGGAGCCCTGTGCTAGGAAACAGAGACAGGACAAACTTATAGTTTGTATTATCTCACAATAATCAATGACAATGTAAAGGCTCTATTTCAATCCAAAATTAAACAAATAAATGGTAAAATGAATTACAGAATAATTGAAGCAATTTGAACACTGACTGGATATTTAGCAATACTAAGTAATTACTACCAATTTTTAGGTAGTACAATCATATTGTGATTAAACAGCAGATAACTTTTGAGGGACATAGACTACATTACATGTTAATGAAATTACACAGTGTTTAGGATTTGCTTAAAAATACTGCAGATGAGGGGTGCCTTGGTGGTGCAGTTGGTTAAATGTCTGACTCCTGATCTAGGTTCAGGTCATGATCTCACAGTGTGTGAGTTTGAGCCCCGCATCAGGATCTGCAATGATGGCGTAGAGCCTGCTTGGGACTCTCTCTCCTCTCTGCCCCTCCCCCACTTGTGCTTGCTCTCTCTCTCTCTCTCTCTCAAAATAAATAAATAAATAAATAAACTTAAAAAAAATTAAAAAGATAATTCAGACAAAGGGCACCTGGGTGGCTCAGTTAGTTCAACTCTTTTTTTTTTTAATGAAATTTATTGACAAATTGGTTTCCATACAACACCCAGTGCTCATCCCAAAAGGTGCCCTCCTCAATACCCATCACCCACCCTCTCCTCCCTCCCACCCCCCATCAACCCTCAGTTTGTTCTCAGTTTTTAACAGTCTCTTATGCTTTGGCTCTCTCCCATTCTAACCTCTTTTTTTTTTTTCCTTCCCCTCCCCCATGGGTTCCTGTTAAGTTTCTCAGGATCCACATAAGAGTGAAACCATATGGTATCTGTCTTTCTCTGTATGGCTTATTTCACTTAGCATCAACTCTTGATTTCAGCCTCTGTGCTGACAGTGTGGAGCCTGCCCCACCCCCATTCACACCCACTCTGTCTCTCAAAATAAATAAACTTAAAAAAAATAATGCAGGGGCGCTTGGGTGGCGCAGTCGGTTGCGCGGCCGACTTCAGCCAGGTCATGATCTCGCGGTCTGTGAGTTCGAGCCCCGCGTCGGGCTCTGGGCGGATGGCTCGGAGCCTGGAGCCTGTTTCCGATTCTGTGTCTCCCTCTCTCTCTGCCCCTCCCCCGTTCATGCTCTGTCTCTCTCTCTGTCCCAAAAATAAATAAAATAAACGTTGAAAAATAAAATAAAATAAAAATGCAAGAGAATACCCTCATGGTGTTTTAAAAAAAAAAAAAAAAAAAAAAAAAAAAAAAAAAAAAAAAAAAAAAAAAAAAAAAAAAAAAATAATGCAGATGAAGGAGCAATTGGTTTAAGTATAATTGAAGCAATATCAGAAAATGATATTGTTTAAGCTGAGTGATGATTACATGGGAGTTCGATATTTATGTACTTTTGTATATAATTGAAATTTTCCATATTATCTTTTTAAAAAATCTTACTTTGATTTTCCCTAACATCTTCCACGAATAGCTTCTATCTCACATTTCTGTCACAACAAAATGACTAAGTTATCCAGACTAATACTACTATTCCCCTACCTTCATTCCGTCTCCTTTCAACTTTTCATCCCCTGGCTTTCACTCTTACTACCACACTTGATCTGTACTTTCTAATCTTAGAAAAGACCTGCATACACTTAATTTCATTGGCTCCCTTTTAGTCCTTATTATGTTTAACTTTTTATCTCATCTACTCCTTTTATTCCTTCCCTTCTTTGCTGACATTTTCCAATCTTGGCTCTGTAACATTTTATTCTCTTGGCTTTTTGCTTATAGTTCAGGCTGTTTTCGCCACATCTATCTGTGGACTCCTGGCCTAGATGGGGCCATCTGTCTGTACTCTGTATGAACCGTGGAGAGTTTTTAAGTCATATACTTTACCACTTCCGATCAGTCTTTGAAATCAGAATCTCACCCCCAGGCATTATAATACATCATTCTCTGTTATTAAAACGTTTTCCTAATCCTCCCCACTCATCCCTCTTTTCTTAAGGGCTCCAACATACTGTACAGGTCTTACTTATTTTTCAAGACTTTCTTTCTGCAGGACTCTCCCCTTCTCTAAACTAAATGAAGCCTTTATGCTTTCTGCATATAAGAGAATAGACTTCCTCTAATTATTATTAGACTCATCAGACACTGTTTGCTTGCTTATTAAATTATCTTTTTCTCTAAAAGATTAAGTTCTCTAAAAGCAGAAATCTTCCACCTCTTATTTGTTGTGGTATTCTGAGCTCCTAGCAGTACCTGGCTCAGAATAGAACCCCCAAATATGTGTTAAATAACATGTTTGATTCACTACTTGTTGGCCTGAAATGACTTTCACTGTGTGTGTATTTCACTCTTTGTTCCAGTACCCATGGAAAATTATTTGTACTTGCACCCAAAACTCCTGGATCAAACACAGTAAGAGCTTCAAAGAAAAATCACAAATTTATTTTAAAAATAAATTCAGTCAGTGTTTCAAATTGCAAGCATCCTTCTATACATTAGTGGATATTGAAGTCAATTTAGAATATTTTTAATGAAATAGAAAAGAAAATATCAAGGTGTGTTGCAGAGTAAGTATTGTTATTTTATTTTTTATTTTAAAAAATTTAATGTTTATTTACATTCTGAGAGAGAGAGAGAGAGAGAGAGAGAGAGAGAGAGAGAACGATCCGGGGAGAGGCAGAAAGTGAGGGAGACACAGAATCTGAAGCAGCTTCAGGTTCTGAGCTGTCAGCACAGAGCTCGAACCCACAGACCATGAGATCATGACCTGAGACAAAGTTGGAACCTCAACCCACTGAGCCACCCAGGCACCCCTATTGTTATTTTTAAAAATTAAATATATACACATATGAATATGTGTGTGTTACCTGCATGTGTGTGTACACTGAGTTAGGATGTAAAGTGTATCTTTTGTTTTCTGCAAGTCTCAAAACAGTGTGAAAGCCATCCACTTAGGATACATGCAACAAGAACAATAACGTAAGAATGATTTCTTAGCCAGCAGGCTTACTCCCAATGATTACAAGTAACCTCTGCAGAAGCAGGCAATCCCTTCTGGATATGGAGTTTAATAAGAGCAATAGTGTCAAAAGTAACCTAATGGAAATGGGTGGCACCCGTGGTTAAGACTCTCCAAGGAGGATTTAGCACGCAATTTCCTTAAAAGCACTTTGACGCTAAAGAGATGCATCTCTTACTTCAGGCCAAATTAACCATAGAGGAGACCCATTCACTAGACTCTGTCAAAGTGCCAGAGAGGATTTCTATCTTGGATACATTTTTCAGGACTTTTCCAGGAAGGAATTTATGTACTGCTAAGATTTCCAAGTGTGTCAAATTTATCTTCCCCATTTATTACCACATCTTAGTCCCATCTTCCTGTAATTCAACCCTCATTTCTTCCCCTCCCAAGCTCTACTTCTATCTACAGACTTATTGATCCATTACTCTTTCTCTTTCCCAGTCCCATAATTCTTTGTTACTATGACTTTCAATTCTGACATCATTCTCTCACTGTTGTATATAATTATTTTAGAGTCCTCTTTCTGGGGTACCAGTCAAACATTAAGTGACACTGAAGGACAGGTGGAGAGAAGAAAGGACACAAAATTAAGTGCCTTGCCCATAGCAACTTTTTACTAAGGTTGTCTCTTAATTATTTTTAAGAATGCAAAATGGCGGGGGAGTGGATGAAATGGCTGAAGAGGATTAAGAGGTACAAACTTTCAGTTATAAAATAAATGTCACAGAGATGAGAAGTGCCGGATAGGGAATAAAATTAATAATATCATAATAACTTTGTAGAATGACAAATGGTAACTACACTTATCATGGTGGCACCAAGTAATGAATATGAATGTCCAATCACTTTGTTGTACACCTGAAACTAATATAACATTGTATGTCAACTATGCTTCGGTGATAATTTTTTTAAAAGAATACAAAAGAATTACAAATGGTACTTAATTGCAAAGTACTCGTATAGTTACAAAGGTGTGGCAGGGTAGGGGGAGACTGGCTGAGTGCGGAGAGGGGTGAGAGAATGTAGGTTCAAGTTTTTCTTTAGGTTGCATTTATTAAGCCTTACCTGGTCCATTCAAACAAGCATTTTGTTGAAAAGAGAAAATGATGATTGATAAAGACATACTTTGATGGTAACTGTCCAAGGAAAAAAAGATATGGGGCAAACGTGTAGCACATCTTGTAACTTGAGAAAGTAGCTGGCAATGACCTGTTTAGAATGCCTCCTTGTTACTTCCTTGAGGCTCCGTTTCAGACCTCTACTTGACATCATTTGAACACCTTCCAATGGCCAGGAGAGGCTGAGCTGAATTCCTTTTTTGAGGTTTTTTTCGGTAAGCTGAATATAGAAAATAATTTAACCTCAGCTTATTCACACATTTAATTATTTAGTACAGAAACCAAATTGTCAATGTTTGGAGAACTTCTAATTCAGAAATCAAAGTCAGAATACCACATTTTATAACCAACAGTTATAAAACCCATGATATAGGTAAGAATTGCTTTTAGGTAAACTAATTAAAAAGAAATGAGAGTAGCCCTCATTCTATAGGTTTTCATAGTATGGATTTTCATGACATATACTTGAAATCTATCAGTGAAGTAAACATATTAGAAACACACTTATGATGAAATCACCATTTTGTTTTCCAAAAAGAAGTAATTTCCTTGCCATCACATGCTATTTATAAATAGTTTTTCTTTATGCACCCAGTCATTAAATGTTTTTGCTTTGCTGGCTTCTGACCCTGAAAATTTTTCTGGTATTAAAACAAATTGACGGTTTCGTTTTGTTAGTGAAATGAGTTTTTACTAGAGTGCCCTTTCTCTTTCAAGTTTCTGCTTGTCAAAGTCTCAATTTCCTCGGAGCTTAGCAGACATCCTTCTGATATTATATATTGATTCCTAGCCAAAGAAATTACAAGAGAGTAAAATCACAAAGGATGGATGCCACAAAGAATTAGTTCAGCATTTCAAGAAACAGAAACACATATGATATACTGTGTAATCACTGCCAGTGAGGGTGCTAAATAATCTTTATTTTGTATCCTTAATGACATCCTTGATTTATACTTTTGATTTTGATTAATAATTAATTAATAATTTCTACTGCAGACATTATCATCTTTTAAAATTAATGATATAAAAGTTATCATTAGTATTTTCATTAATATCTAATAAAGAATGCATTTATGTATGTAACATGGTATAAGGCTTCCTTGTGGAACTTTTGGTCTCTAAAATTTCCAAGCATTCCAGACACATATATTACAATCAGAAACAAGGGTTATATGTCAATTTATGGGATGAAAAGTATCTTCTTTGCCCTTCATGACACACAGAAGCAATAGTGTTGACTCTTGTGGATGGATGCTCATTGCAAAAGTTCTAACGGAGTGTCTAGAATGAGGATCGTGAAAGCATCAGACTCTAATCTTAGCTTTGCCGCTAAATGGCTCTGGGCCTTCAGGCAAAACAATACCTGGATGTTGATTTAATCATCTGTGAATAGTGAGAATTGGGCTCCTTGACTTACAAGGTTTCTTCCAGCTCTGAAAGCTGTGATTCTGAGTCAAATGTTTTTTTTTTTCCCTCATTAGCAGTTTAAAAAAATGTGTGTTGCCTTTCTTTTTCACTATAGTCAATGGTAAAACAAAGGTATTTATTTTACAATTGACTAAAGAGGACATAGCATAGAGCCTTACCAAAATAACTGTAGAATTCTTATGAAAATTAGAGAAGAAAAAGACCATTTTTGACATTTTGTACATGATTATTTTTTTCTATTCTTTTATCCACATGCAGAATTTACAATATGGAATTTGGCTTGGATATGTTTTGTTGTGCTTTGATGCCCCAGACTATCTACATGAAGCATATGACTTGAATATAAGGCTCAGACATTGTACTGGTTACTCTCTGCACTGAAACAAATAATATACTTCCTGAACAAACATACTCTACTGCCTTATATGTTAAAAGTTCCTAAAGGGGTTCCCAGGTGGCTAAGTTGGTTAAGCATCCCACTTTGGCTCAGGTCATAATCTCACAGTTCACGGGTTTGAGCCCCCCATTGGGCTCTGTACTTACAGCTCAGAGCCTAGAGAGGAGCCTCCTTCAGATTCTGTGTCTCCTTCTCTCTCTGCCCCTTCCCCACTCATGCTCTCTCTCTCTCTCTCTCTCTCAAAATTAATCATTAAAACTTAAAAAAAAAGAGAAAAATAAAGTTTTTTCTTAGAGTCTTTATAGTAACAATGCAATCAAGAATGACTGGTTTTTTTCAACATATAGAATGATGAGCTCTTTTGATAAGATTGAACTTAAAATTTCCAATTTAAGTTTTATCTGACATGTTAATGAAAATGATGTCTGGATTTTTCTGTATTAATTGGAAAAATGATAGACGATATTTCAACAACATAAAATATTTTCAACTTAAGTAGGTACTTAATAGGTAGGTACTATTAATGTGTAAAGCATTGTCAAATAGTGAAAACTTTACATACTCCTGCTCTATTTCCACGTTTTTCAGGGTACACAACTTTGTGATTTAATAAGAAATCATAGAATGATTTTTTAAAAACATTTTAAATGTCAAACTCAATAACTCGTATACAAAATCCAATTTTTTCACTTCAGTGATGACAACACGAATACAAATTGACTAAATGTGTGTATGCACTGACTGATAACCTTGCTACAACAGCATTTGGCTGATGGTAACTGTTAGATATATCCTGATTTTAGAAATGTTCGAATATCATCATCATCTTAATTTTTTTTAATTTATTCATTTTTGAGAAACAGAGAAAGACAGCACAGAGCCTGACATGGGACTCAAACTCACGAACCGTGAGATCATGACCTGAGCTGAAATCGGACGCTTAACCCACTGAGCCACCCAGGCTCCCCTCAAATATCACCATCTTAGAATCAATGAATTGTGGTCTGTATTTATAAAATATTCCTGCATAGAGGCATCACAATCCCAGACTTTAGCCTCTACTACAAAGCTGTCATCATCAAGACAGCATGGCATTGGCACAAAAACAGACACATAGACCAATGGAATAGAATAGAAACCCCAGAACTAGACCCACAAACGTATGGCCAACTCATCTTTGACAAAGCAGGAAAGAACATCCAATGGAAAAAAGACAGTCTCTTTAACAAATGGTGCTGGGAGAACTGGACAGCAACATGCAGAAGGTTGAAACTAGACCACTTTCTCACACCAGTCACAAAAATAAACTCAAAATCGATAAAGGACCTGAATGTGAGACAGGAAACCATCAAAACCTTAGAGGAGAAAGCAGGAAAAGACCTCTCTGACCTCAGCCGTAGCAATCTCTTACTCGACACATCCCCAAAGGCAAGGGAATTAAACGCAAAAGTGAATTACTGGGACCTTATGAAGATAAAAAGCTTCTGCACAGCAAAGGAAACAACCAACAAAACTAAAAGGCAACCAACGGAATGGGAAAAGATATTTGCAAATGACATATCGGACAAAGGGCTAGTATCCAAAATCTATAAAGAGCTCACCAAACTCCACACCCGAAAAACAAACAACCCAGTGAAGAAATGGGCAGAAAACATGAATAGACACTTCTCTAAAGAAGACATCCGGATGGCCAACAGACACATGAAAAGATGTTCAGCGTCGCTCCTTATCAGGGAAATACAAATCAAAACCACACTCAGGTATCACCTCACGCCAGTCAGAGTGGCCAAAATGAACAAATCAGGAGACTATAGATGCTGGCGAGGATGTGGAGAAACGGGAACCCTCTTGCACTGTTGGTGGGAATGCAAATTGGTGCAGCCGCTCTGGAAAGCAGTGTGGAGGTTCCTCAGAAAATTAAAAATAGACCTACCCTATGACCCAGCAACAGCACAGCTAGGAATTTACCCAAGCGATACAGGAGTACTGATGCATAGGGGCACTTGTGCCCCAATGTTCATAGCAGCACTCTCAACAATAGCCAAATTATGGAAAGAGCCTAAATGTCCATCAACTGATGAATGGATAAAGAAATTGTGGTTTATATACACAATGGAGTACTACGTGGCAATGAGAAAAAATGAAATATGGCCTTTTGTAGCAACGTGGATGGAACTGGAGAGTGTGATGCTAAGTGAAATAAGCCATACAGAGAAAGACAGATACCATATGGTTTCACTCTTATGTGGATCCTGAGAAACTTAACAGAAACCCATGGGGGAGGGGGAGGAAAAAAGAAAAAAAAAAAAAAAGAGGTTAGAGTGGGAGAGAGCCAAAGCATAAGAGACTGTTAAAAACTGAGAACAAACTGAGGGTTGATGGGGGGTGGGAGGGAGGAGAGGGTGGGTGATGGGTATTGAGGAGGGCACCTTTTGGGATGAGCACTGGGTGTTGTATGGAAACCAATCTGACAATAAATTTCATATATGAAAAAAAATAAATAAATAAAATAAAATATTCCTGCATAATACTAATTTGAATAAAAGAAAAGCCACTAATTCACTATCCATCAATTGTAGCATAGTATTAATATTGCATATGCACTTACAAAATTTTGTCAAAAGCAAAAATTCTATCCTGCACTCTAGATAAATTTTTTTATATATACAGTTGGATATACCTACTCAGAACTTATTCAAGCACCTCAAATTGAAAGTGGCCCATACTGAACTTCCTTCCTTTCACATCACCTCTCTTCATGTATCTTACAACTTGGTTAGTAAAAGTACCATTTGCACAGGTGCTTCTGTTAGAAACTTTGGAAACAACTGTTTACAACCTTTCACCTTTATTCTCAACATTTGAAGACTTGAGTACCAAGATTTAAATATTCTATTACCAAATAAATCTTTGTGGCTCCACCTTTCAGCCTATCCTCAAAGTCATTGCATTAATTCATTTTATGTGAAGGCTTATGGGATTTGTTTTTTTTTAATGTTTATTTTATTTTTTAGAGAGAGAAAAAGCAGGGGAGGGGCAGAGAGAGAAGGGTACAGAGGATCTGAAGCAGGCTCCATGCTGACAGCTGAGGAGCCCAATGTGGGCCTCAAACTCCCAAACCCCAAGATCATGACCAACCAAAGTCGGGAGCTTAACCGACCGAGCCATCATGGCACCCTTGGGATTTCTGTATTACCCAGTTTTAAGACAGATTTTCCACACATTGATGCATTTAAAATGTGTGCATGTAATGCGGTTTTCTCCCCTTCATCCAGGAAGCTGTAATTAAAATAGTAATGCATTTTACAATAAGTCTTAGAACCAAATAAACATGATTGTGATGGTTGATCTTATGTGTCAACTTGACTGGGCTAAGTGATGCTCAGAATACTGATAAAACATTATCCCTATAGTGTCTGTGAAGGTGTTTCCAGAGAGATAAGCATTTGCATCAGTGAATGGAATAAAGCAGGTGGCCCTCTCCGGGTTGTGTAGGCTTTGTCCAATCCACTGAGGGTAAGAATAGAAAAACAAGGCAAAGGAAGAGTGAATTTACTCCCTCTTTGTTCGAGCTGAGACATCCATCTTCTGCTTTCAGAAACATGATAAAAGGCAAAACTGAAGAAAATAAAGGTTTAACTTCAGTAAGTATGTATGTGCTAAATGAAATCACATCTAATGACCTAACATAAACACCACTAATTTTTTTTCAGTTTTACCTCTTATCCTTGCACAATAATTTTTATCTCATTTAATATCCTTAAACTTAAATTCTATCATTTATGGTTATTTATACCATCATTCCTGCTTTTTTGTTCTTTATCTGGACTGGGTATCCTCTTATCCATCCTGTTAGTTTTAACATTTAAAACTAAAGGCACTTTGTTTTCAGTGTGTGTGTGCACGCGCGCTTTGTTTGAACAGCTTAGATTAGTGCTTTTTTTTTTAACCCAATATAAAAACCCCTTTTTCACATTGGTTGTAATAATACCCATATGTGATGTATTCTTTCCATTTTTATTATTTGCTATTTCACTTATATAACTTTCTAATCAGAAACTGATGGCTTTAATATTTTATAAACAAGATACCTACTGTTTTCCATATTTAGAATCACTGTTTTCTCCACAAAGGTACAGATTCTCCCCAGTCTTGTTTTTTTTCCCAATAGGATTATATTTTTAGAATATTTTATTCCACTTTCTCTCTTCCTTTGCCCCAGTCCCAGCTAAGACTTCTGGAACACTTTTACTTCCCACCCACATCCCTCACATTCCCAAGTCTTTCTGAGGCAATTTAGTACTTACTAGAAATTTTCTCATGTATTTAAACAGATCTTAATTGGCATTCATATTACAGACCCCAGGTAAGTTTATTATTATCTGCAAATTACTTATGTCACCAGGCTCATTTCCCAAGATTTACTTTTTCTTTATCTCCCCCTACTTTGCTACCTCTATTTATTCATTTATTTATGTAGTCATTTCACAGGTGTTCTCTGTACATGGAAAATGCAAATAATACAGTCTCAGATTCCTTGCACAGCTTTAATGTTTGTCTTTCTTCTAGAATGGGTGAATGATATTTTTCCCAAGTCAAGGACTTCTGTCCTTTTGTTTCAGCAATCTGCTGGTTTGTTCCAGTATTTTAGGTTCTGGCAGTGCAAATAAGATGTGCAGTACCATCAGATATTTTTCTCTACACAAAAGTTTGTAATTTTTTTATCTTGAAATGTATGAATTTTCTCTTCATTATAGGAATTCATGCTCAGATGTACAATTCATGTGTCAGGCTATGTTCAGATTCACATATTATTTTTTATCGTCCAGAATGGAAATTGGTAAAACTTTAATTTTACACTCAGATCTTTTTGCAGTTAGGGAAGTTTCTTTCCCTCTAATTGTTTAATTATTGTCCCTCCTTTATTCTTTTTCCTTTTTTGGCTTTTCAATCTGGATCACTTATTTTACTCATATTGAGTCTCCTAAAGTGATCTCTCAAGTACTTTATCTTTTTATTTATGATTTCTTTCCCTTTCTCTTTCAATGCTCTGTTAGGAGTTCTTTGTTGCACATGAACTTCTCACAAGTGGTTATCTCCTATGATTTGCTGAATGTTATATTTTAAAAATCATGATTTTGGAACCCCAAACTCTCTTATTTTACATTATACTTGGTTCTTCTTGTGTGATCTTATTTTTCTTTTTACTTTCATTCCTCCTTCCTAGGACAGATTTTATTTAACTGTTCTTATATTCCAATCATTTCTCTTTTTGAAAGATGAATCAGTTTTGATGGGTGATTGTTTTCTCTGTGTGCCAGTTGGGTTTATATCTGATAGCTGGGATATCATTAATAAAAAGAATCCTGCAGTGGAGAAAGACAATACACTGTCTAATTTTGTGCACTATTACTCTACCTGCAGCCTGTCTGCTTTTAAGTGTCCCACACTCCTCAGACTTGTCAGGAAAGACTCATCCCACTTGCTCAGTTTCTCACTAGCTATTTGTGCCTCAGGGCAATGGACACTCATGTCTAGGTCATTATCAAACAGCTTCCCTTCCCTTTCTCCCCCACTACATAGATCCAAATCACAAGAACTTCCTATGATTAAACTTGCTGGTCTGTGCCTTTAGACTTTGTATCTGTCTCCAATCAATTTTTCAGCACACAGGAGCTGTTCACCAGAGAAAAGGAAACCCATCTAAAAAATAGAAGCCAGACGTTCCCTCTAACTCCTGGGCTCACGAGAGGCAAGGTGCTTGGCATTGAAGGCAGAAGGAAAGGGTTCCTGTTCAGATTGCTATTCCAGTTATTAATCACTGGAAATTAAAAAACCCAAAGCCCAACGTAATAGGATTCTTTCGAAAACATTGTAGGCCTCTTATGTATCAAATTGTCATTCATACCATTAGGCAAAAATCACATCCCCATTTCTTTCTAAGACATGTTCTTCTATATCTAGGCTGTATGTGTGGCCATTGTGAGGAAATGCCCCTAACATTCTTCAGAAGCACAATAAGGCATGTCCTAAATACAATTAGTGGCTCTATTATTTACCTGGAGGTGCAAACTTACACATTTCTGAGGACCTAGCAAAAAATATTATAGGTATACTTCATATTTTGATCTCTGCCCTGAGGCCATTTCTTTTTGAGAACATTTGCTGTTTGAAAAAAAAAAAACTGTTCTGGGACTTCTCTATTTCCTCTAGGTTCTATTTGAAAACTAAATATTTCTTTTTTAATCCATCTGGCTCATCTCATATTCTCTCCTAGACAGTTGGCACTTTTAGCATCCTATCTGGAAAGCTCTTCAGCAAGAGCCTGAGATCATTAGATAATATTTTCTATTTCCCATGGTACTGCAGGCAACAGTTTCACTGTTTTGCCAGAATGCAAATTTTCTCCAGCCTAAAATAATAGTTTTCTCACTGTCCTTCAAATTTTCACCAACCTTCTCAACTCCCTTCTAGCTTTCTCTAATCATCACCTTGTGGCTTTTCCAGATTTTTCTGTCACTGGTCCCCAAACCAATGCCACGCATGTTAGTTTTGGGTTAGAGCAGCATTCCACTTTATGGCAGCATCCCAAATTCTGTTCCAGTTATCTATGCTTTATAACAAATTATTCCAAACTTAGCTGCTTAAATCAGAAGCAAATCTTTTTTTTTAATCTCACAAATCTTTGATTTGGTGGAACTCAGTTGAGGAGGATTTGTCTACGCTGCCTGTAATATGGCCAGGCTGACTGCAAATGGCGGGGGGCTAGAACAACTTGGTGCTTCCTGGGAATCTCTCTGATCATGTGGTCTCATGGCCTCTCCATGGGGTCTCTCTACATGCTCTTTCTATTCTGCCACTTAGAGTGGTTTAACTCCCTCCATGGCTGCTCAGAGCCCTAAGAACAGCTATTTCAAGGGACCAAGCAGAATGCTACAAGTCCTTTTAGGAAGTACACTTTGTGACCCATGGCCAGCAATAATTCAATGAGAAAATGGGACTCCACAGGGGCATAAACACCAAGATACAGGATTATTGGGAGAGAGGGTCAACCTACAGGCTAACCACCACAATCAGCTTCCTGCTCTTACACCCCACCCACAAGTCTTTAATTTAACAGTTATTACATAGTATTGTAAACATCCACTACTTTATTTCTTCTTTTATGCCAATAAGCTTTAGAGAGACTGTGCCTTTTTTTTAAGTACCTTTAGGTGATCATAGTCACAGTTTACATTTATTATTCAAGTATAATTATTTAGGGCCATTTTCAAGGGTCTCATTTTGGTGAGGAAATATTTGGTCACCCATCTTGTTGTTATTATATCTCTAGCATCTCAAACAGTATCTGGGACATACTTGGTAAAAAAAAAATAGATGTCTGTTGAAATACTTATATACTTATATCTGACACTTGAAATAATAAGTAGTATGTTATAATTGCAGCTTTAAAGCAAGATGTATTATGCTTTTTTGTGAAAGAATTACTCTAATGTCCTATTTGAGGATACTAATTGCTCACTCTTAAAAGTCACATCAATCTGCATATCTGATGAGTAGGGTCAAAATGTACTAAAATAGTTAGCTTTTCACTTATAGCATTCAAAAAGCGTTGACTTTAAAGTTTCCTAAATGTACATGGATATTTTCTATTTTTCAAGACACTTCCTCAAGTCACTTACTTTTTTTTTCTATTGACCTTTGTTAGCTCATCCTTGCATCTTCCCCTAATTTAGAGAATACAGGATCAAACACGAGAGTCAAGAATTTCTAATGACATATTCTCAATTGTCCTTTAATACACCCATAACAAATGATCTTTTTAGAAATAAGTGCTTCACAAATAGAACAGAAATGGTCTGATCTATTTTTGATGACATTTCCATTTTCTTATGTATTCCTTAAAGAAAAAGGGGAAGGAGGTAAACTTCAAAGAGCAAAAAGAGAAACAAGGTCACCTTTAAGATTCTGTCCCATATATGTCTCCAACGGCAGGAGTTCCTAGTTTGTATCTGGCTTCCAAGTACACACTGGTATACAAATTTTAATGTATTTCCTGGTTATCATCCCTGCCATGGTGTCTTGGATGTAGTCACCAGTCAATGAGTATTTACTAAATAATTGTCTAATCTCATCTGCCATCATTTTACCAAGACTCTAAAATAAATGTTGCTTGTAAAGTTCTCACATTCTCACTGTGCCCTAATTATTCATCCATACCAGCAATGGTATTTATTTGTAATAGTTTTGCCCTTACTGACAGTGCTATGAAGCGCAGACAAGAATCCAAACAGCTAGAGTTTATAATGCAAAGAATGAAACAAGGTCTACCTGCTTTATTAATGTTTAATGTGGCTAGACTTAAGGACAATTTAACAAATTACAACCACTATCTTGCCTAATATAATGCCTCTACAGCAGTATTTTTTTTTTCCAAATGTTTCCCCGTACGTTGTTCTGCCATGGTTCACTGTTTTTTTTTTTTTAATTTTTTTAATGTTTATTTTTGACAGAGAGAGAGACAGAGCATGAGCAGGGGAGGGGCAGAGAGAGAGGGTGACACAGAATCTGAAGAAGGCTCCAGGCTCTGAACTGACAGCACAGAGCCAGATGCGGGGCTCGAACTCACAGACCGTGAGATCATGACCTGAGCCAAAGTTGGACGCTCAGCCGACGGAGCCACCCAGGTGCCCCCCATGGTTCACTGTTAATAAGACTTCACTGCTGACCATACCACTTCCCCAAGTACAGAAGTAATGCAACAAAAGCAGTGATTCAAACTTCAGATTAAAGAAATAAGTGTTTCAATTCCAGTTAGAATACAGAAAGTTGCCAAATAGCATTGCTCTTACCATAAAAACCAGAAACATCATGAAATCTTTTTAAAACGTGATTTTTATTAAAGTCATTGATGAGAATGGTAAGCAGAGAAGAGATGAACTTTTGTTTCTGGAGTTAATTCCTTGTCTGGATATTAGCATTTAAGAAGGTTAGAAGACTTTACTGGAACACAGAAAAATGAGCTGATTTTTTTTTAATGTGATAGAGCTAGAGACTAGTATGCTAAGTAAAATAAGCCAGTCAGAGAGAGACAAATACCATATGATTTCACTTATATGTGGAATTTAAGAAACAAATGATCACAGGGGAAAAAAAGAAAGAGAAAAGCAAACCAAAAATAGACTCTTAACTCTAGAGAACAAACTGATGGTTACCAGGGAGAAATAGGTGATGGGGATTAAAAAGGGCACTTGTGATGAGCACCGGGTGTCGTATGTAAGTGTTGAAATACTATATTTTGTACCTGAAACTAATATTACACTGTATTAAATAATTGGAATTTAAATAAAAACTTAAAAACAGTGTGGATTGACATAATAATTAAAGTTGAAGAAGCCCTAAACACAAGGCTTATTCTCCTCAATCAACAATCCCTGCCCCCCATAGGATTTTTTTTTTTTTTTTGAGAGGTCAGGATCATGGGAAACAGAACTGGACTCAAAAACAGACAAATTTTTTTTCCCTACAATGCTAAGGATCCAAAGCATTGCTGGGAGAAGGGTCCCAATCTCATCCTAAAGACTTTTAATGTTAGAGGTGAGCCAAACTAAGTAAGGGTGTAACCCAAGTCCAACACAGTTCAATCCCAATTTGCTCAAAGAGATCACCCTTTATCCTGGGATATCTGACATTTAAAACAGTGAGTACTTTCTGGAAAAAAGCAATATGCATTTCTATCTCTAATGATACCTTATCTACAATATTTGGCATAAAATCTAAAAAAATACAAAATATATGAAGTAAAATATGTTCCCTATCTTCAGGACTAAAACCATCAAGGGAAGCAGACAAACAAATGACCCAAGTGTCCAAAACAGCAGATAAGGACTTTAAAATCTTTTGTATGTTAAAAGATTTAGAAAAAGACAAAATGCAGAAGAAGTGGGAGTATTTATAAAAATAAATATAAACTCTAACAAGGAGCCAAATGGAAATTGTAGAACTGAGAAATATATAATATTTGAAATTAAGAATTTATTGGATAGACTTTATGGTAGAATGCCCATAGACGAAAAAAGGATCACTGAATCAGACCCCTGTTTGAAATTATCAATATCTAGTAATCAGAATCCAGAGAGAAAGAAGAAATGGCCACAGGAGATAATGGCTGCAAGTTTTTACAAAATTCATGACAGTCATCAACCATGTGTTCAAGAATCAAGCAGGATGAATACAAAGATAATGAGAGTGAGGCATAATCATAGTTAAGCTGCTGAAAATAAAATAAAATTGGAAACCTTAAACGTAACCAGGAAAACCAGGCATATTATATTTATGAGAAAAAAAATTAGATGTCTATTTCTCATCACACATAATTGACATAAGAAGCTAATTGACAGCTCTGGAAAGTGGGGGAAAAACAAAACAAAACCCTGCAACCTATAATTCTATGTCCACTAAAACTGTCTTTCACAAATAACTGTGAAATAGTCACTTTCAAACAAACGAAAGCTCAGACGTGAACTACAAGAAATTAGCAGCAGACCTGCATTATAAGAAATATTAATATATATTGTAAGTAAATTATATTCCAATAGAATAAAGGTATTTGGGGCAATGATCGGAATTATAGGATTTTGAGATTCTTATGTAGTTAATGAAATGATATAATGGTAATTAAGTTAGTCTGTCATAAATTAAGTCTACATATTGTTATCTATAGTTTAACCACTACAAAAAAAAACACAGAGGCATAGCTAAAAAAACAATAAAAAATAAAAAGAAACACTAATAAATATTTTACAAGTTTTTTAAAAGACAAGAGAGACAAAACAAACAACATTTAAATAGAGAACAAGCAGCAAGAAGGTATACTTTTTTTAAACAAAAAAATTTAATGTTCATACATTTTGGGGGAGAGAGAGAAAGAAAGACAAAGCACAAGTTGGGGAGGAGCAGAGAGAGACACAGAATCTGAGCAGGCTCCAGGCTCTGAGCTGTCAGCACAGAGCCCTGTGTGGGGCTTGAACCCACAAACTGCAAAATCATGACCTGAGGCTAAGTCCAACCCTTAACCAACTGAGCCACCCAGATGCCCCCAAGAATGTATATTTAATATTGAAACAAAATTAGATGTTGGCCCTTTGATAACTTGGTACTCAGCTAAATATTTCCATCAAACCCTTGCAAAACAGACAATGATACTTTAGAAATATGATTTCAACACAAGTGATTGGAACTGATTGTAGGCAGTGACTAAAGTAACACTGAACATATAGCTATCTGATTCAACTTCTTGTTCAGTACTTATATAATCTGCAGGATGAGAAAGAAACACAGATGCTTTCCACTCCTTAACCTAAGAATAATAAACAAATCACACAATAATATATAATACCTATACAACATATATACAACATGTAATCACTTTAAATACAAGATAGATGATAGATAGATAGATGATAGATAGATAGATAGATAGATACATACATACATACATACATAGATATGTTATATACACATATCTGTACTTTGTTATATACACATATCTGTACTTTGGTGGAATATATTTCAGTGTGTCTGATAAGGACTGATGCTATGTGCTGTAAAAATAATTCTTTTGATTTCTATAGGAGGTTATATTTCTTGGATTTTTTAAGTTTATAGAGCTATGTCTTTACTATGAATCTTGAATTTGTCCACATTAACAATGATAATTATTTTACTTCAGTAGGTAATCAATGATCCACTAACTCTGGAAGTTAAAGTAAAAGAAAAAGACTATGAAGGAATTGATATAGGGAAGTAGATATTTTCATTTCAAACCAGTTATAGCCTCTAAAATTGAAGTTTTAGTGCTTATTTGCCTCATGGATGAGGTTATTTATTCATAGAAAGTCATTATATCATTAATTCTAACCCAGCAGAAGCCCATTGACAGTTCACTACTGATAACTTCGTCTTCCTATTTAAAATCCACCTATTTTTTTAGCCCATGCCTATTAAGTTTCCTATTCCTTGAATTTAAATCAATCCTTTTTCTTCTATATTTAATCATCTCATTCCCACAAAAATGATTCTTCATAGAAGTGGCATACTAAAAGAGTTCTCCATTATAATAGAATTTATTTTTTCTTTTCATAAACATGTTCCAGAGGGAGTCTTCTAAGCAGTCTGATCTCTTCTATGGAAATGAGAAATAAATTTGAATTATGAAGAGCAATCAATAAAAAAGATTTTTAAAAAGTATAACATGATATGCTAAAAAAAAGAAATGAAATTGTATAAAATGCTCAATTAAAGTCACAAGAGGAAGAAAAAGAGCAGAAGACAAAAACAGGCAAAAATAACAAGAGCAACAAAAAGAACAAAGGTAACAGAAAACAGTAACGAATATGGTAGATATTAATCCAACCATATCAATAATCTCTTTGAATGTCAATTGTCTAAATGCACTAATTAAAAGACAGATTGTCAGACTGCATCAGAAAACACCACCAGCCATATATGTCTATGAGAAAACCATTCTGAATATAAAGACACATATACATTAAAAGTAAATGGATGAAGAAAATATACCATGCTAACACTAATCAAAATAAAGCAGGAGTAGATATATGAATTTCAGACACAGACGACTTCAAAGTAAAGAAATTATCAGGGATAAGGGAGATATTTACATAATCAAAGAGCAAATTCTGGAAGAAGACATAACAATTCTTAATATGTATGTATCTAACAATACAGCATCAAATTACATAAAACAAAAACTAATAGAACTAAATTCCATTATGTCAGCAAGATAAAAAAAGAAAAAAATCACGATTGTATCAATAGACGCAGAAAATGCATTTGACAAAATCCAACACTTATTCACAAAGAAACTCTTAGTAAGCTAGGACTAACGGGTACTTTTCTCAACTTGATA
This sequence comes from Prionailurus viverrinus, assembly GCF_022837055.1. Taxonomy (NCBI): domain Eukaryota; kingdom Metazoa; phylum Chordata; class Mammalia; order Carnivora; family Felidae; genus Prionailurus; species Prionailurus viverrinus. Next base: position 47,033,869 of record NC_062565.1, read on the forward strand.
AAGACTATGCAGAGAAAATCTACAGCTAACCTTATACTTAACGATGAGAAATTGAAAGCTTTCCTGCTAAGATCAGGTAAAAGGTAAGGCTGTCCCTCTTACCTGCCTTTTTCAACATCAAACTGGAAGTCCTTTCTTAAGCAATAATTCAAGGAAGAAAATAATATATATACAGATTGAGGAAGAATATATAAAATTGTCTTTGTTCACAGATGACGTAATTTTCTATATAGCAAATCTGAAAGAATTGACAAAAGAACTCATGAAACTAAGAAGCATTACAGCAAAATTGCAGGATACAAGGTTATTGCACAAAAGTATATTGCTTTTCTTGGCACAAAAACAGACACTCAGATCAATGGAACTGAATAGAGGACCCAGAAATGGACCCAATTAATCTTTGAAAAAGCAGGAAAAAATATCCAATGGAATAAAGACAGTCTCTTCAGCAAGTGGTGCTGGGAAAACTGGACAGCGACATGCAGAAGAATGAACCTAGACCACTTTCTTACACCACACACAAAAGTAAACTCAAAATGGATAAAAGACCTAAATGTAAGACAGGAAGCCATCAAAATCCTCGAGGAGAAAGCAGGTAAAAACCTCTTTGATCTTGGCCGCAGCAACTTCTTACTCAATATGTCTCCAGAGGCAAGGGAAACAAAAACAAAAATGAACTACTGGGACCTCATCAAAATAAAAAGCTTCTGCACAGCAAAGGAAACAGTCAGTAAAACTAAAAGTCAACTGACAGAATGGAATAAGATGTTTGAAAACAACACATCAGATAAAGGGTTAGTATCCAAAATCTATAAAGAACTTCTCAAACTCAACACACCCACAAAAAACTAATCCAGTGAAGAAATGGGCAAAAGACATATATAGACACTTCTCCAAAGAAGGTATCCAGATGGCCAACCGACACATGAAAAAATGCTCGACATCACTCATCATCAGGGAAATACAAATCAAAACCACAATGAGATACCACCTCACACCTATCAGAATGGCAAACATTAACAACTCAGGCAACAACAGATGTTGGCGAGGATGTGGAGAAAGAAGATATATCTTGCATTGCTGGTGGGAATGCAAGCTGGTGCAGCCGCTCTGGAAAACAGTATGGAGGTTTCTCAAAAAATTAAAAATAGAACTACCCTATGACCCAGCAATTACACTACTATGTATTTATCCAAGGGATATAGGTATGCCGTTTCAAAGGGACACATGCACCCCAATGTTTACAGCAGCACTATCAACAATAGCCAAAGTATGGAAAGAGCCCAAATGTCCATCGATGGATGAATGGATAAAGATGTGGTATATATATATAATGAGTATTATTCGGCAATCAAAAAGAAGGAAATTTTGCCATTTGCAACTACGTGGGTGGAACTGGAGGGTATTATGCTAAGCGAAGTTAGTCAGTCAGAGAAAGACAAATATCATATGACTTCACTCATATGAGGACTTTAAGATACAGAACAGATGAACACAAGGGAAGGGAAGCAAAAATAATATAAAAACAGCGGGGCAAAACATAAGAGACTCTTAAATATGGAAAACAAACAGAGGTTTTTGTGAGGGGGGGATGGGCTAAATGGGTAAGGGGCATTAAGGAATCTACTCTGAAATCATTGTTGCACTATATGCTAACTAATTTGGATGTAAATTTTAAAATAAATAAATAAATAATTTTTTTTAAAAAAAGAAAGAAAAAAGGGCTTATCTGATCCCATGGACATTAAAGAATAAAAAAAAAAAAACCAACTATATTGCTTTCCTATAGACCAATAAGAAACAAGTGGAACCTGCAATTAAAAACACAATGTCATTTACATTAGCACCTCAAAAATGAAATACTTAGTTATAAATCTAACAAAATATGTATAAGTCCTATCAGAGGAAAAACTACAAAACTCAATGAATGAAATCAAAGAATAAAATAAATGGAGGTGCGCCTGGGTGGCTCAGTTTGTTGAGTGTCCGACTTCGGCTCAGGTCATGATCTCATGGCTCATCAGTTTGAGCTCCATGTTGAGTTCTGTGCTGACACCGCAGAGCCTGGAGCCTGCTTCAGATTCTGTGTCTCCATCTCTCTCTCTGCCCCTCCCCTTCTCATGCTCTCTTTCTCTCTCTCAAAAATAAACATTAAAAAAATTTTTTTTAATTTTTTTTTCAACGTTTATTTATTTTTTGGGGGACAGAGAGAGACAGAGCATGAATGGGGGAGGGGCAGAGAGAGAGGGAGACACAGAATCGGAAACAGGCTCCAGGCTCTGAGCCATCAGCCCAGAGCCTGATGCGGGGCTCGAACTCACAGACCGCGAGATCGTGACCTGGCTGAAGTCGGACACTTAACCGACTGCGCCACCCAGGCGCCCCTAAAAATTTTTTTTAAATAAATGGAGAAATATTCTACATGCATGGATAAGGAAGACTCAATATTGTCAAGATGTCAGTTTTTCCTAACTTGATCTATAAATTCTGTGAAATCCCAGGTCCCAGCAATTAGCTGATGGATATAGACAAACTGACTCTAAAGATTATATTGGATAAGCAAAAGACTCAGATGGCCAACGCAATACTAAAGGAGAAGGACAGAGGACTGCCACTACCTGTATTCACGACTTAATATAAAGCTACATTAATCAAGAGAATGTGGTATTAGTGAAAGAATAGACAAATAGATCAATGGTAAAGAATATAAAGCCCAGAAATAGACCACCATAAATATAACCAACTGATCTTGACAAAGGAGCAAAGGCAATACACTGCAGCAAAGATCATCTTTTCAAAAAATGATACTGGAACAACTGGACATCCACATGCAAAAAAATGAATCTAGGCACAGACCTTATACTCTTCATATAAAGAAACTCAAAATGAACTGGAGAGCTAAAGTTAAAATGCAAAACTATAAAAATCCTGGCAGATAACATACGAGAAAACCTAGATGACCTTGGAGTTTTTAAGTAAAACACCTAAAAATATGATCCACGAAAGAAATAATTGATAAGCTAGACTTTATTAAAATTAAAAACTTCTCTGTGAAAGACAATACCAGGAGAACTAGAAGACAAGCCATAGAGTAGGAGAAAATGTTCCAAAAGACACACCTGATAAAGTCTTGTCATCCAAAATATACAAAGAACTCTCAAACTCAACAATAAGAAAACATGCAACCCAATTACAAAATGGGCCAAAGATCTTAACAGACATCTCACCCAAAAAGATATACAGATGGAAAAAAGCATTTAAAAAGATACACAACATCATATATCATCAATGAAAGTCAAATTAAAACAATAATAAAATACCACTACACACCTATTAGAATAGCCAAAATCCAGAACACTGGCAACACCAAATGCAGGTGAGGATGTGGAGGAACAGGAACTGTCATTCTTTGCTAGTGGGAATGCAAAATGTCGCAGACACTTTGGAAGACAGTTTGGCAGTTTCTTACAAAACTAAACATAATCTTATCATATTACCCTTCAATTGTGCTTCTTGTTATTTACTCAAAACATTTGACAATCCATCTACACAAAAACCCATACATGGTTATACACAGCAGCTTTATTTGTAATTGCCAAAACTTGGAGAAAAAAAAAGATGTCCTTATAAGTAGGCAAATAGATAAACTATGGTGTATCCAGATAATGGAATATTATTCAGTGCTAAGAAATGAGCTATCAAGCCCTGAAAAGACATGGACGAAACTTAACTGCATATTACTAGGTGAAAGAAGTCAATCTGAAAAGACTACATCTTGTATGGTCCAAATTATATAAAATTCTTGAAAGAGAAAAACTGAAAACAGTAAAAAAGATCAGTGATTTCCAGGGGTGTGGTAGGAAGGGGGGGCAGGGATAAATAGGCAGGGCAAAGAGGATTGTTAAGGCAGTGAAAATACTCTGTATAGTATTATAATGATGGGTATAAATCATTATACTGTTGTCCAAAGGCAGCGAATGTACAACACCAAGAATGAACCCTAAGGTAAACCTATGGGCTTTGGGCAATTATGTTTCAATATGTTCATCTTTAGTTTAGAGAAAGAAACAAATAACCACCATTTTGATGAGTGATTTTGATAATATGGGAGATGATGCATGCATAGGGCCGTGGATATATATGGGAAATCTCTGTGCCTGCCTCTCAATTTTGTTGCAAATCCAAAACTGCCCTAAAAATTGTCTATTAAAAATTAAATTATGAAAAATTAATAACAAGCAATTTTAATCATATCTTTGAAATATTTTGTTTTAAAAGTCTTTCAAGATTTCAGATCTAAATTAATGTTTAGTTGACAATTTCAAGCAGTGGTGAATGTTCCAAAAAAGAGAGAGTTAGAAAAAGGGCAGAGAGGCTAAATATCATAGTGCAGTCTCTGTGAACACACAATATGTCTTAATTTTCACCATTTGTTTCTGCTCATTCTTTGTCCTGCTGTAGATAATATGTTTTTGCATTTTAACAGGTTATTCTCATGATGTTGTCATATAAATGCAAATTTCTTCATTTTTGCTAAAAATGATGTCATCCTTGGGGCAATGTTAACTTAAACCTTTATTTTTGACTGTGGATTGATTGCTCCAGCTGGTATCCAGCTGAAATAGGCAAACTGACAGCCCTGGAGACTCCAGAAAGAAATAGACAAGTACAAAGAAGATTGTAGAAGGAAAAAAGATAAGAAAACAGATAAAAGGCATAAAGATAAGTCAGAAATTAATATAATTAGCGAACTTACAGAATATAGGTGGTAATATGGTAGAAAAATCAGTGCAACTAAAATGGGGTAGAAAGAATGGCTCTGAGGTTGCCTCTGGGTATAATTCTGACTTTTAGTGCCATGGTAAAGTTTGATATATACATAATATACACACATTTGGATAATTAAAATTATCCAGAATGTGGGAAAGCACAAAATGAGGTACAAGCAGTAATAAAGCAAACTTACTGTATTACAAATGCCTAACAAAACCACACAAAACTGTGTGGGGAAGAAAAGAACTAATCTGTTAACTCAGCAAAACATTATTTGCATTATTTGACTAAGCTAACAGGCTAAGACAAAATGAACTACATACAAATATTCTACTCTATACTCACAAGAGTATAATTAGTAATTAGAAAATTAGGATTTTTGTTATTATGAAATTAGGATTATTCACCTTCAAATGAATGTGAATAATGAGATGCAGTTTTCTTATTGTAGGAGAAAGGAATTATAAATATGAATTGAGGAAGGCTAGAATGAACCCTTGGGTGTTGGACTTAACCAGATGAATCAGTATGTACTAACAATTCTTAACAAACACATAGAAAAATACATAGAAATCAATATAGATATTGGTATAGATGTCCATGTGTACCCACTAAGAAGACCTAGAACAGTAACACTACAGTAGCAATGAGCATAACTAGTGCCCATATTTTGTTTTCTGAACACCATTCTTCAATAAAAATGAAAGGAGTCTGAGAAAATGGCTGATTTCAGGAAAAGTACTAGATTAGAAGGGAATACTTCATGTTGCCTGAAAGTATGCGAATGCTTAAAACAAATTATTGGAGATATAGAAAGGAATAAATTTGAAGGAATTCCCATGACCAAATCTGGGATAATTTGAGCAAAAATAAATAATAATAATGAACTATGAATCATAGAATAAAATATCCAGGAGTCAATGCCAATATAAATATACCATTGAAGAAATAAAGGGGAAAATGGGCTGTTCTTCCTTCTAGCAAAATTCCAATTAATAAATGTAGAAGGGATGATGGAAATAAAAGTCACTATTTGGCAACATCACAGTAAAAATTGTCACAGCAAGATTCATCCATGAATGCTAAAATTAGTAGGCAAAAGCTTAATAAGAAACAGGATATTAGCATAATTTAACAGTATCTTCCCACAAGATAATTATTATTTACAAAGAGAGAAAATAATAGCATTACAATGGAGAAACTTTTTAGGTACCACCTGAACCAGGTTGTCTAGCATTTCCCTTAATAACATCTATAAACATTACGTGCCTCCTACTATGATATACTGAGAAAGACATGGTATTACTTTTCTGGCACTCTTACAAAAAATGCATAATCTGAATTTAATCACCAAGAAACATCGGACAAATCCAAATTGGGAGACATTCTACAAAACATTTGGCCATTTCTCCCCAAACGTAGGATCATGAAACACACAAAAAAGACTGACGTGATAACTAAATGCAATATGGGATCCTGGATTGGACAATTTGGACAACTGAAAATTAAACAGGGTCTATAGATTAGTTAATAGTATTGCATAAATGTTAATTTTTATTTTGATCCTTGTACTTGAGTTAAAGAAACTTAATTTTTGTGCAAGAATTTTCAGTTCTATTTCTGCAACTTTTCAGTTCTCTTTCAGTTCTCTCTTTGTGTATATCCAAAATTATCTCAAAATAAAAGGTTAAAAATATACAAAAAGCAAATCATTTTTACAATCAAGTAAAGCTCTTTTTAGTTAAAATGCAATTACAAAAGAGTGAGACATCTTTTAATCATAAGCATGCTATAAATTACATATCAAATTATGCTTCGTATTTCAGAAAAGTATCTTCTTTGGGAACTATTTCAGTAATAATTCTTTAAAAAATGCCTCACAAATACTTTTTCTGGACATAATTTTGCCACAAAAGTAGATCATGTGCCACTGAGAATATTAGTTATTTTATTTTAAAAGTTGGGATTTTTTCACTATTACCCAGATAGGATAGATAGGTGATAGATAAATAGATGATAGATAGATAGATAGATAGATAGATAGATAGATAGATAATAGATAGATGGATAATAGATAAATGATAGAGGGATATATAGACAAATATATAGAAACATATACATATATATTCATATATTCATTCTTCTGTCTTGCCTCCAAAACAATTACATCTATTTTTAGATATTATGATCCTCCACATAGAATAGATTTTCTGCCCTTGAGAATATGTAAAATAGTCCATTGCAATAATTCTTAAAGTCACAAAATAATCTTGAACAATGATAGATGTGTTGGAATTGATGCACAAACTTCTAAAGTGACAGCTTAAAATGTAGTAGCACCCCTAATTTCTGCTATGTTTATAAAATTGGTTTCATTCAAGGTTTGATGAGAGACACTTTAAAGACTCAAGGGTACATTTGAAAGCTGTAATTCAACAGCATCAGGCTAAAAGGGCTTGACCGACTTCTCAAATAGGACTTGCCCTGCTATAATTGCTGTGATTATGTCATAAATCAGCACAACTGAAAACAATGTACATTTGTTGGCTACATTTTTAAAAGACAGAAGAGTTATGGATAACAGCAGTAACTCTGAATGTTCCTATAAAAATCTACATTATGGCTTCCCCTACCCAATAAAATGGGAATGACTAGCTTTTGCATTTTAATTATTGCACAAAAGCATTCTTAGGGTATTAACAACCAGCTGGTAATGGTCTTTTCCATTTCATGGCATAACATTGTTTAACTGTAAAATAATAGTCATGTTTTATGTCACTTTTTGCCATTAGTTTTTCCATCTTGCCCTCATCAATCTTGGTAATTTTTATGTGAAAATCAACTTGTAAGTTCTTCAATGGCTAGTTTTATGAAACATCAATTTAGTATTATTTACATGCTGGAGAACACAAATATAATTATGAATTAATTGGATTAATTTTATCAATCCAACATAGCTGCATATTAGGAAAATGTCATTCTTTCTTTCTTGTATTGATTTTGTTCTATATAAAATCTGCAATAATTATATTATTCCAAACACCACAATTAGCTTGAGATGTCATTCATTATCGTTCAAAATAAATTTACTCAGCATTCTTTATACTATACTTTTGAATATTCTCTTAAAGAGATGTGTTTTTAAACACAAAAAGAAATGAGAAAACTTTATATTGGTTTGAAATAACACTAAGTTAAAAATTCATTATGTCTTCCTTCATTTAATATTTGGCTTCACATCTCAAGATTATTGTAGAATTTAGGACCTAGAAACACAGTCCACAATTTTTAGCTTTACATGTAATTGAAAATATTTGAGTCAGATAGCTAATGAAGATCACAGCTCATACTTTAAAAGTGCTTTATGGCTTAGAAAGAACGTATTATTGTGTCCTTAAAAGATAAGGAAGCTAAGTCTCAGAAAGGTCCAGGCTATGCAAGTATAAAGTGAAAGAACAAAGGCTATAAATTCAACTCTACTGATTTCATTGTTTTCCCAAACATAACACAGCTGCCTTTATAATAAGGCAATCTGATAATTCTTCCAGCTTCTCCTGGCTGAGGAAAAAAAGCAGTCAAAGAGCAATTTGGCTAAAGGAAGTACTTTCCTAAACAAAAGCATTCTATAGCTAACATAGTCAAGTTATAGGTGTTATACTCCAGGTATACATATATGGAAGGATCCTCACTCCCACATTTCATTCCATTAGGACATTAGGATCCTAATGTCCAAGTTATAGGTGTTATACTCCAGGTATACATATATGGAAGGATCCTCACTCCCACATTTCATTCATAATATTTCTATGAAATAATTTAACAACTCCATTCACATTAATTGGTTTTTTTTTTTTTTTGAGGCCTTAGTGTAGTTTTGGACAGTAGTGATCTACTTCATTGCTATCTAATTTTACCATGATTAATCATTTTCTCTCCCCCAGTGGATTATAAATCTTATGAGCCTAATGTCCAATACTGGCAGTACTGTGTTGAATACATGATAGTTCATACCATGATTATACATACATAATGGCAGTAAAATAAATATTGTTGATTTATTGATTAACTTATTCAGGGCAATGAGTGCTACATATTTATATTATTTGCAGATTAGTCATACAGTATGTGACACATGTATATTTTATTACTGGATGCAGTTATTTTATATTTCAGTCAATAGAAGGGATTACCTTCATGGCACGTAATATGGTATGGGCTACGAATATACATTGAGTGTAGATAAAATGACTGAAAAAAGCATGAGAATTATGATTTTCTAAGCATAAGACAATGTAAAAGGATAAGGATATGGGCTAGTTTGGGAACCAGGAAACATAATCTAATATATGGCCAGTCCCAAAAGACAGCCAGAGCATAGTGACAAGAACTACAGCAACAGAAGACGTGAGGAAGGTGAAAACACCCAGCTGAAACACAAATATCAATTTTGTAAAGGGAAGATGGCAACTCTGGCAAGCCATCAATCAAGGCACAGACAGAGGAGTGTGTTGCCACCTCCTAACCAAGAAAAGTTGAGAGTTCTAGGAAGGGTTTGCAGAATCTAGACATTGTAGTTGGCTGTTTTTTTTTTTTTAATAAAAACTCATATTGAATAATACAGAAATAAAAGAAGACGTAAATAAATCCTGAAGCTTTGTCATTGGGCACAAATCTTTCTGGTTACAGTGTCTTCCTATTGAATTAACTCCTATATCATTTATGAAGTGTCCCTTGTTATTTCTGATAATGCATGCAATTTTGAAATCTATTTCATCTGATATTATCTGAGAGCAAACCTTCATATTTTTACTTTGCATTGTATATATTTTTGTCTATTTACTTTCAACCTATCATTATATTTAAAGAACATTTCTTTTAGATAGCAAATAGTTGGATTTTGTTTCAATTTTTATCCATTCTAACAATTTCTGAACTTAATTAGCATGATTAGTCCATTAACATCTAATACAATTATCAACTGTGTCCCTGAAAGCTCATGAGTAGGATTCTTGATGGAGTCTGTTGTGTTACTAGTAGAATCTGCATCCCTTTAAAGCCCTCTGAGAGTCTCATTGGCTGTTCTGCTGCCTCTTTCCACCCACCTCCCCAAGTCATGCAACTCATGATGCAGTATTCTGAATGAAGCAAGAAACAAATGGGCTCTTTGGCAGCACAATGCACAGATAAGGAAACAGGCACCCATTCATATGCTCTTACTTCCCCCCATAGGAGAAATCAGAAGCCAAGAACTCTTTGCACTAGGCTGTGCCACATGGTGGAAGAGGTGATGCAAGTAAAGTCAAATGTTCCTCTTACCCTCTCTAATGCATCCAAACTCACATTTTTTTCTTCCAACAATGTGCAAGAGTTTCTCCACTAGATGGATAGATGACAAATTGTTATAGTTGAGTGTGGGATATGAGTGATGAATCAGCCATATGCTGATGTCATTCTAGAAGTTCTCAACTCGGGTTTTAAAAATTAACTCAGCCATATATATTTATGAAATACACCTCAAACACATATATACTGAAAGCTGGAAAATAAAGAAAAAATATTTTAATTAATGAAAACTAGAATCTTATGTTTGTATCAGAAAAAATAAACTTTATATAAACATATTAGGTAATATTCAATGTCAGTCTATATTGAAAAATGATTCCTCATATTTGCTAAATATCTTTAATGTTTACATTACATATTTCATATATATAGTTCATATAAATTTCATATATATATTACAAATACATATATTTCATATATATATATTTCAATTATATTACTTCATATACATATATGTAATACATATATTTTTCATACATATATTTCATACATAAATTTCATATATATATCATATATGTATTTCATATATAGTTAATATATATAGTTCATTATATATTTCATATATATGTCTGTATATAGTGTATACAAAATATATACATATGAACTATATATATGAACTATATATACATGAAATACATATATATGCAATACATATATGCCATATATATAAATAAGCAATGCATATATGGCATATATATATATCTCATATATATATGCAATATATACATATGCAATATATATGAAATATATGTGTATTTCATATATAAATAAGTAATGTATATAGATATGCACATATATTGCTTATATATATATTGCATATTATATCTATGTGAAATATAGATAAATAAGCAATATATATATGCAATATATATTATTTATATACATATTTCATATTTATATGCTATATGCATAAAAAATATATTTATGAAAAATATGTCATATGAAAAATATCTATATGAAATATGTATATAAATAAGCAATATATATGCTATATATATAAATTGTGTATATATATTGGATATATATGCTATTTATATGAAATATACATATGCAATATATATTTATAAATAAGTAACACATATATTGCGTGTATATATATATATACACTATATATATACAATATATATACAAAAATAGGTATACGAAACATACAATGATATATATGTTATACATTGTAACATATTATGATATATATAATATATAATATATTATGATATACAATATATATGAAATATATATAATACATATATACCAAATATATATATGAAATATATAAAAATAAGCAATATATATGCAATGTATATATTACAAAGTATATATACATTATATATATGAAATATAAACCATACAGATGCATATACATTACTTATATATATATACTATATATATAATACATATATAAGAAATATATATACGAAATGTAAACATGAAATATATATATGTAATGTATATATGCAATATATATACAATATATAACTTACATATATTTCATATATGCATTGCATATATATGTATATATATTTATGAATATTTATACATGTATATATAAATATATATACATTTATATATATTTATTGCCTATATATATTTCAGCCTGACTGGAGGCAAGACACTGGTCCCCCCACTTTCCTGGCCAGGACTTGTTTCCTTGTGCCTGCAAATGTCTCTGACTATTGTATGGAACCTTCAAAGAAATCGGAGCTTAATTCCATTCTCACCCAGATGAATGCCAGCCTGAGCCTGAGGCTTTGCAAGGCTAACACCAGGGAGGTGGGCGTGCAGGTGAGCCTGCGGATGGACAAGTCTGTATCGCTGGGTTCTCACACTGCTCTCCCTCTGGGGCAGCACAAGCCACAAGGTACCCCTGCTGGCCTGGGGAGTCTATTCACCAGGGATAGGTTATAGGAGCTTTATCCAGCTGCAGAAGGAGGGGGAAGACCAGGAGAGGAAGGTACTTTGGGGTCCTGCAGAGGACAGCCAGCAGCACCAGAAACCACCAACTCCAAGTTCTGAAGAGTGCAAAAGGGAGTAGCTTTGCCAGTATGAGCTGGGGGGAGGAAGATGCCTCAAGCGCGCAGGAACGGAAGAGCAAGCAGACGGGAAGTCAGCAGAACAGATTTGCTCAGAAAACCCAACTTCCAGTTTTTGGAACCAAAATATGGCTATTTTCACTGCAAAGATTGTAAGACCAGGTGGGAGAGTGCTTATGTGTGGTGCGTTTCTGGAACTAATAAGGTTAATTTCAAACAACTGTGTTGCAAATGCCAAAAGAGTTTTAAGGCTTATCAAGTAGAAGCATTCCAATGTCAGACCTGTTCAAAGTCTTGTTGTTCCTGTCCTCAAAAGAAAAGACACATTGATCTAAGGAGCCTGCATAGATAGGAACAGTATAACTTGTACAGGACACCCAAACTTTCCTTGTAACTTATGGTACTGTTCCTTTTTTGCAACTTAGCTCTCACCTGGTATTGGAAAATGGACTAGGCTTTTGTACTTTTTGTAGGTTGTTTAACAATTGTACAATGTGAGTAGAATAACATAAATGCATGTAAAATAATATATCTATGAAATGCATACATATGAAATATATGATGTAAACGTTAAAGTTATATATATATATATTTCATATATAAATATTTCTATTTTTCTATTTTATCTATCTGTTGCCAAGATAATTGAGTTAGGAAATCTCTACTATTGTTAAGTGATTTATGAATAATAAATAGTAAATAGTGATTTATGTAGTTCTAACAATGATTGTCCATTTGGTCTGATTGTAACATAGTAGTGATTATTATGGTAATGTTTTAGTATAAAATTTTCCATCTTTTTATTGTAGCATATTGTTTCCTTAAATTTATGTGTGTCTCTTTCCAGAACGTATACTTGAATATTGATTTTCTATTCAGCCTATTAATCCCTACCTTATACTTAGAGTTTTATTCCAATTATATTTAATGTAATTACCTATATGGTTGGATTTAGTAATTCCATTTTGCTTTCTATTTCCCTTTGTCTAACTTTTCATCTGTGTTCCTCCATTCTTCCCTTCTTTCAGAATAATCAAATGGTCCCTTGTATTCTGTTTTGATTCATCTTTGGTTTTTAGCAATTCATCTTATTTTATTAGTGCTTGTTCTGGGAATTAAGATATGCATTTCTAAACTATTATAATTCAGTTAATGTTAACATTGTATTGTTATATGTAAATATTGAAAATCTGAAATAATGTAGCTTACTTATTATTTTCCATCCTTTATGTTTTCCTTTTATATGCAAGTATACATATTACAGACCCTATAATGCAATGTTAAAGCCTTTTGCTTTAAACATTCATATGCCTTTTGGTGGGAGTTAAGATGGCAGAGGAGTAGGGAGACCTTAGGGCTGCTTCGTCCCTCAAACACAGCTAGATAAATATCAAATCATTCTGAACACCCAAGAAATGGATCTGAGGACTGAAAGAGCAAAAATGCACAAATAGAGGTTAGGGGCACCTGGGTGGCTTAGGCTGTTAAGTATCCAACTTTACCTCAGGTAATGATGTTGCTATTCATGAGTTTGAGCCCTGCATCAGTCTCTGCTGACAGCTCGGAGCCTGGAGCCTGCTTCAGATTCTGTGTTTCCCTCTCTCTCTCTGCTCCTCCCTCATTTATGCTCACTCTCTCTCAAAAAATAAATAAATAAACTTAAGGAAAAAACAAATAGAGATGAAAAAAACACTGTGGTAGGGTCCCCTCCCTAAGGAAAGAAAAAAAAAAAACCTTAAGGCAACTTTGCTATTCAAGTACTTGACAACATCCCTGTGACCTTGTAACACGAGACCACTTAATCAGACTGCATGTTTGTGTGTTACCATATATGGGAGACAAAGAAGTAAAAAATATAATATAAAAAAAAACTACGTCACGTGGCATTCGGGGCTCAGTTCTTTGGGTAAGAACCCAACTGAATGGTGCCAACAGGAATACAGTTGTTTCCTGGAAAGACAAACCTCGGTGTCATGACTCTCTATGCAAGAATCCTGCTACACCACCACATCATGGAAGGTAGGAGCAGCGGAGAGTTGATGTGAGGGGAAGAAGAGTTGATGGTGCTGCAATGGGGAGGGAGCCCTGATAATGGAGAGAGGAGTGGAGAGAAAAAAAGAGAAAGAGTAAAAGTGCATGTGTGGGGAATTTCAGAAGAAAAACTCTTCCCCAAAAACATTGGGAAAAAGAGAGGGTCTGAATATGGCAAGTTTTGATAGCCAGCAGAGCACCAAATCTGAAGTTTCAAAGGTCCATGCCATCATCAGGGTCACACCTGGTAGGCCTACCAGTCCTCCAGTGGGGGTGGAGGATGGGAACACAGGAGTGGGAAGTGTAGACTACAGATCCCTTGGTTTCCACAGGAGCAGAGTTCCCCTGCTTGGAGTGCATATGGGAGAAGGGACACAGCCTGTTCAGGAGCAAAAGACCTGGCAGGCACCACTGAGCTGCTCTGTTCACTAACATAGGAACAGGGATACTGACTGAGGGCAATAAGCCCTGGTGACAGCTTTCTGCTGCACTCTACTATAAATTCTGAACCACTGCACAATTGTGCATTCAATTTCTGGGACAAGCCTGCACTGGCCAGAGTGCAGCAAGACCTTCTCCTACAGGATCAGCTTAGGTCCATGCCACATGATCTCTAAAATTGGGAGTTTTGAAACCCAGCCAAGTGCTTGAGATAAAACACAATGGTGCTATATTCCAGGCAGGCTGACAGCTCAGACATAGGAAGGTGAAGGCAGGGATCTGGTGAAAGCAGGGGACATAAGACAGGTGGTTGTTTCCTCTTCTGTGGGGGCTTCTTGAAGAGGGGCAAGCGGAGCTCTCTGCTCTGGGGATAACAGAGCAGAATGATGCATTTTCACCCCACCCATCAGCACAACGAACTTCAGTGAGCAAAACAGTGCCACCAAGTGGAGGCCAGAGCAGCTTACACCAAACCCCACTCTTCTGTGCCCTGCAGGTACATCTCCAATAGGGCAAGTCCACCTGACAATCAGCACAGCAGGCCTCACTCCCAGAAGACTAGCACAAAACACTCACATGCACCAAGTCTACTGACCATAGAGTGCTGCAATGCTTTATTTGTAGGGGAAGTAGGATATAGCTTCCTTTGTTTGTTTTGTGGGTTTTTTTTACCTTGACAATATGACAAGATGGAGGGATTCACCCAAAAAGAAAGAACAGGAAGAAAGGAAAGCCAGGAATTTAATCAATACAGATATAAATAATGTGTCTGAACTATAGTTTAAAACAACACTTATAAGGATACCGGCTGCATTAGAAAAAAAAAAGCATAAACAACACTAGAGATAAGAGCTAAAAAGATAAAAGATAAGAGATAAAAGAGCTAAAAGAGCTAAAAACGAGTCAGGCCAAAATTTAAAATGCTATAACTGACATGCAAATCCAAATGGATGTCAGGACAACGAGGATGAATGAAACAGAAGAAGGATTTCAGTGATACAGAATAACAAATTATGGAAAACAATTATGCAAAAAGAAGAGGGAAACAAAGGTATTGGACCATGAATATAGATTTAGGGAACTCAACAATTCCTTAGAATGTAATAACATTCATACCATAGTAGTCCCAGAAGATGAAGAAAGACAAAAAGAGGTAGAAGGTTTATTTGAGCAAATTATAGCAGAAAGTTTCACTAGCCTGGGGAAGGAAACAGACATCAAAATCCAAGAAGCACAGAGAACTCCAAATTCAAAAAACACCAGACATCACCAAGATACTTCATAGTCAAATAACAAGATATACATACAAGGAAAGAATCCTGAAAGCAGCAAAGAAAAAAAGTCCATAAGCTACAAGGGAAGACAGATCAGGTTCACAGCAGATCTATTCACAGAAATTTGGCAGGCCAGAAGGGAGTGGCATGATATATTCAGCATGCCAAACAGGAAAAAGATGCAGCCAAGAATACTTTATCCAACAAGGCTGCCACTCAGAATAGAAGGAGAGATAAAGAGTTGCCCAGATGAACAAAAAATAAAAGAGTTTGTGACCACTAAACAAGCCCAGCAAGAAATATTAAAGGGGACTGGGGGGGGGGGGGTGGTGAGAAAAAACACTAGAAAAAGCAAAAAAAAAGACTAGGAAGGAACAGAGAACATCACCAGGAATACTAACTTTACAGGTAACACAAAGACACTAAATTCATATCTATCAGTAATCACTCTAAATATAAATGGGCTAAATGCTCTAATCAAAAGTATCAGAATGAATTAAAAAAAAAAAAGACCTATCTATATGCTGCCTACAAGACACTCATTTTAGACCTAAAGGTACCTGCAGATTGAAAGTGAAGGGATAGAGAACTATCTATCATGCTAATGGACGTCAAAAGAGCTACAGTAGCTATACTTCTACCAGACAACCTATATTTTAAAACAAAGACTGTAACAAGAGATGAAAAAGGGCATATTAACATACTTAAGGGGTCTATCCATCAAGAAGATCTACCAATTATAAATATTTATGTCCCCATATTGTCAGCACCCAAATATATAAATGAATTACTAACATGTGTAAAGAAACTCATTGATAAGAAAACAAAAATAGTAGGGGATTTAACACTCCACTTACAATGGACAGCTCATCTAAGCAGAAAATCAACAAGGAAACCATGGCTTTGGATGAAACACTAGACCAAATGGACTTAACAGATATATTCTGAACATTTCACCCTAAGGCAGAAGAATACACATTCTTTTCAAGTGCACATGAAATATTCTCCAGAATAGATCACATCCTGGGTCACAACTCAGTTCTCAACAAGTAAAAAAAGACTGAGATCATACCATGCATAACTTCAGAACACAACACTATGATACTTGAGGGAAATCAGAAGAAAAAATTTGGAAAGACCACAAATACATGAGGGTTAAAGAAAATCCTACTAAGGAATGAATGGATTAATCAATAAATTAAAGAAGAAATTAAAAATACATGGAGGCAAATAAAAATGAAAACATGACAGTCCAAAACTGCACTAAAGGCAGTCTTAAGAGGAAAGTATATTGCAATACAGGTCTACATCAAGAAGCAAGAAGAGTCTAAAATTCAAAACCTACCCTTACACCCAAAGGAGCTAGAAAGGAAACAACAAATAAAACCTAAAGCTAGCTGAAGAAGGGAAATTATAAAGACAAGTAGAAATAAATAATATACAAACAATAACAACAACAAGAAAAAAAACCAACAGTAGAACATCTTGAACAAAACTAAGACCCAAAACTGATAAACCCCTACCCAGACTTATCAAAAAGAAATGAGAAAGGACCCAAATAAATAAAATCATGAATGAAAGAGGAGAAATCACAACCAACACCATAGTAATACAATTATGAGAGAATATTATGAAAAATTAGATGACAACAAACTGGACAATCTGTATGAAATGAACAAATTCCTAGAAACATACAAACTACCAAAACAGAAACAGAAAGAAATAGAAAAGTTAACCAGACCCATAATCAACAAAGAAATTGAATCAATAATCAAAAATATCCCAAAAACAAAAGTCCAGGACCAGATGGCTCCCCATGGGAGTTCTACCAGACATTTAAAGAAGAATTAATACTTATTCCCAAACTGTTTCAAAAAATAGAAATGGAGGGAAAACTTTCAAACTCATTCTATGAAGCCAGAATTACCTCAATTTTAAAAACAGACAAAAAAAAAAACCAACCATTGAAAAGGAGAATTACAGGCCAACATCCCTGATAAACATGGATGCAAAAATTCTCAACAAAATACTAGCAAATTGAACAACAGTACATTAAAAGAATTATTCACCATGATCAAGTAGGAATTATTGCTGGGTTGCAGGCCTAGTTCAATATTCGCAAATCAATCAATGTGATACCCCACATTAATAAAAGAAAGGATAAGAACCACATGATCCTCTCAATAAATGCAGAAAGCATTTGGCAAAACACATCATCCTCTTGATGAAAACCCTCAAGAAAGTAGAGATAGAAGGGACATACCTCAACATCGTAAAGGCCATATATGAAAGACCCACTAAAAACATCAGTGGGGGAAAACTGAGAGCTTTCTCCCTAAGGTCAGGAAAACAACAAAGATGTCCACTCTTAACCACTATTGTTCAACATACTACTGAAAGTCCTAGCCTCAGCAATCACACAACAAAAAGAAATAAAAGGGACCAAAATCGGCAAGGAAGAAATCAAACTTTCACTTTTTGCATATGACATGATACTCTATGTGGAAAACCCAAAAGATTCCACCAAAAAAATTGCTACAATTAATACATGAACACAGCAAAGTTGCAGAATATAAAATCAATGACAGAAATTGGTTGCTTTTCTATACACCAGTAATTAAGGAGCAGTAAAAGAAATCAAGGAATCTATCCCATCTGCAACCACACCAAAAACAATAAGAAACCTAGTAATAACCCTAATCAAAGAAGGAAAATATCTGTATGCTGTAAAGTATAGAACACTTATGAAAGAAATTGAAGAGGACAAAAATAAATAGAAAAACATTCCATGCTCATGGATTAGAAGAATAAATATGGTTAAAATGTCTATACTACCCAAAGCAACCTATGCATTTAATGCAATCCCTATAAAAATACCACCAGCATTTTTCACAGAGCTATAACAAACAATCTTAAAATTTGTATGGAGCCACAAAAAAACCCTGAATATCCAAAGTAATCCTGAAAAAGAAAAGAAAAGCTGGAGGCATCACAATTCCAGACTTCAAACTACGCTACAAAGCTGTAGTGGTCAAAAGAGTATGATACTGGCACAAAAATAGACACATAGATCAATGGAACAAAATAGATTACCCAGAAATGAACCCACAACTATATGATCAACTAATCTTCAACAAAGCTGGAAAGAATATCCAATGGAAGAAAAACAGTCTCTTCGACAAATGGTGTTGGGAAAACTGGACAGCAACATGTAGAAGAATGAAACTGGACCGTTTCTTAAATGAAGTAAGTAAGACAAATATCACATGATTTCACTCATCTGTGGAATTTAAGAAACAAAACAAATGAGCATAGAGAGAAAAAGAGGCAAACAAAGAAACAGATTCTTAACTATAAAGAACAAACTGATGGTTACCAGAGAGGAAGTGGGTAGGGGATGGGTGAAAGGTAGTGGGGATTAAGGAGTGTAATTGTCATGATGAACACTAGGTAACATATGGAATTATTGAATCACTATACTGTACACCTGAAATGAATATTATACTGTATGTTAACTAACTGGAATTCAAATATAAACGTTTAAAAATATCTATTTTAGATTGCTTGTTAATGTCTTACAGGTTTTTTGTCTCTGTTCATTTTTTTCAGGTTTTACTAATATTTCAGGTTGGATTCAAGTTCACTGACTCTCTCTTCTGCTAGCTCCAGCTGATTATTAAACCCATTCAGTGAATTTTTCATTAAATCTATTGTACTTTGTAGTTCTAGAATTTTCATTTGGGTCACTATTATAATTTTTACTTATTTGCTGACTTCTACCCATCTGTTCATTCATTAAGGAAGTTTTCCTATAAACCTTGAACTTATTTATATGCCCGATTTAAATAACTGTAACATCTTAGTTATCTCAGGGTTGGCCTTTATTGACTGCTTCATTCTTAGATATGGCTCATATTTTTTTCTCTTTTTTCATATGTCTATAACTTTTGGATGAATCAAGAAGACTACTCTATAGTCTCTGAATAGTGATTTTGATTCTGGTACATTTAACCCAGATAAACTAAAACTCTAAAGCTTTTCTTCTTTATAGTGGGCAACAGTTGACATTTCTGCTTAGTTTTTTGTTTGTTTGTTTGTTTGTTTGTTTGTTTAGTTTCTTGATGCTACTTTTTCATGGGCCCCTTGGTGTCTATGTATAATAATATAATTTTTTTTCATTTTGAATTGTGTGTAATTTAAGAGTTAGCTAATTATTTGGGCAGATTTGGGGACTCAGCTTCCCTCTGATCTTCTCCCTTTCAGAATATTTTATTTAAACTTCTTAGTTCTCTAGCTCTTAACTCTATCTTTTGACACCTCAAGCTTATACACTTGTGATTTTCTGAATTTCAAGTTTATTTGTGAATCAGGGTGTTCTCTCAGGCAGAGGTTCACAAAGTCACAAAACTTTCACATTCCAATTACTCTTTCAAGGATAAATTATACAGTTTTTGTTAGCTTCTTATTGCTCTCCAGTGCCCAGAAATAGTTGGGTTTTATAATTGTTATCTCTAGGAAAAGTAGAAAGTACCAAGCTACTCTGCCATTATAAGCAGCTGAAACCCCAATATGTTTTTTTTTCTTTTTTTTTCCAATTTTTATTTGCATGTGTATTTTTCCTTAAGTTTGTATATGAATTCCAGTTGGTTAACAGACAGTGTAATATTAGTTTCAGGTGTACAATATAGTGATTCAACACTTGCATACATCACCAGATGCTCATGGTCACAAGTGCCCTCCTTAGTCCCCATCACCTACTTCACCCATCTTCCCACCCACCTCCCCTCTGGTAACCATCAGTTTGTTCTCTATGGTTAAGGGTCTGTTTCTTGGTTTGCCTCTCTCTATCTCTTTTTATTCCCTTTGCTCATTTCTTTTCTCTCAAATTCCAAGTATGTGAAATTCCAATGTTTAAATCTAGAGAAAGTTTCATATAAAAAAAATCAAGATCACAAAATAACCCTAATCTTTTCCTTTCAAAAATTTTGTTAGCCAAGATGCTGTACTTAAATCTTAAGTCTATCTTAAATCTCTCAATTTGTTCTTCTAGTTCTCACAGCTATTTCATGGTCCACCAGTTTCAGTCTTTTTAACATATAGAATGTTCAAAGCATAAAATCATATTTGCTAGCATATAGGAAAATCACATTTATTAATGTCCAATCTGTGACAAGCACTGTACTAAGTATTTTGCACACTATTTCTTTTAACATATGTCTTGTGCCAAAGCCCATGCTTGACTTGAAATACTTAACACTCCAATTTACTTCTTATTGGATGTGAATGATAATAATAATGGTGACAACAATTACTCGTGGATCTGATATCTGCCAAATTGCTGAGACTCCTATCCTTGACACGACAATCACAGTATGGTTCATAAATTCTCATTTGTATTTTTTAATATTTGCCCCTGACGCAACTAGTCTCTTACACCATTTCACCCCCTAATGACTTTAGACACTACTCTCCTGGTATTTTTTTTTTAATTATATGAACTAACCTTGGAGTGACTTTGGTTTTGGCTACATCGACATCATGCCTTCTGTTTTTATATTTTACAAACACAAAAGCTACTTGCTCTTTGAGAGCATTGTTTCTCCCCAGAGGTGCTGAAGTTATTTTAAATTTCAAAACACAATGACTTGCACCATTGATGTTGGTCACTATATACTAACATAATTTAGGTTGCCTCCGAATGGTTCTGAAGCCAGTCCAACAAGAACGGATTCCAAGGCATCTGCCTCTTCACACTCATTTCCTTTCTTTTTTTCTATTTTTTTAATATTTATTTATTTTTGGAGAGAGAGAGAGAGAGAGCACAAGTGAGGGAGGGGCAGAAAGAGAGGTAGACACAGAATCTGAAACAGGCGCCAGGCTCTAAGCTGTCAGCACAGAAACCAATGCAGGGCTTGAACTGACAAACCGCGAGATCATGACCTGAGCTGAAGTCAGATGCCTAACCCACTGAGCCACCAGGTGCCCCTTCACACTTATTTCTGAAGCTAAGTCTCACACGACTATGTTTAATGGCTATCCGCTAGGCTGTACACATTTATGCCCTAGCTGCTAAGGAAGTGGGAAATGTGTTTCTGACTCCCATCACAAGTGACTTATGAAATTCCCCAGATTCTTAAAGGTACTATTTAGCCAAAAGCCTAGCACATTTTTCCTAGATGGTCGTCAGCATATGGGTGAAAATTGGGCCATGGATTTAGGTGCTATGAACCAGGAAAGGTAGATGATATAGCTATTCACCTTACTTATTTCTTTCGTTATCCCTAAAAAAGAATTTGTGTACTGTCCTATTTTTAGGGCAAAACAGAGTCCATAGAAATATGTGGAGAAGACTTAGATATAAAGATAGATTATCAATAGAGTTGCAGCCCATGCAGAAAGCAGGGCAAATGTGTATTTTACAAAAAAGTTTGCTGGCCTCCTATATTCCTAAAATCATCCTTATAAAATGAAACAATTTAGGAGCGCCTGGGTGGTTCAGTCGGTTAAGTGTCCAACTTCCGCTCAGGTTTGTGAGTTCTCA
This sequence comes from Prionailurus viverrinus, assembly GCF_022837055.1. Classification (NCBI taxonomy): domain Eukaryota; kingdom Metazoa; phylum Chordata; class Mammalia; order Carnivora; family Felidae; genus Prionailurus; species Prionailurus viverrinus. Next base: position 47,056,302 of record NC_062565.1, read on the forward strand.
GGGTTTGTGAGTTTGAGCCCTGCATTGGGCTCTGTGCTGACAGCTCAGAACCTGGAGTCTGCTTCAGATTCTGTGTCCCCCTATCTCTCTGCCTCACCCTGCTTGTGCTGTCTCTCTGTCTTTCAAAACTGAATAAACATTAAATTTTTTTTTTTAATGAAACAACTGAGAAGACACAGAGAGGGACTTCATTTCCGGAAACACCGGGAGCTAGAAGAGAAATTTTAATGGAGATTTATACTTATATAATTATCGGATATAGTTTACATATAATATTATCTAATTATTGGATATATTTTACATATTATAATATATATTAAATAATTACATATTGTTTAATATACATTATATATTATAAATATATTTACATATTATATAATATATTGTTATATATGGCTATGTTATATTATATTATATATTAATGTAGTGTTTAGTGGTAATGCCTCTTTCCTGAATTGTTATTCTCTTCCTCAGACAAGTTTCATGTTTTTACAGAGATTGAGTTTTTCACAAGCAATATAGAAAGTCTAAACACAAATAGTAACAAGTCACAGAGTGAGAAAAAAACAGCAACAATAAAATTAGCTTATTTTGTGACGAGTTGAAGCAGTGATGTCTCAGATATGCTTGATTAGAGTTGGAGGAATAGGATACTTTTTGCAGAGTTTTTAATTTTATAAATCTTGAAGACAAAGCTGCAGTGAGAATTTGGCACATTTACTTCTGTTACGGACAATAGGAAAAATCCAAGATCTCCAAATAAAGGAATTCCCAACTTTCCCAAGACCCTCCCCTAGAGATTCCTTTAAACAGATTTGTTCTCTAAGAAAAAAAAAAGCATTTATATATATAATAGGAGACAAAATCAAAAGCTCCTAGAACTTTTTTTATGATTCTCTTTTAAATCTTTCATAGAGAATTCTGTAAAATAATTAAGAGTCAAAATCTGACATGTAGAGTTTATTTGTTTAATGTTGGTGACTTTTTAAAAAATTATTTTGCTTTGTTTGTGGTGTTTAGATTATTGCAATGAACTCCGAGTTTTGTTATCTCACAGATTTCTTCTTTCAATAGATAGCTGAAATAGTATCTCATGATGGGCCTGGTATATTTCTTCTAGGGGTCTTTGTATCTATCTAACCATATCATCAGATATACCCTTGATCTTTATTCACATCCCATAATGTAACAGATTTCTTACAATAAATCCTAAATGTAGAAAATGTATGGTAGATTCAGATCCAAAAATAGGCAAACACTGAAGTGCAAACACAGATTCAGTTAAAATGCAGAGCAGAAGGGCAAGTGAGGAAAGAAGTACAGCCATAGATATTTACTTGGATCTATTCATCTCTCTTAGGAAACATAGAGTAGGGTCCCTGATTCCATGATGTCATCACCACCTACGAAATGTTCTTCCACTCAGCAATGTCCACGGATCACTAAAGATCACAACATTGCCTAGCAACCCTGCACATTTTCCTGGTATGCTTGATTTTCCACTGTCCAAAAAGACCATTTCAAACTCTTCTGTTGACAAGTCGGCCACACATTTCCCCCTCCCCTGCCCCAGCGGATGGCTTTGTCTTTCTTTTCATTAGAAAAAGAGAAGCACCACAGCTAGTAATCACACACCTAGGAGCCCCATCTGTCTGTCTTTTCATCTGTAACAGTTCTGCTTCCACACCAAAGAGATCAGTGCAGTGCCTGCTCCCCCCACCCCGCTGGAAAGGCTCACACATCTTCTCTGATTAGAATTCTATTCCTCTGGCAGGGAGCTTCTATCAATTTCCTTCTTATAGTCTACCATACCAATTTCTGTGTCGCTAGTGCATCCTTCTCCATCACTGCATAATACTTACTACCTTAAAGAAAAACAAACAAAAAATACAAAAAAAAAGTCATTCTTTTCATATCACATTCAGCTTCCCTCTCAATTCTTCAAAATAGGTAGCGAATGAACATGACGGAAAAATACTCTTTTTATGGCAGATTTATGACCATCTCTGCCAGTTTTCATGCTACCTATTTTGACTCCTTTTCTACCCTTCCCTTCCCTCTGCTTGACATATTAGTATTGGGATGTGTCCAAAGCTGTCCCGGGTCTCTTTCTCTTCTCTCTATATATTACCCATCCAAGGAAGCTTATCTATTTCTCTGATTTTAAGTTCTAACTACACATCAATGAACCCTAAATTATTCTCTCTAGCATAAATGTTTCACTATGTTATAATCTTTATAAAACTTCCTATTTCCAGCTTAAAAAGAGAACTATCCTCCATCACCAACAACTAATCTATCCTTCTCAATAAATACTATTGCCTTACATGCAATATTTTAAGCCAGATATGCAGAAATTATTCTTGTTTTGTTTTTTGTTTTGTTTTGTTTTGTTTTTCATGCAACTTAATTGTCCTGTAGGGACCTGGCTAATTGGACTAGACTGTATAAGGGTTCATAGACAGTTTTTGACCAAACTAGCAGCAGGCATTAGCTTAGATAAAAAATCAGGCTAATTTATTGGGTCTCTTTTCCAGGCCAGTCCTCCAATATAAACCTTCTCAATACTGCTACCATGACATGATTAAGATTCAATAAATGAGGATTTCAAGGAATATCACATGAAGTGGAGAAAGAAAGTCCATTTGTCCCATCATAGGCTTATTCACTGTAATATCTATTGTTGATACTTCAATATGTTAGTGATGCTTCAAATAAAGCTTTATCTAAGAATATGCAGGCCAGATGGCCATGGCCACCCTGCTTATTCTGGAACGTAGAATGAAGGGGAGGGTCTGAGTTCACACCAGCGAATACCGCATGCCACTCACTTTAAAACTCTCCAAATATATCAACACACATATCTCTTTATTTTATTCTATTCACTATTTAATGGGTATTCACTTTGTTTCCAGGTTGTTTGGGGTGTTGTCGGGTGATAGAAGGGGTGGTGGTGTTGCTGCAACAGTGATACATTAAATACAAAATTATAATTTGTTGGTTTGGGTTTTTCTAAGTTCTAAAGTGTGCTTACTTTATGGATGCTTTTCATTCTTTTCTTCAAGTTCAAAATTATAGAGCTGTCAACTCTGATATATAAGATACAATGCGCGTACAAAGTCTGTATCTATCTCAGAGTAAGGGGGTGGAAAACACAATGGAAGTCACAAAGTTTATTTCTGCCCTTGTGTAGCAACAGCTGCTGGATCGAATGTAATCGTGTTTCCGTGTCTCAGTTTTATCACTTCTGTCAAACTTTCACAGGGATAATGTGAACATAAAAAGAATACATAAGTAAAATGTGCCCCCATAAAGATTTGCATTAAGATTGCCATGGGAAAGGGCAACATTTGCTTCCCCATCTGCCCTGACTCTAGAAAGCCTAGACCTGGCCTAATTATTCATAACAGGGTTTCTACTTATATTTTAATAATGATACTGAATAAAATTATACATGTGCACACACGCATCGTTGACATAAGCCATTCTAAAACATTTTCTTTAATGAGTGGAAGTTCTAAGAGAGTGACACAATATTATATTTATGGCCAAGGTGTTTTTGATGAACAGAAAATGTATTGTGTGACTAGTCTAGAGACTGAGACTCTGTTTGTTCTGCATTCATTTCCCTATACAGGGCTCTCAACGTAGGCACTGTTGACATTTTGGGCAGGATATATCTCTGTTATTGGAGATTGCCCTGTGCCATATAGAAGATTTAGCACCTTTCTGTCCTCTGCCCACCAGATACCAATAGCACACCTACACCCCCAATTTTCACAACCAAAAATCTCTTCAGATAATGCCAAATGTCTTCTGAGGGAGAAGTGTGTGCAAAATCACCCTTGATTGAGAACCACTGTTGTAACAGAATTAGAAATTGCCTTCCTTGGAGATGACTTTCCCGGGAATTAAGAAATAAATTATGTTTTATTACTATTTTTTTTAATTTTTTTATTTTATTTTTGAGACAGACAGAGCATGAGCAGGGGAGGGGCAGAGAGAGAGGGAGACACAGAATCCGAAGCAGGCTCCAGGCTCTGAGCTGTCAGCACAGAGCCCAACACGGGGCTTGAACTCACAGACTGTGATATCATGACCTGAGCGGAAGTCGGATGCTTAACCGACCGAGCCACCCAGGTGGCCCTGTTTTATTACTATTTACATGCGCACGATGAGGTTAATTTGGGGGACCTATTTCCAAAGCAGAACGGAGAAGAGAGTGAAAAGCAGAGAATGTAAGTATCAGTCCATATATATGTGTCCTATTCACCATCATATTGAAAAATATATCAAAAATTTTCTGTTGGATATTGATTATGAACTTAGAAAATGCTTAAGATCGGCGCCTGGGGCAAGAAGGAAAGAACTACATGTATTGATTGAAAATCTGTGGTCCAGTATGAATCTGTGGTATTCATATATTGTTTTTCCATTAAATCCAGTGGGTAAAACAAGGATTCTGCAGAAGACAAGCCTGAATTTGCTCCATTTTAGTCAATTTGTGGTTGTGCAACGTTGTACACGTTATTTAACCTCTCTTGAGCTACAACTTCCTCCTTGGTACATACGGTTAATAACAGTTTCTACCTTGCAGGATTAGTGTGAGATTTAAATGTGGCAGTGCGTGAGCAAAGTCACCAAGTCTCAAGATGTAAATAGGCTCAGATGTGAAATAAAGTAAAATAAAGTAGAGCAATTTACAGGTCCTTTAAACGTCATGCCCTTGAAATAAAATTTCAATGATTTCTTCTCCTTATCTATTTTTTTTTTTTTGCATACATTGCAGTTCTTCAAGTCTGGTGTTTTTTTTTTAACTGCAAGAGATTAATGCTGTATTGCAAATTCTGTCAGATTAAAAGTAATAATATCTTTTGGCTTATTTGCACAGTAACAACTACTGAGCTATTTTGAGACCCAGTGTCATCTGTAAAAACAAAAGCCTGAATATTCAACAGTGAATGTATTTTTAATGCACTCTATGCATAATAATAATGGATTATAAACTGACAATATGTCAAAGAAGGGAGAGTAGAAATCTCACCATTCCCTTCCTGATATTGTTTATCTTTGATATCATCATTTTTATATAATTATTAAAAAGCAGAATTTTAAACACTATGTTTCATTTTATGAGTATAATAGTCACTTGAAATGCTCAGTTTTTGTCAATTTTGATATCACAGTGACACAGAAATGAGTGCTGACCTAGTAATTGTACAGATAACTACTTGATTCTTATTTTCTCTGTCTCTAAGAAAGCTAAATTAGATTAGAAACTAAGTATGATATCATTAAGTTATCTCTTCAGATAGATGATCCTTGGATTACTAATTTTGGTAGGAATTCTAGCAGATGAATTTTGAAGGGATCTAAATCATAGACTATTGAGGGGCAACTGAACAAATTATATGATTCCACATAGTACTTGTTGTATTTCAATGAGAAAAGCCCAATGATAAAATTCCTACTCTAGGGGCGCCTGGGTGGCTCAGTCCATTAAGCACCAGACTTCGGCTCAGGCTCAGGTCATGATCTCATGGTTCATGAGTACCAGCCCTGGGTCGGGCTCTGTGCTAACAGCTCAGACCCTGGAGCCTGCTTTGAATTCTGTGTCTCCCCCTCTCTCTGCCCGTCCCCTGCTCACACTCTGTCTCTCTCTCAAAAGCAAATAAACATTTAAAACAAATTTTTAAATTCTTACTCTAAACTTAAATGTCATTTAGGCTTATACATTTTAATATCAAGTGTTAAAGATTTATAAATAGTATCCATATTAAATATCAATTTATGACCAGATCTACAGAACTACTAACTTTCATTTACATTAAGATAGTATACAATTCCTACAGAATCCTTACAGGAAAAAAAATGTGCCTTTATTAAAAAAAAAAAAGTGCTTGAAAAAGTGAATCACTACATCAGGAAAGTATAGATAATTTTCAAACATTGCATCAACAGCAACCATAGTAGTTAACCATCTCCCACATATAAAGAAATTATTTCATAATGGGAAATGATTGCTAGACATGTTACGGGGTGTTAACTAAAAGGCTGAGCTTAGACTCCTGTATAATTTCTCCTATCAGTCTGTGAGACCCTTTCAGAAATATCTTCCATTCTATGGCTGGTGCCCTCTCACTGCAAATAAACAAAAGAGTTGGCTCATTCTCCAAGTGAACATTTATAGTGCCTACTTCAGCCCCGGATTCTTGGTGGCTCATTTCTGCACAGACACTGCATGAGGACCTCACTGCCCCCCAAGGCAGCCCTCCTGTACAAAGCTTCTTTAAAATGGCTCCAGGGCTGCCTTAATGCTCGGATCTCTTTAACCACACTGTTTTGTATTCTCCCACAGAAACTTCCAACCTTGCTCTTAAGCCACTTCCTTGGTAAATAAGTTTAAGTAGTTTTGCACCTTGCTTTGAATGTGAGAATTTTTGACATCTGTTGTGTGGTTCTTGGTATGTGGGGTCTTGGCTAAAATTACACAGTCCCAAATAAGCTTCCTTTTTCAAGGACAATAAAGGTTGCATTTATACATACTACATACATACATGCATCCAACTTAATTTATTGAAGGTCTGCTACTGTTTGGGATCCAGAGCAGAGGAAGGGGAGTTAGCCATGGTTAAGAAGAGGGATTCTTCCTCCCACCTAATAATAAGAAAAGATGATTACAGATGGAGGTAGTTTGTAAGTTTGGTGACAGTTTAGGCTTACTTTTCTCTTCTATCCAAATGTTTTCTCTTCCAACTGCATATGAAATAGGAGATTAAAATATTGTGTACACATGATGAAATCTTGGCAGAAAAGTTTCAGGAAATAGAAACAAAGCTATCATAACAATGTTGATGAGAGATTAAGTGTTCTTCCTTTAACATTGGATGGAATCAAATATATTATAAACTTATAAGCACAATCATTAACCAAGCCTTTTTATTTCTGCAGTACAAAAATAAATTAAATTGGAAAAAATTAAAGGCTACCATTTCCTGTGTTTGCTGAAAAGCCGGCATACCAGGTGCTATTAATTTATTATCCTCAACAAAGAGCTTTCAGAGAGCAAACTGATTGTTTTAAGATAGGCTCCAATTTTTATTAAAACCCTCTGAGGAACAATTAAGATAAAACATGTGTAATATACAATTGATGTCTTTGTTGTGCATTGTAGAATTAGAACAGGGAGAGCCATTAATTAGCCATCACCATCTAGAATGTATAACTCTCTATGCCTTGGTATCCTTTATTTTTGTTTGGCTAAAAATGTGAAGAGTAAACTTTACTGCATTTCATATGCTGCAGAAAGGAATATTTAATACTGTCAGAGAATCCTGTGGTTATGCAGATGCATGAGATATTCTAGGAAGAAAAAAAAACCATTATGTCTCTGGCATGTGAATGACAAAGGGAAAATTGCTTCCTACTTCAAAGGGAAAGATCATAGAACTACAGACTTTAAAACCTTAAGATATCATTATAACCATTTTCTTGTCAGAAAGTGTCTAAGACATCAGATTTTAGGAAAACAATCATTTAGAATTATTCATCTCATAGTGAGGCCTCAAACCCCAACTTCAACAGACAGGTATGACTAAATATTCCAAGGTCTGTTGTGACTCATTCCTTTTTGATAAATCATAGTTCCCATTTTTCCTATCTTTCAGAGGCAGAAATGCAGTGGAAAACACAGACATGGGAACAGAATCCCTGGGATTACATTCTGGCTCTAGAAACTCTCATCTATAAAATCGTGAATTTAACCTTTCTCTTCCTGAGTTCCTTTATAATGTTAAATAAATATAATAATTAATTTATCTCAGAGGGTCCTGAGGATTAAATTGGAATAGTGACTAATGCATAGCAACTGCTTTTTATAAAATTTAACCATTAGTATTAACCACAGTTGATTTCTCTGTGCCAATTTTTGCATTTTCCTATACTTACAATTTTTATATGAAATAATTCCCCTCATTCTGAAGTCAGATATTGTTTTTTAACCCCATCAAGCTCAATGCATATAGTGAGTGCTCAGCAAAGCTTTTTCTAATAAATGTAGCTGTATTTATTTTTTTTTAATTTTTTTTTTCAACGTTTATTTATTTTTGGGACAGAGAGAGACAGAGCATGAACGGGGGAGGGGCAGAGAGAGAGGGAGACACAGAATCAGAAACAGGCTCCAGGCTCTGAGCCATCAGCCCAGAGCCCGACGCGGGGCTCGAACTCACGGACCGCGAGATCGTGACCTGGCTGAAGTTGGACGCTTAACCGACTGCGCCACCCAGGCGCCCCAAAATGTAGCTGTATTTAAAAGTCTGTCTGTCTTGGTCAAAAGTGGGAGAGAAAACATTTTGTACAAGGAGATGGGTTCACTGTAAAATAGACTGTAAAGCATTACAATGATGTGGTTTAAACCAGTAAGAGGATAAATAGCACTTCAAATGGCAAAAGCTAAAGGAAGCAGATCACAGAACAGAGAAACCTGTGGGTGAGAATTTTACTGGACTTACAATGTGAAAATGTAACAGTACCAGGATATTTTCTTTTAACTTTCTACTTAGTCCCAGGTTCAGGAAAAGGGAACTTGAAGCAGAAAGCAGACCCTTTACCCTAACAAATTTCTTTTTTTTTTTTAATGTTTATTTATTTTTGAAAGAGAGAGAGGGTGTATGCGCAAGCAGGGGAGGGGCAGAAAGGGAGACACAGAATCTGAACAGGCTCCAGGCCTCCAGTCTGTCAGCACAGAGCCCAACATGGGGCTGGAACTCACGAACCAGGAGATCATGACCTGAGCCGAAGCTGGATGCTTAACCAACTGAGTCAGCCAGGGGCCCCTTCAAAGAACTTTTGAAGAAAATTTCCCTGTATCTCTGAAAATTATTATGGTTGTGAACAAATATGAATATATTTGCTCTTCAAGTTAAAAGATTTAGAGTCACTTTTGGAGCATCTGGCTGGCTTACTCAGAGGAGAGTGCCAAATCTTGATCTTGGAGTTGTGAGTTTAAGCCCCACCTGGGGAGTAGAGATTACTTAAAAATAAAATCTTAAAAAAAAAAAAAGGGTTAGAGCCAGTTTAGTAGGAGGGTCATAGGATTACCTGCAGCTTTGTTGTATAACAAACATGTTCTTTTTCTCTTACATATAATCTTGGAGTCACCCCTGAATCTTCTCTTTTTCACACCTAGTGAATCTAATACACAGAAAATCTTGTTGGCTCTATTTTAAAAATATATCCTGTTTGCAACATTTCTTCCAGCCAACCATTCCTACTCTGGCCCATGCCTCTGACACCTCTGCCTGGATAAGTGCAGTAGTCTCCTAACTGATTTTGCTGCTCTTTCGGCCTTTGTTTCTTTAGATTCTTTTCCATGAGGAAAAGAGAGAGAGAGCAGGAAAAAGAAATGTTTTGTAAAGAATGTTCATTAATATTCTTATTGAAAATTTCTCTTTTCTGTGCCATCAGACTGACAATTTACAAAAATGGAAGTCTGCTTTAAAACATTTTTCTCATTTTAGAAAGTAGGTCTGTGACTTTAGAAAGTACTCCTTTTACAAAACGACTGTTAAAAAATTGAGAGAACTAGGGGCACCTGGGTGGCTCAGTCGGTTGAGCATCCAACTTCGGCTCAGGTCATGATCTCGCAGTCCGTGGGTTTGAGAATCACGTTGGGCTCTGTGCTGACAGCTCAGAGTCTGGATCCTGCTTCTGATTCTGTGTCTCCCTCTCCCTCTGCCCCTCAGCCATTGGGCTCTGTCTGTCTCTCTCAAAAACTAAATAAACATAAAAAAATTTTTTTAATACAAAAAATTGAGAGAACTGTATTCTGAGAAGTTGAGATACTTTGAACACCTTCCTCATGAAACTAACTAAAAGTGCAAATAATGAATATGGAGTCCAGAGGGTTAGAAAACAAGCAAGCTGAAGCTTCTCTTTTGATAGTCACATATGACACAGAAAACCATATATAAAACCTGTGTGTGTCCAATATGGTGAGACCCAATTGGAAATCCATAAATTAAGTTGCTATTTTTTTTATTTTTTTTAAGTTTATTTATTTATTTTGAGGTGGGGGAGGAGCAGAGAAAGAGGGAGAGATGGAGAGATTTTCCAAGGAGGCTTCTCACTGTCAGCGTGAAACCCGACATTGTGCTCAAACTCACAACATGAGATCATGACCTGAGCCGGAACCAAGAGCCAGCTGCTTAACCTACTGAGCCACCCAGGTGTCCCAAATTATGTTTAAATTTTGCCAGCATTGAGTAGTAAGAGATAGGTTCTCCCTTGAGCCTATGCATATTTGTGGCCAAAAATTATTTATACTACTTGTGTAGTCCTATGAACCTCAGTCAGAATTTATCATAAAGTAGCTCAGAATGGTAGTGCTGCTTTGCTCCCTCAAGCCCTCCACACACACACACCCCCACCAAAAGCCATAATTTTTGTTCATCTGAAGGGATGCTGAATTGAAGTACCTATAGGCACATACCAAAAAGAATCAATGTCCTCTAAAGGAATTCATCTTCAAAAAAGCTTCAAAAATTATCCCGATAAAATTCTAAGGATCCAAAAATTTTTAAAAAATCATAAAACATAAGGAAGCAGGATATCATGAAAAAGAACTTCTGAAAATAACAGACAACAGAATTAGATCTGCAAATTTTCAGATAGTCACATTACCACCCAAACATAAAATAAATGTGTCAAATATATTTAAAGAAACAAAAGAGAGAACTATAAATATAAGTGAGAAATACAAACTATAAAAATTACCAAACATATTCAAAAAGAAACAAATATAATTACTAAAAATTAATACTGAACTTGAAAACACAATGGATAAATTCCAGTTGGGAGAAAAAATGGAAAGGTATTAACAAATAGGAAGTTAGACCTATGAGGTGATCAAACATGAGGCACAGAAAAAGGCAAGGGGCATATATGAGAAGCTATGAAACAGGGAAATAACATAAAATGTTCCAATATATGTGAAATGGGAGTATTAGAAGGTAACAATAGCAAAATGTGGAGACGCAGAATCTGACCAGATAGTAGCTGGCAATTAAAGCACAGATTTTTGAAACTATTAAATTGCAAGTCAGATAGGGGTGCCTGGGTGGCTCAGTCGGCTAAGCATCCAACTTTGGCTCCTATCATGATCTCATGATTGGTGAGTTCGAGACCCTGAGACAGGCTCTGTGCTGACAGCTCAGCCTGGAGCCTGCTTCAGACTCAGTCTCTCTCTCAGCCCTTCCCCTACTCATTCTCTCTCTCTCTCTCTCTCTCTCTCTCTCTCTCTCTCTCAAAAATAAATAAATATTTAAAAAATTACAAGTCGGATAAATTTTTAAAATCTGATCTATAATTCTATATCCAGCAAAAGTATTCTTTAAGAATTAGGATGAAGTAAAACTTTGTGGAGAGAAAAAAAGGCTTTGGCAAGCTAAAAGGACAATGACATTCTGCAGACTGGAGGAAAGTGATACAATCTGCACTCTCAAATTCCAGAATGAATGTTGAGCAAAAAAACTGAAGCTTCTCATTTCTGGTTCGATATGTATAAAGATCGGAAGTTGCCACTCTTGCCTCACAACCAGCAAAAATCTGAACAGACTGAAAGTCAACCGTCCTTAGATCCATCGGAGAATCAAGGTCACAGGGCAAACTGCTACAGCACAGGCAGAAAGAGAATCCCAGTTTATCAGGAAAAGGGAACAGAAACTTCTCTTGGAGCCAGCAATCGGTAGGAACACTTTAAGGATCACTGACTAATTGCTGGAGGGAGAGTGTGGATGAACTTAAAAGCTCCTGAGCTCCCAACCTTAGGGAGCCCACACTTTTCTGAGTTTTACCTCTAGTGGCCCCACCACATTCTCAGGGTAATGATCAAAGAACAATCTGTCTTCATGCCTTAACAAAGGCCTGCTCTCAAAGGGAGACTATTTTACCAGAGCCTAGCTGAACTAGAATTTCATTAGAGCCTAACTAACCAACCAGGAGGAAGAGAAATGCCCAACCCCATGTTGATCTAGTCCTCTGGTCTCAACTGAGAGGGAAAAAAAGTAATCTAAGAAGCTCTTGTGAAGGTCACAGTCCAGAAGCCCAGGCCCACCACAAAACTGAGACCTAATTATGGGATTATATAACACTTCCTTTCTCCACACACCTTCTCATCATTGTATCATTCAAGCTCATATATATATATATATATATATATATATATATATATATATAACAGAGAATTACAGCGAAAAGAAGTACAAGGCTCAGACCCATTTTTTTTAAACCTGTAGAGAAACCCAAAGAAAATGGGAGATATAAAAAGAAAGACACTAGAGGAAATTTTAGCCTCTGATATCTACAGCTAGAGCAAACAGTAAGCACAGCCTCACTGCTAGCCAGATGAACATAAAACCTTACACTAAAGGCCTATTTACCTCAATTCCCTATACCTGATATACCATATACAGTTTTCAACAAAAAACCTTTTTAAGGCATGATAAAAGGCAAAAATACAGTATGAACAGACAAATCAAGCATCAGAGCCTGACTCAGATATGGCAGAGACTCTGAACTATCAAACCCGAATATAAAATAACTATGATTAATGTGCTAAGGACTCCAATAGACACGTGGACAGCATGCAAGAATAGACAGGTAATGTAGAGATAATGAAAAGCAGAGAAATGAAAATTTTAGGAAGAAATCAAAGTGAAATGCTACAAATAAAAATAACATTGTAAGTAAAATGAAGAACAACTTTGATGGGCTCATCAGTAGACACCGATAAATAAAATTAAAGCAATGTTTAGTATCTATATTCATTTTATATGACTGTGTAACAAAGTACTACAAACATGGTCTTCAAACAACATACATTTATTATCACACAGTTTCTATGAGTCATAAAGTAGTCACGGAAGTGACATCTCATTATCTTTGTCATATTCTATTGACTAAAAGCGGGACACTGGTCCCACCCACACTCAAGGGGAGGGGATTATACAAAGGCATAGATACCAAATCAGGGACCATTCCAGGGTCTGTCTGCTACAGTGTCCAGCTCATGATGCTAAAGATGCAGAATTGAAAGATAAGAGTGGTATATTCATTGGCACTGGGGTAATTGTAATTAAATTGTCCTATACTTTTATTGTTGGGGATGAAGGTAAATACACTGATTAATGTTTATACTTTGTAAAGTTGAGTGTGCATGTTAAATTCATAGAAACTATTAAAAGAATGGAAACAGAGAAGAAAAAAATAGAACAGATGAAGGAAGGAAGGAAGGAAGGAAGGAAGGAAGGAAGGAAGGAAAGGGAAGGGAAGGGAAGGGAAGGAGGAAGGGAGGGAAAAGGGAGAAAGGGAGGAGGGCAGATGGGTGGGTCAAATAGAAGTACAATAGTTGTAAGAAATCGAAATACATCAGTAACCTGATGAAAATAAATGGGCTAAAACTCTATAGTTAATAGAAAAAGATAACCAGAGCAAGTTTCTAAAAACCCCAATAATATATAGATTATAAGAAACATACCTAAAACATACCTAAAATATAAAGAAAGAAAAAATTTGACACTGAAAATATAGAAAATGAGATCAGACAAATCTGATTGAAAGAAAATATATTAGGACCAAACAAAGGGAACTTTAAAATAAAAGAAAAAAAAAGTTAAACATTATGAAGTTTCCACAATGAAAAAAAGGTTTAATTCAACATGATGATATAATAATCTAAAGGTCTATGCCCCTGTAACATAACTTCTAAACGTATAAAGGAAAAATAGGAAAAAAACCTCATAAGAATAAATTAGCAATTTACAATCCATTGGAGGATTTTTAAAATACGTATCAGCAATTGATACAGTCATCATTTAAAAAAAAAGAAATAATATCAAAGAATTGAACTGCAAAAATTAGAAAACCTTGAAGCAATTGATATGAATATGTTGCTATTAAACATATAAGCATCACGCCCAAATATAATAGAATATACATTTATATCAAGCAAACATAAAATGACCACATAATAACATATAATAATGCAAATGAAAGCCATGGAAGTGAATAGACTCATCCAATTTATAGAGAGATAGAAAGAAAAAAAGAAAGAAAGTTTTAGACAGAATCCTGAGTATGAGACTAAATGTAAGGGCAAATATTTGATTACTTCTTTTTTTTTTTTTTTTTTTTTTTTTGACAGAGAGAGACAGAGTGCAAGCAGGGCAGGGGCAGAGAGAGAGGGAGACTCAGAATCCAAGCTGTCAACACAGAGCCCAACCTGAGGCTAGAACTCACAGACCGTGAGATCATGACCTGAGCCAAAGTTGGATACTTAATCGACTGAGCCACCCAAGCGCCCCAATATCTGATTACTTCTAAATCTATTTCCCTAGGTTTAACTATTTTTTCTTCAGCTCCAACTAAAAACATCCATCTGGATTTCTGTAGGTGCATCAAGGAAATTATTTCCCAAACTTAATTAATTTTCTTATGTACCAAATGAATCACCTTCCTACATGCTCTATTTCAGAGGCTTAAACCTCTACAGACTACATTACAATGGCTTTCTTGCCTCTGACTTCCTGTTGCGTTTAATGTCTGGGAGTCTCTGAAAGATCAAAGTGGGAAAAGGAAGAAGTGGGGTTGGAATATTTACTGACCCCAATCCCATCACACCTCCAGCTTAATTCTGGCACTGGGGTTGTAGCTCTAACTGCTTCCTGCCTTAGAATTCTAACAGACTCTGCTCCTGGTAGTGTCTGGCTGCCTTATGAACCATTGTAGATTCCCATCACTCGGAATACACCTTTGTACAAAGCTTTGTATTAAATTATTTTTAGGTAATTGAGTGTACCATCTGTTTTCTGTTGGAGGCCTGAATGATCCATCACCTGTAAATTCCAAACTTAATTCTCAGACAAATGCAAATGCAATCATGTAACCCCCTAATAAACTGAGGCTGGCAGCCAATCTTCAAAAATACAAAGATAATGTGTGTTGAAAGGCAGGGGTTTTACTAACAGAGAAGCATAAATAATTCAGAAATTATCATCCATTCCTGAATACGCAAGTACTCAGCTGCATACCGTGATTGATATTCTTTTGACTTTTCATACAAGCTTCAATAGCATAGTGTTTCTTAACCTCTTTTATTTGAAGTCTGTTTAACTGAAAGATAAAATAGTAAAATAGTCTCCTGATGTTTACAGTACTCTCATTTTATCTCTGAAAGATGAGTATGTTTGCATAGCAACTGTGGACACCAAAGCTATTTTCTGTGGGGTTTTATTTCTTCTAGGCAACTCCCTCAATTTTTTATTCTTTAGGTTGTTCATTTCTCTTTCTCAGGAAATCTTCAGTGTCATTTCTTTTTTAGAGATAATTTATCTCTAGTCTGCTGTCAGGACCCTTATCATCTGTGGATTGAAATCCATCCCTCCCATAAATCAACCTGATTTAAACTTCCCCTCTGTCTCCCTCTGCTTCTTCCCTCATTCTTTCTCTAATCTTACTCTCCCCATTGTCTTATCTCCTTTTGACTATTAATGGGACAAGTATTTAGTCTGTCCATAAAGTTATGTGTTAGGGACAATTTTTCTGGGCTAATTTATCTTAGCCATCCAGTGTTCTAACAAGGCAGCACCTCAAAGCCTTGTTCACTAGGTAGATAGTAGCCCTATCAATAGAATCCTAATAAAACAATTGCATACAATCCTTACTACCCTGGAATGATTCCTGGAGTGATTAGTTTCTGTTCCTTTGGGAGGTGAGGATAATCAGAGCTGTTTTTGGAGACACAGGCAGGTTGACTCTGATCATAACCCGTCAGTAGGAAAATGTTGAAAGACCAGAATTAGGTTAGTCCAATGCACTGACCTCTGCTCCCAGAAAAACAGGAGAAACTTAGAGAAAGACTGGGAGCATTTAGAGACATCATCCTTTCCTCTAAGGAGAAAGACTTTTTTATATATTACTGGGCACTATCCATAATGTGTGTGCATGAGAGTCACACATCTGAGAATGTAACATCAAACGAATGAGCATTCTACCAAAACTCAAAATTCTGTCAATTTAATATTCCAGGAAGACAGAATGGGTTTGCTTTTACTGCCTGGGCATTTTACAGTAATGCAGTATATGATCAAAACAAATTCTAGTGCTTTAGAGTTCAAGTCTTTGCTGAAATGATTACTCTGTTAAAACCATGGAAGATAAATATACTCCAGAGGTTATCATCTTACATACCAGACTATTTGTAACAAAAGACTTTGCTATACCCTCAACCTTAATCATCGACTCTGTTTAAAAAAAAAAAATTGATTTTTACTTCTAAGTGATTTTTATCCTGAGATTTCAAAGGAAACTTTTTTTAAATAATAAATGAAATAGAGACTCAACTAAAGAAAGTCATATTCATAGCATTTAACTAATGCTCTCATGCTGCTTCCTATTTTCTGAGTATAATTTATAATCCTCTCATCTAACCCAACTCGACTGTTTTATGTCTTTCTAATTTCTCCTGCAACCTTGGAGAATACAACCCAAACTGTATGTATGGATCTTATTAAAATTACTTTGAGATTTTGGACACCCACTAGACAAATTAATAGAAGCAAGGTTTTCTTCATTTCATGCTGCTGCAAAAGCCCCCCCTACTCCTGGCAGCATATCAAGCTGATTAATCTAATCTGGTTGAACACTAAAATCTTTCACTTTGCGACATAGAGTGACATCCTCTACCTACATCCCTGTACCCTGAGCCCTGTTTCTCTGTGATGGTTCTAGTATGGTGGAACTGGCATTGACACACTTTTGGTCTATGTAGTAACTTACCCAAGGTATTCATGTTATCTCTTCAATGTCTTTACCTTGCCATATGCCATTCTCCCCCTTGCCATGTACTTTATTCTAGCTGAGCTGTCTTGATAATATAATGGATTTATCTGAAAGTTCACAAAATGGTCTCTCAGTTCTTGAAGTGATACAGGTACCATTTTTTTTTTACTCACTCTTCTAGTTTCCAAAAAGAAACTCCAGTTCCCAGATCTACAAGAGTTGGGGCAAAGAATAAATCACAATATCTCTCTCAAAGGCATCATTTTCGACTTATAATCAGCAAGTCATTCTGGGCAGAACTCTTCTCTATTACATAGCCTTGTGATGATTAACTAGGAAAAAAAATAAAGCACTAACACATAGTAAATGTATAATAAATATTGTTGATGTTATTATATTTTATTACACTCGTTGTGAACAGTCAGCCTATCATAAGGACAAGAACATTGGATTTCAATCAAGATTTTAACGCTACTTCCTGTGAAATGATATACAGGTCACTGAACCTCAGTTTGGTCACCCTGACTCTAGTCAAACTTCACCTGCATGAGCACTTTAATAGCACTCCCCTTCCAGCACAATGAAGTTCAAATTCCTACACAAGGTGTATAAGGCCCTTAACAGCATAAACCTTGACTTTCTACTTTCTTATCACTGTGACATACCACCAACAACCCATTTCACACTCTAAACTAAAATATTTGCTGTTTCATATTTGTTACCCTTCACATGCCATCCACATGCCCTTTTCAAAATAAATTCTTACTTTTAAAGACTCAGTTAAAATACTCTGTGAATCTCTCTCAGAATTCCCTAATTAGTTACTACTTCTAATATGTTCATATAGAGTCCATACTTACTTATATTTTATAAGTACATGATTCCAGAATTGCTTATTTATTGTTTATATCCCTACCACAGTTAAAGTTTTCACTCAAGGGCAGGTATTTTATTTCTAATCTCAGCAACTGGTGCTGCTTTCAGCAGATAATCAGTCCCAATCATTAGTAGAAAAATAAGTGAATGAACAAAATGCATTACTGTAGATCTCAAAACTTGCATTTATAAAATTAGAAAATTATGGATAACGATCATTTAGAAAACTCTATGACATCACTATCCATAAATAATTTTTATTTAAAGAGATAAATGTTTCAATTTGATCAAAATCTGTTTTATTCAACCTAAAGAAATTTATTACACTATATATTAATTTTATTCCACATCCACAGTGTTATTGCTGCAGAATAGATAATATTGAGAACAATTTTTATAAGGGTGTCAGTTTAAATAATATTATTTGGAAAGGCACCTGGGTGGCTCAGCTGGTTTAGCACACAATTCTTGATTTTGGCTCAGGTCATGGTCTCAAGGTTCGAGAGTTTGAGCCTTACATGGGGCTCTGCACTGACAGTATGAAGCCTGCTTTGGATTCTCTCTCTCTCTCTCCCTCTCTCTCTGCCCCTCCTGCACTCTCTCCCCCCAAAAAAATAATTAAATAGACTTAAAAAATAATAATAGTATGATTTGGAGAATTTCCATTTCAAAGTGAGATCGAGTAGTTTGTAGCAAACCAGCACTCCTGCCAAGGACAACTAAAAATTCCAGATAGAACTTAAAGAAGTCATCAGTTTCAAGGCACCATGGATCTGCAAAAGTGATGAGGAACAGAGGAACTAACATTACAAAAAATAAGAACCTCAGAGCAACTATCAAATGGACAACCACCTTTTCCCTGTGAGTAATTTCCAGTTCTGAAAATGGGCTAGCATCTGAAAACTCAGACTTTCCTTGGGAACTGGACTGCCTCTAAGGGACATAAAAACCAATAAAATGTTGATGATCTTGTGAAGTCAGAATGACGTAACTGTAGAATTGAGAGATCTTAACATGTGGCAGCCTTCTCAAGAAAGTTGCTGAATTACTCAGCTATGCAAAACAAGGGTTTAAAGAAATGAGTTCAAACAGGAAAAACTCTGAAAAGCAGAATGGCATTTTCCACAATCTCATGGTACTAAGATAAAACCTCCTAGGGAAATGGGCACTTACAGATTATCAGTTGGAGCTCCTGGGGGGCTATGCCCTGGCAGCAGGGAATGGAAGAGAGGTGTTGGAAGCATACCGAAAGGCAAGAAAAAGCACAGTCTGAAAAACAAGCAAACAAACAAACAAAAAACAAACATCAAAATCAAACTCAAATATGAGATATGTTAGGGAATTATCGGATAGGGACTTTATAATCACTATGACTCATATGTTAGGTCTCTCATGGAAAAAGTAAACAACACCCAAGAACAGCTGAATAATAGAGCAGAGAGATAGAAACTTTATGAAAGGACAGAAGGGAATGCTAGAAATCAAAGACACTAACAGAAATGAAGAATGCCTTGATTCACTCATCAGTAGATTGGACACAGCAAAGGAAAGAATCAGAGAGCTGAAAGTTAGTAGGAACTTCCCAGACTGCTTATGACAGAGATTGCATATCCATAACCAGCTACACCAGTCCATAGGCCCAAAGTACTGGAGACAAGTTAAGTGATGGGAAGAAAAGAAGGAAAAATGAAATTGGTAATAGAGCGAATAATGTTAAAACTTAAAAAAAAAAATAAAATTAAATCA
The DNA here is from genome assembly GCF_022837055.1 of Prionailurus viverrinus. NCBI lineage: Eukaryota > Metazoa > Chordata > Mammalia > Carnivora > Felidae > Prionailurus > Prionailurus viverrinus. The sequence goes on from NC_062565.1 coordinate 47,075,760, forward strand.
GATAGGTGGAAATGGTACATTTTTTTAATGTTTATTTGCTTTTTGAGAGAGAGAGCGGGGGAGGGGCAGAGAGAGAGGGAGACACGAAATCCGTAGCAGAATCCAGGCTCCGAGCTGTCAGCACAGAGCATGACATGGGGCTCAAACCCATGAACTGTGAGATTATGACCTGAGCTGAATTCAGATGCGTAACCAACTGAGCCACCCAGGTGCCCCTGTACATGTTTAATTTATAATAAAAATCAAATTCACCAGTTTATTATACAACATATTACTTCTCTTCCTCCTTGGAGAAATGAGCCTAACTAATCTTTCTTAGATAATAAAGACAATTTCACTTTAGCCCATTGAATTACTATGAAACATTTTAAAATTTAATTCTGTGACATCTCTGTCTCTCTGTATATCTGTCTTTCTCTCTCCATCTTCCTACCACCAGAGGGATCAAGGATTCTTCTTCACAGATCATATCCTTTCCTCCTCCAGAAAGGTCCTTTTCTCCTCCTATAATTAACATTTGTTGACATTTCAAATACTCAAAAGCCATATTCCTAGTTCTTCATAGCAACCAATAAAATCTCCATTATGCAAATGAAGATATTAAGGAGCAAAGGGGTAAAAATGACCTCTCCTAAGTTCATACAACCAGTAAATTAAAAACCTAGGACTTGATGCTAGTAACCTTAATCCAAAATCTGTGTGATTTTCATCTTACTACGTTGCATTTCATACCTCTTGTGGAGTTCCTACTCTTACTTTGTCATTCTCAGCACCATATATTAAATCTGGATTTTAAAATGCATGATTAGTAAACATGAATTCTTAGTTTTACCTTATGAAATGCCAATCAACCTGTATGGTATAGCTTTGAGAGTTGAGAGTATCTCAGCCATTTTGGAAAAAAGTTATTGAAACCTTACCAAACATATTTGGTTTTACTAATCCTTCATGCACACCAGGAGGGCCTAGATGACTTCTTCCCAATATAAAGGGCTAGACATGTTTAATATTACTAGGACAACTCTATTTGGGGCTTAGAAGAAGCTAGCAAGACACTGACCTGGTGCTATCCACTTTCCAAACACACTCAGCTACCTCCTATAGATAGAAACATAGTTCTAATTGTGACCACATCTTTTTTTTCTCCTGAGGCTGAATGGAAGAGCCCTGTATCTGAAACACATTTTTACAACCCTTAGTTGGATTCAATTCTTCACCCTTCTAATATTAATACTATAGATTTTAATTATTTACTACTTATAGGCAATTTTTCTCAGTGTATCTTGACCCAGGATCATAACAAATTCATCATTATTTTATAAGTCACTTAATATGGTCTATATATTGTATACAGTATGGTAGATAAAATATAAACAGAGCTCAGTCCGTGCTCAGAGGGTTCAAAATCTACTGGAGAAAATAGACATATGCATAGATAAAATGCCAATGCTGGATTACAAATTTTGTTTAAGTTTATTTATTTTGAGAGAGAGAGAGAGAGAGAAAGAGAGAGAGAGAGAGAGAGAGAGAGAGAGAGAGAGAGAGAATGCAAGCAGGGAAGGGGCAGAGAGAGAAGGGGAGAGAAAGAATCCCAAGCAGGCTCTGCACCATCAGCACAGAGCCCAACACTGGACTCGAACCCATGAACTGTGAAATCATGATCTGAGCCGAAATCAAGAGTTGGATGCTTAACCAACTGAACCACCAGGCACCCCTAGATTACAAATTTCTTAAGAGAAATAGTCCAAGAACCCAGGGTTTATTTTCTACATATTTTATTATTTCCTTTTTTTCAATATTCACTACACTTGATGGCACCAAACTTAATTTTACATTTAAATTTCCTTGGTTATTTCAGCATCAAAATTGGCATAAAATGATCATAAACAAAAACCAAGTAGCATTTTCATTATTTTACTTCTTAACCAGACTAATCTTTGTCCACATAAAGATAGTATAGAGAGGGAGAACAGTTGTCCCATATATACAACACTTTTAAGCTTCAGGAATAATTATAATTAAAGGAATGCTGTTATCTCCTAAGCACAGCCATTTAATTGTACCAGAGAATCTTGGCATTGTTTTGCTTAATAAATGCAGTTCCTAAAAGATGTACAAATTAATTGAGTCAATTTAGTTCATACATATGTTGTAACAATAAGACTTCAGAGTGATAAATACAATTAACAAGAGAATATCAACAAGGCATAGAATATCCTGTAATTTCTGCCCACTTGCTATTATTACCCATAAAAAACCACCTCAAAGTTTATTATCTCAAATTTTCAAGAAACTAAGTGATTATAATTAAGAGCTCAATGGCTCCTCCATTTGTCCATTAAATAAAATCTCTTGGGCCTCACTGAAGGAGGCTTTGAGAATTGCTTCCTTGGGAAAAATAACAGCCTGAGCAGATATTTATATCAAAATTTGCCAGAAAATGCACTCAATCATGCACAAAAGATAATAAAACACAATGAAAAATTTAAATACAATCTTTTTCTTGTTTTAACTTCATTAACTATTAATTGCCACTTATAACTAGCATGTTCTGCCCTTTAGTAAATATGAGGACTATTTTCAAAAGAAATCTAAACTCAGAAAAACATGTGCAATGAGTAACACTTGAGTTAATGAACAAAATTTATACACCTGGATAACTTACAAATATCTGAGGCTGAAACTCAGCTATAGGACAAAGGCCTTATTGAAGATTCATGACTACTACTTGGAAATGTATGCAGTTTTCCCTCATAACTCATTTTAGGTTTCAAATGCCTTATGTTTCTAAGTGTTGGTTGCCCTGTTCCCTACTCAGATGCTGTCACTGTTGCCATAATGTAGCTGTTATTAGGCCAAGGACAAAAGAGTCAAAGAAGGGTTGGCAAAGACTGGTAGGCAAATGCTTTAGAAAGTACATAGCTAGAATTCATGGCTGAGAAGGAAGGAAAGAGGTAAAAATGACCTCTTTAAGGGCATACATACAAAAAAACATATATATAACTAATAAATGGAAACTTAAAAACTAATCATCTTAATCCAACACCTACACAATAACCTCCTCCAAGATGGACCCAAATAATGCCCGCCTCCTTATATCCATATCTTTGTATAAGCCCTGTCCACATTGTCCCATTGTTGTTCTGTATGATCAATAGCATATGGAAAAAGTGATGATATGCCACTTCTGATATTAGGTTATAGAAGATATTATGGCTTCCATCTAAGTTCTTCTATAGCCTGGATCATTTGCTCTGGAGGAAGCAAGATTTCATGTCATGAAGAGCCCAATGGAGAGGCCCATGTTGTGAAGAACTATAAGTGATCTTAAAAGAAGATCCTCCAAAAGCTATTTATAAAAGCACTCAAAACGTAAGTAGGTAAAAATCTAACAATATATTTGAAGGTTCTCTATGCTGAAAAATTATAAAACACTAAAGAAAGAAATCAAAGTAGATCTAAATAAATAAAGATATAATATTCGTTGATTGGAAATATCAATATTCTTATGATGTTAAGTATTGCCAAGTTGCTCTATAGTTCAATATAATCTCAATCAATACCCTAATAGGATTCTACAAAATATCTCTAAGCTGATTCTAAAATATGGACAAACAAAGGAACTAGAAAGCCAAAACAATTCTTTTAGAGAAGAATGCAGTTGGAAGACTTATCCTACCTGATTTCAATACGTACTATATAGCTGCAGGATTGAGACAGTGTGGTATTGTGGAAAGGCAGACATAAGCAAATGGAACCAAATGGACAGTCCAGAAATAGACCATATAATTTTACTTCTGACAGAGTTACAAAAGCAATTCAATAGAGAAAGGATAATCTTTTCAACAAATGATATGGAAACAATGGACATCCTTAAGCATAAAAAGAAAAAAGAAAAAGACCTCAGCTTATACCTGGTAGGCAAATGCTTACCAGTACAAAATTAACTTTAACTAGTTAACTAGTAAAAATTTAGTACAAAATTAAACTAGTACAAAAATTAACTTTAATCATAGGCTTAAGTATAAAATATAGAAATACAGAACTTTTATTTTTTTAATTCTTAAAATTTTTTTTCCAAGTTTATTTAATTTTGAGAGAGAGACAGACAGAGCCTGAGTGGGGGAGGGGCAGAAAAAGAGAGAGACACAGAATCCAAAGCAGGCTCCAGGCTCCAAGCTGTCAGCACAGAACCCGAGGCGGGGCTCAAACTCATGAATGGTGAGGCCATGCTCTGAGCCAAAGTCAGACACTCAACTGACTGAGCCACCCAGGCACCCATTTTTTTAAAATTTTTTTTCAAAGTTTATTTAATTTTGAGAGAGAAAAATAGAACTTTTAGAAAAAAAAATATAAAAATTTCTTATGACCTTTGTTTAAGCAAGGTATTCTTAAGTATAAAAATTCACAATCCACAAAAGAAAAATTGCTAAGTCCAAGTTAGTAAAAAAATAAAAACCTTTTGTTCTATGAAAAATCCTGTCAAGAGCAGGAAAAGACAAACTATAGTTCGTACAGAAATACATGCAGATCATTTATCTGACAAAGCACTTGTATCCAGAAAACATAAAGAACTTTCAAAACTCAAGAAAAAAATCCATTTTTTTAAATGAGCAATAGCAAAAAGTCATTTCAAAAAGGAAGATATATTGAATGTCAATAAGCACATAAAAAGATGTTTAACGAAATGGAAATTAAAATCAAAATGAGATACTGCTATACATATATTAGAATGCCTAAAATTAAACAGAAGAATAATACATAATACCAAGTTCTGGCAAAAATGAAGGGTAACTGGAACTCTCAGACATGGCTGGTAGGAGTAATAAGAATGGAACATCCACTTTGAAAAAACAGTTGGCAGTTTCTTATGAAGTTAAACACGGGAGTTTAGAATTTCTTACCTACATGAATCGTGAAAGAGAAAAAAAAAGGAAAATATAAGGAAAACTGAGAAACTAAAAACTCACAAATAGTCACAAATCATTATTAAGATGTATAGGGGTGCCTGGGTGGCTCAGTCCGTTAAGCATCTGATTTAGGCTCAGGTCACGATGTCTGAGTTGGTGAGTTAGAACCCCTCTGTGCTGACAGCTCTGAGCCTGGAGCCTGCTTCAGATTCTGTGTCTCCCTCTATCTCTGCCCCTCCCCCACTCGCACTCTCTCTCTCTCTCTCAAAAAAAAAATTAAATAAATGTTAAAAAAAAAATGTAGCAAGACATGATGGAGTGATATGAACTCCTATTCTGGAGTCCCCCTTTTGCCAATTTCTGTGCATGGTCATGCTGTCTACGCCCAAGGTTTATGTCTGCAAAATCGATCTAAAACTATAAGCAATCCAAGAATGTTATAAGATCCAAATCATTTAGTAAATTTTAAATACATTTGTAGGTTTTTAGAATCAAATGTAGATTTAGGATACTTATATGGTCATATTGAAGAAGTTGAAACTGACTTTCCTATAATGTAAAGAGAGTCAGTCTGTACTCTGCTGTAGGAAAACGATTTATTTTAAAATGTACCAATATGCTGAATGGATATGGGCTTTGTTTTCTCTAAAAATGTTACCGGGGCGCCTGGGTGGCTCAGTCGGTTGAGCGTCCGACTTCAGCTCAGGTAATGATCTCGCGGTCTGTGAGTTTGAGCCCCGCGTGGGGCTCTGTGCTGACCGCTCAGAGCCTGGAGCCTGTTTCGGATTCTGTGTCTCCCTCTCTCTCTGACCCTCCCCCGTTCATGCTCTGTCTCTCTCTGTCTCAAAAATAAATAAATGTTAAAAAAAAAAAAACTTTAAGATACCCAATATCCATTTTAGCAGAGAAAATGGACTTCTTCAGAGGAAGAAAAATTAAAATGGCCTCCAAAAAGGGCATTATCATATTGAAATGGGTTGAATGGAATAATCATTACGTATGAAATTACTATAGAACAAGGAGGAGAAAAGCATACATTCACTCCCTAATAATTCTGGATAAAATCATTGCTGCTATTATACTTTAGTTTTTATCCCTTTTTATGGACATTAATGTTTACAGAGTTAAATCTAAGAAAAAAAATATAAAGCTATGTGTTATAAAGAACTTCACTGAGATAGTACAGGGACGAACATTATTTTTCACATCATGTAATTACTTAACTGTATTCAATCCCATAGTGTGTTTTTATCTGCTAACTTTTGTTAGTTTTGTTAGCTTGGTGCATGTTTCTGTGTGTGTGTGTGTGTGTGTGTGTGTGTGTGTGTGTGTGTATTTAAAGGCACCTTTAGTCATGGCACTGCTGCTGAAAAAAGCAACTGGACAATCTGCATGATGTAAAACTGGGAAATGGGATGTTTTATACCTTCAATCTACTGATTGTGATAAAACAGATATGTTATATTTAGGCTGTAGAATTTTTATAGAAATGCAGTGCATAAAGTGGAGGAAAAGAAAGAAATGTAGTTCATATAGATTATGACAGTGGTAAAGGAGAAGGGAAATGAAAACAAGGCGGACAGTTGATAAGTCAAAAGAAACAGATTTAGACAAGTAACATAGCTATGAAAGGAAATTATCATATAAAATTAGCAAAGAGAAAACAATTAAATCTTAATAGCTCTCTAACAAAACTTATGAATAAGTAATATACTATGTAGAGAATTCTAAATGTTATAATAGTTAGAAAACATAAAAATAGATTGGGCAATAATTGGAGATAAATCATGAAGATAAATCTTACCTTCAATTTCCAGATTTCTGATCCTTCTCTTCAGCTAGTAAAACTAAGCTACAAACTTTCTTTATCAATAGTTAAATTAACATATGTTCGGGGCGCCTGGGTGGCGCAGTCGGTTAAGCCTCTGACTTCAGTTCAGGTCACGATCTCACAGTCCGTGGGTTCGAGCCCCGGGTCGGGCTCTGGGCTGATGGCTCAGAGCCTGGAGCCTGTTTCCGATTCTGCGTCTCCCTCTCTCTCTGCCCCTCCCCCGTTCATGCTCTGTCTCTCTCTGTCCCAAAAATAAATAAACGTTGAAAAAAAAAATTTTTTTTAATTAACATATGTTCTTTTTCTTAGCTTTAACATAAAATGCCTTTTGTCAATTTTTTTTTAGCTAACAGAGTGACTTCTCAGATAAAATTAATGTTTTGTTTCTCATTTCATATTAAGAAATAGCTATTTCTTATGGTTACATTGGTTTCTTGATTTCAAGAATGTTCTCATTTATTTAAATCCTAAAATAGTTCAAAATTAATCTGCAATAAAATGCAAATAAGATGAGTTCTAATTAAAAATCAAATTTAACAAGTTCTCCAACACTAATTTTTCATCACAATCCCCAGGCCAGATTTCACACCTTATAATACTATCAATGGTCTGATTCATGACAGTAAAATAAAACCATATTTCAGTGTACAAAAAAAAAAAGTGGAGCAATAATAACTCTACTTAATAATAGCAAATATCAGAACTTCGAAGTATTTGGGCCCTAAGTAAAAGCTCCAATTATTTTAACCCATAAACATTTAATTAAGGTCCATGTTCTGTTTTTAATATTCCCATCCAAGTCCCTCAATTTTGTATTCTTTTAACATGTGCTATGTGTGTTTTCAGGGTTATAAGCAAAGTATAGGATATAAAGAAATAACATGTTTGATTGCCACACTAAAGGGGTTTACAATCTGTTTGTGGGCTGAGACCTGCATGTGACAATCAAATATCAAAAGTAGAATTAACATTTTAAAAGTAGGAAAGGTAGTCCTTAATTGCCAAATAAATGGCATAGAAACAAACACATTTGAGTTCAAGGGAGGAGACCCATCTGAGCTACAGTGTTACAGGAGGATCTGAGTGGTGCCAAGCATTGCACTCTATGCTAGTAATACAAGAAGAATACATGTTCCTATCTTCCAGAAGCTTCCACTCCAGCCCATGGACCCGCAAAATGTAACCAAAAACAATGAGAGCTGAGTCTAAAAGTAGATGTGAGATTTAAATATAGGGGCGCCTGGGTGGCGCAGTCGGTTAAGCGTCCGACTTCAGCCAGGTCACGATCTCACAGTCCGGGAGTTCAAGCCCCGCGTCAGTCTCTGGGCTGATGGTTCAGAGCCTGGAGCCTGTTTCTGATTCTGTGTCTCCCTCTCTCTCTGCCCCTCCCCCATTCATGCTCTGTCTCTCTCTGTCCCAAAAATAAATAAACGTTGAAAAAAAAATTTTTTTAATATATACACAAAAGAGAGCAGAGCATTGCAAGTGCAAAGAACAGTTTGGTGGACAGTAGTTTGTTGTGCATCGTCTATGGGTTAGGCACTTTGCATACATTACTTTACCCCAAAACCATACTACAAAATCATTGTTACTATTATTATCCTCATTTTATAATGCAGGAGCAAATTTTTAAAAGTTAAAGAACTTACTCGAATTCATTTGGCTAGTAAATGGCAGATTTATCATTTGAGCCAGTCAGGCCACTAATTCTCCATCACAGGTGCAAATGTTAAGAAAGGAGTCCTCCTTTACAGGTTTTATGTGAGCATCAAGTGTGTGCTCACCTCTCATTTGGGTATAGATCTACAATCAAATAAAATCCTAAAATTACATCTGTATTAGGTTTTTTCTTTGTTTGTCAGGACATATAACACATTACCACAAAATAAGCAGCTTAAAACATACATTTATTATCTCATAGTTTCTGTGAGCCGGGACCTGGGGAATGGCTTAACTATGTGTCTTCTGCTGAAGGTCTCATCAGCCGCAATCAAGGTGTCAGCCAGAGCCTTATTTTCATTGAGGTGAGGGGTCCTCTTCCAAGCACATGAAGTTGTTGGCAGAATTCAGTTCCTTATGATTATAATACTGAGGCCCTGAGCTCCTGGAGGGCAACTTTCAGTTCCCCTCCATATGGCCCTGGCACTTCACATCTTAGCTGCATGCTTCTTCAAGAGCAGAGGAGAGATTGTTACTCAGAGAAGTCCCAGTCTTTTTTCAAGGGCTTTCACTTGATTTTACCTGATAATCTCCCTGCTGATTATTTCAAAGTCCCTGATTTAGGACCTTAATCACAATGCATGTTCTGCACCTTTGTCACAGAACATAATTGAATCAAGGGATAGCATTCCTCCATTTTTGCCATATTTTATGGATTAGCAGCAAGTCTCACTTCCTGCCCACAGATTATAAAAGGACATGCATACTAGAAAGCAGTGGTAATGCAGGGTCACCTTAAGGTCTGTCTGCCACACCTGTCTGCAAAACATTGGGTGTGTTTCTTTTTAGATTAAATACAGGAAGAAGAGCAATTAAGGGTAATTTGGGGGTGCATAAGCCCTGCCTATGAACCTCTAGCTAGAGAGTAGGTGTGAGAGAGGGAAGCATTTTAGGTGTCAAATTTTGAAGGCATAGCCTTTGTCAAGTGAGTGTAAACTTTGAGTCTATAACCCTTCCTTTGTGAACCTCTAGCTTGAGAGTAGGAATGACAGAAAAGGAATATTTGTTAACAGCAGATGTCAGGTGATAACTGTGTGTGTGTGTGTGTGTGTGTGTGTGTGTGTGTGTGTGTGTTTTAAGCAGGCTTCGCACCCAGCACAGAGCCCAATGCGGGGTTTGAACTCACAGTTCTGAGATTAAAATCTGAATTGCGATCAAGTCAGACACTTAACTGACATCCCACAGGTGATAACTGTGTTTTAATTTTTAAACATGAGACTTGGGCACTAAGGAGATACCAGACACCATTTTATGAAGCTCTGGTCATGCTACTGTAGTAGCATATTAATTGAGCATCGTTAGAAACACCAGTAGTTAAAATGCAAGGTGGAATGCAGAAACAGTAATGGTAGAAATCAGTCTGAACTCCCTACATCTACTAGGAGAGATAACAAGTGAGCCATTCTCTAAGTATCTTGTTTTAGTAGGGGCCTATGGGAGAGAAGTTTGTAAAGGTTGCTTGATTCAGGGGAAAAATGCATGTAATGGACAATTGAATCATATGAAGCTCATCTGCTTTGTTCAATACTTAAATCTCTGGTTTGACTAATGAGGAAGCCTAGAGGGGATTTTCCAACATTCACTGGCTCAGTGCATGTTTATTACTACAGCTTAAGGGAAGCCAAACAAACCAATGAGCCACTATACTCACAATCTGAAAGTGTTGTTTCATGGTAACCCATGGACTTTCATTCTAAAATGCACAGCAAAGATTCATGGGAGCCCAAGGCTGGCTGCATCCCCAGACCAAACAAAATTGGGTCGATGACTATGTGACACATCCAGCCTAGGCCTGATCCTTATTTTAGATGTAAGGACACTCATTTGTTCTATATTCATATTTTTTCTTTGCTCTGACATATATCTCTGATTCACACAGCAGAGGTGCTGTTGACATTCACTTTCAACAACTCAGATGGTTTTATTTACTCTGCAAGTATAGCAAGAGCTGGCATTCATCAGGATCAGACATGTTACTTAGGAAGCCAAATGTATCAGGGGATTCCAAGTCTTCCACATGGAGTACATAAGCTAGAGGTGTTACTGCAATAACTCTAAACTACCTATTGGACTGCAACACATCCATAAACTTCAATTCCTCTCTCCAGTGTTGCAATGACTTCTACACTGAGGAGAGACTAATCTCTACACAGATATTTTTAAGGCCACAAACATTAAGTTTGCTGTGTTCACAGAATACTGGACTCAATTTCCCTATAGGCTTTGTTAAACCTAATTTAAAATCCTAAAATTACATCTTATTCAGCACTTGCCCCTTTGGGCCTTCTAGATATACCTCATCCCCTGTCCGGTAGAATCCTCTTACTGAAGAATTTATCAGGCTCATAAGCCTTTGAAAGAAATTTTGCCATAGGGAGTCATACTGCTATGATGGAGTTGTGCTAAAATATGCTGTCTTTATGTATTTCACCATTCCTGAAATACTCTTGTTGTAAATCTCACTGAACATCACTGGCTTTTATTAGGGAACTGAAATGTACTGCTAACCTCCAGGCATAATAGGAAATAACCACCTTTTCCATCTAAAATCCTACAAAAAATCAATCCAAGATATAAAAATCTGGAAGCCATTCTTTTTGTATTATGCCACAATCATACACTGAATTTTAGGGTGAATTTTCTCTCCAAATCCTCTCCAATTCCTGAAATTTGTTTATCATAGGTACATAACTCGAGGCTTTAAGCATGGTAAAATACAAATATCCCTAGGAGAAGAAACACTTTATCCTAATACTTTATTTATTTATTTATTTATTTATTTATTTATTTATTTATTTATTGGTTTTGTCTTGTAGGAGCAGAGAGAAGATTCTGAAAGTCAATGCAAGAAGAGAATATGAGGATATAGGGTATAGGAAAAGAAAGCTATTTTCATAAAAGGTGTTACTTCTTAAATATATTTAGGGATGGGTGTGACAAATTTCAGAAAGCTTATATTAACCATAGTCATTGATATTTACTTTACATTAAGTATATTCCTTAAGTGCTTAGAATCAGGCACTATCCAAGCACTGGGAATGAATTCTAATCTAGTGGGGAGTGTATCCATGTAACAAAATGAATACCTGAAGTCAAGTCAGTTTGACTTTGCTTTGTCTTAAGTGTTTACAAAATTTCCTGGAAAAATATGACAGAGAAGTAAAAAGAGACAGAAATATTAGATATAGAGATAGAGCTGATGAGTCTTTAATTTACTAAGGTACTACAACTGGAGGTTAACATTCTAGAGAAATTCCCTAGAATCATATCTATGTCACATCAAAAACCACCAATTTTATTTTTTTAATTAATCAAAACTTCTATAGCAAGCAAGTATGATATCAGTGCTAAAAACAAATCTCCAAATGGAGAACATGTATAAAACTATATAAAACATTAAAAACAGTCTACCTTTTCTCAATGCATGGCTGAGTTTACCTTAAAATAAGGAATATCCTCAGGTGAGAAACAGCAAGGTAAAAGTTGAATCCAGAGAGCTATGATAAACTGTTAGAGGCTAGTCATCAAGAGGACATGACACTGGTTGACCCATGAGCTGGACACTGGTAATCTGTGGCTTCTCACCCCTGCGCCTATCATTGGAATGTGTATTTTATTTGCCTCCCAGTACCCAGAAGCTGCTCTGAGGACACAGACTTGAAATAATGTTGTGGTGTTACCACCATGGGTACACATGACTAAATCCAGTTGCAGCCTCTGTAAAAACTGTTAAGGTATTGGTGGGCAGTGTCAAGATCTACTTATCTTGTGGCCACCCAAGGCAAGGCTTGTGTGTAAGTTCCCTTGCTTATAAAACCTACCACCTACCAGTCTGACTGCCCTGCTTTTTCTTCAGTATGTACCAGCTTTCTTCATGAGGGCTGGTTTCAGATTGCACCTGGGAAGCTCCCCAGGATGTTGTAAGCAAACAGCCGGTGAGGCAGCCAGGAGACTAAAAGAAATGGGTCTTAGGGTCTTAGGGTCATCTTTAGGGAAAGTCCATTTAGCCAGTAACCTCTGTGTGGAGAGGGATGGCCCATATTCTCTATGTTTATGGACCACTCCATGAGTAAGGGGGCACCTCAGAAATGCTAGCTGCAGCTATGTGCTTCTTTGCAAAACTGTGCATAGTGCACTATGACTAAAAGAATCCTTGGAAAATTGAGGAGAACAAAGAGGAGGCTGTTGTGGTGACTGTCCAGGAAATGGACAAAACACTCTGACATCCAATCCCTAATGCAAAGGAGAGCAAAAGCACAGCACAGTGAGTTCTGGTCCAAGATGGTGATGTAGGAATACCCTGAACTCACCCACTCCCTGGAATGTACCAAATTACAACTATTAATAATAAAATCCCTCCTGAAGAAGCACTGAGGGCTGACTGAACAATTGCTGAACAACAAAAAAAATAGAGAGAATGGCAAGACAACAGCAGGAGTTCTGAAGACACAGTAATAAAAGGAACCCCAACCCCCTATGCTGCAAATGGCAATGGGGAGGGATACTACCAAGGGACCAGGAACAAATTCTTCTGTCCTTGGGTATAGAAAAAAAGCCACAGTTTAAGAGAACAACTAGCATATAAAAAAGACAACACTAGAACTCTGCCAAGTGGCAGAACTCTGCCAGAGCTGCAAGAATACTCTCCAGGTCAGAGGGACTGGAAAATGACACAGTTAATATTCCCACTCCACCTTAAAAGCACAGACTGGAGCAGAGTCTGGGCACCATAACAGGCTGGTCTGGATGCCATAACTGGCAGGTATGGTTATCACAGGAGACTTGTGACCTCAGCAAACCTAGGGTCTGTGACAAAGAAATAAAAGGCATCCAGATTAACAAGGAAGAAGTCAAACTTTCACTATTTCCAGATGACATGATACTCCATATGGAAAACCTAAAAGACTCCACTAAAAATTGTTGGAATGAATACACGAATTCAGCAAAATTGCAGGATATAAAATCAATGTGTAGAAATACATTGCATTCTATACACCAATAATGAAGAAGCAGGAAAATAAATCAAGGCATAAATCCCACTTGCAATTGCACCAGAAACAATAAAGGACCTAAAGAGTTGGATCTATACTCTGAAAACTATAGAACACTTGAAATAAATTGAAGAGGACACAAAGAAATGGAAAAGCATCCCATGCTCATAGATTGGGCTAAAATGTCTATACTACTCAAAGCAATCTATGCATTTAATGCAATCCCTATCAAAATAACACCAGCATTTTTCACAGAGCCAGACTAAATAATTCTAAAATTTATATGGAACCACAAAAACCCCAAACAGCCAAAGCAATCCTGAAAAAGAAAAATAAAACTGGAGGCATCACAATTCTAAAATCAAGCTATAATAAAAAGCTGCAGTCATAAAGATATGATGGTACAGGCATGAAAACAGATACATAGATCAATGGAACAGAATAGAAAACCCAGAAATGGACCCACAACTATGTGATCAACTCATCTTCAACAAAGCAGGAAAGAATATCAAACTGAAAAAAAGAAAGTCTTTTCAACAAATGGTGTTGGGAAAACAGGATGGCAACATGCAGAAGAAAGAAACTGGACCACTTGCTTACACCATACACAAAAATAAATTCAAAATAGATGAAAGGTCTAAATGTGAGACAGGAACCCATCAAAACCCTAGAGGAGAACACAGTAACCTCTTTAACCTCAACTGGAGCATCTTTTTATTAGACACATCACCAAAGGCAAGTGAAACAAAAGCAAAAATGAACTATTGGATTTTATCAAGATAAAAAGCTTCTGCACAGCAAAGGAAACAATCAACAAAAGTAAAAGGCAGCTTATAGAATGGGAGAAGATATTTTAAAAACAACATATCTGATAAAGGCTTAGTATCCAAAATGTAAAGAACTCATCAAACAATACCAAAGAGCAAATAACGCAGTTAAGAAATGGGCAGAAACATGAATAGACACATTTCTAAAGAATACAACCCAATGGCTAACAGACACATGAACAGATGCTCAATATCACTCATCATCAGGGAAATACATTTCAAAACCACAAGGAGATACCACCTCACACATTTCAGAATGGCTAAAATTAAAAACACAAGAAACAACAGGTGTTGGCAAGGATGCAGAGAAAGAAGAACCCTCTCCCACTGTTGGTGGGAATGCAAACTGGTGCAGCCACTCTGGAGAACAATGTGGAGGTCCTCCAAAAATTAAAAGTAGAACTATCCTATGATCCATCAATTGCATTATTACATATTTACTCAAAGGATACAAAAATACAGATTCAAAGGGTATCCTAATGTTTATAGCAGGATTATCAACAATAGCCAAACTATGGAGACAGCCCAAATGTCCATCAACTGATGAATTGATAAAGACATGATATATTACTCAGCCATCGCAAAGAATAAAATCTTACCATTTCCAATGACATGGATGGAGCTAAAATGCATTATGCTAGGAAAACTAAGTCAATCAGAGAAAGACAAATACCATATGATTTCACTCATATGTAGAATTTAACAAAAAAGGAAATGAACATATGGAAAGGAGGAAAAAATAGAAGAGAAGGAAACAAACCACAAGAGACTCTTAGTGATAGAGAACAAACTATGGGTTGATGGAGGGAGGTGGGTGGGAGATGGATTAGATGGGTGATGGATATTAAGGAGTGCAATTGTGTTGAGCACTGGGTATTGTATGTAAGTGATGAATCACTGAATTCCCCTCCTGAAACCAATTTGCACTGTATTTTAACTAAAGTTTAAATTTAAAAAAAGGAAACAAAAATAAATTAAAAATGTAAATGGCCTAAATATTCCAATCAAATGACATAGGGTGGCAGAAAGGACAGAAAAGTAAGATCCATCTATAAGTTGCCTACAAGAGACTCACCTCAGACATAAGACACACACAGATGGATAGTGAAGGGATGGGAAAATATTCACCATGCAAATGGAGGCAAAAAAAAAATACTGAAGTAGCCATACTTATATCAGACAAAATAGATTTTAAAACAAAATTGAAACAAGAGACAAAGAAGGACATCACATAACAATAAAAGGATCAATCCAATAAGAGAATATAATAATTGGAAATATCTATGCACCCAACACTGGAACACCTTAATACATAGAGCAAATTTAGCAGACATAAAGAGAGAAAATTATGGTAATAATAGTAAGGGACTTTAATACCCCCACTTACAACAGTAGATAGATCATCCATATTGAAAATCAATAAGTAAACCTATCTTTCAATGACATATTAGACCAGATGGACATAACAGATATATACAGAACATCCCACTCAAAAACAACAGAATACACATTCGTTTCAAGTGCACATGGAACATTGTCCAGAATAGATCACATAGTAGACCATAAAACAAGCTTCAGTAAATTTAAGAAAATTAAAATCATACCATGCATCTTTCCAATCACAATGGTATGAAACTAGAAATAACATCACAAGGAAAAAAATGGAAAAAAACACAAAACATGGAGACTAAACAACATGGTACTAAAGAACCAAAGGGTCAACAAAGAAATCAAAGAAGAAATAAATAGATACATGGAGACAAGTGAAAATTAAAACACAATTGTCCAAAATCTTTGGGACATAGCAAAAGCAGTTCAAAAAGAGATACAGCAATATATGGTTACCTCAAGAACAAGTAAAAGCCCAAGTAAACAATCTAACCTTACACCTACAGGAACAATCAAAAGAAAGCCCAAGAAGAGTAGAAGAAAGGAAATAATAAAGATCAGAGCAGACATAAATGACATAAAAACTAAAGACAGAGATAGAGAATGAATCAATAAAATGAAGAGCTTTATTTTAAAGAAAAAAATATATTTTTTTTAATTTTTTTTCAACGTTTATTTATTTTTGGGACAGAAAGAGACAGAGCATGAACGGGGGAGGGGCAGAGAGAGAGGGAGACACAGAATCGGAAACAGGCTCCAGGCTCTGAGCCATCAGCCCAGAGCCCGACGCGGGGCTCGAACTCACGGACCGCGAGATCGTGACCTGGCTGAAGTCGGACGCTTAACCGACTGCGCCACCGAGGCGCCCCAAAAATATTTTTTTTAAAAACAAGCTCTTCATTTCATTGATTCATTCTCTCTTTCATTAAAAAAATCTTTTTTTAAAAGATTTTTAAAAAATTGACAAACCCTTAACCAGACTCATCAAGGAAAAAAGAGAAAGGACCCAAATAAGTAAAGTCAGAAATGAGAGAGAAGTAAAAGTGGAAACTACAAAAATACAAAGATTTATGAGAATGTTATCAAAAATTATATGCCAACTAAATGGACAACCTAGAAGAAATAGAAAAATTCCTGGATACATGAAACCTTCCAAAACTGAACCAAGGAAGAAATAGAAAATCTGAACAGACCAATACAAGTAATGGAATTGAATTGGTAATCAAAAAATAAAAGTCCTTACCAGATGGGGGCACCTGTGTGGTTCACTCAGTTAAGTGTCCAACTGTTGATTTCAGCTCAGGTCATGATCTCACAGTTCATGAGATCAAGCCCCGTGTAAGGCTTCCTGATGACAGCATGGAGCCTCCTTTGAATTCTCTCTCTTCCTCTCTCTCTCTGCCCATCACACACAAGCCCTCTCTCTCTCTCTCTCTCTCTCTCTCTCTCTCTCTCTCTCTCTCGATAAATAAATAAACATTAAAAAAAGATACAGTTGTGATTAAATATTTTTTAAAAAGTACTTACCAAATGGATTCACAGAGGAATTCTCCCAGACATTTAAAAAGTTAGTACCTATTCTCCTCAAGCTATTCCAGAACATAGAAGAGGAAGGAAAGCTTCCAAATACATTCTGTGAGGTCAGCATTACCCTGATATCAAAACAAGACAAAGACACCAAACAAAACAAAACACTCCATGCCAATATCCCTGATGCACATAAATGCAAAAATTCTCAACAAAATATTAGCAAACCACATAGAACAATATATTAAAAAGATCATTCACAATGGTCACGTGGTATTTATTCCAAGGATGCAAGGATAGTTTAATATTCACAAATCAGTCCACATCATACACCACATCAACAACAACAAAAAGGATAAAAATTATATGATCATCTCAGTAGATTCATAAAAAGAATTTGGCAAGATGCAATATCCATTTATGATAAAAATCCTCAACAAAGTGGGGTTAAGGTACATAACTCAACATAATAAAGGTCATATATGAAAAATCCACAACTAACATCATACACATTGGTGAAAAACTGAACTTTCCCTTTAATATCAGGAATAAGACAAGATGTCTACTCTTGCTACCTTTATTCAATATAGCATTGGAAGTTGTAGACAATCAGACAAGAAAAAGAAATAAGATGCATCCACATTGGTAAAGAAGTTAAAACTATCACTATTTGCAAATGCCATGATACTATATATAGAAAATCTTAAAGACTCCATCAAAAACTACTAGAAGTAGGGGCACCTGGATGTCTCAGCTGGTGAAGCATCTGACTCTTGATCTTGGCTCAGGTCATGATTTCATGGTTCATTAAATCAAGCCCCACATTGGACTCTGTGCTGAAAGTGCAGAGCCTGATTAGGATTCTCTCTCCCCCCACTCTCTCTGCCCCTCTCCTGATCTCTCTCTCTCTCTCTCTCTCTCTCAAAATAAATAACTTTAAAAGAAAAACTACTAGAAGTAATAAACAAAGTCAGTAAAGTGGCAGGATACAAAATTAATACACAGAAATTTGTAGCATTTTTATACGTTAATAACAAAGTAGCTGAAAGAGAAATTAAAAAACAAAACAACACCATGTATAATTGCACCAAAAAGAATAGAATACCTAGGAATAAATTTGATCAAAGAGGAGAAAGATCTATACTTTGAAAACTATAAAACACTGATGAAAGAGATTGAAGATAACACAAACTAATAGAAATATATTCCATGCTCATGGGGACACCTGGGTGGTTCAGTCAGTTAAGTGTCAGACTCTTGATCTCGGCTCACGGTCATGATCCCATGGTTCATGGGTTCAAGTCCCACATCGGGCTCTGCACTGATGGCTTGGAGCCTGGTTGGGATTTTGTCTCTCCTTCTCTCTGTCCTTCCCCCACTTTCTCTCTCTCTCTCTCTCTCTCTCTCTCTCTCTCTCTCTCTCTCTCAAAATAAATAGATAGACTATAAATATACATACATATATAGGCTTATGGATTGGAAGACTTAATATTGTTAAAGTATCCATACTATTCAAAGTAATCTACATATTCAATGTAATCCCTATCAAAATACCAACAGCAGTTTTTACAAAACTAGAACAAATAATACTAAAATTTATATGGAATCACAATATACCCTCAATAGCCAAAGCAATCTTGAGAAAGGAAAACAAAGCTGGAGATATCACAATCCTACATTTCAAGATGTGCTGCAAAGCTGCATAATTGAAACAGCACAATACTGGCACAAAAATAGAAATGTAAATCAATATAATAGAATAGAGACACTAGAAATAAACACACAATTATGTGGTCAATAATCTTTGGCAAAGGAGGAAAGAATATACAACAGGGAAGACAGTCGTTTCAATAAATGTTGCTGAGAAAATCAGACAGCTACTTGTGAAGGAATGAAATAGGATCACTCTCTACCATCACATGCAAAAATAAACTGAAAATCAATTAAAGACCTAATTGTGAGACCTGATACCATAAAAATCCTAGAAGAGATTACAGGCAGTATAAAAATAGTAATACTATATGATCCAATAATTCCACTACTAATATTTACCCAAAGAAAACAAAAACACTAATTCAAAAAGATAAATGCACCACTATGTTTATTACAGCATTATTTACACTAAGACATGGAAGTGACCTAAGTGTCCATCATAGACAAATAGATAAAGAAAATGTTATATATATAATACTATATATATACATATAATATATATATATGTTGTACATATAATGCAATATTACACAGGATAAGGGTAATATGGTGCCATTTGAGACAACATGGATAGACCTAGAGGGTATTATTCTAAGTGAAATAACTCAGACTGAGAAAGACAAGTATTTTATGATTCCACTCATAACAGGAATCTAAAAAAATGAACACACAAACATAAAGTAGAATCAGATCTATAAATACAGAGAACAAACTGATGGCTGTCAGAGGGGAGAGGTGGGGGGTTGGGAAAAATGGGTGAAGGGATGAGGGAAATACAGGCTTCCAGTTATGGAATAAATAAGTCACAGAAATAAAAGTCACAGCATGAGGAATACAGTCAATGATATTGTAATAGCAACGTAAGGGGCGAGATGATAGCTACCTACACTTGTGTTAAACATAAAATAATGTATAAACTTGTCAAATCACTGAGTTGTACACCTGAAACTAATATAACATTATGTGTCCAACTATACTCAAGTAAAAAATAATAATAATAATAATAAAATACTAAGAAAAGCAAAAAACAAAGCACGACAATAACAACCTTAGCCAGTGGGGTAGTCTCTAGCTCAGAAAATGTAAATGATGAGAGAATATACTCCCACTGAGCTTATTGATGTAACTGCCAAGCTCTAACAGAAGGCCAGAAAAAGCATCCAGATTAATGTGGCCATGGGACACAGGGGGTGATGCCATTTCCCTCACTGAGCAAGGGCAAGAGGCAGAGTAGTACCTGCATGTTGCTCAGGGATAGGGGATCAGTTCAAGTACTCATTCTCTTATATACTGAAACATTCTAGCTTTCAGTGAGAAAGAACTTTCTCAACACGTGGAACCCTTAAAATCTACAGAAAAGTAAAGACAAATTATTAGGGAATTGGAATTGAGACAGAATCTATGCCCCTGTCTTTAAAGTTCCTGATCAGGCCACATTCACTGCAGAAATGAAAGCAAGATATTCCAGTGTGCCCTCACTCTGGGTATGGGACGCTGAGATCCATGCTGAGCCCAGAGGTGACACAAGATATTTATGTGTTGGGCAAGTCATTGATTATATGGGAGAAACTGACAAATCCCAGGGGCAGGGACAGGCTGTCGGAAAGACCTGAGAGAGGAACTTGGAGAGCAAAAATGGTATCCCAAAAGGCTATAAAGTGCCCAGTAAATGTAACCTGGAAGTAAAGGTAATTTGACTTCATTGCTGTGAGAACCACATCTAAACAGATAGATTGACAACCTAAGCCTGTGTTGGTCAACGTGTGGAAAGACAAAACCTGAACAACAGTTCAGACCTGCCCCGTTTGGTCCTACCATCCCTGATGGCCCATCTTCTTCAACAGAGGCACCATTGATGATAACGGTGGGCAAGAAGTTACAGACAGGAAGGTCTTTTTGACACGGCAAATTGGGCATTCTGCCTCCAAGAATATGAAGTTTTTATCTCTCCAACACCAGAGAACATGTTGGACACTGATATTCTATAAAGTCAAACTCTGCAAGCCTCTATCAGAAAATTCCTCCTCTGGGTTAGAGTAATCAAATAGTGCTGAGTGGAAACACCAACTGGGAATTGATAAGCCTGCCACCCCTTGAAAATTGGTAAGTCTCAGGTGCCTGGGTTGCTCAGCTGTTTAAGCCTCTGACTCTTGATTTTGGCTCAGATCATGGTCTCATAGTTCTTGAGATCAAGCCCCATTCTCTCTCACTCTTTCTCTCTTCTCCACCCCTATGCTCTCTTTCTCTCAAAATAAATAAATAAACTTAAAAAAAAGTGGTAACTGTCAAAAACATAAATTTCTTGGGGAATACAAGGAGATAAGGGAAACTATCCAAGAACTCCACCAAGTGGGTATTATACTCCCTGGCCATAATGCTTTCAGTATAACCAGCAAAAAAAGCCAGATGGCATATGGCAAATAATGATGGACTACCAAAAGTTGAAGAAAACACTGCCTCCATTTATACAGCTGTGCCCAATATTGTCACCATCTTAGATACCTTAGCCACAATCCTAGGAGTGTACCATGCTGTGCTGGACTTATCAAATGCTTTTTTCACTATACCCCTGGCTACTGAGTCAAAAGAGCAATTTGCTTTCACATGGAAGGGTCAACAATGGACCTTCCACGTGCTTCCCCAAGGTTACCTGCACAGCCCCACTACGTTGTGGGATGGTAGCCCAAGCTCTGTCTCTGTTCTTCTCCACATCAGTAAAATGGGTTCATAACACTGATAATATACTGTTAACATGTGACTTGCCCCTGCTGCAGGACATTCTGCAGGCTTTGCTGGAACATCTGCATGGGAAGAGGATAGGTGCTGAACCCACAGAAAATGCAAGGCACAGGCACCACCGAAAGGTTTGGGGAGTCATTTGGTTGAGTAAGACACATATTGCCCCCAAAGCTGTGATTGATAACAGAGAAGATTATTCAACATCTAATAGTCTAAAAGAAGCGCAAGCCTTTGTAGGGATATAGGGTTTGGGGAGGACTTGGCATGTGCCTCTGTCCATTATGTCTCCTGGTAAAGAAAGGGCATATGTAGAATTGGGGATCAGAGTAGTGAGGCATCTTGGGAAGGCAAAAATACTAGTGAATCAGACTAAAATTCTGAGCATCTTCCAAGCAGGCTACCATTTGAGTTAGATGTGCCTGTGACTCTGGAAGGTATGGGTCAGGCACTGTGGCAAAGACAACAAAAAGAGATAACTCTGGAAGAAGAAAGAGACTCCATATACCCTCATGGAGAAACAGCTTCCAGCAGTATATACAGCACTCCTCCAGGTAGAGCCTCTCAGGAAGGAGTAAACCACAGCAGCCAGTGGGCCAAATTCAGATTGCTCATAATCACTTATGAGCAGTTAAATTTTTGCACTGACAGGCCATTCTAAAGAGATTAAGCCTATGGCTTGAATAATGGGAAGGGTATATGAACATGAATGAACATGAATGAAGCCCTTGTGGGGTCAGGATATGTGGGGTCAAAGATTTTTGGGTCTACCCACAAGAGTCTGAAGCAGTCTCCACTATTTGCCACATCCAAACTCATAAAGCACTGACACCCCTCAGTCAGGAAGCTGATGCCCTCGCTTAGGTATAAATCTAACAATTGACCCTTCAATAAACACAATAGAGTGGGTGCATAGAAAAAACAGCCACTGTTTATCCCAGGTGGGATGACAAATTGCCAAGGATGTGGATTGTCCTTGAAATATAATGACTTGGTTAATGCAACAGTAGGTCTTACATGTTCTAAACCATACCCAAGGAAACTGCAAAAGGAGTCTAGAGCAGTCTACTGGAGTTTCCAACCAGTTAGGGAACATCAAACTGACTCTAAGTGACTGTTCTAAATATGCCTTGTTTTATATGGACACCATTTTTGGCTTAACCCAAGATTTATTCTGCCAATGTGCAAACCAGGCTGCCGGCATTATGGAATTGGAGAAGTTGAGTGGCATGTGCCCTCACTAACTAGACAGTAAATAGAGGTCACATTTCAAAGGCCATGGTCTGTAATACTGGGCAAAAGAACATGACATTGAATGGAGGCTCCATGTCATCTATAACCTGCAAATAGCAGCATTGATAGAAAGGAAAAACAGAATATTAAAGCCTCAGATTAATTTATGAACAGGTAAAACCACCTTGGCCAAGTGGATTAAAGTACTATGCATTGTTTTAATACAGTTGAATGACCATCCAGTAGGGCTTGTTGCCCTAAATGCCAGACCAGGAAACCTTGCCAAGGCACCCAATACTCTAATGTGCTTTGCCCCCAACTCTCACTATGAATCAATGTGCTATGCTGCTGAGAACACAAGCCATCAGGCTTGAGAAGGGAATTATCTACTGGAATTTGCAATGGGATGTTCCATGGGAGTGGGTGAGTTACATCACCCCCCCCCCAGGTGAGGGGTAACTACTCAATCTCCCCTGGGATCCCACTGTCCTCCTGCAAGCTGGACTTGTTGAAACACACTATGCCTGGAATAGAACACATACCCCTGAAAGAGGGGAGAAGGTGGGGGTCCCTGTCTGGCATAGCCCACCACCAGTTCATCTCCTTATGCCAGTTGGGGCTGTCTCTTCCAGATGATATGTATCGTATGCATAACTAGGTCAAGTTCCCATAACTGCCAACCTCCCTCTCCCCAAGGCCAGGAGGGCATGTTCTGTTTTCCACTGGTATGATCATTTGGCCACCATATTTGTTCCCTCCGTTGGCCTAAAGAACATCATAGCACACATAGAAGCCCTTACTAAATTCACAAAGCAGGCTTTAAACAATAGCCAACACAGCCTGCCCTTACTGAACACTAATGTCTCTAATGAGGAAAGCAATCCTCCAAAATAGGATGTCTTGAACATTATTACTGCCTCTCAAAAAGGCACCTATGCGATTATCCAAACAGAATGTTTTCTATTCATACCTGATAAACCTGCTAATGATTATTTTCATTAGATCACATAAGGACACAGTTTAATGCCTTGAATGAATTTACCACCAGCCTAGAGGGCTTAGTAAATCACTGGTTTGAATAATGGGGCTCTTGGTTGAAAAAAATTGTCACTGACTTTGGGAACCATTGTCTTAATCTGTTTTCTCTTGTATGTATTCTTACTGTGGCATCTGCCTCCAAGGCAGCCAAAAAGCCACCAAAGGAGCTACCTCCATGCCAGTGAAACCCCCTACTGACTGCTCAGGGCACATTGTGGAACAGGGGTGTGTGTGAAATTATAAGAGCTGGTCAGGAGGAGTGGAGTGTTAGGGGAAGTCATCAAGAAGATGTCACTCCTTGTTGACCTGTGAGCTGGATCTTGGACAATCAGAGGCTCCTCATCCCCTCCCTTGTTTGGGAATGTGCATTCTGCTTCTCTTACCCACTCTTAGAAGCTGTCCCAAGGACATAGCCTTAACACAGTAATGTGTTGAGATAATTTGGCTGGTGTATGTGACTGAGTCCAGTTAAGACCTCTGTATAAACTTTTAACATTCTGGTAGGCAGGTGCTGAGGTCTACTCATCTTGCTGCCATCCAAGATTAGCCTCATAAGTTCCCTTGTTTATTAAACCTGCCACCTACCAATCTGAAACGGCCTGCCTATTTCTTTAGTCTCTCCCTACCCTCCACATATGGGAATAAGATTTAGATTACACTCAGGAAGCTCCCAAGAAGGTTTCAACCCAACAAGAGCATTGAAGCAACCATTTTCCTTGTGTTTAAGTACAGAGGCAAGAGACAAAGCCTAGAGACAAAGCAGGGCAAAAGATCATAGTGAATTCCTCCACATAAAAGAAAGATCCCTTAAAGTCCTCATAAGTGAAGTCATATGATTTTGTCTTTGGATGTAAATTTTAAAAAATAAAATAGAGGCGAAAAAAAAGAAAGAAAGATCCCTGAAGGGAAAAACTTCCACAAGGTCTGCTGGCTAAAAATTGACCCATGGAAGGAGAAGGTAAATGTAATTGCCTGTCTAGACCTTCATTCTGGGGAGAGCTGGAAAAATGAGTTTAGCCTGTAGGTTCTAATTCTGGATAAGGAAGAGTAGGCACACTGTATCTCATCTTCCCCACTGAGTGCTTGGACAGAATGCATGGTGTCTGAAGAATAAATAATTAGCAGGTGGACTGGAAAAGAAGACCAGAATTTGAAATACCACAAAATTGATGATGGTTTCTCCTTTTTGTCCTAAGGTATCATCCAACCTTGATGCAAGGCAGCCCAACACACCAAAGGACAGGCACACAGGAGAAACAGATAGTTCAAGAAACCCTCAAGTTCTGTCTTGAAGAATGGGAAAAGAGTCTCCTAATACTCAGAGAAAGTTGGGGAGGGGGAACTCTCCCATTCTCTGTTCACTCATGTCCCAGCCCCTAAGCTGGGTATAAACCTTGCATTGGGATAAACAAGAGTGCCATTGGCAACAGCCAGGGCCCATGCATGGGTGCCTAAAATGTGAAGAATGGGAACTTTTCTCTCCTTTAGAAGGAGTGATGATGGTCCTAAGATGATAGAGAAGGCAAGCCTCCTTGCTTTTCTCCTTTCTCTGCCTTCCCTATAATACTTGGCCCCAGACATAGGCACAGTGACCAGAAGAGGCAACAGAGAAGGATAAATAAACCCCTAGCTCTAGGCCAGAAGGCAGAAAAGTACTAGAGAACCTAGAGAAAAGAACTAGGAAACTAAGGGAACTTCCTTAACTTGAGAAAGGGAATCTATGTTTAAAAAGAAAAAAGTAGTTACAGCAAGTATCATAGAAAATTATGAAACATTAAAGGCATTAATGTTTAAAAATTCAGGTTTATGGATATCATCATGTGCCTTTTTTAAGCTTAATAAGTACGTTGGTGTTTGCCTTATTATTATTATTACTAATAATGTATTCATTATATTTTGAACACTTTTATGCTTATATTTTAGCTTAAAAAGTAAAAAAATACTTTAACGCAAATAAAAATGAGTATTCATTAAATGTATTTATAAAGTTCATGTTGTACCTAGGGAAATGGTTTACATAGGAAATTTGAAATCAAGGTTTCTAGCCACTACTGTCATTAACTGCAGGACCTGTATGAGTAACTTAACATTTCAGAGTCTCAATTTACTTTTTAATAAGTTAACTGAGTTAGATTCAACATCCTTTAATATACAGTTACACGCTCTATGATTCTTTTAAACCAACTGATGATTGTGCTCTGGGTTTTCATTACTTAACTTGAATACCTTCATGTATTTTTTTTTAATTTTTTAATGTTTATTTATTTTTGGGAGAGAAAGACAGAGACAGAGACAGAGAGACAGAGTGCGAGCAGGGGAGGGGCAGAGAGAGAGAGAGAGGGAGACACAGAATCTGAAGCAGCCTCCAGGCTCTGAGCTGTCAGCACAGAACCGGAGGCAGGGCTCAAACTCACAAACTGCAAGATCATGACCTGAGCCAAAGTCAGATACTTAAGGGACTGAGACACCCAGGCACCCTTGTCCATGTATTTAGGGTATAATTTTGCATTCATGACAAAAGTTACAAGATAAAAATTACATTAAATTCAAACTTCAATGTCCACAAACAAATTTTTATTGAAGCACAGCCATGCTCACTTGCATTATCTATGGCTCCCTTTGTACTATAACAGCAGAGCTGAGTGGATGCAACAGAGAGTATATGGGGTACTTGTGTAACTTTTCACTGCAGTTCAGTGCACAAATCACAATAATATAGTTATAACTTGGAAGCTTTTTATATGTCATATATCACCATGTTGGAACTTTTATTTTGTAATCACCACTGCATATTCTTCCTGTAAAAACAAAACAAAAGTTGGGTTTGCACTTTTAAAGCACAGATCAAGTGTGCAGTGCTTCAGATCATCAAGAATTGTATTTATTATGCAATGGCACTGTAGCTGTGCTAAAAGAACAATATGTGTTGAAACAATCAAGCTAATTAGTTACACAATATTGATTGCAGCAGAAGAAATGTGTCAAGAGAAAATAAACTTCTTTGTGACTATTAGCCTTTTGGTAAGAACAGTAGTTCAAAGAGTGAAAGACGTTAGAAGAATCAAATAGTCAATTTCTTAAAAGGGAGACATGTTGCCAATACTACTCAGTTGTTTAAGATGTCAGTGCTGAGTTTGAAGTAGCTGAAAAATAATAGCTTCTGTGAATAAACAGAGTGGAACAACAGCCAAAGAGAATATTTTAAAAGAAGTTGAGAAAACACTAACTTAGGACAAACTGAAATGGAATCTGCTAAGATGTGTTGCAATTGGTGGTAGTAAAAATATGTTTGGAGCCAAAAACAAAAGTGTTTAGTTGGACAAATGTACAAAGCCTGTAAAAATTCAGTGTTTAAAATCTATAATTATTCATTGTATTACTTATCAGCAAGTACTTTGCAGAAAACATCTGGATTAGTGATGTTACTGAACCAATAGGTCAACAGTAAACTTTACTCACTTTCGTGAACCTAACGGTCATCAGTTCTATAAATTTTTATCAGAAATACAAGCTGAATATCCTAACCTGCACCCAATACAGTAATTTGATGGCCTAAAGTTTATTGCAATTTTTTTTTAAATTCAGGCCAAGATTAATCTTTTTCCTAAATGGGAACTACCCTCAACCATTATTATTGAACACTGATAGATTTGGAAATTCGCTTTTGCTAATTTTTTGCTGATCTTTTTCTTCATGAATTCAACCTAAAATTACAAGGCCAGCAATATTTATATGCAAAACTTATGCTATGATAAAATTATTATAATGACAGCTAATATTTTGGAATCACATATAGTGTCAAGTTGTTTTAGACACTTCCTATGCTGTCAAAATTTAAAACAAAAAGTAAGATATCCATCTCCATACAAAGTTATGGTTAGTTTATCTTATAAAATCACAGTACAGTTGAGCAAATCAAAACCACAATAGATGTCACCTTATACCTGCCATAATGGCTAGAATAAAAAAGAGAAGAAATTACAAATGTTGTCAAGGATGTGGAGAAAAGACAAGGCTTGTGCACTATTGATGCACAATGGAAATTGATAAGACCAGTGTGGAAAACAGTATGGAAGTTTCTTTAAAAATTAAAAATAGAAACACTATATGATACAGTATAAATACTACTACAGTGTAAAAACTACTGAGTATTTATCCAAAGAAGACGAAAACACTAATTCAAAAACATATATGCACCCCTACGTTTATTGCACCAGTATTTGCAATAGCCAGGATATGGAAGCAACATAAGTGTCCATCAATTGGATAAAGAAGATACTGTATATATAGAAAAAGGAATATTGTTCAGTCATAAAGAAAGAATGAGATCTTGATATTTGCAACAACATGGATGGACCTAGAAGGTATTATGCTAAGTGAAATAAGTCAGAGAAAGACAAATGCTATATGATTTCACTTATATGTGGAATCTGAAAAATAAAACAAATAAAAAACATAACCTGAAACAGACCCATAAATACAGAGAACAAACTACTGGTCACCAGAGGGAGAGGCATGTGGGGATGAGCAAAACAGATGAAGGAGACTAAGAGGTACAAACTTCCAGTTATAAAATAAATAAGTCATGGAGATGAAAAGTACATCATAGGGAATATAGTCAATAACGTTGTATGGTGACAGATGGTAATTACATTTACCATAATGAATATTACATAATGGATACAACTGTCAAATCTCTATGCTGTATACCTGAAATTAATATTGTATGTCAACTATACTACAATATTTTAAAAATTTTATTAATAAATAAATTCCCAAAAAAAGTGTACTTAATTATTATTATATTTTAATTTGACCAATTGAGATAATATGGAAGTCTATCTTCTCTCTTATTTTATAAGTACGTATCTAATACTCTTGATTTGGTCTCATCCTAAAGAGCCTAAAATATTTTACTATCTGGTCCTTTATAAAGAAACATTGCCAAATCTTAGAACAAATTATAAAATTAACCATACCAAACATAGCCTACATAGAGTTTACTCACATTTCATTGAGGCACCTGGGTGGCTCAGTCAGTTAAGCATCTGACTTTGGCCCAGGTCATGATCTCACGGTTTGTGGGTTTGAGCCCACACTGACAGCTCAGAGCCTGGAGCCTGCTTTGGATTCTGTGCCTCCTTTTCTCTCTCTCTCTCTCTCTCTCTCTCTCTCTCTCTCTCTCTGCCTCCCCTCCACACCTCTCTCTCTCTCTCAAAAATAAATAAACATTTACATTTTTATTTCATCAATTCATCTTGCTATATCCTCCTCATCAGGGAACGATCAATACAATATCATCAATATAATTAATCATATAGCAGAGAGCTGGAAAGTTGTTCTAACTTTAAGGCAAAATGAAGACATACTTCTATGTCAATAAGGTGAAAGCAAACTGCTTATTCACTTAGATTTTTTTTTAAATGTTTCCACCAGATCAAGTCACATAGCCACCACTGGTTATACTGATTTGCCTCACTAAACACATAACATGTGGACTAGCTAGCATCCGCAATTGCATTCGCCCCTTGATGATCCACTCTCCTACAGGATCTGTCTTCTGTAAAGTCCAAGTTAACAGTTGTCAATGTAAATAGGTATATAAAAAGATCCTCATCCTTATATCCATCTTTTAAGACTATGATGGTGTCACTAACTTAATTCCCCCAGGGATCAGCTAGTGACTTTGTTTTAATATTTTGGTAATAGTGGGAAATTTCTAGACCTCCCACATCACCTCTTTACCATAAGTGCCTTCACTAGTTAGTGAGGTGATTCTGTAAGTTGCTGAATATACTCATTCCTATTATTAAATCAGAAACTGATAAAATAGCCACAGAAAGTTTTCCCAGACACTAGGCCCACCATAAGGTATGGATTTGGGTCAAAACTCCATTTACTTGACTGCCTTAATTTCCCTGCTCTGACTGGTAGTACTCAATAGAATTCTGAATCTGTTACTTTGGAGAAAAATATTTTTAAAAATCTGTAAAGGTCTGAGTATATCACCTTATCAAGTCCAATACTGCTTTAGTAAATGGCTACAGGTCTGTGAGAATACAAAAGGAAAATTTGAAATACGTATATATAATGGGCCCTCCCCAAATGTACCTGGCCACTCTCCCATTAAACAGTGGAAGGAGTGAACTGGCTCTCATTTTAGTTTGAGGAGAGACCATAATTCAAGTTAGCTTTTTTTTTTTTTAAACAGACCAAGAAGGGTGCCCAGGTGGCTCAGTCAGTTAAGCATCCAACTATTGATTTCGGCTCAGATCATGATCTGTGGCTCATGAGTTTGAGCCCCACGTAGGGCCCTGTACGGACAGCGTGGAACCTGCTTGGGATTCTATCTCCCTCAGTAAATAAATTAGTTAGTTAATTAACTAATTAAAAGAATAAATAAAAATAAATAAACTTTTTAAACAGACCAAGAGAGGAATTTTGTGCACGGTCCCTCTTTTTCAGTCCTCAATACTGCAGAAGTCAGTAAAATTCAAGCCATTCTGATTCCTCAGATTATGCCCTATCTGGATAACTATACCCACCTAGTCAGTAGAAATGAAGGGTTCTTTAAATCAGGCAACTTTTTTTTTTTATTGGCAGCATCTCCTACCTTTTTTCCTCTTCCCAGGTCCAAGACAACCACAACAGAACTCTTCAGGCAAGATGGTGTCCTCCTTATCAATGTAGTTCTTGATGTTTTGGTAAAGAAAAAGTCTTCTGAGCCTTCCCTTCCTAAACATTTGGATTCCTTCCTCTACATTATATTAGTAATTTCTGGCATCTCAGGCTTCATTAAATTGAGGCTTCCCTTTAGTCTAGTTTTAGTTAACAAACCAAACTTCTCTCAGCTGCTCAAACTAGGGCAGTCTCTTTTAAGACCCTCAGATGAATAAATCCAGCCCTTACTTAAAATCATATTTTCCTCTTAGCATCTATTGCAACACAAATCCCCAAGATTTTAAAAGCTTTAAAAATCTTTCTGTGTGTAAACCTTTACTCTGGGGTCTGAATCTACAATTGACCCTGTTCACTATAGGGATGGTTGGAGGTCATCAAGAGGACATGATTGCCCATTAGCCCTCAAGCTGGACCCAGGAAATTGGAAGCTCCTGTCAACCCTTCCCTTGGTCCTTGGAATATATGCTCTGCCTACTGTTCCCACAGCTGGAGCTATTTTCAAGGACACAGACTGGAGAAAGCAATGTGGTGCTGAGATCATCTGGATGTTATACATGACCGAGCCCTATTAAGACCTCTTTATAAAGTTTTAAGATTCTGGCAGGCAGGTGTGGAGATTTACTCATCTTGTGGCTACCAAGACAAGCCATGTTTGTTAAGTTCCTTGCTTATTAAAACTGCCATCTACCAATCTGGAGTGGCTTACCGCTTTCTTCAGTCTCTCCTTTGCCCTCTGTTTAAGGGGTGTGCGGGGGGCGGGGGGGGGGGGGGGAGGGAGTTTGCAAACCAATGGGCATTAAGACTCTAGTTACAGGAGAAGTCAATAAGCAGTTGACAAAGACTAGAAATGTCAATTGGCATCCACTTGCCAGATAATAAACCTCATGATCCTCCAACAGATGAAGAACAGCTTCTACTGATATGGAAGGTTCTGTGAAATTTTGGAGTTTGAAGTACTCAGGTGTATCTGAATCCTCCAAAATACCTCTTTCCATATCTCAATGTTCCCTCCTAATAAATTTTAAGTTCCACAAAAGATATTTTGAGACTGCAAAATTAATCTATGTTTATTTAGGAAATGACAACATCAGATTCTGTACCTGATAATTATCTACCTAAACCCTGCAGCTCTGATGAAAGATATTTTTTAGTGGTTCTATTTTCTCTGGTTCTTTGATACTACTGCCTTGAGTGTGGAATTGAAAGCCCTGATTCTATTGTTTTCTCTCTAGCAGAGTTTGAAGAAATTGCTTCACTCCATAGTCCTTGGAGATTTTATACTTATCATAACATGCTGTGGCAATCACTACTTGGTCTGTCTTTAAATTTTTAATGATTGATGTCATGAATGAATATGTCGTCCTCTAATGATAACCTACTCCTGACCGCCTTCAAATCTAACTGGGTCAAACAACAAATTTCTATTTCTATTATTTGAGGTCTGTTGCTTTTAAGTCCTTGAGTATCAGGTACTATATTGGTTCACTGTAACAGAAAGCACTCTGGGTATTTTAAACAGCATGGCGTTTTATATAGGGAATTAGATGTTTACAAAATTATTGTGAGGGTTAGAGGAATTCTCTGTGGTACACTTTTAGAAATGACTTTCAGGAAAATAATGCTGAACTGGCTAATGAGTAGACTTCTACTCTGCCACCATCAGGCTGTCTCGGACACAACTTCTACTTCAAGATTTCACAATCTTGCTGTGATCAAAGATCAGGAAGCTACTCCCACAATCATTTATTCAGTGAATATTTATGAAGTCTGCTAGGAAGAGATTCTTCGGTGGGGATTTTTGGATAGCTAGCAGGCAGAAGAAGATATGAAGCTGTGGCATAATGGGACTCCCAAAAAAGAATTTGGGGTGTAAATTTAGGAAAGAAAAGCATGAGAAAAGCACTGAACACAAACTTTACACAATATGTAATTTGGGCAGGGCAGTTCTTATTCTGATTAACTGGTTTACATGGCAGAAAAATGAGTGATAAACCATTAAGTGGGAATGCTTATATGTCTTAAATGAATCTAATCACATCAATTTATTTCATAGTGACATTTTACTTTTTCATAGATATTGCTAGACAAATTATGAGATTAGACAAAATAGTAAATAGAAAAAAATTGTGGAGATTTTTCATTTTTACTTCTTCCTAGGCATTTACCCAAGCTCTCAATTTATTTTATCACTTATTTGTAGAAAATAAATATAAACAAATATTGCACATAAAAGCTGGGGCTCTAAAACCAAAATGAAGAATTAATTAACTGGATAATTTCAGCAAAAATAAATCATAGCAGTCAGAAAGAAGTTTAAAAACTCACAATATTCTTTTCTGTAAAAGCCAAGTAATTAAGATTAAATGGCATGCTATATCTTTTTTTTTCAACGTTTATTTATTTTTGGGACAGAGAGAGACAGAGCATGAACAGGGGAGGGGCAGAGAGAGAGGGAGACACAGAATCGGAAACAGGCTCCAGGCTCTGAGCCATCAGCCCAGAGCCTGACGCGGGGCTCGAACTCCCGGACCGCGAGATCGTGACCTGGCTGAAGTCGGACGCTTAACCGACTGCGCCACCCAGGCTCCCCAGGCATGCTATATCTTAAGAGCAGTTTTGCCACATGCAGACCCTGCAGCAAGAATTTAATAGTAGGTAGTTTATTTGTGATGTTATCTTCAGAAGCACCAGCATAGGAGAAGGCAAATGAAATCAAGAAGGGAAGGAATAAAGGGTGTACTAATGAACCAGTTACTGCTCTTGATAGCTTGGCCTTGATTATCTTGGGGAAACTCTGGGAGAATGTGTAAACTGAATTATCACGTGCAAGGAAGCTGAGGGAATTTTTCCTTGGACTCCCAACACCATTGATGAAGGCTGCTTCTAGGGGCATTGATGCCCAGAACTTCCAGCCTTGGCAGACTGAGGACATGAGAGAGATCATGCCTACTGCAAAGTCACAGGGACCTACTATAGGAGACCAGAAATTTGGCCAGGATCTGCTACCGTGTGTGTGTGTGTGTGTGTGTGTGTGTGTGTGTGAATTATATCGAGAACTATTTCAATTACTTACTTTTGACAGTGAAGACTTTACCTCCAGCAAAAAGTCTTGATTGACAAGTTATTTTGATGCTCTCAACTAAAAGATCTATTGGAGCACACTATACATTAAATGGATGTTCAGGGAGAGCGTAACTAAGTGGCTCATTTTATTTAATTCACTGGGTTAATTCTAAATGTCCTAGGGTTTTCCAAGCTATTCCTTTTTAAAAATGTTTCCAGTGTCTGTCCCAAAATATCAGTCTTTCTCCTCAGTTAAATACGCTGCTGGTCAATGTCAACAAATAGCTGTGAGAAAATAGAAAGCTGTGTGAATTTAAATTGCTTCTTAAACACAGAGTAAATCAAAATTCACCTAAGATGTCTTTTTTCCTCTGTCTTTTTCCCCCTTTATCTCCTGCATTTCTTACATCTACTATTCCTCTGTACTTTCAAATACCACTTTATTTAACAACAGCAAAACAACAATTCTAATGACTTTCTTAAAAAAAAACTATCAACATTGTAATCTTATGCTAATATGTCTGTCAAGACACATCCAGAGATTTTCTACTTGATTAATAATAACAAAACAATTTTAAAATTATATTATTTCAGTCGCTACAACATTTTGCCCCTAGATTTCTTTTCCCTTTGATAAATAAGAAATCAATTACAATCTCATCTTTGGATTTGAAAATGCCATGAGCATCCATTTGACTTTTTTTTACATTTCCATATGACAGTAGAAGTTGATGATGACAGTAAACAAATATTGAATTTCTTTTCAAGTTGTCTCCTTCCCAGAGGACTCTTTTTTAATGAAATTTAGCAACCTGGGAAGGTTGTCCTTTGTAGCTTTCCTCTTTAGGAAGAGCATGCCAGGGAAATTCAGCAAGGAATTAGTCATTAAAAAAAGTCATTCTATTGCTAATGAAACTAGCAATATAATTTTTGTAACTGATCTACAGGGCTATTAAAATTGCTGAAACCAACCTGAATATTCTCAGATGCAAGAAAAAAAATACATTTCATTCTATTTTTTAAAACTGACATATAATCATATATGGTAAAGATGATTTCTCTGGTCTAAGAATAAAATCATTTACATGGCATTGATCAAAAGGTGACCTTTCAAAGTTAATTAATCAAGGATCATGCTTAATATAGTAATTTTCTTAGTAGTGAAATATTATTACATATTTGGCAGAACTATTACAAAGATAATTTGGCAACCTCTTCGCTGAAAACGGCTCTTCTCATAAAAATGAGTATCCAGAGAGATTTTTATGCATACTCTAATTCTATTTTATAAGCAAAGAATTACTCTAGAGAAATATATCATTAACCCTTTAGTGTTTAGGTAGACAATGATGCAGATAAAAAAAAATCTAGCAATGGTGGGCATAGTTTGCGGAATAAAGGTAAAATAAGAGTGGAAACCCATTTTGTTAGAACCACCGTTTGCCTACCTAATATCCATTCTCTCCTTCATTCTTACAATTGTAGATACTGGCAATTTGGTAACTAAAATTAGCATTTTTCAGGGGTGCTAGGGTGGCCCAGTCAGTTGAGCATCCACTCTTGATATCAGCTCAGGCCATGATCTAGTGGTTGAGGGATTGAACCCCATGTGTGACTCTGTGCAGAACGTGGAGCCTGCTTGGGATTCCCTCTCTCCCTCTCTCTCTGCCTCTCCACTGACTGTGCTTGCTCTCTCTCTCTCTCTCTCTCAAAATAAATAAACTTAAAAAAAATAAAAAAAACAAATCAGACTTGCTCAGCCTCCTTTGCAGCAATGATAGCTTTGTGACACATTTCTGGTCAATGACAGATAAGCCATATTCTGCTAGGGGTGTCTAGAAATGCTTCGTATTACTTAAAGAAACAATTCTCCTACTCTTTCTTGTTCCTTCCTTCTTTGTGCCTAGAATATGGTCTGCATCTGAAGCAGTTATCATAAAACCATAAGTCTGATAGCCACACACCAAGAATGATGGGACATAAGGCTATAGGCACACTGAGACTACCTCATACCAAATGTAATCCCTAACTGATAATCATCCTTAGTATCACTACCAAAAAATTATAACAAACCTCTTGAATGAGGACAGCTATTCACGTGGACATTTATCCTGGGTCTTAAGTCATATTGGGGGAACATAATGTCATACATAAGAAAATCATGAGCTTCTACAATGATATTTTCCTCTGATTTTTGTGCAGAATGTTATAGAATCAATTATCCAATAAATAAATTAGAATCCGTTAACGTAAAATGAAAATGCCTCCCAGAGGATGCCCAAGGTGCATTGGCTATACTGCCAAAGAAATGAAGAGACACCCCAATGAAGTATGTTAAGTGGTCATGACTTCTATTCCTTCCAACCTTTTTCATAAAATACGCCTTAAACTAATTATATTAGTCTTTCTCCATACATACATGACAACCATCTGGATCTCAGCACCTCTGACTGGCTATCCTAATGGTAATAATACAGGCACTTCTCAGAAATCCTGGGAATGTTGATCACAGGTGTTGACAGCCAAAGGGGAAGTAGCTCTACTTTCCAAATAGTCAGGTGGATCTGTTATGATCTGTTTTTCTCAGCCAGACTGGAATCAACAATTCTTCATGCATTTGCAACAATCTCCTTTAAGCTAACTTCCTTTGTTTATTTTGCCAATTTGGCAAAATTGATGCTCACAACCTATGTTGCAATTCATAAACAAATGTACAGGTAGACACATCTCTTTTGCACCATTAGATCAGCCGTATTCAAATTATAAAACCCATATATCTATAGTCAGTCAAATTGTCAAATATTCATGGTTGTTAACGTGATATGAAATAATTAATGCAAGCAAAATAATAAACCTCTTAGGAAATATTTGAATTATTTTATCTGTGGAAACTTTAATTTGATAAATCTGAAGAAACTACAGTTTAAACAGAGGCTTCAGCCAATTCTACAAAGAGCTATGTATTGAGGAACCTTTAAAATTTTCCTAAATTGGGGTGAAGGGTTAGGTTTTACTACTACATCTACTAGTAACTGGATGTGGTCTGCACTGGAGACGGAAACTATTCTTGCATCAGTCAGTTCGCTTCAACTCAGGTAATTCTGAGAGAAGGAAGCAGTTATGATCTATCAACAGCTAACACTCCCAATAGTTGGGGGAAGGGGTGTCTTGACCCGAAGGAGGATCTGGATAGTGTACCTCCAAAATCCTTCTCATCAGTTGAAGACTTCTGGGAAACTTTTATATGAAATATAAATCTCATCATACTCAGTACCCATACTATATACCCCTCACCCCCAAAATCCTCAATGTCAATTTTGTACCCTTGTTTTCTCCACGTCCTTGACCATTTGCCCAACCTGTAAGTTCCTCTCCTTGAATCACTATGGATTTATATCTCAAGCTGTCTTCCTACTTGGAGTAAATAACCGAAGGCACAACCCAAAGTGCTACTCATTGGAAGGATTTTTTTCACTACTTTCAGGACCAACCATGCTAACAGATTATGCAGAAACTATAAAAGCTAGACCTTAGTTTTCCACAGCTATAGGTAGATGGAGAAGCTATAGAGCAAGGGGAAATGGTACAGTGTGAGTCTGAATCACCCGTTTCTACTCTTCTGCCTACTCGCTTTGCTCAGATCCAATCCCATGACATCATTTCCATTTTACACTGGAATACTCCTATGCCGATATTGTCTGGCAAACACATAATCTCCAGTTCAATAGAGGCATAATCACTTGACTATGTATCATTTCAGAAGCTGCTTTTTAATTAGTTGGGGGAAATACAGAGGAGAGAGAAAGGTTGGGAGTTACTCCAAACTTGCAGGAGCTGATGGTAGGGATGATTGGTATCAGCCAATAGGAAGAGTCAAAGGAGTTTGGTCAAACGAGGTGATGTTGGATGGCAAGCAGGGGGATGAAGTTACTTTGAATACACTCTTCATAGATCTTTGACAGAAGACCATTTCTCTCTAAGAAGTCCGTACTTTCAAAAAGCTACTTAGGAAATAAAAAAAAAAGAGGGAAGGGCAACTGCAGAGACAGACAGAACAACCACTCACAGCACACTAATAACATTTACTGAGACTCATGCGTTGGCCCCCTGTTAGGTGCCCTACACACTCAATCTCATCAAATGCACATGACAAACCAGTGGGAATTAATCGCCTAGCAATCACAGAGAAATGACTGGCATGAATTTGAAACAGACCTACTAACTCTGAAGTTCACACCACCCCTATCATGTCACTTTCCCATTCGGTTTTGCTGACTTCACAAATTCTTCACCTGGGGCTGAAATGCATTTCAATCATAAGAGACATTCTGTAAAAATTCTTGTTATCATGCAGTTATCTAGGCAAACCTGGAATGCCTTAAGTCTAAGAGAGACCTGGAGAGCTCATTAAAGTAGATATATGCTGAGTTGGAGAAAATTAAATTTTATCCTTGATTTCTCTAGCTAAGGAAAATTTCAAGGCTCATTGACATGAAAAGCACTGGGGTACAAACCAGAAAAAAAATGTTCACTGAGATTAGTAAGTTGCCCAGCTGTTCTCTATATTCATGGCCTTCAGATACATCAACATATGTCAACTATACAGTTCAGATTAGGTTTGGGAAAAGAGACAAAATCTTCCAGGCTGAGAAAACATTTGTGTGTTGAAAATATTTTCATTCTGATTCATCTACAAACACTGTTCTACTTTTCAATGTTATGACTTCAATCAGTCCATTACGAAAAACAATCATTTGAAACTTACTAAATTACATTTATGTGAAACAAAAAGGATTAGAATTCTCCTTTAAAAATGTATCGGTTTCAGGGGCGCCTGGGTGGCTCAGTTGGTTAAGCATCCGACTTCAGCCTAGGTCATAATCTCACTGTTCCCAAGTTTGAGCCGCGCGTCAGGCTCTGTGTTGACAGCTCTGAGCCTGGAGCCTGTTTCAGATTCCGTGTCTCCCTGGCTTTCTCTGCCCCTCCCCCACTCAAGGTCTGTCTGTCTCTCTCAAAAATAAATATTTCTCAACGTTTATTTATTTTTGAGACAGAGAGAGACAGAGCATGAACGGGGGAGGGGCAGAGAGAGAGGGAGACACAGAATCGGAAACAGGCTCCAGGCTCCGGGCCATCAGCCCAGAGCCCGACGCGGGGCTCGAACTCCCGGACCGCGAAATCGTGACCTGGCTGAAGTCGGACGCTTAACCGACTGCGCCACCCAGGCGCCCCAAAAATAAATATTTCTTAAAAATGTATCAGTTTCAGGGGCGCCTGGGTGGCTCAGTCGGTTAAGCGGCCGACTTCGGCTCAGGTCACGATCTCGCGATCAAGGAGTTCGAGCCCCGTGTCAGGCTCTGTGCTGACAGCTCAGTCTGGAGCCTGTTTCAGATTCTGTGTCACCCTCTCTCTCTGCCCCTCCCCTGTTCATGCTCTGTCTCTCTCTGTCTCAAAAATAAATAAACGTTAAAAAAAATTTTTTTTTTAAACTGTATCAGTTTCATAGAATTTTACTGTAAGGTAATTGTTTCCTGTTTTTAGCTAATATGTTATATCTGTACAGAGCATATAGTGTTTTTGAAATATTTTCTTCATTTTTGTGCATGAAACCTATTAAAATCACAAGAAATCCCTTTAAATATATTCTATGTGTCTTCTATTATATTGACTGACTTTCATGCATGGATGGCTGGTCCTCAGGAGCATGAAAATATCCACATCTTAAAGTGTCAGAAAGGGAAATTCTACCATCTCAATCTTTAATGAGGAATCTTCATATATGTCAGTCTAAAAGCCTATTCAGAGACCAGGCCCAGTTTCTGTATATGTGGCATTGAGTAGACAATCAATTAGAATGATTTGGAGGACAAGAATACTGGGGCCAAAGATCTTTCCACTAGATTCCCTTTATATTAGCAAATTCAAGCTGGTGGACTCCAACTCAAACCTGTTTTATTTGGCTGTCCCAGTGTTTGATTTGAATTTCAATGCCTTCATGCAAGCCAGGCCTTCTCCACTTTGACACAATAACTACCCCTCGGTATTTTATCCTGATACAAATAATGATGCTACTTACTATACTCTAAAAGCAATTGACTTTGTGTAGAAGAGAAAACGTGTCAAGAACTCTCCATCAAAACTTTACAGATTAATGATATCTAGTTTTGACAAACATGTGGGAAAAAAACGGCGACCTTTGTAGCTTTTAGTGAGAAAACTTTTTTTGGAGAGGAATGAAGTTTGGTTATAAAAGCTCTCAAATTTTAAAAATGTGTACCTTTGACTCTATAACTTTAAATCTAAGGAATTGTTTTCTAAAGAAATACACAGATATAACTTTATGTACAAAAATGTGCTTGGCTGCATTGCTCAAAGTAGCAAAATCTTGGAAACAATCTAGATGTGCATTTATAGGAGAATAGTTATAGAAATTATGATATAGTCATTATTTATATCTATATATCACATATACCAGATATATATGAATATCATGCATACATATAATAAATTGTATGTGTACTCTATGTACCGGAAAGGAAAGCTCTCAAGGCATAGTGTTAAGTAAAAAAAGCAAGTTGCAGTTGAATGTGTATAGTATGAGCCCATTTTATAAAAAATAAAAGTAAAAAATATGTACACGCCTGTATAAAATTTGTGTATGAATTCATACAAATTTGATAATACCAAGGAGAAAGTGAGAGAGGGATTTAAACAAATTTTAATGTATATAATTCTAACTTGTATGAATCATTGAGAATTAGAAAAATCTCATAGACCACTGTATTATCATAATAATAAACCCTATGTGGGTGGACGGGTCCTCTGTTCACATAAAGAAAATCCTTGAAGGAATGCAATGCTTTTCATTAACAACCAATACTGTAACATCTTCTCATCTCATACTATCTTTACCTCTGTCTGAAATCATTCCTTCATAGTCCTTTTTAAAAAAAAAAAAAAAAAAAAAAGTCTCCATAGTTCTTATCATGGTTTATAATTATATGTTGGTTTGGGAAACGATGTGTTTTACATTCATCTCTTCATCTAACCTGTGAGGTCAGGGACTGTATCTATGTTGCCCACCATTATATATATGTAACACTAGGAACAATAGATACACGAAAAATATTTGTCAAATGAATAAATCACGAGTGAATTTATTATTTAACTGCCATTATCTGAAACCTTAGATTTTTGTTTAAACAGTCTGATTTTGGGTGTGCCTGGGTGGTTTAGTCAGTTAAGCATCCAACTCTTGATTTCAGCTCAGGTCATGATCTCATGGTTTGTGGGTTTGAGCCCCACATGGGGCTCCATGATGACAGTGCGGAGCCTGCTTGGGATTCTCTCTCTCTCCCTCTCTCTCTGTACCTCCCCCACTCAGACGCTCTTTCTCACTCTCTCTCACTCTCTCTCTCAAGAATAAATAATAAATTGGGTGGCTCAGTCAGTTAAGCGGCTGACTTTGGCTCAGGTCATGATCTCGCGGTCAGTGAGTTTGAGACCCCTTTCAGGCTCTGTGCTGACAGCTCAGAGCCTGGAGCCTGTTTCAGATTCTGTGTCTCCCTTTCTCTCTGCCCCTCGCACATTCACCCTCTGTCTCTCTCTGCCTTTCAAAAATGAATAAACGCTAAATTTTTTTTAATTAAGAAAAAAATAAATAATAAATTAAAAAAATAAAAATAAATAAGTCTGATTTTTTAAAAGCCATATAAAATGGGTAAGAGGAAAATCAGATTTTGGAAAAAAGGATAGAAAAATACGCTAACAATTTTAACTAGTTTGCAATTTCATGAGCCTTGATAAAGTAACACTTACAGATATTTAGGATTATCTCTGTGTACAGGGACTTGGCCTTAATTCAATCATTCAGTTTATTTATTAATACTCATCTGTTGAGCTTTCAGCCCCTTCAGAGAAAATCGTTCAGGCAGATGTGGTTTCAATGCAGTGTTTCCTCTTAAGATCACAATCAGCTACCTACGAAGAAAATAAAGGCTTCTCTTTTCCTCAGCTTTTAAAACCATGTGTTCCAGCTCTTGTGAGTCTCATTAATTTTCTCATCTTGTTGGATTTTTCCACTAATAGCTATCCTCAATCCAAAAGGTGTTTTGCTCAGCACATTTCTGCTTTTATTTTCCCAATTTCATTCTTTTTACTGCTGTTTATTTCAAGATTTTATTTATCTATTTTAAAATTGACTTTTTATCACTGTTTTCCTGGCCTTGGTTGTATCTGAGGTTTTAAGATGGTTGTGTCATTAGGTAATAGTTAAATTCTTTGTAATTTTTATGTTTAATCGCAAAAAATCTGGGGCCATTTTATAATGACTACATCTCATGCCACTCAGGGCAGGTCAATAAATGAATTTCAAGCAAGATCACTTGCTTCTTTGGAGGCATAATCCCTCCTCTTATTCACACCGGCCTCCCAAGTGGAACTCACCCCTATACTTGGAATACTGAATAATTCTCCTTATTAAAGAGGATGTATCCCAAGAGACTTGTTTTCACAAAATTATTTTTTGCCCAATGCTATAAGTTATGCTGTTCCCTTTAATTTGTTAAAAACATGTTAGTTAAATGGCAAATATTTATTTTCTATTACTTGTTAGGTAAATTATTTGCCAATAGTAATCTTTTCCTTTACAGGTTGCCAAACTGAAAATGATGGCATCTCATACTTCCTAATCTCATCATAATTTGAAAAATACTTTCATATCTGAATTGTGTCATGATTTTTCACCTCTGATTCTAGTTTGATATTCAATCGCATAAAATAAGCACATGATGAGGGACTCCTATGTTTAAGCATTAAACCAACTCTTCAGAGGCTAGCAAGAATGAGATAGTCTCCTCACTTCCAAACCCTGAGAAATGTGATGACTGATGCATTTGAAACAAAGAGAAATTGTTATTGAAATATAGGATACCGCAAATTAGTGCAATGAAGCAAATTTGATATCAATATTCAGTGCCAATGGTGATCAAGGATAGATTTATATTTGGCTGGGATTAATGATAAAGGCTAGAGAAATATGAATCTGACTGCCTTGCCTTTTGACTCTAGCCCCAACTATCTTCTTGAATTATGTTTGTGATTACTGTCCTTAATTTTTGTCCAATATTCTCCTTCCACTTGAACATACTCCCTAGCTAAGACCGTGATATCAATTCCTAATATTTAACTTTAATATCTCAATCCCAACTCTCTCATTTGGCTCTTAATGTGTGTGATGATATAGTACAAGATGGCAATGCTGGTAATATTTTTCCAGGCAATAATCCTTTTTTTACCAACACCTTTTTTTGAGCCATTCCAAAGTTCCCAGCATTGTGCTGGACTCTAGGGTTATAGAATTGACACTCTTGGGGCACCTGGGTGGATAAGTTGGTTTGCATCTGACTTCGGCTCAGGTCATGATCTCATGGTTTGTGACTTCGAGCCTGCGTCGGTCTCTGTGCTGACAGCTCAGAGCCTGGAGCCTGCTTCAGATTCTGTGTCTCCCTCTCTCTCTGTTCCTCCCCTGCTTGCACTCTCTCTCTCTCTCTCAAAAATAAATAAAAATTAAAAAAAAAAGAATTGACTTAAATAATTTGCAATCAGAAGAGTTTGCAATCCAGACATAATTAATTAGAAATTATTTTCACAAACTAAGAAATATATTGGAAGTTTAAAATATATTGGAATTTTCCTGTTCAACTTTCTAACAATCTTTAGTATGTAAAGGAAACCTACCAAGATACTGGATTAGGCAATTTACTAGGTGTGTAGTAAACAAAAACCCAAATAAAAGTACCTGGAATGTCTGGGTGGCTCAGTCAGTTGAGCATCTGACTCTTGATTTCAGT
This sequence comes from Prionailurus viverrinus, assembly GCF_022837055.1. Taxonomy (NCBI): domain Eukaryota; kingdom Metazoa; phylum Chordata; class Mammalia; order Carnivora; family Felidae; genus Prionailurus; species Prionailurus viverrinus. The sequence continues at coordinate 47,119,269 of NC_062565.1, forward strand.
TCAGGTCATGATCCCAGGGTTGTGGTATTGAGCCCTGTGTTAGGCTCCATGCATGGACCTACTTGGGATTTTCTCTGTCTCTCTCTCTCACTCACTCTGCCCCTCTCCCCCACTCATACTCTCTCTTTCTCTAAAATAACAATTAAAAAAATTATCTAATGATGACAATGAATAAAAAATGGATTTAAAGTTAAAGAAAGGCAAAAGTTTATTTGACAGAAAAGTAAAAATACACCATAGATCAACACTGAAAACACACTAAGAGGGAAATTAATTAGTGCTAGCCAAAATGCTGTCAGAAGATCAATGTAATTGCTTCTCCAATGGAGTAACAGGAATGCTCATTCTTTGCTTGTGGGAATGTAACATAAACTGTCATAAACCATATGCATATTTCAATCCCTAGCATAGCCATAAAACAGAAAACAAACAAGGAATTATAGTTAAAAAGCCAACATAGAAAAAACAGGGAGTAAAAAGTTAACGATAATCCAGAATAAGGGAGTAAAAAAGAGAAAACAAATAGCAAAATTCTAAACTTAAAAACTAATCACATAAGTAATTTGAAAGATATGTACTTTAGGGGCACCTGGTTTGCTTAGTCAGTAGAACATGTGACTTCATCTTGGGGGTTATAAGTTTGAGCCCCATGTTGGGTTTGGATATTTCTTAAAGATTTTTTTTAAAAAGATATGTATTTGAAATAACTTTGGGAGGAGTTAAGATGGCGGAGAAGTAGGGGGACCTAGATTTTCTTGTCCCTCAAACACAGCTGTATTGGGGTCAGATGGCTTGGAACACCCAGGAAATAGAACTGCAGTGCAACAAAAGGACCTCCACAGTTGTTGTAGGGAGACAGAGGAAGGAGAAGTACCGAGTGTCCCAGTTCTTTTTTGCAAACAGCCTTTGGAGCTGACACTCCCAGGTTTTGGAAATGTGCAACTTTTTCCAGAGTGGAACCTCGTGTGTGCTCCTGGGGAGGAGAGAGTTGGTCTCGCGTGCATAGGTAGTGTAGTGATCTCCAGGGCACACTGGAAGAAAGTAGTCCCTTTCCTGGAGTATTTTGGAAAGAGGGCTATTGCCTCCCCAAGGACAAAAGACCCTGCAGGTGCCAGTCAAAGGCCTTTCATCAGCAGGGTGGAGAGGCTCTACTGTGGAAGAGGGGAGCAGATGGTGCCAGATCCTTTAAGACATGGGGTTTTGAATCCCAGCTGAGCACCAAGAGGAAGGCACAGAAGAATTGTGACTGGGAGCAAACTGACTGCCCTCGCTATTCTGTGAGGGCTGCCTGAAGAGCATGGGTCGAGATCCCCAGTCCGGGGAAGAGAGATTGAGGTGACACTATTTTCTCCCCAACAAGACAGTGGGACTTTAGAGAACAGTACAGTGGCCCCCAGCAGAAGCAGGGCACGTTTACACCAAATCCTGCCCCTCCGTGCCTCACAACTGCTTATTTACTGGCGCAAGACTGAGTCTGATGGAAGGCAGCCAGTCTCTCCTCCAGACCAGCACAGCTACCACCTCCAGACACCAACAGACAACTTGTTGTTGTTGTTGTTGTTGTTGTTGTTGTTTGTTTCTGCCCTCTTCTTTTTTTCTATTGGAATCAGGCTCATAATTTCTGATTTGTTTTTTTTTTGTCACATCTTTTATATATATATATATATATATATATATATATATATACACACACACACATACATATATATATGTATATATACACATACATATATATATGTATATATATGTATGTATATATATTTATGTATTGTTTTTTGATCAGGCTTTTTTATTCTATTCTTTTTCCTTCTTTTATCTCTTCTTCTGCTTTTTTCTTCTTTCTTCTCCTTTCCCTTTCCTTGGGATCAGCCTTACAGTTGTTTTAATCTTCTGTTTGGTTTTCTTTTCTCCTCTTTCCTTTTTCTCTTTTTATGGGATCAGAACTTTCCCCTCACCCCCTTCCCCAACACACACACACACACCTTTTTTCCCCAGGTTTACTTCAACAAACAAATCAAAGCACAATTAGTTAAAGGTCCAAACACTCCACCACTGCAAGAAAGGAGGTATTCTGCCAAGGACTGACCAGTGAGATAGAGCAGCCCAAACATGATAGCAGAGTGCATGCAACATACACCAGAAGTACTTCCTGGAGTTCCCTGGATAGTGTATAACCCCTCTTTACTATTGTGGGACTCTCAGGTATAGGACACATAACACACTTTTAAAATATGCAAAAGATAGGGGCACCTGGGTGGCTCAGTCAAGCATCCGACTTCAGCTCAGGTCATGATCTTATAGTTCGTGAGTTCAAGCCCCGTGTCAGGCTCTGTGCTGACAGCTCAGAGCCTGGAGCCAGCCACAGATTCTGTGTCTCCCTCTCTCCCTCTCTGACCCTCCCCCACTCACGCTATGTCTGTCTGTCTCAAAAATAAATAAACGTTAAATTGTCAAAAAATTTTTAAAATATGTGCAAAAGACAGAAGCTTAGCCAAAATGACAAGATGGAGGAATTCTTGTCCTAAAAGAAAGGTTAAGAAAGGTTAAGAAGAAATAGCAGCCAGGGACTGACTCAAAATAGATAGATATAAACAATATATCTGAAGAAGAATTTAGAACAACAGTCATAAGACTAATAGCTGGGCTTAGAAAAAGCATAGAAGACATCAGAGAAATCCTTGTTGCAGAGATCAAAGACCTAAGAACTAGTCAGGATGAATTTTGAAAAGTTATAGCTGAGATGCAAAATAAACTAGATACAGTGACAGGGAGAACTGAAGAAGCAGAGGAGAGAATAGGAGAAATAGAAGATAAAATTATGGAAAATAATGAAGCCAAAAAAAAAGAGGGAAGGAAATTACTAGATCATGAAAAGAGAATTAGAGAACTAAGTGATTTCAGAAACAAAACAATATCCGTGCCATAGGATTTCCAGAAGAAAGCAAGAAAAGGGGGAAGAAGGTTTATTTGAACAGATTATAACTGAGAACTTCCTAATCAGGGGAAGGAAACAAGCATCCAAGTCCAAGAAGCACAGAGAACTCTCTTCAATATCAACAAAAACAGGTAAACACCAGGACATATCATAGTGAAACTTGAAATATACAATGATAAAGGGAGAATTCTGAAAGCAGCTAGAGACAAAAGGTCCTTAACTTACAATGACAGACACACAAGGTTAGTAGAAGATCTGTCCACTGAAACTTGGCAGGTCAGAAGTGAGTGGCAGGAAATATTCTATGTACTGGATAAGAAAAATATGTAGCCAAGAATCCTTTATCCAGTGATGCTGTCATTCAGAATAGAAGGAGAGATGAAGATTCTCCCACACAAACAAAAACTAAAGGAGTTCATGACTACACCAGTCCTGCAAGAAATTCTACGGGGGACTCTGTAAGTGGAAAGTAGCAAAGGCCACAAAGGGCCAGAGAACATCACCAGAAACATGAAATCTACAAACACAGTGGCACTAAATATCTAGCAATAATCACTCTGAATGTAAATGGACAAAATGCCCAATCAAAAGATATAGGTCATCAGAATGGATAAGAAAACAAGACCCATCTATATGCTGTTTATAAAAGACTTATTTTATACCTAAGGACGCCTGCAGATGAAATAAAAGGGATGGAGAACCATTTATCATGTTAATGGACATCAAAAGAAAGCCCGCATAGCCATACTTAGACAAACTAGATTTCAAAACAAAGACTGCAGCAAGAGATGGAGAAGGGCATTTTATCGTAATTAAAGGGTCTATCCATCAAGAAGAGCTAACAATTATAAATATTTATGACCCCAACTTGGAGTACCAAATACATAAATCAATTAATTGCAAACACAGGCAAACTCATTGATAATAATACCATTATTGTAGGAGACTTTAATACTCCACATACAACAATGAATAGGTCATCCAAGCACAAAATCAACAAGGATACAAAGACTTTGAATGACACACTGGACCAGATGGATGTAACTGATATATTCAGAACATTTCATCCTAAAGCATTCTTGAGCATACGTGGAACATTCTCCAGAAGAGATCACATATTACAAATCAGCCCCCAACAGGTACAAAGAGACTGAGACCATACCATGTATATTTTCAGATCACAACTTTATGAAACTTTAAATCAACCACAAGAAAAAACTTGGAAAGCTCTCAAATACATGGAATTTAAAGAACACCTCACTAACAAATGAATGGGATAATTAGGAAATTAAACAAGAAATTTAAAAATACATGTAAGCATGGGAAAATGAAAACATGATAGTCCACACCCTTTGAGATGCAGCAAAGGCAGTCTTCAGAGGAAAATACATTGCAGTTCAGGCCTATATCAAGAAGCAGGAAAGATCCCAAATACATACTTAACCTTACATCTACAGGAGCTAGAAAAGGAGCAGCAAGTAAATCTCAAAGCCAGAAGAAGAAGATAAATAAAGATTAGAACAGAAATAAACAATACAGAATACATTTTTTAAAAAAAACAGTAGAACAGATTCAATGAAACTAAACTGGTTTTTTGAAAGAATAGTCAAAACTGATAAACGTCTAGCCAGAGTTCACAAAAAGAAAAGAGAGAAGACCCCCGCACCAAAAAAAAAAAAAAAATCATGAATGAAGAAGGAGAAATCACAATCAACACCAAAGAAATACAAATAATTATAAGAGAAAACTATGAAAAATTATATGCCAACAAACTGGACAATCTAGAAGAAATGAACAAATTCAAATTCTAGACACTCACACACTACCAAACTCAAACAGGAAGAAATAGAAAATTTGGACAGGCCCATAACCAGCAAAAAAATTAAATCAGTTATCAAAAATCTCCCATAAAATAAGAGTCCTGGGCCAGATAGCTTCCCAGGGGAATTCTAGAAAACATTTATAGAAGAGTTAATACTTATTCTTCTCAAACTGTTCCAAAAAATACAAATAGGAGAAAAGCTTCCAAACTCATTCTATGAAGCCAACAATACTCTGATTCCAAAACCAAAGACCCCACTAAAAAGGAGAATTACAAACTAATCCCTGATGAACCTGGATGCAAAAATTCTCAACAAGTTACTAGCAAATCAAACTCAACAGTACATCAAAAGAAGTATTCACCATGATCAAGTGGGATTTATTTCTGGGTTGCAGGGCTGGTTCAATATTTGCAAATCAATCAATGTGATACACCACATTAACAAAAGAAAGGATAAGAAACATATGACCCTTTCAATACACACAGAAAAAGCATTTGACAAAATATAGCATCCTTTTTTTTTTCTTGGTCTTTTTATTTTTTTATTTAAATTCAAGTTAGTCAATATATAGTGTAACAATGATTTCAGGAATAGAATTTAGTGATTCATCACTTACATATATCACCCAGTGCTCATCCCAACAAGTGCCCTCCTTACTGGCCATCACTCATTTAACCCACCCCACCATCCAACACCCCTCCAGCAACCCTCAGTTTATTCTCTGTATTCAAGCATCCTTTCTTGAAAAAAAAAAAAACTCTCAAGAAAGTAGGGACAGAAGGAACATACCTTAACATCATAAAAGCCGTTTATAAATGGTCCACAGCTAAATCATCCTTAATGGGGATAAACTGAGAGTTTTCTCCCTAAGGTCAGGAACACAACAGGGATGTCCACTCTCACCACTGTTGTTCAATCTATGTTGAACTGGAAGTCTTAGCTTCAGCAATCAGACAACACAAAGAAATAAAAGGCATCCAAATTGGCAAGAAAGAAGTCAAACTTTCACTCTTTGAAGATGACATGATGCTCTATGTGGAAAACCCAAAAGACTCCACCAAAAAACTTCTAGAGCTGATACATGAATTCAGCAAAGTTTCAGGATATACTATCACTTGTACAGAAATTGGTTGCCTTTCTATACACCAATAATGAAGCAACAGAAAGAGATATCAAACAATAGGTCCCATTTACAATTGCAGCAAAAACCAAAAAATACTTAGGAATAAACCTAACAAAAAGGTAAAAGATTTGTACACTGAAAACTATAGAAAGCTTATGAAGGAAATTGAAGAAGAAATGAAGAAATGGAAAAACATTCCCTGCTCATGGAATGGAAGAACAAATATTATTGAAATGTCGATACTACCCAAAACAATCTACATATTTAATGCAATCCCTATCAAAATAACACCAGCATTGTTCACAGAGCTAGAAAAAACAATCTTAAAGTTTATATGCAACCACAAAAGACCCTGAATATCCAAAGTAATGTTAAAAAATAAAACCAAAGCTGTCATCACAATATCAGACTTGAAGCTGTATTACAAAGCTGTAGACATCAAGACACTATGGTATTGGCACATAAACAGACACATAGATCAATGGAATAGAATAGAGTGCCCAGAAATGGGCTCAAATATATGGCCCAAATATATGGCCAACTAAGCAGGAAGGAGTATCCAATGCAAAAAAGACAGACTTCAACAAGTGGTGCTGGGAAAACCGGACAGCGACATGCAGAAGAATGCGGACCACTTTTTTACACCATACACAAACATAAATTCAAAATGGGTGAAAGACCTAAATGTAAGATAAAAAACCATCAGGAGAAAAATCCTATAGGAGCAAACAGGCAGCAACCTCTTTGACCTTAGCCACAGCAACTTGTTACTTGACATGTCTCTGGAGCAAAAATGAACTATTGGGACTTTCTCAAAAAAAAGCTTATGCACAGTGAAGGAAACAGTTAACAAAACTAAATGCAACCAATGGAATGGGAGAAGATATTTGCAAATGACATATTGAATAAAGGGTTAGTATCCAAAATCTATAAAGAACTTATCTATTCTTATTATCAAACTCAACACCCAGAAAACAAATAATCCAGGGAAGAAATGGGCAAAAGACATGAATAGACACTTTTCTAAAGAAGACTTCCAGATGGCTAACAGACACATGAAAAAATGCTCAACATCACTCATCATCAGGGAAATACATTTCAAAACCACAATTAGATACCCCCCCACACCTGTAAGAATGGCTAAAATTAACAATTCAGGAAACAACAGATGTTGGTGAGGATTTGGAGAAAGGAGAACACTTTTGCATTGTTGGTAGGAATGCAAACTAGTGAAGTCACTCTGGAAAACAGTATGGAGGCTCCTCAAAAAATTAAAAATAGAACCACCCTACGACCCAGCAAGTGCACTCTTAGGTATTTATACAAAGATACAAATATGCTGATTTGAAGGGGTACATGCACCTCAATATTTATAGCAGTACTATCAATAATAGCCAAATTATGGAAAGATCCCAAATGTCCATTGACTGATGAATACATAAAGAAGATGTGATGTGTGTGTATATATATATACACCCCCACACACACAATGGAATGCTACTCAGTGATGAAAAAGAATGAAATCTTGCCATTTGCAAAAAGGTGGGTGGAACTAAAGGGTATTAAGCTAAGCTAAACAAGTCAGTCAGATAAAGACAGATATCATATGAATGCATTATATGTGGAATTTGAGAAACACAACAGATAAAATAGGGGAAGGGAAGCAAAAATAAGATAAAAACAAAGAGGGAGGCAAACCATAAGAGACTCTTAAATACAGACAACAAACTGAGGGCTGTTGTAGAGGAGGTAGGTGGGAGGATAGGCTAAATGGCTGATGGGCATTTAGGAGGGCACTTTTTGGGAAGAGCACTGGATTTCATATAAGAGATGGATCACTGGGTCCTATTCCTGAAGCCAAGATTACACTGTATGTTAACTAACTGAATTTCAATTAAAAAAAAAAAAGCTATATACTTTAAGCCTAAAGAGAGAGATAAAATATTAAAAAATAGAAAGTTGTAGAATATAAATATCAAACATAAAAATGTTATAATGTCTATCATATCAGACTATGTAGATTTCAAGAGAAAGAATATTATCAAATACAAAGAGGGATATTTCATAATAATAAAAGGTCAATTCATTAGCAATACCTAACAATCCTAAATCAGGTATGCGCCTAATAACACAGGTTTAAAAACATAAAGTAATAATTATAAAACTAAGGAGAAAACAAATAATACACAATTGCAGTTAGCACTTTTAATATTCCAGCCTTAGTAATTTATAGAACAAGCAAATACAAAACATAGAATATTAAAGGGCAAATTGACCAAAGTATCCTAGTTGACATTTATAGAACTCTCTATCTAATAACTGCATAGTGTACAATCTTCTCAAAAATTGATGATACATTCACCAAATGAGTATAAATTAGGCTTTTTGGAAAAAAAAATCAGTGAATTCCAGGGATCCCTAGGTGGCTCAGCTGGTTGAGCATCCAACTTCAGCTCAGGTCATGATCTCATGGTTTGTGAGTTCAAGCCCCACATCTGGCTTGCTGCTGTCTGTACAGAGCCCGCTTCAGATCCTCTGTCCCTCTCTCTCTGTCCCTCCACCACTTGCACTCTCAAAAACTTAAATAAAACAGAAAAAAATTAAAAACTCAGTGAATTTCAAAGAATTAAATTCAGTACATAATATTTTCTAATCTAAATGTAAATTTGATATTAATAATAAAAATAGTAAGCAGTATAATTCTAAATCACTGCAAATGGTTCAAAAATATCACAATGGAAATTTTAAAATTAATTCAAAATAAGTGATACTGAAAACACAGCATATAAAGCTTTGTGAGATGCAGCTAAAGCAGTGCTTAGAAGAAAACTAATATTAGAAAATAAATATAATTTGAAACCAGCCATATTGCCTTTTATTTTATGAGTAGGGAAAAAAAGAGCAAGACAAACACAAACTAACTTGAAGAGTGAAAATAATTTTTAAAAATGAAAGAAAGAAAACAGACAAATAATAGAGAAAAATAATGGAATTTTGGTTTTTGAGAAGATAAAATTTATAGCCCCTCTGGCTTAATATGTAGAGAAAAAGAGGGAAAGAACAATCTAACAATGTTACAAATTAAAGAGGAAACACTACTACATTTAGACTAGAGCAGTTAAAAAAATAACACAGAATTAGTATTAAAACAATATTCCATATTTACCAAAAAACCTGTAATGCCTATTCATTAAAAACCAAAATTAACTGGGGCGCCTGGGTGGCGCAGTCGGTTAAGCGTCCGACTTCAGCCAGGTCACGATCTCGCGGTCCGTGAGTTCGAGCCCCACGTCGGGCTCTGGGCTGATGGCTCAGAGCCTGGAGCCTGTTTCCGATTCTGTGTCTCCCTCTCTCTCTGCCCCTCCCCCGTTCATGCTCTGTCTCTCTCTGTCCCAAAAATAAATAAAAAACGTTGAAAAAAAAATTTTTTTAAAAAACGGAAATTAACTAAATTTATATAGGAAGAAATAGAAAAATGTCCACAGTCCTATATCAGTTAAAGAAATTGAATATGTAAATAAATGCCTTCCCTCAAAAATACTTCTAGTCCAGATACTTCACCAGTGAATTCTATCAAACATTTAGGGGGAAAAAATAATTTAACTCTAAACAAGTGCTTACAGAGAAAGGAGAAAAAATACTTCCAAACTCATTTTGTAAAACCAGAATAATCCTGATCCCCAAACCCGAAATGAATATTACAAGAAAACAAAATGGACAGCAATATCCCTCATAACAAAATAGTAACAGTAAATGCTAGTAATATTTAAATCATGATCTACTAGGATTAATACCAAAAAAGTATTGTTTTAACATTTGAAAATCAACCCATGTAACTCGGCATATTAACAGAATAAAAAATAAAAATACTAACTTTGCCTCAATGGGTGTGAAAAAAGACTTTTGATTATTCAAAATTCATTCAGGATTTTTAAAATTTGCTTTATACAGAGGTACTTTTATGAAGAAAAAGAAGATTATTTACTTATTTTTTTGGAAATAGATCATATAAATAACAACCATTATTACCAAAGTCCAGACACCATTTGCTATTATATATATGAATCATCAGACATGGTATTATGGGCTAAATTGTGTGTGGCTAAATTCATATGTTGAAGTGCTAATCCCTAGTACCTCAGAATTTGACTGTAATTGAATAAGGTCTTTAAAGAGGTAATTAAGTTGAATGAGATTATTAATGTAAACTGTAATCTAATATATTTATTAAAAAAATATTAGAACTTATACAGAGGGAAGACCATATGAACACACAGGAAGATGACAGTCAACTACAAGGCAAGGTGAGAGGCCTCAGAAGAAACCAATTTTGATGGCACCTTGATCTTAGACTTCTGTCCAGAACTGCAAGAAAGTTAATTTCCACTGTTTAAGTCACCCAGTCTGCAGTACTTTGTTACAGCAGCCCTAGCAAACTAACACACGTGGGAAAACATTTCATTTAGACTAATGAATGAAATATGGGACTTTGAGACTCTTTCTGATTTGGGGGCAGTAGCTTAGCCAAAGAGGGAGGGGAACACTGCAGGACCATGATTTGCTTTTTGGATGTAGAGTATATCTTAACACACATTTATTGAATATTTAGCCCAAACTAGGAAAAGATTATGAAGTTTATTTTTTAAGAGCCAATATCCTTAGTCTTTTATTTTTTTTCTATTTTTTTTTTTTCTGAAATTTATTGACAAATTGGTTTCCATACAACACCCAGTGCTCATCCCAAAAGGTGCCCTCCTCAATACCCATCACCCACCCTCTCCTCCCTCCCACCCCCCATCAACCCTCAGTTTGTTCTCAGTTTTTAACAGTCTCTTATGCTTTGGCTCTCTCCCTTTCTAACCTCTTTTTTTTTTTTTTTTTCCTTCCCCTCCCCCATGGGTTCCTGTTAAGTTTCTCAGGATCCACATAAGAGTGAGACCATATGGTATCTGTCTTTCTCTGTATGGCTTATTTCACTTAGCATCACACTCTCCAGTTCCATCCACGTTGCTACAAAAGGCCATATTTCATTTTTTCTCATTGCCATGTAATATTCCATTGTGTATATAAACCACAATTTCTTTATCCATTCATCAGTTGATGGACATTTAGGCTCTTTCCATAATTTGGCTATTGTTGAGAGTGCTGCTATGAACATTGGGGTACAAGTGGCCCTATGCATCAGTGCTCCTGTATCCCTTGGATAAATTCCTAGCAGTGCTATTGCTGGGTCATAGGGTAGGTCTATTTTTAATTTTCTGAGGAACCTCCACACTGCTTTCCAGAGCGGCTGCACCAATTTGCATTCCCACCAACAGTGCAAGAGGGTTCCCGTTTCTCCACATCCTCTCCAGCATCTATAGTCTCCTGATTTGTTCATTTTGGCCACTCTGACTGGCGTGAGGTGATACCTGAGTGTGGTTTTGATTTGTATTTCCCTGATAAGGAGCGACGCTGAACATCTGTTCATGTGTCTGTTAGCCATCCGGATGTCTTCTTTAGAGAAGTGTCTATTCATGTTTTCTGCCCATTTCTTCACTGGGTTATTTGTTTTTCGGGTGTGGAGTTTGGTGAGCTCTTTATAGATTTTGGATACTAGCCCTTTGTCCGATATGTCATTTGCGAATATCTTTTCCCATTCCGTTGGTTGCCTTTTAGTTTTGTTGGTTGTTTCCTTGGCTGTGCAGAAGCTTTTTATCTTCATAAGGTCCCAGTAATTCACTTTTGCTTTTAATTCCCTTGCCTTTGGGGATGTGTCGAGTAAGAGATTGCTACGGCTGAGGTCAGAGAGGTCTTTTCCTGCTTTCTCCTCTAAGGTTTTGATGGTTTCCTGTCTCACATTTAGGTCCTTTATCCATTTTGAGTTTATTTTTGTGAATGGTGTGAGAAAGTGGTCTAGTTTCAACCTTCTGCATGTTGCTGTCCAGTTCTCCCAGCACCATTTGTTAAAGAGGCTGTCTTTTTTCCATTGGATGTTCTTTCCTGCTTTGTCAAAGATGAGTTGGCCATACGTTTGTGGGTCTAGTTCTGGGGTTTCTATTCTATTCCATTGGTCTATGTGTCTGTTTTGGTGCCAATACCATGCTGTCTTGATGATGACAGCTTTGTAGTAGAGGCTAAAGTCTGGGATTGTGATGCCTCCTGCTTTGGTCTTCTTCTTCAAAATTCCTTTGGCTATTCGGGGCCTTTTGTGGTTCCATATGAATTTTAGGATTGCTTGTTCTAGTTTCGAGAAGAATGCTGGTGCAATTTTGATTGGGATTGCATTGAATGTGTAGATAGCTTTGGGTAGTATTGACATTTTGACAATATTTATTTTTCCAATCCATGAGCAGGGAATGTCTTTCCATTTCTTTAAATCTTCTTCAATTTCCTTCAGAAGCTTTCTATAGTTTTCAGGATACAGATCCTTTACATCTTTGGTTAGATTTATTCCTAGGTATTTTATGCTTCTTGGTGCAATTGTGAATGGGATCAGTTTCTTTATTTGTCTTTCTGTTGCTTCATTGTTAGTGTATAAGAATGCAACTGATTTCTGTACATTGATTTTGTAGCCTGCAACTTTGCTGAATTCCTGTATCAGTTCTAGCAGACTTTTGGTGGAGTCTATCGGATTTTCCATGTATAATATCATGTCATCGGCAAAAAGCGAAAGCTTGACTTCATCTTTGCCAATTTTGATGCCTTTGATTTCCTTTTGTTGTCTGATTGCTGATGCTAGAACTTCCAGCACTATGTTAAACAGCAGCGGTGAGAGTGGGCATCCTTGTCGTGTTCCTGATCTCAGGGAAAAAGCTTTCAGTTTTTCCCCGTTGAGGATGATGTTAGCTGTGGGCTTTTCATAAATGGCTTTTATGATCTTTAAGTATGTTCCTTCTATCCCGACTTTCTCAAGGGTTTTTATTAAGAAAGGGTGCTGGATTTTGTCGAAGGCCTTTTCTGCATCGATTGACAGGATCATATGGTTCTTCTCTCTTTTTTTGTTAATGTGATGTATCACGTTGATTGATTTGCGAATGTTGAACCAGCCCTGCATCCCAGGAATGAATCCCACTTGATCATGGTGAATAATTCTTTTTATATGCCGTTGAATTCGATTTGCTAGTATCTTATTGAGAATTTTTGCATCCATATTCATCAGGGATATTGGCCTGTAGTTCTCTTTTTTTACTGGGTCTCTGTCTGGTTTAGGAATCAAAGTAATACTGGCTTCATAGAATGAGTCTGGAAGTTTTCCTTCCCTTTCTATTTCTTGGAATAGCTTGAGAAGGATAGGTATTATCTCTGCTTTAAACGTCTGGTAGAACTCCCCTGGGAAGCCATCTGGTCCTGGACTCTTATTTGTTGGGAGATTTTTGATAACCGATTCAATTTCTTCGCTGGTTATGGGTCTGTTCAAGCTTTCTATTTCCTCCTGATTGAGTTTTGGAAGCGTGTGGGTGTTCAGGAATTCGTCCATTTCTTCCAGGTTGTCCAATTTGTTGGCATATAAGTTTTCATAGTATTCCCTGATAATTGTTTGTATCTCTGATGGATTGGTTGTAATAGTTCCATTTTCATTCATGATTTTATCTATTTGGGTCATCTCCCTTTTCTTTTTGAGAAGCCTGGCTAGAGGTTTGTCAATTTTGTTTATTTTTTCAAAAAACCAACTCTTGGTTTCGTTGATCTGCTCTACAGTTTTTTTAGTTTCTATATTGTTTATTTCTGCTCTGATCTTTATTATTTCTCTTCTTCTGCTGGGCTTAGGCTGCCTTTGCTGTTCTGCTTCTAGTTCCTTTAGGTGTGCTGTTAGATTTTGTATTTGGGATTTTTCTTGTTTCTTGAGATAGGCCTGGATTGCAATGTATTTTCCTCTCAGGACTGCCTTTGCTGCGTCCCAAAGCGTTTGGATTGTTGTATTTTCATTTTCGTTTGTTTCCATATATTTTTTTTAATTTCTTCTCTAATTGCCTGGTTGACCCACTCATTCGTTAGTAGGGTGTTCTTTAACCTCCATGCTTTTGGAGGTTTTCCAGACTTTTTCCTGTGGTTGATTTCAAGCTTCATGGCATTGTGGTCTGAAAGTAAGCATGGTATAATTTCAATTCTTGTAAACTTATGAAGGGCTGTTTTGTGACCCAGTATATGATCTATCTTGGAGAATGTTCCATGTGCACTCGAGAAGAAAGTATATTCTGTTGCTTTGGGATGCAGAGTTCTAAATATATCTGTCAAGTCCATCTCATCCAATGTCTCATTCAGGGCCCTTGTTTCTTTATTGACCGTGTGTCTAGTTGATCTATCCATTTCTGTAAGTGGTGTATTAAAGTCCCCTGCAATTACCACATTCTTATCCATAAGGTTGCTTATGTTTATGAGTAATTGTTTTATATATTTGGGGGCTCTGGTATTCGGTGCATAGACATTTATAATTGTTAGCTCTTCCTGATGGATAGACCCTCTAACTATTATATAATGTCCTTCTTCATCTCTTGTTACAGCCTTTAATTTAAAGTCTAGTTTGTCTGATATAAGTATGGCTACTCCAGCTTTCTTTTGGCTTCCAGTCGCATGATAAATAGTTCTCCATCCCCTCACTCTCAATCTAAAGGTGTCCTCAGGTCTAAAATGAGTCTCTTGTAGACAGCAAATAGATGGGTCTTGTTTTTTATCCATTCTGATACCCTATGTCTTTTGGTTGGCGCATTTAATCCATTTACATTCAGTGTTATTATAGAAAGATACGGGTTTAGAGTCATTGTGATGTCTGTATGTTTTATGCTTATAGTGATGTCTCTGGGACTTTGTCTCACAGGGTCCCCCTTAGGATCTCTTGTAGGGCTGGTTTAGTGGTGACAAATTCCTTCAGTTTTTGTTTGTTTGGGAAGACCTTTATCTCTCCTTCTATTCTAAATGACAGACTTGCTGGATAAAGGATTCTTGGCTGCATATTTTTTCTGTCTAGCACCCTGAAAATCTCGTGCCAATTCTTTCTGGCCTGCCAAGTTTCAAAAGAGAGATCTGTCACGAGTCTTATAGGTCTCCCTTTATATGTGAGGGCACGTTTACCCCTTGCTGCTTTCAGAATTTTCTCTTTATCCTTGTATTTTGCCAGTTTCACTATGATATGTCGTGCAGAAGATCGATTCAAGTTACGTCTGAAGGGAGTTCTCTGTGCCTCTTGGATTTCAATGCCTTTTTCCTTCCCCAGTTCAGGGAAGTTCTCAGCTATGATTTCTTCAAGCACCCCTTCAGCACCTTTCCCTCTCTCTTCCTCCTCTGGGATACCAATTATGCGTATATTATTTCTTTTTAGTGTATCACTTAATTCTCTAATTTTCCCCTCATACTCCTGGATTTTTTTATCTCTCTTTTTCTCAGCTTCCTCTTTTTCCATAACTTTATCTTCTAGTTCACCTATTCTCTCCTCTGCCTCTTCAAGCCGAGCTGTGGTGGTTTCCATTTTGTTATGCATTTCGTTTAAAGCGTTTTTCAGCTCCTCGTGACTGTTCCTTAGTCCCTTGATCTCTGTAGCAAGAGATTCTCTGCTGTCCTGTATACTGTTTTCAAGCCCAGCGATTAATTTTATGACTATTATTCTAAATTCACTTTCTGTTATATTATTTAAATCCTTTTTGATCAGCTCATTAGCTGTTGTTATTTCCTGGAGATTCTTCTGAGGGGAGTTCTTCCGCTTGGTCATTTTGGATAGTCCCTGGCGTGGTGAGGACCTGCAGGGCACTTCCCCTGTGCTGTGGTGTATACCTGGAGTTGGTGGGCGGGGCCGCAGTCAGACCTGATGTCTGCCCCCAGCCCACCGCTGGGGCCACAGTCAGACTGGTGTGTGCCTTCTCTTCCCCTCTCCTAGGGGCAGGATTCACTGTGGGGTGGTGTGGCTCGTCTGGGCTACTTGCACCCTGCCAGGCTTGTGATGCTGGGGATCTGGCGTATTAGCTGGGGTGGGTAGGCAAGGTGCTCGGGGGCAGGAGGGGCAGGCTTAGATCGCTTCTCCTTAGGTGATCCACTTCAGGAGGGGCCCTGTGGCAGCGGGAGGGAGTCAGATCCGCTGCCGGAGGTTTGGCTCCGCAGAGGCGCAGAGTTGGGTGTTTGCGCGGAGCGAGCAAGTTCCCTGGCAGGAACCGGTTCCCTTTGGGATTTCGGCTGGGGGATGGGCGGGGGAAATGGCGCTGGCAAGCGCCTTTGTTCCCCACCAAACTGAGCTCTGTTGTCAGGGGGCTCAGCAGCTCTCCCTCCCTTTGTCCTCCAGCCTTCCCGCTTTCCGAGCAGAGCTGTTAATTTCTGACCTCCCAGACGCTAAGTCGCGCTTGCTGTCGGAACACAGTCCGCCCGGCCCCTCCGCTTTTGCAAGCCCGACTCGGGGGCTCTGCTTGGCCGGCGAGCCGCCCCTCCGCCCCGGCTCCCTCCCGCCAGTCCGTGGAGCGCGCACCGCCTCGCTGCCCTTCCTACCCTCTTCCGTGGGCCTCTTGTCTGCGTTTGGCTCCGGCGACTCTGTTCTGCTAATCCTCTGGTGGTTTTCTGGGTTATTTAGGCAGGTGTAGATGGAATCTAAGTGATCAGCAGGACGTGCGGTGAGCCCAGCGTCCTCCTAAGCCGCCATCTTGCCGCAACTCCCAGTCTTTTATTTTTTATTTGCATTCTTCTTTTGGCAAATAGTAACATGCCTTTGTCTGTAAGTAAAGTTCGTGGATTTGCAGGGGATGGTGGTGGGGCGTGGTAAAGGCCTTACATATTTGATCTTGTCTATTTGCTACCTTCATTTATGATAAAGATAGTCCAAATGTGTTCTACAGTTAATGGTATGGAAAAAAAGTATTACACAGAATCCCAGATGTTTCTCTGACAGTTGGGAATATCTAATGTGGCTCTGACTTCTGTAAGGGAATCAAAGAGTCTTCTGTGACTTTCCTTGTTTGCTATTTCTGGTCTTCAAAGACCTTTTGAATTATGTACTATACAATAGAATATTCTCTTTGACATTGAAAACTTTGGTCTACTAGTCAGTATTTTCAACCAAAATATATTGAACTCCTTCTGTGTAAAGCACAGTCAGAGAAACAAAAAGTAATCAAAGGATCAAATCCTGGCTTTCAACAAAGCTCCTAATCTAAACACAGATAGACCTAGAAAAATCCTTCATCAATAAGATAATGGCAAGTCAAAAAGAATACCAAAGGAGGAGAGATAGAAATAGACAGGAAGATCCTCTTCCATCTCCCACCACTAGAGAGAGAGAAAGAATATTGACATTTGACTATAAAGGTAAAAGTGATGTGATGATAATGTCACTTAAGAAGGGAAAGAATTTGAAGCAACAGCTTGTCAATTACTTGAACACCTCTGTAAATAATTGGAAAAGTGAAGAATTAGAAAGTAAGCTATCCAAATTTAGTGTTTGAAATACTAAATACTATTTAGTGTTAATCAAAGCCAGGAAGGGGAATCATCTTCCCTTACCTTTAAATCATACTTTCCCCAAGTCTTTTCCTCCCTCCCTCCCTCCCTCCTTTTCTCCTCCCTCCCTCCCTCCTTCATTCCTTCCTTTGTTCCTTCCTTCCTTCCTTCCTTCCTTTCCCTCTCTTCCTCCCTCTCCTTCTGTCCCTCCCTCCCCATCCCTCCCTTCTCCCTTCCTTCCTTCCTTCCTTCCGTCCTTCCTTCCCTTCCTTTTCACCTTCATTCCTTGTTTTCTCTCTCTCCCTTCACTCTCTTTTTCTTATTGTGTTAAGACTACTTAACATGAGATCTACCCACTTAACAAGTCTACCCACTCTTAACTGCAGGCACTATATTGTATTTCAGATCTCTAGAATTTATTCACCTTGCATAGCTTAAACTTTATACCCATTGAACAACAGCCTTAATCTTTTCAGTACATCTAACATCTGAGATCTTGCTAGGGTGTTTCCTACTTTCGTGTTTAGCAGAACTTAAGGTGAACAGCAAGAATGGAAAAGAGAACCCTAATCCTTTGTCCCTGCCGACTCCCTCTGGACCTACAAGAGAAGAACTCCCTTGAAGCATCTAGTTTCAAGCTGCACTAGGAACATGCAGCTCCACCCGAGATCTTTGCACAGAACGACACATCCCTTTCTCCAGCCCACTCTAAATGGGAATAGGAAATGGGACTTCACTGAAAGTAGAAAACATCAGGTGGGAAGTTGAGGTGTTCAAAATACATGTACTATATAAATGATATTTGTATCTAAATAATGTCTCAAAAAATATAAAAATAATTTTCAAGAATCTAAATTACCCCTTTCTAGGCATGGTTATGTAATTAATTTTCTCTGTAAAAACCTTTTTTGTGTCAACTATGAAAAAGAAAATTTCATCCTTGTTTCTGTCTGAATTTAGAAAAAATGTTTAGTGGGGTCAGTTACTAAGATTTTTAAAACTATAGATTAAAGAAGCTACATTTTTTTTTTCACTGTGCTCTGTTTTAAGTGAGGCAGTACTAAAAGCAGTGGGGCCTTGAGGAATGAAGAACAGCCTTATCCTATATTTAATTTTTTTTCTGGCAAGGGTCCGGCAACAAAGCAGATGTTAAAAGTGACATTTAGAGCTTGGGGAACCAAACTCGATGCCACTACCACAATATCCCACAGCCAAATCCTGGCAAGGATTACCTCTATAGAGAGAATACTAGATTCCCTCTGGGATGCCTTGAAAAAGAAAACAGAAACACTGAAGTAGGGGGATGAAATATCCAAAATGTAGCATTTTGGCTAAAAGAAAAGGGTGTTTAAAAACTGTGGCTCTGGAAAGAAAATCATAGTCCACTACTGAGGGAAAAAATAAAGTCACAAAATGCAACGTTTAATGTGAGCCCTTTATGTATAAACGTGTAATATATGGATATAGATACATCTATGTAAATAAAACACACAAAAGGAAAATATCTGAAAATAAATACCACAAAATGTCAACAGTGCTTAGAGTAGAATATGATTTTCTTTTCTCTCTTTTGAATATTTTAATTTCTAAAATTTATGATATGTAAATATAGGCAGAACTTTTAAAAATTTTAAAGTTTTGTTCAGATAATTACAGTCTGTGAACCATCACATGTCCATAAGGGCTTTACTATATATATAGTTCCAGTAACAAACATACGAATCAACGCTTGTCTCTCTTCTTCAGTAAACTCTGAGAAACTTGAGGTCAGGGACAGGGTATCTTATACCTGTGGATATCCAAGTTCAAAAACCAAGGAGAGCTATAATTAACATGTAGGTACTTAGCAAACTTAATTATTGTAATTAGTGTGTAATCATTAATGATCCCCAATTTTACATATGAGAAATTGAAGCTTAGAGATATTAAGTAGCATAGTGAATGTCCTCCAGTTAAGGAGTGCTAGGGCCAAGATTCAGGTGCGTATCTGTCTGACCCCAAATTAACGTTGGTATTAAAATTTGATGCCTGTTAAATGGAAGACAAGAAGGAAGAGGGGCAAGCCAGGAAGACCTAGGAAAAATTTAAAGTTATAATGGAAAGCAAACAAATAGAATACAAAATAAAATTCCTAATAAAGAATCATTTTTACCAAGTAGAGAAAATAAGCGCATTGCGAGCAAGAATGTCTCCCTGGTGGATATATTCATGTGGGAACTGAATTACTGGCACTCGACAGTTGTAGCAGAGAACGCTATCCTGAAGGGAGGATGCTTTCAGGCGATATCAGGGCCTTTCCAACTTGGTTCTCCTATAATATTTTATTAGGGCCAGTCTCCTGTTGTTTTAATGAAGGCCCCAGGTGATTTTTAGGACAGAAACTTGTTTCTTTCCTTTGCTATCCTCTTTCATTTGGCAGCAATGCATCCCAGTGGTACACAAATGAAATATTATCAGAGGAGATTCAGCAGCAGTGAAAGACCTAATGAATCACAAGAGAGAGGCCCTTTGTTGCAATGCATTCACAAAAAAATCATGGATGTCAATGTAGTCCCACACGTTTCATGAAGTTTGCTAAATAATTAAAAGTTATACCATTAGCAGTATTTCTGGGGCCTTCCTTATGCTTAACTTTTATGATATCTTTAATTAAAGAGGATATATGCAGAGGTGAATGCTGGGATATGCTAAGAAAGTAGGACAGGCTCAGGTTATCCTAAAGTGTGGATGAAGTAGTTGATTTCCTCTCTGGCACTTATATGTAGAATAAGTTTGATGAAATCATTTACCAAGTAACTCAAGAATGTGGATATCAGTTAAAGAGCCCTAACAAATATTGCAATTTAGAGCTACCTATTTTCTAAGTGCACAGACCTAAGTTTGCTCTGCCTTTGACGTAAGTCCAAAGGCATGAAGATTGGGATGAAAAATGGGAGAATCCAGGTTATTTTTTCTTTGTTTCTCAAGCTCATGGCTAAAGAAAACTGTTTAATTCAAAAAATAAATTTGATCTTTTGAGGGCACTTAGGTGACTCAGGTGGTTAGGTTTCCAAGTCTTGGTTTTGGCTCAGGTCACGGTCTCTCAGTTTGTGAGATAGAACACCCTTTCGGACTCCACGCTGGGTATGGAGTGTGCTTGGGATTCTCTCTCCCTGTCCCTTTGACCCTGCCAGGTGTGGGTGCACATGCGCATGCTCTCTCTCTCAAAATAAATAAACTTAAAAAAACAACAACAACAACAACTTGATCCTTTTTCCTACATCATAAGTCCTAGGGGCACAAATATTAAAAGTACTATCTATAATATTTAATGAATAGAAATGTCCTGTTAGTAACTTTTGACATTCCAGAGTAAAACAAATGTCTTGTATTCTGTTCTCATAGCATGAATCCATAGAAAACAGTATATATTTTCATGTATTTTATTTTTCACCTAATCGCTTATTTCTTATCTAGATCCTCAAAGCCTTTAATCTTTACAAGTAGCACAAAATAAATACATCTGGCAGAATTGAACAGTTATCAAGTTCAAAAAGTTCTGCCAGAATGAAACAAAGAAAGGCAATTTTCTCCTAAGAAGTCTTTTTGGGAGAGAGTATTAAGGGATTAACTAAACTGATATTCCAGCCAGTCTGGTGGGCTCAGGGTAAATAAAAATGCTCACAAAGAACCTACCATCTATACTGAATACAGACTTAAAAGTAGACAATTATACAATTTTTGAGGTAGGTATACTGATGAAGCCATGCACATGTGTTAAATGTGCACTAGGGTGTGACTCCTAACTTAGCCACTGGGGTAATGGGAGGTCTTCCTGAATATCTACTTGAGCTGATACCAAGCTGTGTGGGTGCTAACCAGGCAAATGTGTGGAGTAGAGTGAAGTAGAGTAGGGAAGGGCAAGCCAGGCAGAAGGGGTAAAATTAACATAAGCAAAATAGTGATAAAATACAGTGGGGAAAGATGAGTAGGTTTAAAATACCAGATTGTAAATTATAAAGCAGAAAATAAAGAACTATGGAACTATAGAGTTAGGCAGGGGACAAACCACAGATGAGAATATTTGCTCATGGAGTTTATCTTTGGGGAATTACTGAAGAATTTAAAGCAATCAAGTGGTATCATAAAACTCAAATTTTAAATGGATTCCTTTGGTGATCACATGGACAATGTATATTTAGACTAAGAGCTGTGGGTTGTGTGGGACACTTTAGGAAATAGAAAAACAAAAATTTTAATGCAAAAAGAAGAAACCACAAAGAGGCAGGAAGGAAAAGTCAGTGAAGTACCAAAAGAAACTGAAAACTATGTTGTTATGACTTTAAAAAAGTAAAACATTATTTTGCAAAGTCAAAAGAGATTCACAGTAGAAAATGAAACAGGGCAATCCAAGGGAGGCAATTATAGAAGAATGTCCAATAGAATTCTAATCAGGAAATCAGTAATGCCTTCAAGAAGAGCAGTTCCTGTGAGCAGTAAGAGCAGAGGCAGTGTCATGGGTTATGAAGCAGACCAGGGGTGATGAAGAACTTGTTTCAGAGAATGAATAAGATCTAGAAAAGTTTGTGTAAGAAGGGTAGAGAAAGGATCCTTCAGCAAGGGTGTGCATGGAGGCCAAGCTAAACAGGCCAGAAGAGAAGGAAAAGTTGAAGATACGGAAAAGAGGTGTCTACAGAGATAATGTCCCAGGGGAGATGTGAGAAGAGATCTTAAAAGGTAGAAGAGTTGAAGGAACAAACCCTCAGAAATGGGGCAAATGAGCCACATGTTTATATCATCAATGGGGAAACGAGAATTTAAGCCTCAATTCCTTTTTCTTTTAGTTTATTTTTATTTATTTTGAGAGAGAGAGACAGAGAGGGAGAGAGAGAGAGCAAGTGGGGGAGGGGCTGAAAGAGAGAGAGAGAGAGAGAGAGAGAGAGAGAGAGAATCCCAAGCAGGCTCTGCACCACCAGTGCAGAGCCCAATGCAGGGCTCGAACTCACGAACTGTGAGATCTTGACCTGAGCCGAAGTCAAGAGTCCAACACTCTACCGACTGAGCCACCCAGGTGGCTCAATTTCTTAATTAAGGGGTGACATAAATAAAAGGATTAACCTGATACCAAGACAACTTTGGTTTATTTGTACTGTTTACTCTTTATACAACAAAATATTAGGCTGGCACAAGAAAATTTTGTTAGTAGTTTTAAAGAGCATCTGGAAGATCATTCTCTTAACAATAACACAACCATTCCCTCATCTGAAGGGTCTGAATATGCACCTTCTCTAGGGAAACATACTCACCAATTCTATACAAGTATATGTTCCTCATCACTGGCTCTTTACAGATGCTCAAAACACCTATGCAGTCATATCCTGTATTATGGCCTGATATGCTGACAGTAAATCTGTGACAAAGGGTAATGTCATGTTTTCCCTCCTCAAAGATACTTAGCCTAGAAAGAACCCTGTTCTTATTTAATTGGCATTGATTTTCTGAAAATTGACTATTACTCTCAAGTTGTAATATTTTTTAATTGCTTGAGATGAAAAAACACTTCATGTGGTGAGTCTTGTAAAAGGAGCACTCTTTCTAATGTCTTTTGTTAATTGAAGATTTTGCTACTTGTTTGTATCTCATTCATTTTGTGTTTAGATATGAATATTTTTCTCATTGTCAGAAAACTTTGATGAGTGACATCCAATTAAAAATAGGGCTGAAAGGGTAGTAGTATTATTAAAATCCAAAGTTTGTCAAACTAGCAGTTCGATATATCATGTTTCTCTCATTCCCTGGCTTTAAAAAAAAAAAAAAAAAGATTACATCCCCCACGAACATTTTATCCCTACAGATGCCTCATACCTTCACTCAGTTACAAGATAAGGATAGCACCAAATTTACCATAAAGGATGCACAGAATACAAAGGGATCTAAATCACATATGATAAAATAGGCCATTTTTATTTTCAAACACTCTTTCCACAGATGTCCCAACCTCTCATTGCTCTGTCTTGACCCCATTGCTATGAATACTAACTGTTACATCCTTCTTAGGAAGATATCCAACTACATCTCACTTTGAATGGCATTGGGTTCATCCTTGGGAGGTCATTAGGGAGGGTAATTATTAGATTTTGGATTCCTTACTCCTAAGAAGTCTAGTAATAAGTAATATCACATAGCTCCTTCCCACTCCAAAATCATAACTTTGGGGAGATATACAGACTCATTTGAGATCTTTTTTCTGTGAGCCAGGCACTCTCCTAAAGGATTTACATAAATTACTACATCCAATCCTCACAGCAACTCTGTGATATATTTATTAGTCACATTTTGCAGAAATATAAACCAAGGAAGCTTAAAAAATTATCCAAATATCTCTAACTAGTTAGTGACAAAGAAGGACCCAGGAAGCCTGAATAACTAGGTAATTAAAGGCAGAGCCAAATATAAAACTCAAGTTCCTAACTTGAAGACTAATGACACACAGAGGGTTCAAATAAATATTCAACCCCTTGATAGACTTACAAATTTAAAATCTCCAAAGAGCATTCCTGGCATTGATTGACACTGACATTTTCAATACTGAGGATGCACTGTCTTTCTTCTCCAGAGACTGAATGCTCTGAAGTAGGAAAATGATCAACCACAGAGCATGTTGGGTAAACCTGAGTGATTATGTCCCCAAATACACTATCCCAGGCTCTATCGCTGATGAGTACTGATACACCCTGCTGACAAATGTATATTCTTTCCCTTGTTAGGGTTTTCACTTCCAAAATAGTTTCAGTCACCTCAGGGATGCTTACATTTATAACCCGGAAGACACTCATGCCCCTGTTATGGCAACTTCCTTCCAAGATTCCCCTGTTTGTTTCCTCATAGGACCAGGACTGCAGTCCCTCTGCTGTTGCTGCACTGATTGCTTGCATTTCTTCTCAGGACCTGGACACCTCCATAGCAACAATTTCTATTGACTCCAGTCTACCTCTCTGGTTTCTTCTCTTGCCCCCATTTTCTCTCAGTCTCTGGTGGGAAGCCAGAGGGAACTTCACAGCAGAACTGGAGGAGCCCTTAGTAAACAGGTTTTCCTTTTCTTCCCCCATGGGTGGGGGGGGGATGGTGCACAGAACATGCATAAGGAGTAGAGTGTTCTAGCAGAGTCTCACCAATCCTTACAGCAGCATGTGCACACAGGCCAGGCGTTCTTTTCACTCATGGTGACTTTTATGGTGATTTTTTTCTTAATTTTCACCATAATTCCCCCTTGGCTATGGCTGAGTTGGGGGCCAGTGCCATTTCAGAGGGAGACTTACAAACCTTTTAGGTGTAAATAACAAACAAACAAATAAATGTATGTGGCAACCTTAAACAAACAAACAAAAAAGGTGGTTAATCTGCTCATGTCTGACATCTGACATCAGGTACTGCCAGCTTGATCTAGAATTCAAAAGACATTTCCAGAATCTACCACATGTTCTCTTCTTCAGATTTGGCTCCATTCTAGGGTTCTATCTAGCTCATGGCCCCAGACAACTCCTGCCACTCTCCCTTGTGGCTGTAGCACTTCTAAGCTTCTACTCTTTTTTTTTTTTAATTTTTTTTTCAACGTTTATTTATTTTTTGGGGGACAGAGAGAGACAGAGCATGAATGGGGGAGGGGCAGAGAGAGAGGGAGGCACAGAATCGGAAACAGGCTCCAGGCTCTGAGCCATCAGCCCAGAGCCCGACGTGGGGCTTGAACTCACGGACCGCGAGATCGTGACCTGGCTGAAGTCGGACGCTTAACCGACTGCGCCACCCAGGCGCCCCATAAGCTTCTACTCTTAATACCAGAAGAATCTCATTATCATTTCAAAAAATTCCTGAGGTGTACTCTAACTGGATCCTTTTACATCACTTACTCATCCATAACCAATTAGTGTGAGTATGGAGAGGGCGATCTTCATTTGTTCAAACCAGTCAGAACCTACTCTTGAAAATACAAGTGTGAAGACCAGCACTGAGGGCAGAAGTTGTTCTCCAAAAGAAATCTGGGATATTATTACCAAGAAGTAAGGGGAAAATAACTTGTAGACAAATTCCAGACAGAATTTGTTATAGAATCCCAACTGTCCTAGTCATAATTGCACACATCAAACTCCTCAGCCCTTCATCTAGTGGAACCCTAGCTTCAGCCCAGCTACCATTATTTTCTGCAATTCCAGTTAAAAAATTGAGATGTGCATCTTGTCCCCCTTATTGTTTTTCTTGATACTTCTATCTGTATGACTCATTCTGAGGTCACTTAAGTTCCTATACCCCTGATATCAACACTATTCTAGACTATCTCTATTAAATGTTTATGTAAAGTTTGTAACTAGTAGAGATATCTTTTCGTTGTGTAACCAACACTTTAAATTGTGTTAAAGGCATGTGTATCCAGCCTAGAAAGAAATGAGATTCAGAAACTCATTTATATTGTGTTTCCTGGACATCAGTGCCTCACTGATTAAACTAATAGCAGCTGGGAGACAGGTCACTGCACCGAGAACATTTAAATAGTGACTCATGGTCAATCTTTTCAATCTCTCTCCTGGCACCATGAAAATCCCTCACCCAAAGGAACAAATTGGCATGAGCAAATTACAGGGTTATTTTCCTCTGAATATTTCATCAACTGCTCATCAAAATTCTACATCAAATCTATGGAAGTTCATCTATTTATGGGAGCAGCACATGATAGCTAAACATATTTGCTCACCTCTGCCTGTTCACATTTCATTAGTACCCAGCAGCTTCAATTCATAAAGGAGATCTCACTTGAGACTAAATTAGTATGAAGTGTAACTTTAAATTAACAACAAGTGCCTCCAGGTAAAATACGCACCTGAATCCAATATCAAAGAAGCCACATATTTCCTACTCAATTTATCAAAAGGCATATCACACAACTCCTTTAATTTTAGTCAGATAAATGTCAAGTCCAACCAGCAATGGCGGTTGTGCCCAATTACAAGGAAGACAAACTGGTATTGTAGAAAGAAAGTAGACTTTAGCATCAGACATACCTGAGTCTTCTGAATACTAAGTCTATACTGTACATGCTGTTCAACTTCTCTCAGTGTCAGTTTCCTCAACTACAAAAAAGGATGATTAAAACATAATTCTTAAAGTGTGAACATTAAACAGGTAATAAATAAGTAATAAATAAAACAGACCTCGATGGTCACTCAGTGAAAGGTGATTTCCTTGCAGTCCCTTCAAATGAGTACTTTCTGTCCTCAACAACAGTGATAAATCATGTTGATAGTACATACCCTTGATATGATGTAATAAAAATGATACTTTACTACTGCAGTATCCTCCCAAAAGCATATAACCCCAGTTTAATCATGATAAAAATATCAGACAAATCCCAATTGAAGGACATTCTTCAAAATATCTGAACAATAGCCCTCAAGACTGACAAGCTCATCAAAAACAAGGAAAGTCGGGAAGCTATCACAGTCTCAAGGAACCTAAGGAGACATGCCTAAGAATGGAATGTGGCATCATGGGGGGGATCCCAGAAAATTTTGTAAAAAGGCATTCAGTAAAAGCTACAGAAATATGCATAAAATATGAATATTAGCTAATAGTTATCAATATTGGTTCATACATTGCAATAAATGAACCGTAATAATGTAAGGTGTTAATAATAGAGATAATAAAAGTAACCCTCTGTACTATCATCTCAATTTTTCTCTAAATCTTTAAGTGTTTTAAAATACAAAATTTATATAAAAGATATATTTAATTAAAACACCTGTAATTTTGAAACAAGGGTGTTAAGCAGTTCTTCTGAAGTCACCTTCTTTCTCTACCTGATTGTTCCTTCTCCTTTCTCTTTCTTCACCCAAATTTAATTGCTGGGACGACTGCACCTTAGAAGCCATAAGACCAGGATGTTAGTCTCCTGATGCCCATGGAGAAGGATCCATGAAGGAAGGGCATGTGCAGTCCACATACAAGAAGAAGCGGGGCATCATCAATTAAGGACGATTGAGTCCCAACAAAGTTCTAAATAGCTACAATACCATGTGCTGAGTACTGTGCTGGATACTTGTTATATTTGTCCTCATAGCAACCATATTGACATAGATATTCATCTTAATTTGCACATGGGGCTTAGTCGATCATAATCCCATGGCTCATGGGAACCAGAGTGAAGCCCACACTCCAAAGCCCATGCTCTTACCCACTGCACATACTGCTTCCTGAGGCCACAGTAGGATGATCATCTGGCCTTCAATGACTCCTGCTCCCATTTTTGTATATCTTTCTAACTCTAGGTGCCCAACAACATCCAACGCCTGCTAAACCATCCAACTGTGCTTCCACTTTTATCCAGAAAGAAAAATGAGAGCAAGGAAATGAGGTAAAGGGAAAAGAGGCAGAAAGAGAGCTAAGATTTATTGAGGAGCTACTATACTCCAAGACACTTATTAGGTACTTTACCCACATTAATTAAGCCCTCATGA
Organism: Prionailurus viverrinus; assembly: GCF_022837055.1. Lineage (NCBI taxonomy): Eukaryota > Metazoa > Chordata > Mammalia > Carnivora > Felidae > Prionailurus > Prionailurus viverrinus. The sequence continues at coordinate 47,147,028 of NC_062565.1, forward strand.
TATCCTCATAGGAACATAATTTCCATTTTTAGGTTCACGGTTACTCAGTGATTTTACCTCAGTGTTGTGAAGGGAGAAGTTCTTCCTTTTTTCTTTTTTAATTCACTTTCCACAATATTCCATGTATACTGCCCACCCCACCAGTAATTGCTTCCCCATGCTTGCCCTAATCTCTTCAATTCCTATACCCCAGTGGCCAACTTTCAAGTTTCCAATGTTTTGAGGAAGCTTTGTTTATTTTTGTTTTCTCCTCAACTTTAACTTTTAGGAAGTATTGTTCCCTCCCTGGTTCCCTCCTCCTTAATATTGGATCTTCACTTATATGTCACTTCAACAGAAAGGCCTTTCTCACCATCCCAGGCTAACTAAGACCACCTCATTACTCCTATGTATAACACTTTGTTTTCTTTATCTGTAGCTAACACACACAATGTAGCTATGTGTGCAATGATGGAACTATATATTGAATTTCTGTCCCCCACCTGGATTGCAGCTCCATATTTTTTCACATGTGCCTAGGACAGTGACTTGCACATAGTATGGCTCAGAAAATATTTATTGTATAAAGGTTTTAAATTGATAAATGGATATAAGAATAAAGAATAGCACATGAGTTCACTCATATGTGGAGTTCAAGAAACAAAACAGATTAACATATAGGAAGGGGGGAAAAAGAGAGAGGGAAACAAACCATAAAAGACTCTTAATGATAGAGAACAAACAGGGTTGATAGAAGGAGGTGAGTGGGGAATGGGCTAAATGGATGCTGTGTACTTGTGTTGAGCACTAGGTGTTACATGTGAGTGATGAATCACTAAATTCTATTCCTGAAGACAACATTACGCTATATGTTAACTAACTAGAATATAAATAAAAATTTGGAAAAGAAAAAAAATAAAAAAGAAGATAGCTGTACCACAAAAAAATAAAAATAAATAAATAAAATAAAAATTCACACCAAACAAATAAATTAAAAAAAAATAAAGCTAGAACTAACGTACTTGATTTTTTAAAGTATTTTACAAGTTTTGTTACTATTTACATTCTTGTTGTCACATCAGGATATACAAAAAGAGAGGAAAGTATTCCATATTCAATCCCTCAGTGAGTACAAATGGTATCCTTTCAAACAATAGATAGTTTCAAGGTAAAAAAAAAAACAAAAACAAAAAAAGAAGCAATTTTTTCTCTTTTCTGAAATCTTCCTTCACTTTGTTCAAGGTATATGTCACTGTGTGCCTTATATTAAAGTTATTTTTGCATGTTTTATTTTCTTAACTAGACTTTAAGCTCTAAAGAGGAAAAGTTCTAAACTTTGTCTATGTATTCTCTATCTCAAATATACACACTACCAAGAAATTATTATGTGGTAGGTGCCAAATAATGATATGTTAAATAAATGAGGGGGAAAAAAAATGTTTCAAGTTAAATGGAGAAAAGCTGACTCTGGTTTCACATGTTTGTTTTCCCAGGAATATTTTAACATTAAAAGAGCATTACTGAAGAGCTATGCCTGAAACGCACAAAAATGGCTGTTCATGGTGGTATTAGAATCATTAATAAAGAGCTAAAGGGGCTTCACAGAGTTCAGAAGCCATTTTTCACTTTTTTCAAATCCCAGTCCATGGACAGGCTCCTCCTATTGGCCCGAACATGAACTTGACTGTTTGCAAAAACTGTAAATGACCATAAAAGGGTTTCCACAATCTCCCACTTTCATTTCAGAATGTGATGATGCCCATAAATCCCACCATCTGTCCCCAGAGGTTAACTGTCCTGATCATCATCTCTTAGCTGTCACTAGCAGCTTCCTGGTTGAGTCATGACCCTGTTCCCTGTTCCATCATGATGATGAAATCCGCATCTGATGTCACTCCAGCAAGATTCAGAAGCATTTCTTATATCAAATAAACACGTATCTGATCGTTTTAAATTAATTTCCAAGAAGAAATGCAGGACTTAATTTAAAATGTAAGAGCATGTTTATCTTGCATGCCTCTATAATCAGAGGATGAGCTCATTCACTCTGAATAGCACCCTGGGAGAGAGGCTGAATGGTATGCAACATCAGCCTGTAATCAAGGGACACATGCGTTCAATCATCAGCGATGCCTTGCCCTCAGTAGAGTGTAAACTGAAGGGTAGCGGAGGAGATGTCTTCTCAGAGAGCTGGTGGTTCTGTGACCAAAACTCAAAAGGAAATTCTGCTCAGCACAATATGCAATGTCTTGCTCTCTCCTTAGTGCTGTGGGAAGGCAGTTCTGTGTTAAATCATGGGCTTCGGATAATCAATTCACAAGCAGACACGGAACACATTGATTGGTGATTTTTCACTGGGTGAGATAGAGGGACCCAGGTTTGGCACTTACCTCTCTCTGACTCATCTTCCAAATCCCATGTCGGGGCTGGTGGGGGTCTCACACTTGGCTCTGCCAGTACACTCAGGTATGTGTGCCAAGAATGGAAGGATAGTGTAAAGAGGAATTATACAGAAGCACAGAACTGAGTGGGGACAAACGGGGACCTCTGACCTTCCTGAGATAGCTTGTTACCATCTTCACCCAGCAGCAGCAATAGCAGTAAGAAGAAAAGTAGACAGAGAGGCTATTTAGCACTTTAAATTTATTTGTTCCATCAAAAATCACCCCCCTCCCATCACGCTATGATTGGATCTGTAATTTAGGTAGTAAGCCTCTCCCCATGCCTATACTGTTAGCCCAGAGGCAGCAAAGAGGCTGCACCTCAAAGTGAAAATGCAGCACAATTCACCCTTTGAAAAAAATCCTGCCCCTTTCATGGCATTATACTATAGGCTTATGAATATGAAAATTAACATATAACACAGTAACTTCCAAAATGTGGATGTTTGTATGGAATGCTGTCATGGACATTTATCATTTTTTGGATGGCTAGTATGGAAAAAATTTTTCCTGTTTGAGGGCAATCTCAAAGTAGAGGTGGGCCCTATCTCTTACTACCAAAAACAAAAAGACCCTTATCTTTCCCAGCTCTCTGGCCGCTAGGGCATGAGTGTCAGGAATAGCATCAGCCAGCAGACATCCAATTCAGAACTCGTGCCTCTGAACCTTGAAAGAGTAATACAAAATATTTCATAGAAAATCAAGACCTCGATAAAATACTAGCAAATAGAATCCACAACATATAAAAGGAATTTTACACCATTAGCAAATAGTTTGACACGTGAAAACCAATGTAATACACCAAAATCAGTAAAGGAGAATGTCACATGAGCATCTCAACAGATCGAGGAAGAGCAAAACAAGAAAACAAAAACAAATTAAACATTTCACAAGTCCAGTACCTTTTTATGATTAAAAAAAAAAAAAACACTCACCAAACTAGGAATAGCAGGAAATTTTCTTGAGTTGATAAATGGCATCTATGGAAAAACTAAGCTATTATCATACTTAATGGTGAAAGACATAGTGCTTTTCCCAAAGAATAGGAACCAGATAAATATACTCACTCTTGCCACTTCTATTTAACATCATACTGGGGGTTCTAGCCAGGATAACTAGGCAAGAAAATGAAAAACACCAAAACAAAAGAAAAACAGAACAAAAAGACAACCAGATTGGAAAGGAACAAGTAAAACGATCCCCATTTCCAGATAACATGATCTTGCATATAAAAATCCTAAGAAATCCACTAAAAGTAGAAATGAAATAATAAATGCATTCAGTAACTCTGCAAAGTACAAACAAGATCAATATACAAGAACCAAGTGTGTTTCTTCTACTAACAATAAACAATCTGAAAATTAAGTTAAGGAAACAATTCATTTAAAATAGTATCATAAAAATAAAATACCTAAGAGTACATTTAACAGAAGAGGTACAAACATACACTATAAAAACTACAAAAACATTAATTAAAGAATGAATTAGAGGGGCGCCTGGGTGGCGCAGTCGGTTAAGCGTCCGACTTCAGCCAGGTCACGATCTCGCGGTCCGTGAGTTGGAGCCCCGCGTCGGGCTCTGGGCTGATGGCTCAGAGCCTGGAGCCTGTTTCTGATTCTGTGTCTCCCTCTCTCTCTCTGCCCCTCGCCCGTTCATGCTCTGTCTCTCTCTGTCCCAAAAATAAATAAACGTTGAAAAAAAAATTAAAGAATGAATTAGAGCAGATGAGGTGAAGTTGAGAGTCAAGGAATAGCAGAGTACCTAAGCGTGATGATGCTGGTGACAATAGGGACTGATGTCCTCATGACTAGTGTCTCATGGCAATGGAGCAAGGAATTGCTCCTGTTTACAGAATAAAATGTTGGTTGTGACGTGTTTCCAAATTTGGGCATATTTTCTGAGTCTGTTTCATCAGCCCTCCCTTAAATTCAGAGATTTATGTACTGTCCTTTCAATACATTTTATTCAGTTAGAGCTGGTTTCTATTTTTTTTTCTTTTTTTCTTTTTTTTTGTGACCAGGAACCCTGGCTAGTATGGGTATTATCGCTGCTTGGTTTTTGTCCTCTTCTAATGATTTTGCTTAGGAGAGGAAAAAGTCCTTGTAATTCTTAGAATGTATTTTTTAGCACTTTTTAGTTCCATTGCTCTCCCAAGATTTAGTTCATTTTATAATAACCTTATAATCTTACAAGTTAATAATAATAACCTTATAAACCATATATATTATTAATCTTTTTTTATCTGTGTAAAAACTAGTTCAAAGAGGTTACACGGGGAGGGGGGGGCGGGGGGGGGGACCTGTGTGGCTCAGTCAGTTGTCTGACTTCAGCTCAGGTCATGGTCTCATGGTTTGTGAGTTCAAGCCCCGCGTCGGGCTCTGTGCTGACAGCTCGGAGCCTGGAGCCTGCTTCGGATTCTGTGTCTCCCTCTTTCTCTATCCCTCCCCGACTAGTGCTCTGTCTCTCTCTGTCTCTCAAAAATAAACGTAAAAAGGGGCACCTGGGTGGCTCAGTTGGTTAAGCCGCCGACTTCACCTCAGGTCATGATCTCGCGGTCCGTGAGTTCGAGCCCCACGACGGGCGACAGCTCAGAGCCTGGAGCCTGTTTCAGATTCTGTGTCTCCCTCTCTCTGACCCTTCCCCGTTCATGCTGTCTCTCTCTGTCTCAAAAATAAGTAAATGTTAAAAAAATTTTTTTAAATAAATGTAAAAAAAAGTAAAAAAAAAAGAGGTCACACGGTTGTCTAAGAGAGTCTGTAGTACAGATGAAAATCTAGGTCTGCTAAGCACATATCCCAGGTAATTTCTACTTTGATTTTCTGTGCTCAAAACACAGAAAGCATGTTAGCTGGACTCTCCTAACGAGGACGCCACTGAGGTCAGGTGGATCCCACACTAAACACTATTAAAAGCTCAAAGATAGAGGAGTAGCTATGTGAATTACTTATAACTCGTTAATGGAATAGGCAGCAGTCATGAACAGTTATGTTTTCCAAAAGTATTTAATGCATTACAAACTAATGTGATATTATTTGGAAATTTTAGAATAAACACTGCCAGAAACAAAGCGAATTGTGCTTTGTGCAAACAGATATGTGCTTATGTGTGTTTGTCTTATACTATGTGTGTGTATGTGTGTGCCAGAAGACCTTCACAAATACTTTGTAACATGCTAGCCGTTAATAACAGAAAGATAAGGAAAACAGTATACATTTCCAGGAGAAATAGAGGCAGCAGGAAATAGTCAATTATAAAGGAAACAAATAACTAGTCTTGGACCATGAAGGAAAAGACTTGGTCCACAGCAATCCTACTATGCTGTACTTACCAAATAATTATCTCACGATCAAGTCCGTGAGAGGAAACCACACCTTTTCTTTCTGTGTCAAAGATGCCTATCACTTTTGAATTGCTTGTGGCTGCCACAGCTTTCCGAAATTGCTGAGTCCTCCCAAGTCTTCCTGAATGCTGACCTCTCCTGGCCATTTCTGCTATTGCAATCCTTCCAACCCTGGCACGCTTAATACTGAGGCAGCAGTCAGCCTATTCTCTTCACTGTCAGAGATGAGCTGAAATGATCAGAGGTGCCTGAGAGGATATCACTACTGGGGACCCACTGCCAATAATCCTAAATCTCCTTGATGTCAGTCTTTCTAGTATCCAAATCCAAGTACTCTCGATTTCCTGGTTTTACACCTTTCTGCTCACACCTGTGTCCTCCCTCTGCCTAACTGAACAGTAAGATTCAATTCGATAATTGTGAGTCTCCATGTTAGACAATAAAACAACTAAATGTGGCAGCAATACCAATTATGAGAGAAGGAAGCCTGGGCCCTTGGACCACTGTAATTCCATCTGTCACTTATAGGAAATTTCAATGGAAGGGACTCTGTCCTAATATCTGAAAATAGGCTCCAGAGGTCTCCAGCTGTGGTTAAAAACAGAATCTTCATTTTGGTCAGTTCTTATGGACAATCACTATACAACTACACAATTTCACGGGTCATAAAACTGTTGTAGCTACTAATGACCAGCCGGCTCTTTTGCCAGACCAGTACAATCACTTGATAAGGGCATCTGTCAGTCATTCAAGCAATATTTCCTCTTCATGCTGAGAGTTAATCGCTGGCTAGGATAGAATTAGAAAGCAAGCTTTAACAAAGAAGGTCATCCAACTGGTAAAATGGATTTGATGCCATTTATATTATTATTGTGGCCTGATAAACAATTCTAGATGGATTATTTTAGGCAACACAGGTTTTCATTAACAACCTTGGATATTTCTAAGGACAGTTTCCTTAGAAAGTATATACACAATTTGGAGTGTTTCTGAGAATATTTGTGTTTCAGTCTTTCTTAAGTTAAATTATTAGAGAGCTCATTAAACTGCATAAATTAATACACTGGCCCCAGGAATGAGAAGAGGGGAAGAAAGAAGTAGAGAAGAACCGAGCAATCAACACAATGAAGCAAGGTGCGGGCTCTTTGAGCAAAAGGCTGTGAAGCTTTGCATGGCCAGTTTGCAGAGCCACAGTTGGTAGCACTGCCCTTGATCACAGCTTTCATTTTCATTGAATCTTTGTATCTTGCCTCCAGCATGTCTGCTTTCAATTTAAGTCTAGTTTATTTCAGGCCTTCCGCTTGTGGAGTCCTGCTAATAACATGGTCAGATAATCTGAACAATCTGTCTTTGTTTTCCTAGGGTGCAATTTGTTTGCCTTTGCAAGGAGTCCAAGACTTATTTCACAAAAACATGCAATGAAGATAAATATAATTACAATCAAAGAGAGAGTATTTAAGAACCTGAACTTGGTCTTGACGCCGTGAAGGATACAATAGAAGTATATATTAATTAGAATGCATGGGGAGCAAGAACAGAATGCTCAGTTAAAACTGCTTTAATTGATAAGAATAGTTCTTCTACCCCACTGCGGAAGTCCTGGAGGTAAGGCACTTCTAAAGTCTGTGTAGTTGCTCAACAATAGGATCAGAGACACCTGTTCCTGACAACTTTCTACCCCTGCCACCCTTAAATTACTGGCTCTCATTTTTGGCTTTTCTCCTTTTGCCATGGTAAAATAGCCTTAATAGCTCCCAGCAACCACCGCAAGGCAAGGCAGCAAGGGATTTTATCTTCCGTCTTTTTTTTTTTCTTTTAAATCAGGGATTTAAATATTTCCCAGAAACCACAGAGCTGACTTCCGCTCAGGTCTGATTGGCCAAAATTGGGGCCACTGTCAAAGTCCTAGCTGCCTAGGCATTTTCAACCTCTACGGCAGGATGAGGATTCTGCTGGCAAGGAAACACAAAGGAGCTTATAGAAAGCTGGTGGATGAGCAGTCAACATAATCTGCCATACAACAGTGTAAGATAATTTTACTCTCAAAGAGCTTACAACTGACTACTACTAATAACACTAACAACATCATTTTGTATGATGACTGGCTGTTCACAAAGTTCTTTCAAATAAATTACCTCTCTTAATCTTCACATTATCTTGCAAGGTAAATTAAATTACTCTTCCCATATTTTTAATGAGGAATGTGAATCTGAGTATGCAGAAAGACTAGTCATAGAACACAAATTAAACCTCCTTCAACTTTGCAAATGTAGTAGCATACAAACTTAGAAACCGTGGACATTAATTAGAACTGGAATGGAGATATTAAGACCCAGAGACTGAGTCAGGGAAACCAGGCACTTCATAGTCAGATCACTACCAAAGATTAGCTCATGGTCTAGGAGAAGAGGAAATAAGGAAACAAGAAATATTAGCACACAATGAATGGGTAAAGTTCTAAGACAGGGATCACAAGCACAAGATTAGCTGAGAAGTTTAATTCCACAGTATTTACTGAGCACCTACTCTCTGTGCAAATTTTAGACTGTGGAGAAAATCAGTGTGAATTAGATTTAGTTTCTATGCTATTAACAGCAGAGTCTAATATAATACCAATTAGCAAATGCCCTAACAGCAAACGAATCACAATATTTCATGAATAATTGGGGAAAGATGAAAGAATATAGGCAGGTCCCAGAGAGGAGGCAGCATCTTTGCTTAACATTGAAGAAAGGATAGCGATCAGGAGAACATGTATTACAGGTAGAGGCAACATTATTACCACTGAAATAATAATAAGAACTAGAGCATATGGAAGAATAGAAAAGGCAGCCTAAGAGAACAGGTAGACTAGACAGGTAGAAACTGATGCATGAGAGAGGATGGAGAATGTCATTTTATGCGTGCCACCATAAACATCAGTTAATGTTCTTGAAATTAAGTGATCCAGGCATATAGTCAAGCCCTCTGGCTGATGGGGTGGGGCAATTCCATGGAACAAAATATAGAAAAGAGGCAGCCTAATAAGAGTGGGCATTTAAATATACCTAACTCTGAGGTCCCTGGGAGCTGATGCTGAGGAGTTGGACTCTGCTAGACTACAGTCAATTTTTCCCTACAGGATTCTGTCAATCCACCTAGATAGTGAGACTCTTCCCTTGTATTTACTGCCTAAATAATGCCTCTGACTATAGAGTTTTGGTCTCTCTTATGAAATAAAATCCCTAGCACAAGCTCAAAATATCAGGAATAAATCATCTTGATGTTTTGGGAAATTCTGGACCAAATAAATTCTAGACTCCCTTCTTTTTGTCAGTCTTGTTGTTTTATTGACTCTTCCTATAAAGCAGAGAATACAAGTTGCAGAACTCCAAAAGACAAATATTCGACCAAAGTGTGTTTCCAAAACAATCCCTTTTTGCTTCCAACTCAAGGTAATATTAAAGAATAATCATACTTGTCTTGCCCTGGTTTTTCAGGCCTCCATAAGTGAAGTATCTCTTGTACTTCAAAGGTCAGACCCTACCTGTCTTAGGAGAGGTGGTCACAGATAAAGCCATCTGAGGAAAGTTCCATGGATATGACCTGGCCACTGCTCACCTGAGGCAAGGCCACCTCACCCTCTCTTCTATGATCAAGATAAATGATCACTCTGGCATACAATTACAGCTTTTCTTTTCATATTTAAAGCACTGAGAGGAGACTTCTATTATTTAATAGAAGAATAAATATTGATGCTGAAAAGCATTGAACCAACAATTTCAATCCTGGAACTCAGTTTGAAATTAACATTAAGATTGGTGCTCATATTGAAACAACCTAAATGTTCATTCATAGAAGAGTTGTTCCATACGTACAGTTTTGAAATGCCATGGAGAATTAACAAGAATGAGGTAGATCCATACACACTGAGATAAAACATAATACATTGTTATAAAAAGCAATTCACAAAACCATAATATAGAATTGTCCCACTTATATAATATAAAAACATATATAAATGATACACATGTAACATTTCATAGTGAATACATCCAGAGACTGGAATGAAGTAGTATTTTCACATTTCTCTCTACACACTTCCATTTCATAGTGTGCAATCATCTGTCTACTGCGTAACCTGAAAGAAAGGTTGTGTCTGTCCGTAAGTAGTGGCATAGCAAGACTGACCCAGAGGGTCACATCCAGGAGTCTGGCTTGTCTGAACTCAGATGGGAGAGCCTAAACTGGAAGATTAGGGAGAGAATGGAAGGGGAGCAAGGGAGAATTTCCTAGGATGAACAGAAGGCAGTGAGGTGAATTCTTGTCCCACTGGCAAGCAAACACTAGCAACAATTTGCCCGGTGCTACACTGCCAGCTGAGGGTCTCATGCAGCTGAGGGACTAATCATTATTTCACCACAATGGGACTGGGAGGCTTTCAGGAAGTTACTTTACCTTTCTAAGTGTCAGTTTTGTTATCTGTTAGGAAATGGGAAGGATCGACTAAGAGTAAATGTCATATACTTTGGTAAAGTTGAATTCAAGAGAGCTGTGCTTATGCATTTCAGCTTCATGGCTCCATCCAAACTTGGAGTACCCAATCACAGCTCCCTGAATGAAGACATAGACTTTTCTTTTTTTCCAAGGATGTTCAGAGTGTCCTGAGCCTTCTCCACTGTGTTTTAGTCAGTTGCTTGGGTCTTCTAGACTATACCCTTGTTGGGAGGACATTGAGAAGACATGACCACCAGTTGACCCATAAACTGGGCCTGGGCAATTGGAGGCTCCTCACCCCCTCTTTTGTCCTCAGAATGTATGTTTCACATGTTGTTCCCTTACTAGGAATCACTTCAAGGACAAAACCTTGAGAAAGTAATGTGTTATTGAGACCATCTGGATTATGTACATGGCAGAACCCCACTGAGGATTCTATATAAACTCTTAAGATTTTAATGGCAGGTAATAGAAATCTACTGGTCTTGCAGCCACCTAAGATAAGTCTGGGAACTCCCAAGGTTGCTAACCAACACCCACCTTCCCCTAATTCCTGATGGACAAGACCCAGTTCCATTTTGGCAATTGAATCAGTGACAAATGTTTTTGTTTTTGTTTTTGCCTCTAAATGGAGTATAATTTTTACTTTTGGATAAAAGGCTTTTGGTACAAGGTCACCTAGAGCAGGGTACAAGAGAGCACAGTAGGTGAGGACAGTATATATTAGAGGCTAATGAGAGACAAATCTCAACTGAATCAATACAGCAAAGGTAGCTAAAAGAAAAGTGTCTCTGGTGCCAGCTTAAATAGCCTGGCTGAGTCCTGAATGGTTCTGCAGGGAGGAGGATGGGAGTAACATGGAGAACAAAGCAACTGTCTGTGGAAATGGAGCAGTCTTTGGTGTTGTCACTCGTTTCAATGCTTGATTCCACCACTTGACTGAAAAGCCATTTAAGCATCCTGGGCACCATTTCTCATCTGTAATTGAGGATCATAACATGTTCTTCTCAGAGCGATTGTCATTGTTAAATGTAAAGTGGCCAGAACAAGAACAAATACCGCTTGTTCACCTATGCTTCAGTTCTTCCTCTCAGTCTCCTCCACATCTTTTCTTTTGATTGAGGGCTTCCTTTTCACAGGGTGCCATAGCCTTTTATTCAGCTGTCTTCTCCCTCCACACGAAGTTCATTGTGAATGAGAGTTTATTCTCTTATTACAGAATGATTTTTGGTTACCAGAGCATTTGATGCGAATACCAACCAATCAGCATAGATATTGGTCAGTATGCCATGTTCTTAATGCCTCAGAGAGCATGAGTTGAGAGACCCACATCTCATGGTCTCATGTAGGCTCCTTGGAGGACTGAATGACCCAGTTAGAAGAGTCCTTGGCCTCCATTTCATTATGTGTGTTGTTCTGGATTATCTTTAATCCCTCCCATTTAGATCAAGGGCTTATCATAACCTGGCTCTCATATCCTTAATAACCATGTAAATCAATAATGTCAGGATCTAGGCTCCATCCACAGTTTCACCTAAAATATATGTATTAAGCCCTAACTCTTCTTCATCTTTATAGGTTTTTTTCCCCCTTATATCTGTTATCACTAGGAAAACCTGAATGAATTTGCTGTAAGCAGATCCTTATAGAAGTAACGCAACTAGAAACATAGAAAAGCACTGGAAAATGACAGAGAAGCTCATAGAAAATAGACAAAGATTTTCTGTAAGCTAATGTAAAGTGAAGCTAGGAGTTTCCCGTATGCTCAGTATTCTTAATGAAATTAACATGACCTACTGTTAGAAAGGAACTTCTAGTTTTAAACAGTTGGGATATGCTTAGTTGAATAAAGTCTCAATAATTTCTTTTTTCCAATTTAAAATTCTTATGAGGTATATCCCATTCAATGGAACTCTCATAAGAGAGGTCAAAAGCAGAAATAATTTTAAAAAAATACCACAAGTGAACAAAAAATCACTCGCTGACATTGTCTGCTGGGAGAGGTCATGGAAAGGACATGACTGCCAGATGACTTGAGAGCTGGACCTGGCCAATCTGAGGCTCCTCACCCCTCCCCTGTCCTTGGAATGGATGTTTGTCTGCCTTTCCCATAGCCGGAGCCATTTCAAGGGCACAGCCTTGAGAGATTAAGATATTGTTGAGACCATCTGGACTAAATTCATGACCGAACCCAGTTAAGACCTCTATATAAACTTTTAAGATTCTGGCAGGGAGGTGTGAAGATCTACTCATCTTGCAGCCACCCAAGACAAGTCTCATATGTAAGCTCCCTTGTTGATTAAAACTACCACTTACCAGTCTGAAGTGGTCTGCCCCTTCTTCGGTCTCTCCCTGCCCTCCGAATATAGGGCCATTTTCATATTTTACCAAAGCTCCTGAGACTGCAAACCAACATTGTCTGACCTTCAAGTAAGTAGAGAAAATCCAGATTTGTGATCATATGAACTATGCCCTGCACCTGGCATTTCAAAATATATTTTAGGGACCAGTCCTCCAAGTGTCATTTAGTGTCTCATGCAACGATGATAGCTTATTGCATGTAAAGGTGAAAATTGTCACTGCAGTGTGTACAGTTGATGGAGAATAGAAGCGGCCTCCTCAGTAGCTAATAAAAGGCCATCTGGAGATTGCCTTCAACAGTGATGTTACATTTCATTTTTTTAATGCACTAGAGATTGCATGGAAAATTAGGTTTTGTGAAAGCTAGCAAAGTGGCATGTCTGTTGCCTTTCCTTGGGACTTTGTCATTTATATTTATGATATTGTTTCTAAACTGACAAGGTGACTCAAATCAAATCCATTTATAGAACTTACTTTGGATATGCTGCTGTAGATTTCTAGATATCACAAATCCACACCTTAGAAACAAACTAAATATCATACCTTATGTACTAGTGTCCTCTGATATCTGTAGTAGTTAAAGTAAAATAGAAAATTTGATATTTTTCCTTCCAGTCTTAACTGAATGAAAAATTTGTCCATTGTCATATTGGATAACCTGCACATTTGTTTTCTGTCTATCCCAGGGAAATAAAACCAACATTCTTCGGTGTTTACTCTTTCTGAGATACACATTCATATAAAAAAACTCAAGGAGGATATTAAAGTATTTCTTAAACTGAGGCTCAGTAGTAAATAGATAACTTGCCCAGAATCCAACATGTGGTAAGAGGCTGAAACAGACTGGGTAAGTCTAATGCCCAAGTCTATGCTCTTTCCACACCTCAACATGAGACACTGAGATTGAGCCAAGAGACCACATCCTGGGTGCATAACTATAAAAGCCTACAGAGGAAGCTTGATTGATGGGACAGAGAACAGAAAAGGAAAATGTATTTTCATATCGGAATAAGAATCTTAGAAGTCATTATACCCATCAACACCCACAATTCGGTTAGTTCCACAACACTGGCTCATCTTCGCTATCATTTAGTGGGACCTTCGGCAGACACCCAAAGTGAAATTTTTTTTCTTTTAGCCCTGATTGTGCATGAGTGTGTGTGAGGACACACACTCAAACACACACATATGCATCTGTTAAAAATACTCAAATTGTTGGGGCGCCTGGGTGGCGCAGTCGGTTAAGCGTCCGACTTCAGCCAGGTCACGATCTCGCGGTCTGTGAGTTCGAGCCCCGCGTCGGGCTCTGGGCTGATGGCTCAGAGCCTGGAGCCTGTTTCCGATTCTGTGTCTCCCTCTCTCTCTGCCCCTCCCCCGTTCATGCTCTGTCTCTTTCTGTCCCAAAAATAAATAAACGTTGAAAAAAAAAATTAAAAAAAAAATACTCAAATTGTTTAATGAAAATAATTTGACAGAGGAAATGTACCCATACAGAGAAAAGGGTGCAGGCAGCATTCCTTAGCACACTATTTGCTTTCCACTCTTGGTTCCCTACAGAGCGCAGAGTTCTGTTATTGCTATCTCTTTAGGAAGTGTTCTATCATACACGTGTTGGACTCTCCTGGTTCTTCAACTAAATTTGGCCTCAGTAAAGCCATATTTTCACTGGGGATAAGGGTGGGAGAGTAGTAGGGTGCATGAGAGCATAAGCTGTGCACAGGTGACTTAAAAAACAAAACAAAACAAAACAAAACAAAACAAAACAAAACAAAACAAAAAAAGGCTTGGCTGCCAACTTCCCATTATGCAGGAAAATCCATTGCAAAGTATGCCTGAATCTTCTCTTTTTCTCTGCCCCTACGCCCATTCTAGTACTGACACAAATACCCTGTTTTCTCCTTTAGCTCTTTTATAATCTCATACAGATCAAAATGATGTGTGTAACAAGATCAGATATGGATTGTCAATACCTTTTCCAAGATATTTGCAGTTTACTCTCAATTCTACTGGAATTAGAGATGCAGTCTCCTGTTAAAGTAATTTCCAGCATAACTAAGCATGCAGGGAAGTGTATTTGGGGACAGCATCTTTGGAATCATAGTATTTATTTCTTCTCTTGGTCTACAAATTTACTGTCCAACTGAATAGCAACTTGATGAGAGTCAGAAATTTTGAATGAGTAAAAGGTCATTTTTTTTATCAAGTAAACCATGGTAATTCCAATTAGTCACATCCTCAGGAAAGAGATCTCACTGAAAAGTTTTTACTCCAGTGAGGAGTGAGTCATACCCACAAATTCACTTAAAGAACCCTTAAAGAAGCCTTAGCAGAGTTCTTAGCAAATATAAGTCTAGAATTATCTCAAATGTTTTCTGGCATTTTGTAGGACAAAAAGGATACTTTGAATCCTGGACCAAAAAAAAGAAAAAAAATCCTTTTTAGTCCTGAATCTTTGCTTCATAATCAAAATAAATATTCTAGTCAAAAAGCCTGGGTTTTGAAAATGAGACCTGTCTTATTGTTTGGGCAAGCCAAAATAAGAAGTGATTAACTTCTCTCGCCTAAAAAGGCAGGCAACAAACACAGCTTGTCTTAATTTTCAGGGCTATTGCAGGCACCATCTCTCTGAGCCATTTTATTTAAATGGTGCTGACAAGATAGGTATATATGTACAGCACATACCTGAAAAGTTTTGTTTTCTCTCCCAAACTACGGAATGATTTGCCAGTGATGGCAGATTCCTTTGTGACACATATTTAATACAATGACCCTGGGTTTGAGTGTGAGGTTTACAAAATTGTCTGAAACTGAGAGGTGTATTCTTAGCTATAACCGCATTTTTAGTAAGAAATAATTACAGATTCCAAAACAAGAAATATCTCCCTAATCACAGACACCTTGGCAAATCCTAGGCAAAAAGGGAAATGCAAAATATCTCCTTTGCCTCCTATCTCACTGTCATTTTAAAAAAGCTATTATCTATCACAAAGCCCTTAGTTATAAAAAGGATATGAGAGGAAAAATTCTTATAGTTTTTAAAACTACAATTTTTAAAAAATCTCACAGTAAGATGTTAATAAGTGATAAAATCCATACCCTATATTTCAACCTTATCATGAATTGCATGCTTCGACTACATTCACTGCCCCCATTTCCCTGAATAAGCTGTTTCCACATACCTGTTTTACGTACTCACACTTCTGGCCACTTAATCTCTCTCATTGTTTTAGGGTCCAGATGTTGTCTCCTCTTTGAAGCTTTCATTTCCCCCACAGGAGAAAATTAGCAACTCCTTTTGTGTTCTCATGGCACTACATGGATACCTCCTTTACAACACTGTAGTCATAGTTTCCTCATGAGCTCATCTGCTGCAAATTGGCTACTAGCTCCCTGAGAATAAGAATCATGTCAAATGCATATATTATGTTTATTTCCAAGGGCTAGAAGTGAGGCTAGCGTAAAGTATAACAATAATAATTACTATGGAAAACATTTATTAGTCTTTTACTGTGTGCCGCACAGTTCAAAGCAGGTTTCGTGCATTATCTCATTTAATCTTTAAAACAAACATTTGACATGGGCTCTCTCATCATCCCTCTTTTAAGACAGAAAATTGCAGCAGAATACATGCAGGACTAGGACAGTGCAAGACTGCAAAGTAAATGGCTCCCCCTGGAGTTTGACAGTGTGCAACCTGTGCACGATTAGCAATGGCCTCTTAGTCTTTTAGAATTGAGTGTAAATGTTTAATTTAATATTAGGCTTTTAGCAGATGTATTTACAATTTAAAAACATATTTTTAGAGGTCTTTGATGCCTTAAACCAAAGAACACTTTAGAGGCAAAGAGAGTCATCTGCCTAGTGTCCTTTTAAACTTATTGTCTAGATAACCATTTATTCTGACAGAAAATTGTCACTAAATTGCTCTGATGACCATATGGTCTAATAAAATGACAAAACTAAATAGGCAATAGGACAGACTATTTAAAGTCAAGTAAAGACAATCCAGAAAGCCTAAGAATGTCATTACTGTTACTCTTCTCTTATACCCTCCTAAGCAAGCTCTAGGCTAAGCTTTTTGTTCACAGAAGGAAATAACAACAAAGATGTCTTTTTGTTATGCACATATGTAATGCTTACTGGCTATGTGCAGCTTAGCTAAAACACAATGAAATCTATGTTTTTATTTTCCAAAAGTAATAGCATATTGGAATTTAACAAATGGTAATCAACCAATAAAAGTGTATATTACATAAATTCATGACATTTACCTTAATTATATTTTGCCAATGATCTCAGAACCAAAAGGGTATTATTAGAGGGTATTGTTATTTCAGATAACCCTGAAAGAAGTTACTAAATTCTGCATTGCTCTTTTTTAAGGGCTTCAGGGTAACTTGGGTTTTGTGTTGTGTGTAGATACTCTTAATATCATGCCCTGATCTCATGTTAAGTGGTAAAGGAGGTCAGTATAACAAGGGGTTTGAATGCAGAGGGAGGAAATAGGCCGTGAATAATTAGAGACTTAAAATGAGTTAATGTGAATTAGAGACGGATTTACTAAGTAGAATTCAGTAATAATCTCATATCCAAGGTCACATTCTAGCTTCACTGCTAATGAACTCATCATTTTAGCACAAATGCAGCACAGTTCATGAACAATTATCAACACGTAGTTGTACTGACCACAAACCACAATCAAAAAGGATGACATTGGGGCGCCTGGGTGGCGCAGTCGGTTAAGCGTCCGACTTCAGCCAGGTCACGATCTCGCAGTCCGGGAGTTCGAGCCCCGCGTCAGGCTCTGGGCTGATGGCTCAGAGCCTGGAGCCAGTTTCCGATTCTGTGTCTCCCTCTCTCTCTGCCCCTCCCCCGTTCATGCTCTGTCTCTCTCTGTCCCAAAAATAAATTAACGTTGAAAAAAAAATTAAAAAAAAAAAAAAAGGATGACATTAGGTGCATCTAAGCAGATTATTAAAGAGATGTGCTTTTCCTGACAGTGTTCGCAGAGCCTATGGGTCTCTAGGATGGGGCATTAGTTCAAGAATGTTTTTTTCAGGGAAACAGAATAATCCTGAACTTAGGGAGACACCTACAGGTACAGCAGAAAAAAATAAAAAGAGGATCTAAGAAACAGAAAACAATAGCATTATGTTTATTGAGGAAAACCAAAACGATTTTTCTTTGAAAAGATTTTTGATTACTGAATTTTTCACAGTTAGGCACAAATATTTGTCTAATGGATGGTTCATAATTCTTTGGAAAGGAGTCAGGACTTGTCTATTGGTGGAAATAATGTTAGTTGTTTCCATCATCATTTTTACTGAGTGTCTACTAGATAGTCACAAGTGTTTTTAGTCATCACTTTGATAAGTTTTTTCCCATTTAAATTAAAAATATACCGGGTAAAATAAACATATTCTACAGTAGCAGACATTTATGTCTTAACATAAGTAGTTTTATTAGATCCCTTTTGTGTTAAGAAAAAGTTTTCGAGTAGTATGAAGCAGGTGGGAATTTGAAGATGCCAGTGAGGGGTGGCGGTGACACATGGCATAATCTTGTCTGTGGGTAGATAGAGCTGTTTAACAGCCCCCTCACCTCTCCTCTCTGTTATATGAGTCCCTGTTCCCTGAAATGGAAATCAGAGGAAGAATTCATCCTGTTTTCTTTGGTTTTGTTACTTTAACTCTTCTACCTCCAGGCAGGTTTTGTTCAGAAGGGATGCCTCTTCAAACATCTCCTCCACTTCCTATATTTGAGAATATTTATATAACAATGACATTTCCAGGAACTAGCAGGGAAAGGATTTTGATGTACCCTAAAGACATCATTCTATCATGCTTCCAAAGCCAGAAAAACTCTAGTATTGACAAAAAGATCACTGGAAAACAAATCCCATCATTTTTCCTTTTCCCGATTTTGACGTTATGTCAGTAAATCCAGTCTCGAAATCACTGCACATCAAAAATGGTCCACAAAAGAACCACCATAATAGGTGAGGGGATACAGCAGATTCCACACAGTGAATACCCAAGGATCAAGAACCTTTTTTTTTTTTAAGATAGAAGACAGATTCTGTCAATTCAGTCTTCCAAAATAAGATCTTATCCTCTCCATGTTTGTCGTCTCCGAGCAGCACCTGAGCAGATAAGTTTAGATACCAAGAATATCTCTATTACATTATTCTAACAGTCTTCTCTCAACTCCAGTCTTGTCCCCATTAAAAGGCATCTTCCACACAGCTGTTGTGCTAAACACAAACCTCGTCAGATTAGTTCCTTAGTAAAAACCCTTATAGGATTCTGTGTCTTCAAGATAAAGTTCAAATCCCTTAACTTGCCTCTGTACACAATCTGGCTTCTGCCTACCTTCCCAGCTTCATGCCTTACCATTCTTTTTAACAATAGTAATACTACAATAACAATATTAATACCATTTATAAAATATGTAGCATATGGAAAGACTGTCCTAAATACTTTTATTGTGGTAGAATATACATAAAATTTACCTTCTTCACCATTTTTAAATGTACTGTGGCTTTAAGTTCACTCACATTGCTGTACAACCACTGCCACCATCCATCTCTAGAACTTTTCATCTTCCCCAACTAAAACTCTATAACCTTTCAATTCCCTAATGCCCCATTCCCTCTCCCCAGGCCCTAGAAACCACCATTCTACTTTCTGCCTGTGTGAGTTTGACTATTCTAGAAATCTCATATAAACAAAATCATTTGTCTTTTGTGACTGGCTGATTTCATTTAGCATAATGTCTTCAAGCTTTTTCTATGTTGTGGCATGTGTCAGGATTTCCTTCTTTCTTAAGGCTGACTAGTATTCTAAGTATACACTACATTTTGTTATCCACTTCTCTCTCAAGGACACTTGGGTTGCTTCCACCTCTGGGCTATTGTGAATAAAGCTGCTATGAACATGGGTACACAAGTATCTATTCAAGACCTCACTTTCAGTTCTTTTGCATATATACCTAGCAGTGGAATTGCTGGACTGTTTGGTAACTGTTCAGTGTTTTTGAGGAATTGTATCATTTTCTCCAGTAGCGACAACATTGTACACTCCCACCAGCAATGTACAAGGGCTCCGTGATAATTTTAGGTAATAGGTACTTACAACAGGTAATCAATTTGACTGGCCATGGGGTGCCCTGATTACATATTATTTCTGGGAGTGTCTGTTAGGGTGGTTCTGGATGAGATTAGCATTTGAATCAGTGGATTTAATAAAGTAGGTTGCCCTCCCTAATGTGTGCGAGCATCTTCCAATCTGTTGCGGACCCGAATAGAACAAAAGGGGCACCTGGGTAGCTCAGGTCAAGATCTTGTGATTTGGGAGTTCAAGTCCTACATCAGGTGAGCAAGACCTCTGCTTCAGGTAAAACACAAGACTTGGGTGTCTTGAACTTGGGACACTTGAACTTGGGAGTTCAAGTCCTACATCAGGTAAAGCAAGAGCTCTGCTTCAGGTAAAACACCCTGCTTTGGGTGAGTGCCACTTCTCTCTCTCTCTCTCTCTCTCCCTCTTTCTCTAAAAAAAAAAGAAAGAAAGAAAGAAAGAAAGAAAGAAAGAAAGAAAGAAAAAGAAAACAGGTAAAAGGCAGAGGAGGGAGGAATTCACCCCTTTTATTTCCTGCCTCACTAACTGATTTGGGACACTTCATATCAGCTTCTCTTGCCCTTAGGCTGTGCTTTACACCATACACTCCCTTGGTTATCAAGTCTTAAGCCTTGGACTGTACCATTAGCTTTTATACTCCCAGCTTACAACATCATGCTGGAGAAAGTCATATATTAACAACCTAAGCACATTCATCTTAGGAAATATTTATAAGCATCCATTCTCCTGGTCTTGAGCCAAGCCCAGCAATAACAGAGTCACATGTTCACGCCCAAGAAGAAAGTAAAGTCAGATTTGAAGCAATATTCTGCCATTTCTCCCCTGTTCCAACTTTTGGGTCTAACTTAATATTCTTATTGAAATAATTCTGGTAGAGTTTGGTTGAGGACACAACCACAATATGTTTCTCTACATAAATATGCTTCCTTATTTTTTCCAAGATAGGTGTAATTATTTTATTCATATATCAATTTTATCATGCTCAAGTCAATATAATGCTAAACTGAAGAATGAGACTAATCAGAAACTTGGGGGAGGGTAAAGTTTAATTTTTTTTAAATAGGAAAATAGTTTTGTAAGAAATACTTCAGGGGCGCCTGGGTGGCGCAGTCGGTTAAGCGTCCGACTTCAGCCAGGTCACGATCTCGCGGTCCAGTGAGTTCGAGCCCCGCGTCAGGCTCTGGGCTGATGGCTCGGAGCCTGGAGCCTGTTTCCGATTCTGTGTCTCCCTCTCTCTCTGCCCCTCCCCCGTTCATGCTCTGTCTCTCTCTGTCCCAAAAATAAATAAACATTGAAAAAAAAATCTTTAAAAAAAAAAAAAAAAGAAATACTTCAAATAAATATCATGACTTTCTGAAATAATACCACTGTCTAGAGTTTCTGATGAAGTACTGAGCATGTATTATAGAGTTTTTAAGTATATTTAATTTTTAAAGTGAAACTGTACATACACGCTTATAACATCACAAAATTCTTAAGTCAGGTATTTTAATGTAGTTTTAAGAAAGTACGTATCAGGGGTTGAATTAAATTGAAGACACAGTTTTACTCTTTGACCATCATTGAAAGACTATTCTAGAAAAAAAGCTAACTCAAAAAGAGGATGTTACACAGATTTCTGCTTCTTTTCCAAACACTTCTCAATATCACCAAGCACTTGAACGGCAGCCTTTGGAATTCGAGTCCCAGGACCAAATACACTGGAAACTCCAACTTCAAACAGAAATTCATAATCCTGTTGAAAGAATTTGTTTAATTAATAAAAAGAGACAATATTTAATTTCAAGGAAATGAAACAAAAGGGCAATAAATGCTGCCCTTTCTTTGTCCCTGATGCCCCCAACTGTCTCAACTGGTACACTAATGGCTTCCGGGGTTGAAAAATTCTTCCTTCACTGGGATTGCTAATAATAGCTGCCAGCACCCTTTGTACTCGAAGTCATTAAAAGAACAAAGCATACTCTGCCCCTTTTCCAAATACCCCAGTGTGTGGTATGTGGTAGGAAGTTGTATGGCCCACTCATTGAGAACTTCTGAGCCCTAAGCCGTATAATTTTTCTCACCTAAATTTTTACTACTTGTCATTATTTGTGTTCAATTCAGTATCACATTATAGGTTTGAGCTTATAAGGCTATTTATTTCCTCTAAGGTATTTTGTCTGCAACTCGTGAATGGTGATACTCTTCTTTTGGGGAGTGTTTTATTTTGTTAATTTTTTTTTTTTTTTTTTGAGTATAGTTGACACACAATGTTATATTAGTTTCAGGTGTAAAAAAGTGGTGATTCATGTTTATACACTATGCTATGCTCACCACAAATGTAGCTATCATCTGTCCTATCACTATTATCATATTATTGACTATATTCCTTATGCTGTCTGTGTCTTTCATTACCTTGACTTATTCATTCCATAACTGGAAACCTGCATTTCCCATTCCTTTCACCCATTTAACCCAACCCCTACTCCCTCCCCTCTGGCAACCACCAGTTTGTTCTCTGTATTTATAGGTCTCATTCTGCTTTTTATTCACTCACATATTTTTTTTAGATTTCATATATAAGTGAAATCATATGGTATTTGCCCTTCTCAGTCTGACTTATTCCACTTAGCATAACACCCTCTAAGTCCATCTATGTTGTCATAAATGGCACAATCTCATCCTTTTTATGGCTGTGTAATATTCCATGTTTTTAACATACACATACATACACGCACACATATTCAATACAATTTGAATCTTTTTCAGTGAGACTACAGCCATATATTTGTATATAAAAATATTTAGGTGTCATAATGATTTCTTTTGAAAATGAAACCCTTCACACCCCACTGCTTCCATATCTTAGCTACTGCAAATAATACTTCAATAAACATAGCAGTGCATATATCTTTTCTAATTAGTCTTTTTGTTTTCTTTGGGTGAATGATGCTGCTTTGAATTTGGCTTTGTGAAGAAATCAGATTTTCTGTAAACAAAGATTAGCTCATTTAAAAACAAATTCTCCCATGTTGCTGTTGCTATTTGTTACTTTATTTTAAACAGTTTGAGTGAAAAGATTCCCAGGACACAAACACTGCTCCAGGCTGTAGTCTGTTTAAAAGTTGGAGTATCTGTAGCTATAATATTGAGTTTTAGGATATCCTCTAAATCCCTGATCCTTATCCACAAGGGTGATCACATATCCTAGGACATTCTGGTTTGTGCTTATTGTTGCAGTACCCTCTTTGTTTTTAGGAGTCCTTTTTCTATTGAGGTGTAATTGACATTTAATGTATTAGCTCTAGGTGTACCACATAATGATTCAGTATTTGTGTATATACTGAAAAACGATCAGCACAGTAAGTCCAGTTAACATCCATCACCACACATAGCTACAAAACTGTGCATGTGTATGTGTGTTGAGAACTTTTAAGATTTACTCTTAGTAAGTTTCAAACATGCCCTACAGCATTATTAACTATAGTCATCACGGTGTATGTTACATCCCTATCACTTATTTATTTTCATAACTAGAAATGTGTAGCTGTTGACTACCTCCACTCACTTTGCCCATCCCCTTTCCCCTTGCCTCTGGTAACCACCAATCTGTTCTTTGTATGTAAGAGCTTCGGTTTTTGCATTTTTTAAAGATTTGCATATAAATGAGATCATATGGTATTTATCTTTGTCTAACTTATCTCACTTAGCATAATGCCCTCTAGTTCCACCCATGTTTTCACAAGTGACAAGATCTCATTCTTTTTTTATGGCCAAATAATATTCCATGGTGTGTATATACCACTTCTTTATCCATTCATCTGTGGATGGACACTTAAGTTGTTTCCATATCTTGGCTATTGTAAATAATGCAGGAAAAACAGAGGGTACATATATCTCTTTGGGTGTTTTCTTTCTTTTTTTTTTAATTTTTTTAATGTTTATTTATTTTTGTGAGAGAGAGAGAGAGAGAGAGAGAGAGAGAGAGAGAACGAGTTGGGGGAGGGGCAGAGAGAGAGGGAGACACAGAATCCGAAGCAGACTCCAGGCTCTGAGCTGTCAGCACAGAGCCTGACATGGGGCTCGAACTCACAAACTGAGAGATCATGACCTGAGTTGAAGTCCGATGCTTATCCGACTGAGACAGCCAGGTGCCCCAAGCTAGTGTTTTCATATTCTTTGGATAAATACCCAGAAGTAGAATTGGTGGATCCCATGGCAGTTCTATTTTTAATTTAAAGAATCTCTGTACTGATTTCCACAATGGCTGCATCAGTTTTGATCCACACCAACAACTCACAAAGGTATCCTTTTCCCACATCTTACCAACATTTGTTATTTCTTTCCTTCTAGAAAGAAGAATAGCCATTCTAACAGGTATGAGGTGATAACTCATTGTAGTTTTGATTTGCATTTCCCTGATGCATCTTTTCATGTACCTGGCTGGCTACCTGTATGTCTTCTTTGGAAAATGTCTATTTAGATCCTCTGCTCATTTTTTAATTAGACTGTTTTTACAGCACCCTTTTTAATAGCACCCATATTTGTTCTCAAAAGTGGTCACATTTAGATGATAAATTAAATGGTCATGCTAATTATCCCCAATGACTTTTTTGCTGTTTCTTTTATTTCCTTGTAATACTCTTACAATATTATAATTCTTCAATGATACTTAACACATCTTATTTAACTTTTCTTCTTCTAAGTCTGAACTTCTAAGGGCAGAGAACATTTCTAATCATTCTTATAACCTCAACATTTGACACATTAAAGATACCTCAAACACATCATTATTCTTGGGCAGGTGCTATAGATTTAAGATTTCATAAAAAAACTTGACGAAACAATAACAATGATCTCCAAATTGGGGACGGCCAAATGGATAAGTTATTTCATTCTATCTTTCCTAGTAATGCTATGAACCATTTATTCTCTCACCTGACTTGTGGACTTGGAAGGTGAGCTCACCTGGAAGAGGACCGTGAAATATTGCAAATGGAGAAAGGCTTCTTGACTTACCTAAGCCTTAACACAGCCTTATAAAATATACTTTAGTGAGGGGATAAAATGTAAGAAACAAGTAGATCTGAGTAAAGGGTATACAGGTGTCCTTTGTACTATTTTTATTATCTATTAGTTTGGAATTATTTTCAAATAAAAAGTTGTTATTTTAGGGGCATCTGGGTAGTTCAGTCAGTTAAGTGTTGGACTTCGGCTCAGGTCATGATCTTATGGTTTGTGGGTTTGAGCGCCGTGTTGGGCCCTGTGCTAACATCTCAGAGCCTCAAGCCCGCTTTGGATTCTATCTCCCTCTCTCTCTGTCCCTCCCCTTGCTCACGCTCTGTCTCTGTCTCTGTCTCTCTCTCTCAAAAATGAATAAACATTTAAAAAAAATAAAAAGTTGGTATTTTAAAACATCCTCCACTGAACTGGCCGGGAGTATCGTATTGCCTCCTTCATGAAAGAAGTAGGCATCACGAGGCTGCTAACCTTGCTGAAAATACTTGGAAGCCACTGCTTTTAAGAAGGTTAGAAAATCCAGACTATAGTAACACATACTGGTGAGGACAGACCATATTTATTTAATCAGGCTGCAGAAATGGTGAGCTCCACAGTGGCAGTGGCTAAGTCGGCTTGATTAGCTACTATATATTAGTGCTTCCTAATTTAAAATCTAAATGACTTTCAACTGAGTAAGTACATTACTTTATATATTTACTGAAAATAGTGAAAAAAATGTGTAAATGTTGATTGCTACAATTATATTATAAAGGATACTCATATTAACACACAAGTATGTCATTACAGAAAATAATCTTTAGTCTTTAAACTCATAGGGAAAAAAAAGTGTGTAAAATACCTACAAATGTTCTGAGTAATTCAAATATCCAGAGGGTTAACACAACTTGTGTGAAATATATTTCTTGAAAATGTCAGCTCACTTAGATAACAGGTTTCTGTTTTTTCTCAACTCATATTTCAATTTCAATATTTTGTGCAGCTTAACTATTTTGGTTCTTAAGTTTTAATATCATGTCTAAGAGCTTAGATATTATAGACTCTAAAACTGCAATACAGATATAAGTTTCCATACACAGACAATAAAGAATAAAAGTCCTTTATATTCCCAAATAGTCAACTATATTTGTGAAAATAATAGGCAATTAACAAAGTTTTGTGTTGACTATATCACTTTAGTATAGTGTTGTTAGAAAGAATAAATAACATAGCTTGCTTGCTAGTCCTATGTTATTATCAGTGTCACAACTTCATACATATATTTTCTGATTTCATAAGTAGTATATAAGTAACTATTGTATATTCTGAGTGGTATGGAGGAAAAAAAAATAGTAGACCTCGACATAAGATCATATTTCACCAAGAATTTCTGCTACTGTCTTTGTAGCATCTATCAATTATTTACTTAGAGCAATCACATATATCTTCTACCTCTGTATGTTTTCTGTTCTCAATAAAAAAAGAAAACTTGACATAATGAAAAACTGGATTGGAAACAGACCAAATTTAGATCTTAACTAATTATTTTAACTGATAGATAAGGTAATATGTGGAAAGTATCCCCCTACCCCATTAATAAATTAATTGGCATCATTGATTGTTACCTAGCATTCATTTCTCCTTTTCTAATAGGATCCACATTTTTGTTCAAGAATCCACCTCTTCCCCAATCAGCCAATAATTTTCAGAACAGGCTGATTCTATTTATTTCTGAATTAGGATATTTTTGGCTCTAAGAAAACTATACCCCAATCAAATTAGCTTTAATGAAAAAGAGGTTTTATAAGACCATGTAAATGATACAGCTCTGAGTTAAGGCAGTATGTATGTATAGAAACATGAAAAAAATGAACAAGGTAGCTACTCTAAGACAACAGAAGCAAGTGCTGCTGACTGGTTAACTAAAGGACTCACTTCATTACCAGGACAAAGAGTGCTCACTCTATCTGTGGCTAGGAGTTGATATATGCACTGTGTGTTTACCATTCTTCTCTATTCTAGCTGTGAAATTTTATTACTTTTATCCTATTCCTTTTCCATCATTCTATACCAAATATGAAGGAAGTACATCTCTATCTAGGTTACTAGTTTGCAAAGAGGTAATTCTCTCATAAAGAGAAGCTCTGCATACTGTTAAGTTAAATTATACATAATGAATTACAAGATAGTTTGAACAGAAAATACATTGGGCACTTTTGGACTCTTACTACAATTTACTTAGTAAAATCACCAGGAAATAATTTAGATCAAAATCTACAACAATTTTATCTTTAGCAAAAGTATACAGTAAATTGGAACTACATATAAACTAATATTACTCAGGATTCCCATCATAGCACTAGAAAAATACAGGCGATGAAAAATACCTGTGGTGGTATCACCCCTCCACACATGACAAGAATATCTGGCCGTCCAAGGGAGTTAAGTTCTCTGATGAGCTCAGGAACTAGGGTTTTATGACCAGCAGCGAGCGTGCTGACACCCACGGCATGCACATCTGCATCCACAGCCTGCTGGGCCACTTCTCGGGGAGTCTAAACAATTAGAAAGTAAAGAGACAAATCATCAAGTTATTCCAAAAAGTATTTTAAAACTGTTACCTAGTAAATTAGCATTCCAAGGTTTTCCTCATTAAAAGTCTTGAAGTGAGTATAACCTCATATTTCACCATTCTCAAATCATAAATACCAACTCATCCAATTGATGCAATAAACAGCAGGGCTGTATCGCTTCTAGCCCTAGAATTATCAATTAGATTTGTTACATCAAAATATAGTTCCCCCCAAAACTTTTAAGACAAAGAATATAGGCGAAATACATTATCTATTCATTACAATTTTTGAAAAATACATCTGTTGTCTTCATTATCAACATTTATTGAGTGGTGATGCAGTACAAGACAACATGTGATAGTATCTATGAAGAGGTAAAAGACCAAACATACGATTCAATGTGAAAAGTGAATCTCAGGTTTTAAAGTAGAATGGGAAACAGGTATGTTAGCAAGATGGCACACTAAGAAGCTCCAGGACCTCCGTCTCCCACGGAGACACTGAACTGACAGCAACATATGAATCGAAATAACCTAAGAACGCTAGAAACTAGTTAAGGAGCTATAATACCCAGGCAAATGCATAAGCAAGAAAAGAGATGGTGTCAAGAAGGCTGCTTTTCACGCATTAACTGGATTTAACCAGTGTGGCATACACAGTCATAAAGAATATTTTCATGTATTCAATTATGAATTGAGTTACCCAGGACCATATTCATTCCCTGCAATGAGTCTGTAACATTTGCTCTTGATAATTTACATGCATTTAAATCACTTCATATAGGGGCGCCTGGGTGGCGCAGTCGGTTAAGCGTCCGACTTCAGCCAGGTCACGATCTCGCGGTCTGTGAGTTCGAGCCCCGCGTCAGGCTCTGGGCTGATGGCTCAGAGCCTGGAGCCTGTTTCTGATTCTGTGTCTCCCTCTCTCTCTGCCCCACCCCCGTTCATGCTCTGTCTCTCTCTGTCCCAAAAATAAATAAATGTTGAAAAAAAATTTTAAAAAAATTAAAAATAAAAAAATAAATCACTTCATATAAAAGACACATACAAGTTTCTCATTGTAAATATACTGTAAACTGAGAAATTGGGGAAGGAGAAGGCTATCTCAGAAACCACTTGCACAATAAGCTCAAAAAAATTACCAAAAATCTGAGAATTTTCTTAGTTTGGCAATATTTTAAGCCTCATAATTTCAGTGTGAAAACAAAAGATTCTACATTCTTGGTAATGAAGCCATATTCAAGAGTATCTCTAAGAAAATCACACAGCAGATTGGTAAAACCTAGTCTGTGAGAAATATAGCCTATGAAATTAAAACCATTGAGAAAATGTGCATATTGTTGATATTGAGTTGTTAAAAGTAAGAAACCTAATTGACTTACACATGATTGATCATTCATATCATCCATGTTACCAAAACGTATTAGATTAAAATTACACTTAATTCGTTTCCATGCTTTATGCTTAGATACACTAAACTGTATTTTATGTCAATAAATAGTGAACATTTTAAAACTTTAAATCTAATTTTTTTTTTTAACGTTTATTTATTTTTGAGACAGAGAGAGACAGAGCATGAACGGGGGAGGGTCAGAGAGAGGGAGACACAAAATCTGAAACAGGCTCCAGGCTCTGAGCCGTCAGCACAGAGCCCGACGCGGGGCTCGAACTCACGGACCGCGAGATCACGACCTGAGCTGAAGTCAGACGCTTAACCGACTGAGCCACCCAGGCGACCCAACTTTAAATCTAATTTTAATGAAATCAGACACAGAACTACAGGATTCTACCTTCATCCACAGATAAGTTTTTCTTTTTTTTAAATGATATAGTATTATATTAACAAATTTGTGGTACTAAAAGGCAAATTATATTTTTATAGATGGCATGCAATAGGGAAATAAACTTTTAGCTCTTTGAAAAGTTCTTTTAAATGCCAATTAATGACCATCATTTTTAATTACTTTCATTATATATATATATATATATATATATATATATATATTTCCCAAAAGCTAATTTTTAAATATTGGAAATGTATTATATTTGGTCAATATTTAAAACAAACAAAAAGCTGAAGTAAAAGGGAAGTAGCATATAAATAAAAAACTAGAATGAGAAAGTAGTCAACTTAAAGGAAGAATGAAAGCAATCTCAATATATGTATTTACTTAATTTAAAATATATTTGAGATGCTTAACAAAACCTACCTTAAATGTATTTATAAACTTACCTACGAACACAGTTCAAGGACATATCTCCATAAGTTCAGGCTAACTGAATTTCTTCTAGACACTCTAGAGTATTATTTAAAAATTCAAAAGGGAAAACTCTTATGGGAGATTCTACAAAGGGCGCGCCTCTTCAGGAAGGTTATTTCTTTACTTGTAAAAATGTAATCAATTTTTTAGTCTTCATCTTAGCTGACTCATCCACAGCATGGAATAATAGTACCTCCTTTTCCTTGAAATTCTCCTTCCTCCTTAGTGTTCATCCCACTACTCACTCCATTTCCTTTTCCTCCTTTGCTGCCTCCTTCTCTTTTTCCTTTTATTTGTTCAAGTTTTCATATTGCTACCCACACTCTTCATGAGAAGTTAAATGAGTTCTCATGGTTTCAAGTACTATTTACATACTGAGAAGTCTCAAAATCTTATTTATAATAGAGGCCTCTCTTCTATGCTCCAGACATGTATATCCAATTTACATGGCTGTCTTCATCTGAAAGTTCCATAAGCTGATTCTCTTAAGCCTACCTCCATTCCCCATAAATAACACCTTTATTAAATTTTCTTCACGATCCTGGCCAACTTCTGCTAAGACCCTGACACTGCCTGTGGGTAAGGTCTGCATTGCTTCTCACTCATTACTGAACATCTTAAGTGGACTCCTTGCATCTAGGAAGCTCCTCTCAATCTGCTTAAGAAAGTGATTTTCCTGGAAAGTGAGCTTTCTAAAGTATAAATTTGATTGTCACTCTACCTAGACACCTTTGGGATAATGTTCAAACTCCGTAGAATGGCATACAATTGTAATCTACACACCACCCCAAGCACTGTATTCTAATGTTACTGAACGCCCTACAGTTACCTGAAGGTATCATGCTTTCTCACGGTTCTGTACCTTTGCACCTCTGCTCAAGCCAACGCTTTTCCTAGCATGCCTTTCCCTGCCTTGCTCTCTATGCTTCCAAAGGCACAGCTCAAACATAAGTTCCTAGGATACTTGGGTAAGTTCCTTGTCCAAATGTTAATTACAGTAATTATTACTCTGCTGTGTTTACTGATAAGTAAATCTTTCTCTGTTAGAAGCCTGTAACCTCCCTGAAGACAAAAATCATCGTATCTTATTCAACTCAGAACCTAGCATCTGGTAGATGGTCAATAAGTATGTAGTGGATAAAACTTTTACTATGGAAGTTATTACAATGTACTCAACCAAAGATATTTTGTAGAGAAGATTAAAGTTGTATCATTCTATAGAGAATTTCAGCTTCATTTACTTCTAACAAATTATTATCCTGTTGGGTCAAAGATTCTGTGACTAAATAAAATACTACTAGAGAGTAACTAAAAAGAAAACCTACCTATGAATCAAGCTCTCACTCTGATGGTTGATTTCCCTTTTAAAACATTTTTCATCAATCTGATGTGGGCTACCTTTTCCACAAATTATCAGACAAATATCAATAAATAGTACAATAAGATCTTTGAAAGTAATCTTCAGTTTTAGAAACCTAATAACAGTTTAGTTACTGACACTGATTTTTACAAAGTATGAGAAACAAGTACATTAACACAAATTCTATTTCTTTCTTATTTCTGTCATAATTAACTGGATTATATGCATTCAAAAATAAATTAAGGAATTTGTGGAATTCATTTTCTTCTTTTACACCTTGAAAAACATCATCATGGTTTATCATCTTTTTTACTATTTTTTTCTAAATATAAGTGATTTACTACATTCTTTTTGAAGTTATCCCAACATTTTAAGTACCTGAAAAAGAGGACCTATGTCCACATCAAAACCAAGATCGGCAAATCCTGTAGCAATAACTTTTGCTCCTCTGTCATGTCCATCTTGTCCCATTTTTGCCACAAGAAGACGAGGTCTGCGACCTTCACGTTCCATGAATTTATGAACCCTAAGAACATTTTAAAATATAATAGTTATTAAAAAAATAATAAAATAAAATAAAATACAACAGTTATATGTTAATTGTCCAAAAGTAAGATATAAAATCTATAATGTATTCACAGTAAATCTTTCAAGTTTATGTAAAAATACCTTTTTACATTCATTACTCACATTTTATGAATATCTCTATTTTACATTGAGAATTCCATTAAAGCCTGTATATGCTTACCACCTTCCCTCACAGAGGAAAGTCTGAAAGATGGCCCAGCCTGTAAGCCCATAATACTTGAGAACATCACAGTGAAGATGAGAAAATGACAATTTTTTCCTTCTTAAACCAGTCTCCAGCGTATAATATGCATAAATATTTAAAAAGAAGCTTAAAAGTGCCTTTCAGAGTCATTCATACAAATGTAACTCACTGGCTGCTTTGAGCTGTCCATATTTCACCTACCCATCACAAGTGTGAACCTCTTCAAGCTGACTGCAATGTGGTGATTTCTAATGACATATAATCAAAATACCTTCTAACTTAAACCAATAAATTTACAGCCCAGATGAAAAAATACATTTGCTTTTGTTAAAAGAAAAAAAAATCCATTTTGATGACTTTCACCTTGGATGTTTTGGTATTTATCCCATCTATAAGTAGTGACATAAAAAGTGGAAAATTTGTTATAAAAGTTGAGAAAAACAATAATCAGGAAGCTACATTTACACATGGAAAGCATTATCAATTTGTATTAATTTATAGTTCCTAATCATGCTTGACAATACTATTTATTGTCCATTCAGTGAGACTGATTTTAATTTACGCATAGATGGTTACCAAATTATTTATTTTCAAACGTGAAAATTATTTTATAACTATTTGAAAATTAAACAATTCGAATAAACTTAAGAATGTAAGTATACTATAATAAGGAGACTGAAATTTAAGTATCTGGGGGATATGAAGCAGTATCAACGCTAGTTGAACAAACATTTATTTTAATTAGAAACTCTTAAAGGGAACTATAGTGAAAATTGAAAATATTATTTTAGTAAACCTACAGACTAACGGGAAAGTCCATTCAAATGTTTTCCAAATGGTATGTGAGAAAATTAAGCCCGCAACTGATTCATTGGGATTATGTTCACAGAAAAGATGGCATTCTGGTTTAAGAAATCTCATTTATTACCTCTGGATAGCAAATGATATCTCTTTACTTTCTCCAAATTCCTGCCGATAGGCTCCACTGACCATACGATCATTAGCTTTATGTTCACCAAATACCTTTTTCATAGCATCTGTGATTTCTCCAACTGTACATCTAAAATATTAAAATAATAAAATAGAGGTCCTGTTAACATCATTATTTGAGATAAAAAATATTTACTTTAATATTCAATATAATAGGACACAATTTATTACCTAAAAAGTAGGCTATCAAAAACTATGGTATATGTCTTTCTCTCACTGATTTATTTTACTTAAATAAAAATGTTTTCTACTGCACTGATGAAAGCTTCTTTCCTCAGATTACTTATGAAAAATGATTCTGGATGCCTCTATACATAGTAATCTTTCTCCCTCTCTTTTTTTTTTTTTTGGTACAAAAAGGTGATTTTATTAAAGCATGGGGACAGGACCCATGGGCAGGAAGAGCTGTCCTGGGATAGTAAGGAGAGACTGATTATATACTTGGGAGTTGGGGAGGTAAAGTCAAGGGGGAAGTTTCCAAAGGGATTTTCATATGCTAAAGAAGAATCACAGGGGGCCTAGCCATTGTCAACCTAAGGTTGTTTTTCCCTCTAGCAAAGCATTAACATTAGGACAGTAGGGAATTTAACATTTTTGAAACAAAAAATGGCTGACTTAAAAACTATAAATAGACAAGCATGTAAAGATTACTGAATAATTCACCAATTAACAATACAACTAGGGCAGGGGGTGGGGGGTTTGGGGAGGGCTGGGTGGTTCAGCTGGTTAAGCATCCAACTTTGGCTCAGGTCATGATCCCACAGTTTGTGGGTTCAGGCCCTGCATCAGGATCTGTGCTGACAGCTCAGAGCCTGGAGCCTGCTACGGATTTTGTGTCTCCCTCTCTCTCTGCCCTTCCCCCACTCTCTCTCTCTCTCTCTCTCTCTCTCTCTCTCTTAAAAATAAACATTAAAAAAAATTTTTTTTTAAATACTACAGGGCAAAGAGCAAGATTCCCATTGATACTTTTTGATAAAAAGTCTTTTAGCATATTCCATTCATTTGTTTATTAATTCATTCAACATTTATTGACTGTCTAATATAGGGCAAGCATGGTAAGTGCCAGACATATGGTGACAAACAAGACTGGGGGAGGGGGAAAAGAAACCTGCTCTCACAGAGCTTACCATCTAGTCAGAGGATACAGACAATACATATGAACTCAATTAATATGGATTTCATATGATAATAAGTACTATGAACACACTAAAAAGGTGAAATCTGGTGTCTGGAAAAGCTATTCTGAAGATAATGAAGATAAAGCTTTTGAACTAAGATCTAAATAATGAAAAGGAGAAACTGAAGGGAACATAAAGGAGAATGGAAAAGTGTTTGAAAAAGAAAATACTAAGTGCAAAGGTTCTCAGAGGTAAAAAAAGAAAACAAAACAAAAAACCAAAACATGTTCTATGTTTTAAAAATAGAAAGAAGGACACTGGGGACACAGCATAATGAAGGAAGCAGAATAAGGTTGGGTCAGAGAGAGAGGCCAGAGTCACATCTCACACAATCCTGCAGGCCATCGTAAGATTAGGTTTTAATTTAAAAGCATGAGAAACCTCTGGAGGATTTTAAGCACAGAAATCACCTTATTTAAGAAGTTAAAACTGAAAAACAAAAATAAAAACAAAAACCCAACCCACATACTAGTTATCCTACCTCTTAAGTACTTAAAACAACACGCTAAAAAAAAAAAGTTCATAAATAACAAAAGCAAAAATAATTCACCAATGACATCATGTATGGAGAGAAAATTTTTTGTGGTTCACTTGCTTTTCTGCATGTCCTATGAGGCAAAGTACTGACTGACCTTTATTTTGGGGTATCCATTCAAAGGTATCTATGAATAGCTTTGGAAGCCTTGCCTACCTCTGGACAAAGAGTAGTTTTGTGTACTGTCAAAAATAAAAATGTCTATGCTCGAAAATGCATCAAACTTCTCAACCTGCAAATGAGTGACATGGATTCACTACAACAGCTTGAAATGTCCTGAGCCAGGGGAAATACACAGGATTAATACACTCTACCCAACCTGCAGGAGGTGGTGAAGGAGGCTTAGCTGCCTCTGAAGGGCTTCAGTGGGTTTTTCTGTTATCACTTGCTGAAATTCTTGAAAGGCTGGTTCATCCTTTATCATCTATGAATACTTTTAACCCTTTCCCAAACTTTGTTAGAAAGCTTCAGTAACTGGTCACTAAACAGAAAATTAAGTACTTATGCATTAATGAACTCTAAATCAAAGTCTGTTTGATTTTTAATACACCTTTAATAGCTCCACATGCTTCCAGAATAGGCCGGCGGGACACAACTGGACCCTGGAGTATCATGAATAATGAATGCTCTATCTGCTCAAACCCTGGTGCCATCCAAGTATTGTAAATGAATAAAATGTCTTCGGTGGCCCTGCTGTTGGGCTAGCTGGCCTACCAGCTGCACTGCATCCTGCACCACATCGTGGCACTCGAGTTCCTGGGGGTGGTGAGCCCACTACCTTTCATCCCATGAAGGAAAGGAGAGGGCTTACCCATGTCTCCTGCTCAGAGAAGTTTCATGATGCCCTTGATGAAGAACATATGTGAGTTCACTTATAATTCGTTACCATCTAACTGCTGAGATGACTGACCTCAGCTTTACTCTGGAGATGAGAAATGAGCACACACACCTGAACAGTTCTCACTACCTTATTTTGCCAGTAACTGAATTTGACAAAAATCAATCACTTCTGCTCTGTTTTGTTCATCTATCTGTAGAAATGTTTAGATCTATTTAGCTAGTTACTAGTAAGATGGACTTTCTCAAAATCTGACAAATGTGTGCTTGGTATTTTTTAAGTATTAATGTTTCATTTTTTAAATTTTATTTAGAAGGATTAAAGCCTCGTAATGTTTACATGTTTAAAAAAACATATGAATGTCGCAAGTGCACAGATATTTAAGAAAAACAAAAATTAACTTCATTTGCACTTCCAATATTTTCTTTTAGGCTCACAAGGTTTATAGAAGCAAACTTTTATTTAAGTACACTTTGAAAATCTCAACTGGTAAACTTTAAAAAATTTTTTTTATTTCAGAAAAACAGACAGAGAAAGAGAGAGAGACTGAGAGGGGGGCAGAGGCAAAGACAGAGAGAGAGAGACAGAGAGAGAGAGAGAGAGAGAGAGAGAGAGAATCTTAAACAGGCTCCACACACGAGGGGCTCAATCCCACTACCCTGAGATCATGACCTGAGCTTAAATCAAGTCAGATGCTTAACCAAGTGATCCACCCTGGCACCCCTAAACTGGTCAACTTCTGGTATTTGGAAATCTCCGAACTTAAATATCATCACCTTGCACGAGCTGCATCCACTGCAAGAGCCAAAATATTCCCGTCTCCACTGGCAGCACATGCAGTCAATGCAGCAAGACATCGTTCAGCCAAGGTTTCATCCCTGCTGGATTTGACCTTATGGAAAAGGTCAAGAAAAGGGTCAATTTACATGAAAAAAAGAACAAAACAGAGATCAGGAGATTAGACACTGATATACGTCATATGGAAATTGTTCCATAATCTTAACCACAAAAACAAAAGAAAAAAAAAAGGAGAGAATAATATGTATCCTAGGTCTGATATTCATTCAATTTGTTCACTTACTCATTCAATAAACATTTAAAACAATACTGAATTCTGCATAGCCCTGATAAATCAGAAATACACAGGGCAATGATAAGTAACACTGAAGCCTCTCCAAAGTAGTCAGTACATGCTACTTAGGCTTTACTAATGTAACAAGACATCAAAAACAAGTAGGTCTTTTATATGGAAGGCACACTAAAGAATAATAGTGACAAGGAAGAAAAAATAATAACAGATTACAACATAGAGAATATTTGTTATACATTGTTTTCCCTAGCTAACTAACAATATATTGGTAATAATACATATGTATATTGTTTTTCTTCTTCTCAAAGAGAAAGAAAGAGACAGAGATGATGAGAAATACTGCAGCGGAGACAGAAAGACCATGAAAAGCACAGTCAAAACCTTTTCCCCTCAGATCCTAGCTCTACTCTGCTCCGCCAACAATCTGCCTAAACAAAGTTACCTAAAATCCAATTTTTTACAAGTTTGCACCACCTATAAAAGAGTCTAAATATGATACTACTCAAGATGCTACTAAAATCATATAATATCTATAAGCAGAAATGGATCAAAAATCTTACACTAAAGGCAAGGAAAAACCCAACTCCATTAACATTACCGAATTTCTCTCTTGCCTGAAATAAAGTTTAACACCATTTGTGGTAAATGGAACGCCTCAAGCTGTAAGGGTGCAGAGTTAATAAAAGTGTAAAGTATAAGAGGGGAGAAAAGGGCTTTTCCAAATATAATATATGTTGAGACTTTTGTGATGACTCAAAATAAAATGATATATCCTAAGGAGGACCTTTTAAAAAAGTGATAAAAATGTGAGAGAGGAGTTATCTTCTGCTGGAGGGTGAAAATGGAAATAATGCCATTAACTGTAATAGAAAAATGGAAAATGATAGTGGTGCATGCAGTCTAACTGAACAAACTCTTATATTCTTTTCTTTTTTTTTTTTTTTTAGAGAGAGAGCACACTGGAGTGGGGGAGAAAGGCAGAGGGAGAGAGAGAGGGAGAGAAAGAGAGAGAGAGAGAGAGAGATTGAGAGAGAGAGAGAGAGAGAGAGAGAGAGAGATTTTCAATCTTAAGAAGTTCCACGCTCAGTGTGGAGCCCGATGCAGGGTTCAATCCCACAATCCTAGGATCATGACCTGAGCTGAAATCAAGAGTCAGATGCTCAACCGACTGAGTCACCAATGTGCCCATGATTCTTAAAGAACATCTAAACAGAAGAGAGAAAAATGTCGTATCTTAAACTATCACAGAGAAAGTAAACACAGAAAAAGCATTAATGATAACTAAAGAACTTCAAGTTTCTTGTGGACCCCTTTCTTGTACCATACACAAAAATAAATTCAAAATGGATAAAAGACCTAAATGTGAGACAGGAAGCCATCAAAATCCTAGAGGGACACAGGCAGCAACCTTTATCATGGCCACAGCAACTTTTATAAGACATGTCTCCGGAGGCAAGGGAAACAAAAGCAAAAATGAACTATTGGGACCTCATCAAGATAAAAAACTTTCTGCACAGTGAAGGAAACAATCAACAAAACTAAAAGGCAACCTACGGAATGGGAGAAGATATTTGCAAATGACATATTGGATAAAGGGCTAGTATCCAAAATCTATAAAGAACTTATTAAACTCAATACCCAAAAAATAAGTAATTGAGTTAGGAAATGAGAAGACATGAACAGACATTTCTCCAAAGAAGACATACAAATGGCTAACAGACACATGAAAACATGCTCAGTATCACTGAACATCAGGGAAATACAAATCAAAAACCACAATGAGATACCACATCACACCTGTCAGAATAACTAAAATTAACAACTTGTGAAACAGCAGATGATGGCGAGGATGCCAAGAAAAGGGAACCCTCTTACGCTATTGGTAGGAATGCAAACTGGTGCAGCCACTCTGGAAAACAGTATGGAGGTTCCTCAAAAAGTTAAAAATAGAACTACCCTATGACCCAGCAATTGCACTACTAGGTATTTATCCAAAGGATACAAAAATGCTGATTCAAAGGGACACATGCACTCCAATGTTTATAGCAGCACTATCAGTAATAGCCAAATTATGGAAAGAGCTCAAATGTCCATCGACTGATGAATGGATAAAGAAGATGTACATATTTACACACACACACACACACACACACACACACACACACACACACAATGGAATATTATTCAGTCATCAAACAGAATGAAATCTTGCCATTTGTGACAACATGGATGGAACTGGAGTATATGATGCTAAGCAAAATAAATTAGAGAAAGATACCACATGACTTTACTCATATGTGGAATTTAAGAAATAAAACAGATGAACACAGAGGAAGGGAAGGAAAAATAAAGTAAGATAAAAAACAGAGGGGGAGGCACAGCATAAGAGATTCTTAACTATAGAGAACAAACTGAGGGTTGCTGGAGGGGAGGTGGGTGGGGGATGGGCTAAATGGGTGATGGGCATTAAGGAGGGCACTTGTTAGGATGAGCACTGGGTGTTGTATGTAAGTGATGAATCACTAAATTCTACTCCTGAAATGAATACTACACTATATGTTAACTAACTTGAATTTAAATAAAATCTAAGAAAAAAAATTCAATTTCTTGCTTTGGAAATAACAGTAATTATAAAAGCCAGAGATTAAAAGACCACAGTAGCTTCATACAAAATAAATATATAGATTATAACTATAAGAATGTTTTATCTATTTTAGTATTTCATATATTTTGATTCAGCTCAGTGAGAAATTGGCAATAAAGCTAAGATAATAATCTAGTTTCAATTAAAATAAATATATCTCATTTACAAATGGTATCTTACTAAAGTACTATTAAAATATATTTGAATTTAAAAAAAGAAAAAAACAGAAAGCAAACGATTCTTTCATAGTGGTATCAGGAACCATGGGCTAATGGAAACAAATCAGTGAGAAGCCCTGGGTTCATATACTCTGAACTTAATTTTTAGTTTTGAGTGAGTTATATAATCATTTAAGCCTTTGTTTTAATCTGTAATTTATGTGAGGTGTTATTACAGTGAGATTTTTGATAATAACATATAAGTTTCACAGAGGCAGCTGTCTTGGTTTAAAATGAATTTGAGTCTTAGCTGTTCAATTATTTATTCTGGGCAAGTTTCTCAATCTCCCTTATCTTCAGTTTCCTTAACTTTAAAATGTTGGGAAATCCTACCTCATGTGGTTGTTGTAAGGATTAAACAGGACAATTTAAGGGTCTACACAATGCCCAGAAAGCACTCAAAATATGATAGCTATCATTACCTTCTTGAGCTTTTCAATCTGCTTGTTACGCACTGATGTATTATCAATCGCCAGAACATCCACAGATTCTTCTTTTTCCAATTGGTACTTATTTACTCCAACAATCACTTCAGAACCTATCAATTTCCCAGAGGAAAATAATATGTAGATTCTATTCATAAATACTTCCCTAATAGTAATGCTCTGATCATCATATACTTTGCTTATAAGCTTAATATTTTTAAATAGTATTCTTAAATCTTAATGAAACTTCAATATAGATCAGCAAATCACAACAAAATGGGGGTGAGAGGGGAAAGAACTGGTATATATCAGATCTCTTTAAGGGAGGATTTTTATTATTCTCTCAAACTATATACTTTCTCAGAGTTTCTGACAAATCCTCTTCTACAACTACAAAATTAAAATAATAGCAGCAAATAAAGACTTATAAGTGAGAGAATTAACATCCAATAATGTTTTCAATATATTCTTGTATTCTCTTACAGCCAATAGCTTTTAACAAAAAGTACTTTTAAAATCTGTAAGTAATAAACCAGAATTATAAAGATATTTCCTTAACATAATAAGAATATATTTTGCCTCAAACTACCAGATTATTACCATTTAAAGACATCCTGCCACCCAACTCTTCTCCTTATTTCCTTTTCAGAACTCATCACAATCTATAATTATTTTTTATGTGTTCACTTGCCCATTTTCTGTCTCTTTGTTACTAAAATGTAAACTCTAAGGGTGAAGAGATCATGTCTTTCCTGTTCACAGTTGTATCCCAGACATAATACAGTGCCCCAAATGGTAAATACTAAAAAAAAAAGTGTTCACTGACTGAATGAATAAATACTCCAATGCAGAGCACAATGACTAATAATACCATCTTCAAAACGCTGGAGATACCCACTTATATACACACACACACACACACACACACACACACACAGGCATACCTCAACACATACTCTGTACATATGCTTGCCCATATGCATACATGCATGCAAAAATACAAACAGGAAGACAGACAGATGATAGATAGATAGATAGATAGATAGATAAAGAAACATCTAAGTTTCATTTTTCTATTATTTTTGTTTTATTAACTATGTATGTTATCTTTAAACAGAAATTAATATTTCTTTTTAAATACAGTACTGGATTTCACATATAAACATTTTCATTTTATCTTACCAGAATCTATTCTTGCTTGCCTTCGGGCAGCACATTCTTCAATTCGAAGTTTAGGTATTCCTTCTGCTACAGCTTTGGCCATTCCACCCATCTCTTCAATTTCATGAATAAGCTATTAAGAAAAATAGATTAATAAAACTGGAAAAGAATATAATGATATTTTTATAAACTATACAAATTTGTTACGTTACATAATTACCAATATTACTAAAATCCTAAACTATTCTAGTGGTAAGTTTAATGTTTCATAAGAAAAGAATTAAGTTAACATCAAGAGCTTTTCTATAGTTAGGAGTGCCTGGCTGGCTCAGTCAGGGGGAGCATGCAACTCTTGATCTTGGGGTGAGTTTGAGCTCCATGTTGGGTGTAGACATAACTTAAATGAATAAAATAAATTTTTTTTTTTAAAAAAAAGGAAAAATGGGGTGCCTGAGTAGCTCAGTTGGTTAAGTGTCTGACCTCGGCTCAGGTCATGATCTCGCAAATCATGAGTTTGAGCCCCACCTCGGGCTCTGGGCTGACAGCTCATAGTCTGGAGCCTGCTTTCACTTCTGTGTCTCCCTCTTTCTCTGCCTCTCCTCTGCTTGTGCTGTCTCTATTTCTCTCTCTCTCAAAAATAAAATAAACATTATTTTTTTTTTTAAAGAGGAAAAAAGTTCCATAGAGTTAACAATATTGTACTGTATATTTGAAAGTTGCTAAGACAGTAGATGTTAAAAGTTCTTATCACAAAAAAAAAGAAATTGTATAACTGTGTGGTATGGAAAGTGACTAAACTTACTCTGGTAATCACTTTACAATTCATGCATATATCAAACCATCATGTTTTATATCTTAAATTAATACAATGTTATATGTCCGTTATATTTCAAAAAAGATAGAAATTATATTTTTTTTTCAACGTTTATTTATTTTTTTTTGGGACAGAGAGAGACAGAGCATGAACGGGGGAGGGGCAGAGAGAGAGGGAGACACAGAATCGGAAACAGGCTCCAGGCTCCGAGCCATCAGCCCAGAGCCTGATGCGGGGCTCGAACTCCTGGACCGCGAGATCGTGACCTGGCTGAAGTCGGACGCCCAACCGACTGCGCCACCCAGGCGCCCCAGAAATTATATATTTAAAGTTACTTCAAAAGACAACAGAAAAACTAAGATGTATATTCTGGAAGCACAAAACCTGTCACTCAAGTCTTAGGAGAAAACTAAAGATAACATCAATAGTCTTTATTTTTAGTTACTTAAGTTTTCATGGATACATAAATAAATACTCTTTAAGGAATGTATTTCAAAATGCAACTTCATTTTTTATTTGATCAGCACAATAATAACATAACTCTACTGCTACTGACACCAGCATACATCTAAACCTTCAATCACAGCCTTATTTATACATGAGGTGGTGGGAAAATGAATGGTGGAATGGTATATGACACAGCAGAAAGGAACAAAGTAAAACTTGGTTTTTTTCCAGAAGAATTCAAGAAATAAGAATTTGTGTTGAAGCCAAAGCTAAGATAGGAAGCTAAAAAGAGGAAGACTACTTGAGAATTTAGAACTATCCCTCTCCCATTCTGTCAGGACAACCAAAGCTTACATCTGCAAAAAACAGACCAAAGTTTATCTCTGTAGAAAAGCAATGGGCTATCAAACACCAAGTACATAGAGAGGCAAGGGTAAGATATCTTGATATAAAAACCTGTATTCTGAATAATAAGATTAAAGACAAAAGGCACACAGAGAAAAGAGACAATACAGGATAGAGAAGAAAACTTCAAAAAATATAATATCCTCAGAAAAAAAGATTATATTCTGTATTAATGAAACAAGTAACATAACACACAAAACATAGAAAACAAAATGAGCTTTTGGAAATTAAAAATATGATATATGAATTTTAAAGTGAGTAGAAATTTAAAGTTGACGACTCCCTAAGAAAACAAAACAGAATCTCAAAGATGAGTTATAGAACAGATAAGAACATCAGAGTATCATTCCAGGAGGTCCTTATCCAATAATTCAGAGTTCTAGAAAGAGAATGACAGAAAAAATGGCAGGGACAAAACTATCAAAAAAAATAACACAAGACAATTTTCCAGAGTTATGAGAACATGAAAAATAGGCCAGATAAAAAATGCTCACCAAAGGTCTAGTCCAATATAGGAAAAATATACACATCAATGTCCCCCAACTCAAAAATAGAGATCCTAAAACAGTTAGAAAGAAAGGCCTGAGAGTAGAAATAGCATCAGACTTCTAAACAGAAATATTAGAAGCTAGAATAAAAAGCAGATCAATGTTTACAAACTCTCAAATGAAAATAATTTCAAACACAGACTATCAACCAAATACCAGAGTAGAATAAAGACATTTTCAAACATCCAAAGTTTCATATAATTCATCCCCTATGTACAACTTCTGAGAGGTTCCTATGAGGTATCATTCAAAATAACAAGGGATAAATCAACAGAGATAGACACAGCATTCAGGATACAGATTCAACATAGCAGAGGTGAAAAGAATTCCCAGGATAATGACAAAGGTTAGTCAAAGGACTGCAATGGTCAGCAGGTCTAGAGAGAAACTAGTCTAAATCAAATGACAGCACTGGAGGACTTCAGAAGGATGTATACTATTGAGATGTAATTATATTGGTAGTATTATGAGACAAAAGAAAG
The DNA here is from genome assembly GCF_022837055.1 of Prionailurus viverrinus. NCBI lineage: Eukaryota > Metazoa > Chordata > Mammalia > Carnivora > Felidae > Prionailurus > Prionailurus viverrinus. The sequence continues at coordinate 47,190,478 of NC_062565.1, forward strand.
AAGAGGTAAGAATCAGCTAAAATACTAAACTACCATACTACAAAGCAATAGGTAATGACTAAAATTGATGGAATTAGAACTAGTGTATATGTATAATTTTTAAATATGGAGATAAAAACAAACAAAAAAGATGTATTTGATTCAAAGAAGCAGGAAAAAAAGCAAGTAGAAGACAAAGGACTGCTTTTTTATGTTACAGCCTTTTAATACTAATACTCTTTTTAACTCTTTGAATAAAATACTTTAATACAAACACAATTATATTTTTAAATTATGTTTCAGTTTTGTATACTAGAAGGTCAAACCTAAAATTCTCTTTTTCTCTCGAACATTTTATACATCTTGATATAAATCTATGATTTGATTTACATATCAAAATACCTAATAACCTTTATAAATCTGTAAATCTTAAAACCAAAATTTCAAAGAGGAGAAACTGACCTTCAAGGCAGCGTCATAAACATCATTCGTGAGAGATTCCATCATATAGGAACCTCCCCAAGGATCAGCCACTTTGGGAATCCCAGATTCTTCTTGAATAATGATTTGTGTATTCCTGGCAATTCGGGCACTTTTCACAGTTGGCAAACCCAAGGCTTCGTCAAAAGAATTTGTGTGCAAAGACTGAGTCCCTCCAAACACTGCCGCCATTGCTTCTACTGTAGTACGAATGATGTTATTATAAGGGTCCTAAAACATTCAGAGAAAAGCAAAAAGTCAAAACAAGGGGACAACTGATAAAGGATGCTATGATTAAGCAGTGGCTACTGTGTACTTACTTTGCCAATGCCTACATTAGGCTTCAGAATATCCAACAAATTAAGATGAATTAGTAAACAAGCCAGACTTAATAGGCACTCAATAAATGATTTGTTAATAAGTGATTAATAAACAGATGAACAATGAATCTAGATAAGAAATCTGGATTCATTCTGTTCCTGGGGCAAGGCATTGGACCTTTCTGAACTTTAGCTGCCTTAGCTGTAAAAATGAGAAGGTTAAGACAAAAATGATTATTAAAATTCCTTCCAATCCTGAAATCTCTACTTCTCCATTTATAAGGACCTGAAGCAATATTTAATAGATATATTAGTTTTTATTTACTTTTAGGTGTATAAAAGAAATGTAGCTTTAAAGTTATGAATTATTTTTAATATATCAAAATAATTTTATATGTAAAGAAAATGCATGAAAAAAGATCAGTTTTTTAATAGAATGAAATTAAATTATGCAAATGAAAATAACATTTAAATGGTATGTTTGCATGCATATTTATTTAAACTAAAATAAACTAAAATAAATAATATAGATGCACAAATTTTTAATTAGGTGATTTTATGTTAAGAATTTTAACTCTTGGGGTGCCTGGATGGCTCAGTCGGTTGAACATCCAACTCTTGATTTCGGCTCAGGTAATGATTTCACAGTTCGTGAGATTAAGCCCCACATTGGGTTCTGTGCTGTCAGTGGGGAGCCTGCTTGGGATGCTATCTCTCCCTCTCTGTCTGACCCTTCCTCGTTTGCATGCTCTCTTTCTCTCTTTCTGAATGAATAAATATTAAAAAAATAATTTAAACTCTTAAAATTATTTAAGGCGATATTAACTAAGTTGTGGTTTTTACTTCTTCCTCATCATATTTTTTCTTTACTTTTAAAAAGGTAAAACAGCACTGCATACAAGCTAACGTTTAAATGATTTTATATTATTAACCACTAGAGGGAGCCAACTTCATTTATTATAACACATGCGTAAAAACTATCAATGTGCATTATGCTTTAGAATAATTATAATTTTCAAATATTAACAGATAGCTTTTTAAACCTACTTCCTGACTATGCTATCTTGCTTGTAAGACAATATATTATTTTACTAAAATTCTACACTTTAAATTATACACATACCTGCTCAGTAAGTGACCATCCTGATGTCTGACAATGCGCCCTTAGAAGAAGAGATTTAGAGTTTTTAGGCTGAAACATTTTCTCTATTAAGTGAGCCCAGAGTCTTCTCCCAGCTCTCATTTTTGCTATTTCCATATAAAAGTTCATCCCAATTCCCCAGAAGAAAGACAACCTAAAATAGTAATGTTAAGTCCATTATTTGATTATACTTAACAATCTAAAATGGAAAATAAAACTAATTGTACCACACACTAAACAAAACAGCATCCACATTTTAATTTCAAACAACTTAATCTGAATTAAAATCAAAGCATAAGCATATATACATAAGTAACTTTAAACCTAACAGATAAAAGTACAGTTTTAGGCACACAGAAGAAATAGCTGTAGTCATCTGCTTCAGGTAGAAATTATTCACTTCACAGTTGGTCTTCTATAGAGAAGAAGTTCCTCTTGTGTCTTTAAATATAGAATGAATCACTATCCAAAAATAAATACTTCAAGAATACCCAATATGTAAGTCAGGGGTAACCCATGAAGGGAATAAAACCACAAACTTGTGGTTTTGGATAGCAAGAAAGTTTTCCTGTTTTGTTTTGTTTTGTTTTGTTTTGTTTTGTTTTGAAAGAATTATAGTATATTTGGTCTAGGAATGTATTTCTCCAATTGCCCCCAAACCCACTACTCCTTTTTATCTTATATTCTGTCACTGATTTACACATTTAGTTTACTTGCCCATGCCTAAAGGCAGAAAGGCTGTGTTTCTTCAAATAAAACAAGGTGAGCCTTAATTAAGCTAAAAACTAGTAAAATTTTTTGATATGCCCTTGGAAGAAATTGTTAACATTGCAGTCCTCAAATATGTTTCTCAGGATACTTTTTCACTCTTAAAAATACTAAAGATCCCAAAGAATTTTTATTTGGATAATATCTATCAATATTGTATATATTAATTCATTTAGAAACAGTAAACATACATTTTAACAAAAGTAACATTTTTATGAAAAGCAAGTACTTTGCTAAAATAAAAAAACTGTAATAAAAAAGTCACTATTTTACATTTTTGCAAATCTAATCTGTGGCTTAAGGGAAGACAGTTAGAATAAGTATCTGCTTCTACATTCAATCTATTGCAACATCACATATCGTGTAGCTTCTGGAAAACAATGTACACTCTTGAAATAATGAAAGTGGTAAAGGCACATAAAGATTTAATACAATCATGAAAACAATTTGACCTGAAAGATCCCAGGAAGGGTTAGTTACCCTGAGGGGTCCTTAGACCACACTTTGAGAACTGCTGTCATAATATGTATGCAACAACCTCTGATATAGAGTCTATGAACTCACTGAGGGCAAAAGTCATGTTTTTACAAATTTTATTCCCAGCACGTAAGTTTGTGCTTGGCCCAGAGCAAAACTTAGCAGTTACTCATATGTCCAATTTTTAATCACCAAATTTAAACAATTCTTAAACTTCAATCAAGTATATTTTTATATAAATTTATTAATAAGCTGTTTTAAAACAGAAATGTTTAATAGCACTGTGAATTCCAAAACACTTAAATTACAAGTGCAACAGAAAAAAATGTAATAGATGACTTCTCTTTAAAATGGAAAAATAAAGAATAAAAGTCAATATCATTTATATGTTTACAGTTTAATTGTCAAAATACGCCAGTTAATTGTGTTCTGTGAGCAACTGAAAAACAAGATTCCTCTCGTTTACCAAGAAGTAGAGTAAAATTTAATTCTAATTTTTAATTGTAAGCAGTATTGGCTTATTCTCTTATTATTACTCCAATAAAACATAAGAGAATCTAGTATGACATTTATATACACAAATTCATTTTATCAATATATTTACTATACATTCATAAATTGGTCCTAAAAATTTTCCTAACACTGAAACAATCTCTGAGGTCAATTTACTCACCTTGGTGCAAATTCATCAATTGTCAGACCAGCTTGGAGTCCAGTTCTACAGTATTCCAACCCATCTGCTATAGTATAGGCCAGTTCCAGAATGGCATCAGCCCCTGCTTCCTGCATATGGTATCCACTAATTGAAATTGAATTAAATTTTGGCATGTGCTACATAAAATAATAAAAAATATAACAGTGAATAAAAAATTTTAAAGGTTCTCTATTAAACTCATTTTCTAAAAGACTATTATTTTCTAAATGATGTTCAACTCAGATACACTAAGTAGTCTTTAACATTAACTGAAAATATTTAATGCTTACTTTGTTATATTTAATTCACTCCTCAATTTAAGTGGTGATTCAATGAACCATTGTAAAATGCACCTGTTTTATTTTTCTGGTGAAAAAGAATCTGCACTAACCATTCTTTAGAGTCAAAGTTTAAACTCTGAAATTAATTAGCTAAAAGTAGGAATGAACCTTTAGTCCGAAAACTGATTAAACATCTTTAATTCCAAACCAAGGACTGTGACCTCTTAAGAGATCCTAAGATCTCATAACTTTGGGCTAATCTTCTAAGGATAAATACATTTAAGTTTTACTAGTTATCAATTTTCTTGTTTGAAGTTCTTTTTGAAGTCACTGAAAATGACTACATACTGAAATAAAACAGGATTAAGATACATGGATTAGAAATCAAAGACTTCAATTGGATTTACTGTGATATTTAATGCTAAGCATATCCCAGACAGGTTCTTTCTTGCCAAATCACTAAAAAGATGGCATTTCTACCATTCCCCTAAAATATATTAGAGAGGGTACATAGCACAAATATACTGACAAGCCCCAAAATTATCCTCCTTCCCAAGAATTGGCCAAATAAAATAATAAAAGCTAAATCACAGAAACTGAGTACGGTAGTTAAGAACATGGGCTCTAGAGTCAAAGTACTCAAAGTCTAGTTGATGGCTAGTGTCAGTTAACTAGTCATAAGGCTACAGGCAAGTTTCTCAACCTAGTTATTCCCTGGTTTCTTAAAATATAAAATAGAGGTACTTCCTCATGGAGTTGCTATAGGATTAAATGAAATGACTCACCTAAACCACTTAGTATTATTCCAGTACGCAGGAAGCATTCAAAAAATGTTACTTGCTGTTGCTAATGTATGCTATGGACTATCTGTAATTTACATTTTTTAATACTTATAATTAACCAAAAGGTCTTGAAAAATGTTCCATTGCAAAAACAGTAAGGGGACTGAATTACATGGAATTGAGAGACAATTTGAGTGCATTTATTGCTTATAAATAAGAAGCAACGAAAGAAGCAGGTGCCTCTCTACAAAGAGGATTTTAGTAGCAGAATTTCTTTAAAAATAATAGAAATATTGGAATATTGGAATATTGGAATATTATTCAGCCTTAAAAAGGAGGTTAATTCTGATACATGGTACAACATGGATGAGTCTTGAAGACATTATGCTAAGTGAACTAAGCCAGTCACAAAAAGACAAATACTTTATCATTCCACTTATATGAGGTACCTAGAGTAGTCAAATTCACAGAGATAGAAAGTGGAACGACAGTTTCCAGGAGCTGGAGGGAGAGGAGGATAGGGAGTTATTATTTAACAGGCACAGAGTTTCAGGTTTGCGAGACGAAAAGAGTTTTGGAAATGGATGGTGGTGATGGTTGCACAACAGTGTGAATATACTTAATGCCACTGAACTGTACACTTCAAAAGAGTGAAGATGGTAAATTTTACATTGTATATTTTTCTACAATTAAAATTTTTTAAAAATAGAAAAGTTTACAGTTTACAAAGTACTTCAATGTAACATTATTTGACCAGTATGTGAAACCAGAACTTTTACACTTACGTGAAGGATTATATAAAGCAATTTTGAACTTGCAGATGACATTAGGACGTTCCAAAAGGGGAAATGCCCAAGTACATAATAGCACAAACTAAGCAACCTGCTACCAACTATTCAATTCTCCCCTCTCTTCCCGTAATACCTGAACCGTAAATGCAGAGTGCCGATGTACAAGAACTGTACTTCCAATCTCCTCTCACTACTGTGTGTGTCCATTGAGATAGTGGAACTTTCATTTGTTCCTTCTGGAAATTCACCTTAAATCAGAGGAGCTGCCCCCCTCCCCATGCCAAACACATCCAGCCCACCTACTTCCTCAACCGTAAGGCAGCACAAGGTAAAAGGAGCCCTAATGACTGTGGAGCAACCCTACAACCAAGCTCTTGATAACCTACTTTCCAACTTCTTTCATATGAAAGAGAATCGACTCCTGTTTAGTTAAAGCTACTGCTATCTTTGTACGTGTGTTTGTCATATAAGTCAGTCAGAGAAAGACAGATACCGTATGTTTTCACTCATATGTAGAACTTGAGAAACAACAGACCATAGAGGAAGGGAAGGGGAAACAATAGTTTCAAATAGAGAGGGAGGTGAACCCATAAGAGACTCTTAAATACAGAGAACAAACTGAGGGTTGATGGGGGGAGGAGGGGAGGGGCAAATGTGATGGACACTGAGGATGCCATTTGTTGGGATGAGCACTGGGTGTTATATGTAAGCGATGAATCATGGGAATCTACCCCCGAAACCAAGAGCACACTGTATACACTGTTTGTTAGCTAACTTGACAATAAATTATATTAAATAAATAATAAATACATAAAAAACACACACACAAAACCATTCTTCTAACTTTTCTGTAAAGTATTCAAAATAAAAAGTTTTGGGAAAACTGAAAAAATAAAAATAAAAAATAAATGTAATCCTGCACATAGGGTCTTGAAATTGAAAAGGGCGATAAAAATATACAATTCTATACAATATAGTTCACAGGGACAAATAAGATATATGAAAAGACATAAAATTGCAAAGTGTAAAAGCTGAATATCAAATGAGAAGAGTAGGCAATGCTTGCAAGAGTTCTGAGGTAATAGCAATTACAAGAAATAAAAGAGATTTTTTTAAAAAAGGTTTCATGGTAGAGGAGAGACTGGCCTTTTGCCATGAAATAATACAGTCTAACTTTAAGGTAGGTAAAGAAACGGAGAGCATTGTCAGCAAGAAGCAGAGTGTAAATGATGAGGGAAAATACATATTAGTTACTCGGAGGAAAATGAAGTTTTATGTTTCCCAGTGGAGGGATTGTTGCTAAGATAGGAACACTGTAAGAACCTTCTTTTTCCACCACTCTCATTGGGGAAGATAAACCTAATACAGGAGTGAAATATCAGGACCACATTGTGGATGCAGATATAAATGACATCTTCTAATCTAGTTTCTAATAGAAATACAGCTGATATTTTGATCTCCAACTGTCAGACACAAGTGTGCACTTCAAAACTGAATCTGAACTCTGGCAAGAAACAAAGTATAAATTATGAGCCCTCCCTGATTCTGACAATTATCAGAGGATACAAACTTAAAAATAAGTAGAATACAGTAAATGTCTAATGCCAAGATTCCTATAGGTAACAACACACTATGAGTACATTGAAAGCAAAAAAATACAAACTAGCAACACACGTAAACATAAAACCCACACTCTGACTTTATACTATTATTCAGACTCACTTATCAAATTCAAATTAGGTTATGATATTTTATAAAAATTCCTGCATCTAAAGAAGGAAAGAAAAACCCACAAGAAGCAGAAAATACCTTTGCTGTATATTGGAAGATGTCAGCAATAATTTTCATGGATGGTTCTGGAGGAAAAATATAAGTATTTCTGACCATAAACTCCTTTAGTATATCATTTTGGATTGTACCAGTGAGTTTCTCTTTAGGTACACCTTGTTCTTCTCCAGTTACTATAAAAGTCGCAAGAACTGGAATAACTGCTCCATTCATGGTCATGGAAACTGACATTTTTTCTAAAGGAATTCCATCAAAAAGAATTTTGGTATCTTCCACAGTATCAATAGCAACACCAGCCATTCCAACATCACCACGAACTCGAGGATTATCTGAATCATATCCACGATGTGTCGCCAGATCAAAGGCAACTGATAATCCCTGCTGACCAGCTAAACACACAAAGGAAAAACAACGTAGAATTAAAGAGTCTGGCATCAAAGTAAACTGATTTATGTTAACACTCCTAACGGTGTCGATTCAGCTCATCATAGGATACTTTTATAACAAACATTATTTTTATGCTTATACATGTCAAAACAAATTTAAATAAAGACACTTCATCTCCTAAACTGTTTTCCCATATGGCAAAATGTACAAACTGGGTTCCAGAACAAAAAGAACAAAACACCTCACTATCTTATGTCTATTTGAGGATTTTTTTAACCTTGTTTTTTTTAATAACTTCAACTTTGTATGTCTTAATCCCCTTTACCTATTTTGCCCTTATCTTAACAATTTTAGGTAAAAAAATATTTTTTTAAGTTTATTTGTTTTTAGAGAGAGAGCACATGTGCACATGAGCAGGGTAAGGGCAGAGAGAGAGAATCCCAAACAGACTCTGAGCTGTGACCACAGAGCCAGATTCAGGGCTCAACCTCAACAATCTGAGATCATGACGTGAGCCAAAATCAGAGTTGGATGCTTAACCAACTGAGTCACCCAGGCGCCCCTCAGTAAAAATACTTTTTAAGATTCATGAAAAGATCTGGCTGTTCACAAATAGTTAACATAACTTGGTATTTGTATGCTCACTTATTTTTATTCTTGTGTTTAATATGGTCATAACAAGATGTCTTGGCTGTTCAAATATTCTGGAAAACAAAATTATGAACACCATGCAAAAAAATAAAAATAATTTAAATATGAGATCCTCCATCTGCAATATAAATGTACAGATCCTCAAATTTAGCAAACAATATAATTTTAATATAGATCAGAAAGAAATAGTAGTTAATATGATTTTTAGAGACCTAAGTGCCAGATTGCACTAAATATATTTGTACATTACCATTTGTTTAAACCATTTAAACCATTAAACCATTTAAACCATTTCCTCTTTAATTCCTATCCTAACAACGTTAAGTAAAAACTCAAAGAGGGATGCCTGGGTGGTTCAGTTCATTGGGCATTTGACTGTTGATTTGGGCTCAGGTCACATTCTCATGGTTTGTGAGTTCAAGCCCCGCATTGGGCTCTGCACTAGCAGTGAGCGTGAAGCCTGCTTGGGATTCTCTCTTCCCCTTTCTCTGCCCCTCCCTTGCTCACACACATTCTCTATTTCTAAAAAAATAAAAATAAATTTAAAATAAAAAGAAATAAACTTTAATTTTAAAAAAGCTTCTCAAAGAAAAAGCCAATGTCTCTCATGTCATATGAGTTTAACTAATTCCTTTTTATGTAACATGTATGTAACTGTTATTGGCATTCAAGAATTTAGCACCCTATTCTGGATCACTCATTTTTTTGACCACGGAAGTTGAAAAACATTCATATTTCTCAGAGTATAGTCTTAACTACAAAATTATAAAGTGACTATCATTTTTACAGAGATCAACCAGTCTCCCTTCAAAAGAAGCCAGGAACAGGAAATGTATGGTTGATCATAAATATAATGTTTTGCATAAAAATCTCACCCTTAATATTGTCTTTATAGAACTTATTGCTTTCTTCCACAGTACTAAAACCAGCATACTGGCGGATGGTCCAGGGCCTAAAGGTGTACATGGTGGGATATGGTCCACGTGTGAATGGCTTCACTCCTGGAAGTTCTTCAGGTAAGTCATTGGTATCCCTGCTAGAATATAAGGGTTTTATGGAGATCCCTTCTGGAGTATGCCATATCAGGTCTTCCGGGTTTTTGCCTTTCAACTGCTTTTTGGCCAGGGCAGCCCATTCTGGATGAAGGGGTTGTTGCTGGTGCAGAAGTCTCCGCCATATAAGCCTGGATCCTGATGACTCTTTGAGCTGCTTCAGGTGATGAGGTGAAAGCAAAAGAAGCCAAGTCTTAGCCCTCAACATGATGGAGCATGGAAAACACCTAAAAGGAACACGAACTGGCCTAGAAAAAGAAGTACAGTATATATGTGTTTACAAAAGCCAAATGGGAACTATTGGTGAGAAGGGGAAAAAAGGCATTTTAGTATGATTTCATCTCTTCTTTCCTGCTTCCTATACCTGATAATTCGTAACGTTGGATCTTCTTCTCCACAATTACTATCATTGTTCTAGTCTTCTAACTCAATACTTTGTTAGCTGGTTTTACTGGCCAGTCTTAGGGTCTCTAATCCATTCTACACACTGACACCAATGCAAATATGGTCATGTCACACTTCACTTAGGATTTTTCAAAGGTTCTGCATTATTTAGAGGATAACATACAGCCTCTTGATTTTTCATTGAAAACATTTTTCACATCTACTTTATGACACTCATTGTGTTGGGTGCTGGAGATAATAATGGAGAACAAGAGAAATAGGCATTCAAGGTCTCTATGACCTGATCACTGCTTACTTCTCAGACTCATCACTGTTCCAGAAATACTGGATAACCTATAGCTCCCTGCATGTATCAAAGTTCCATGATTTGCTCTTGCTCTTCCATCTACCTAGAATGTTCTTCTCTGGCTAATCTGGCTAAGGCATCATCTCCAATACGCAGGGCTTTCTACATGCCAGGCACTGCTACAAGGGCTTTACACAGAGTAGCAATTTTCATCCTCACAACACCACCAAGATAGGTACTAATGTTATTCCCATTTTACAGATGAGAAAACTGAGACACAGAAGAGCTAGCATTTAAACCTAGGCAGCACTAGGTTTCAAAGTCCTAGCATTTAAATAATATATTCAAAGGTTTTCCCTGAACTCACATGCTGGGCTAAATGACCTCTTCAGTATTCCATACCACAGCACTGTTTCTCTCTTTAGACATCTGTCATCTCCCACACTACAACATATTAAAATACTGTTTTTAACTTTTATATAAAATATATTAAGGTGTATAAAATTATACACATATATACATATTTCTCTGCTAATTTATTAACTGACCCAACATTAGAGCCGTATATTCCTAATAACTAGCACAGTCTTACACTAAGTGACTAAGTCTGATTTCACCATTTTACACATAGAAATTAAGATCCAGAGAAATAAATGCATAAAGAAATTGGATCAAAATTCCACTGTTCATCTGAATTACGTAAATACTTGCTAGAGTCATACAGCTTCAACATATAGAGCCTAGTATTTTAAAAGGTTTGGGGATGCAAATTTTATTAATATATTCACCATGCTCTATAATGTATAAAGCAACAAGTAAAGTGAACTTAAAACTCTATTTTCTATACCATCTCTTACCTATCAATTTAATGAAACTTAAAGAAAAATAAGAATACTCAACATTTGTTAGAAGGTTGTGAAACAAAAGAGAAACCACTGGTGGGAATATAAACTGCTTTAATTACTTTGGAAAGCAAATTGGCAATATGCACAAAAAGTGTCAGGACTGATTATGCCATTCCACTGAGGAACAACACTCCTAGGAAAGTTACCATATAAAAATGCATGTTTCCTATAGTTTTATTTGTAATAAAGAAAATTTAGAAACATCTTCAATGTCTAACAATGTAGGAATAAGTGAATAATAGTATATACAAGTGATAGAATTTTACATAGCTATTAAAATATATTTAGAAAATAGACAAAACCAATTTTTAATGTCAGAAGTCAGAAGAGTGGTTACTTATGGCAGCTAGTACAGAAAGCGAACAAAAGAGGTGTTTTGGGGCGATGGTCTTGATCTGAATGCTGATTATATGGATGTATTCGGTTTGTGGAAATTCATCAAATTGTACAATTATATGCACTTATATATATGTAATATACTATCATACCTAAGTCAAATTTAAAATATGTTATGCAGTTTCTTTAAAAAGGAGACAGGCTCAAAAAGTATTAAGTGAGGGGTGCCTGGATGGCTCAGTTGGTTAAGCGTCTGACTTGGCTCAGGTCATGATCTCACGGTTCATGAGTTCGAGCCCTGCATGGGGTTCTGTGCTGACAGCTCAGAGTCTGGATGGAGCCTGCTTTGGATTCTGTGTCTCCCTCCCTCTCTGCTCCTCCCCCACTCACGTTCTGTCTCCCAAAAATAAATAAACGTCAAAAAAAATCTTTAAAAAAAAGTATTAAGTGAAAGAATCAGGATAAAACATTGTAAATGCAGTATGTTCAACTGGGTACAAAGTACACAGAACAAAATGTAAAAAGAAATACAACAAAACAATGCCCTTTATTCTTTTAAAGCTACTATGATTTTTACTCTATTATATCCATGGGGTCCTTGTCATCCATCTTCTTGCAAGCATAATGCAAGCATAAACTACATGTACTAGCTTAAAAATAGGTGAGAGAAATAATTTATAACTGAAACATTACAGCAATGACATAAAAGGTAATTTGAAAACTGCCTGATATGAGATTGTAGACAGAATATATCACACTCATTTGCATAAAATACTGGCTCCCCAAACCTGGACAAATGATAGGAAAGAGCCCTCTATTTAGTGACTTCCAGAAAATCACATGGCAAATTCCAGAAAATCAAAGGCTGGAAACAGACATCACAACTACTACTGATGGCAACAGGACTTCTGACCTTTTCTCGCCATAAAGAGGCTTCGAGGATCCAAAGAAAAAACATGTAAAACAAATATAAGTTACGATGATTACAATATGTTAAAGAGTAATCATGAAGCCCATCCCTACAGACCCTCCCAAAATATGGGTAAAATACCTACCGTTCTGAATCAAATAACTCTCAAGTTCTGTTAATATGTGGTTCCACATTAATACTTTAGGAAAGGCTAACCACCTTCAATCAATGTTCAAACAATTTGGGTTGGAGATGACAAGACACAGCATGCAAATTGTATTTAATATTAGCATAAGTGTATCATTAAATATTAGAAAATGATGGAAGAAAAATCATCAAGTGATTTAAAACTTTACACACATACACACACTATCCAAGGTTTCCAGCGTCTCAAAGATTGCTCTTTCAAGATAAAACAGAACAAGTTAGTAAATTATAATTTTATGTTAATTTAGACCTCTCTTTCCTATTTCTCCTCTTACCCTTCACTCCACAAGTATAGACAAAGTCATTTTCAGTCCTCCACCTTTTACAAACAACCTCACAGTAACAAGAGCTGCAGCCTAGAAGAGAGACAGCTGTGGCGCCCGCGCACCCCTCTGCAATCTTGCAAGCGCCCTCTGCCGAGCGGCATCTCGGGGTTTCGGGGTACCCGGGGGAAGATGGCGACATGGTCCCCGAGGCGAACTAACACCTTCTTTCCAGAAGTACCTCCGAATTCCCACTGATCACGCTGAAGAGAAGTCGGTCGAGACTTTAAACCCAAGAAGATAGGGGAGAGCGGGATGCCGTCACAGTGGGAAGGTAAATAAGGAAGTCGGGAGGAGAAAAAGGACAGGCTCAGAGGACAAGGATAAATGGGGAGAGAGGAGTCAGAAGAATGGAGGGCAGTGAAAGGTGACATCCCTAAATACACAGTCTTACTCACGGCCTGCCTGTCTCAGACCTCGGCTGTGAGAGACGGCGGCTGGGCTTCGGAAGACCCAGCCCTAGAAGTCAGAGATCCACACAGCTGAGCCCCTCACGGAGCTTGCGCCAAAGTCAGCTGGAGGAGTCAGGGGGTGTAGGCGGACACCGCCCTCCCTGCAGCCAATCTCGTCGCGCTCCCGTGGGCGCGCCTCTGATGACGTTAGTGGGGGGGCTAGAATGCTCGCCTCTCTACTCCCGGGTTTCCGGTTTCTACCCGCCCACTTCCGGGCCTTGTTGACTTTCAACGGTTTTGGCGCCAATTGCTCAGAGTTTGGCCTCCTGGAGCATTCAATAGGCACCTTTGGTGAGTAATGAACGCTTTTTATCGGCGGGTGCGTCCAGCTTGCGGAATGAGTTTTGTGGCCAGTGCGATTATGGCAGTCTCCGCGGCTTGTATTTCGGGAGCGTGAGATGATTTTCCAGTGAGAGGGAAATCACTTTTGGGGCCAAGGATTGAACTGTTTGACTTGCGAGGCCGGAGTGAAGCCACGCCTGGCTCCTCAGTTCCTCCTTTCCCCAATTCATCCGCCTCCTCGTTCGTTTTCCATAATATCCTGCGGCCCATCTTGGGACGAAGTGCAGCTCTAGAGATTAGTATCTTTGGGTACTAAGGTAACTTCGGTCGGCAGAGTTGCTATCCCGAGGCATTTGTCAGGAGGTAAACAGTATTTTTCTGTTTGCCAGACTTGGCGCTCGCCCTGTGTGCCTATATAGAGCCCTAGGCTGAGAGAGTTGGTTTCCACGAATTTCAGGAAACCGATAAGGAAAACAGGACAGCGTAGGAGGCCTCCCTGTTTCCTACAGAGTGAGGGTAAATTCTTTACTGCAGTATAGTGTCTGGCCGCAAACCACCGTTCCAGTCTTATTTCTGTCCCATTACTCAGTCTTATTTCTGTCCATTACTCCCATACACATTAAAATACCGCTGAATTTTCCCTGTCCCTGAACAGACCAGTTTCTTTTAAACTGTTCTGCCATCAGGCTTTTGCTGTTTTCTCTCAAATACTTCATTCTTGGTCCTTCTGGCTAAATATTTCAAAATGTAATTCACATGTTGCTTTTTTTTTTTTCTGCATAGCATGTAGCATTCTTCCCCCACCCCCACACACATCAATTCGAGTCATTCACTTGTCTTTTCTAGCTTTTTCACATGGTATGTAATTTTATATAGCAATTGTTTTCATATCTGTCTCTACCCACTACTGCTAGGCTGTGGTTTCCTGTGGATCTAAAACGGCAAAATTTCTATTCCTTTTACATTTATATTAAAATTTCTATTCTAGTTCCTTTACAATTAGCCCAAAAGTGATAGAAAATTATGACAGTTCTTTATTGAATTCTTACTATATTCTACGCATTTTACGTATTCTGTACAAAATTTTGGCTTCACAAAAACCTTTAATGTTGGTGCTTTTTAACCTTAACCCATTTTACCAGTGGGGAAATTGAACAACTTTACTTGCCTAGAATTGTACAGCTAGTTAAATGGCAGAGTCAAGATTGGGAACTAGGCCATTTATCCTTATCCCTGACTTGCTCTTGGCAGTGGTTCTCAATCTGATGTCCATTCCCACCAGGGGACAGTTTTAGTTGTCACAACTTGAGGGGCTGCAAAGAGAGGGTGCTTGCAGCTAGAGACCATAACTGCTGCTAAACATCTTAACAATGCATCCCCCACAACAAAGAATTACCCCATCCAAAATGTTGATAGTGCAGAGGTTGAGAAACTTTTTGCGCTATGGTTTAGTGCCTCAAATAGGTATCGATGAAAATGGTGCATCTCCTCTTGCCAGTAGTCAAAGACCAACTTTTATTTATTTATTTATTTACTTTTAATCTGTCACAACTGATTCTTTTGTACAGTACAACCCAAAATTAATTACTAGTCAAACCCATAGAGTATATAACACCAAGAATGAACGCTAGCGTAAACTTTGGGTGATCTGATATATCAGTGGAAGTTCGTGAATTGTAGCAAATGTACCACTCAGGTGTGGGATGTTGGTAGTGGAAGAGGCTGGGGGTAGTGAGTGGTTACTGGTTACAGAGGGTATATGGGTACTCTATAAACTTGCTGCTTAATTTTGCTGTGAACCTAAAACGTCTCTAAAAAAG
Source organism: Prionailurus viverrinus (assembly GCF_022837055.1). NCBI lineage: Eukaryota > Metazoa > Chordata > Mammalia > Carnivora > Felidae > Prionailurus > Prionailurus viverrinus. The sequence continues at coordinate 47,205,995 of NC_062565.1, forward strand.
AAAGTGGTGTTTGTTTGTTTGTTTGTTTGTTTTTAATAAATTACTGGGAAAATGACATTTAAAAAGAAAAAACAGCGAATTATTTTATAATCAAGTTCAGTATACATAAAATTGTTGCCAAATTGCAATAAAAGTTTTTAAAGGGATACTGTCAGTTTCTATATTTAAAAGGACTGTCACAGTTTGTGAGTTAAATTTGGAGTAGCAGTAAATTATATGTTCTTGAATAAAGAATATCAAGAAAAATCGATAAACAGAACCAAACTATACATAAGTGCGAGCTGAAAGTTAGAGACCATAAGAGCCCACAGACTTTTAGAGTGGAGTGGTGTGGTTAGGAGGCATGGAGAACAGGTGGTTCATGCTCTGGGAGGGTGGACGGAGGCAAGTGAGCAGCTCAGGTAGAGGGCATAGTGCATGCATACTCAAAGTGTGTTCAGGAAATCCTCAAATGTACTAGAGAGAGAGAGAGTCTTACAAGGAGTAGTGGGAGAAAAATATGGAGCTAGGCAGGGCTAGATTGTTCAGGACTGTAAATGGCATGGTAAAGAGTTTGGGTGTTGTATGCTAGGTATTGGGGAAGGATTTTTTTTTTTTTTTAACTTGAGAAAATAATTTATTTTGTTCCAGAATTTGGGATCAGAAACAACTTGGTAGGACTGACTCATATCTTTTCCATACAGGATCAGCTGCGGCATATTGATTGGCTCAGGTACATGCCAGGCTGGCAAGTTGGTGCTGGCTGCTTGTTGGGAGTTCAGCTGGGGATTTTGCCTGGGCTTCAGTTCTTCTCCACGTTAGCCTTCCTTATAGCATGGTAGCTGGGTTCCTAGTCCAAATATCCTAAACATGACGAAGTTGAAGCTGCGATTCTTTCTGTGTTTAGGCCAGGAAACTGGTACAGAATCATTTCCACCGTATGCTACTGTTCAAACAGTTGAATGCCAGGATTTAAGATAAGGGAACATAGACTCCATCTCTCGATAATTGGAGTGAGAGGAATTTGCACCATTTTTAATCTATCGGATGAAGTGAGTACTAAATTTCAGCCCTCTCTTGCTCCCTCGCCCAGATACTCTTCAGTGAACAACGTGTACTGCTGTATATATGGCAGCCTTCCAGGAGAGGTCCACAAGTGAAACTCTCATGTGGTTTGGCTTTTTTAAGTAGGGGAAGTATAAGGGCACGGATGACAAGTTGAGAAAATCGGGCGTCTCAGGAGTATAACACGAGAGACTAGGTGTAAAGCACCACATTGTTCAAGAGCAGGGTAAAGTGTATTTTAACTTCCACGGCTTTTTGTCAACGATCTTACAAGTAGTCCTTAAGTGTAGTTCGTGATTGTTCAGTTAATTATGTCTCACTATTTGTGTTAATCTTACTGAAAAAATCTTGAAACTTCACCTTTTAAAATTTGAAGAAATAGATTTATCCGAAGTACCTCCTTTATTATCTCTCAATCTCCGTATATATTTAAACTCTAAAATTTTAAATGGTGACTGATACATATCTAACTGTATATGCCTAGAAAACATATATATGTAATGTATACACACACATATATGTATACCTCATTTTATCATACTTCACAGATACTGTGTTCTTTACAGATTGAAGGTTTGTGGCAATCCTGCATCAGCAAGTCTTTTGACTCCATTTTTCCAACAACATTTGCTCACTTCCTGTCTCTGTTACATTTTGGGAATTCTTGGAATATTTCAAACTTTTCCACTATTATGATATTTGTTATGGTGATCAGTGATTGACTTGCTGAATGTTCAGATGATGGTTAGCATTTTTCAGCCATAAAGTATGTTTTAATTAAGGTATGTACATTGGTTGTTTTTTTAGACATAATGTTATTGCACACTTACTAGACTACAGTATAATGTAAACATAACTTTTACATGCAAATGAAACCAAAAATTTCATTTGACTCACTTTATTGCAGTGGTCTAGAACAGAACCTGCAATATCTCCCAGCCATGTCTGCAAACACATTAACACACCCCTCCATGTATACTGTACCTAACTTCTAAGCTACCTACTCCTTATGGTCTAATACAAGAATAAACATCCTATTCCTCTGTTCCTTTTAACAGTGAAAAGTTTGGTGACTTACTAGTTAGTAGATAGGGAAAAGGAGTCATTCTAAATGTTGCCATTGACATCTTCATCCACTTCTGTGCCTGTTTGTAATTTGTGGGAGGACAGGGTAATCAATATACTTCTGTGCTTTTTTAAAATGCAAGTAGCCCAGGCAGAGTTAGAGCTTAAATCCTTATGAGTGAATTTTCCACCTGAATTTCCACAACATAGATTCATAATATAATCCTAAAGATTATCTCCTTTCATAAGGAGAATGGAGAATATCTGTGACTAGAGTAAGACAATTTAATACCTTATATTTCCATTTTCTTGGATCTAAACATGGAGATAATGTTACTGTATTGAGGAAGTATAAAGTAATAAATGCAAAAGCATTTTCACATAATTTTGTAAAGCCATAAAAATGGAAGATATTTTTAAGAATGAAGTTGAATTAGACACACTTACTTTAATAATAACTGATGTTTGGGGCGCCTGGGTGGCGCAGTCGGTTAAGCGTCCGACTTCAGCCAGGTCACGATCTTGCGGTCCGTGAGTTCGAGCCCCGCGTCAGGCTCTGGGCTGATGGCTCAGAGCCTGGAGCCTGTTTCCAATTCTGTGTCTCCCTCTCTCTCTGCCCCTCCCCCATTCATGCTCTGTCTCTCTCTGTCCCAAAAATAAATAAACGTTGAAAAAAAAATTTAAAAAAAAATAATAATAACTGATGTTTGTTTTGAAATATGTTTAAATGTTCTAAAAACAATACTGTCCCAAAACTTTCATTGCGATTTTTTTAAAGCAAATTTGGAACATGTATAGGTAGCTCTTTTTAACAAAATTTGTTATGCAGGCTTAAGCTTTTCTGTGTCCTTTTATCTTTCCAGACTTTTTGTTACGATTGTTCTGTTTAATCAAGATGTCTAACAAACCAGGGGCTTCCAAGAAAAGACCTCAACAGTTAAAAAAAAACCCAAAACGAAAAACTGATGATGAAGAAGTGGAGTTACCAGAGAGAAAGGTAATGAAAATACTGAGTTTATCATTTAGAACTTTGTGATTGAAAATATCATCTGTTCTATGTGAAGAAATATGTGAAGACTAAAAGGCAGTTTTACTACAAATTGTAGTAATTCATATTATGTGGGAGCTGTTGCAATATGATTTGTAAAAGTTCTCAGATGAAAATTATGTATTTCAATTTCCAAAGATATTGATCAGAGAATTATTTTCAGGAAGGGGTAATGGGGCATTGCTAAGGTTTAAATGTGAAGACTAGGAATAAAGTGTATAGAGATTCTATGTTAAAAGGAAAATCTGTGAGTTAGGAGAAGATATATTTATTATCATAGAGAAAAATTACTTTGGGAGAAATTAGCTTCTGTCTACCATCATTGTGCCCCTCTCTTCCAAAATTTTTATTATAAAATAATTTTTTAAATGTGTTTTTCCCTATGTTTTTTTGTAGGTGAAGTATATAACACTATTTCACAGACAAAATGACTCACAATTTCTTTAAAACATTCTTTGGCATTGTATGGAATTCTGCACATTATCACCATTGTCCAGGAATTGCTTTAGTATATCTGCTGCCTGTGATAAATACACACTCTTGTTCTGCAGAAGTGGCAATCTACTTTTTTCCTTCTTGTCGGAAGATATATGGATACTCTTCGACATACATGACAAATATATATCAAAAACGCTATCTTTTTACCTGATGCTTAATTATGTGTGCATGTGTTTTTTCCTTTAGGTTAGAAACACAGCAAAAAATAAAAATCCAAAGCATCTGCCTTCTGAAGGTATTTATTTTCTCTAGCTTATTTAACTTGTCTGTCGGTCTCAATACTATCTGTATTCATGAAAAAATTCTCAGCATCTTGTTTATGAGTTCTGGAAAAGATAGTGATAAACAGCTGCATTCTCATTTTTGCAAGAAAAAGTAGTACTTGTTAGTCAGTTATTTTCTTCAACTGAAATTTTACTTACCACCTCTAGCAAAATATTGTGTAGGATTCTAAATTGATAGGAACTAGAAAAAACCAGTGTCCCATAGTCTGAATTATTACTGATTTGTGACATGGAGACACATGATTTCTCTACTGATTTCTCTTTAAAACAGATATGCTTCTGTCCTACCACTATTGTATAGATTAGTTTGGAGCTACTGTCCAATTTTGTTTGGAGTAAATTAGTTTGGAGCAGTCATCTTTACTTAAGCATCACTTCTTTGAAGAATTCCCTCCATCTTCTCACCAAGACCAAGCTAGGTCCTCTGGTTTTATATTACTGTAGTGCACATAGTACATAGAACTTTTTCTTTTGTAATGCTTTGCATACTTCTAATTATAATTATTTTATCTCCCTTCTCTCCAGAACTAATCTTCAGAGGAGCCAGTAGCATATCTCCTTTGTTTATCCCTTATAAGTAGAACAACATCAACAACCTAGGAGACCCTGAATATTTTGTTCCAGTTGCCATTCAGCATTTGGTAGAAATAGCTTTCTAGTCTTCTCAATGAAGCTCTTTAATTTATATCATTTCTGGGAACCAGACTTTTATATTGAATCCTAATAAGTGTAGCGTGGTTCTTCATTTAGAATTGTCTTGGGTTTGTATCTGCAATGTCAGCTACTAATATTTTTAGCTAACATAATAATAGACAGCATATTCATATTTGACACTTGACATATTATGGCTGTGCAATAAAAAAGAAGTTAAACGATTCCTGCAGTTTTATATTTTGGTTCTTGTAATTCTATTAGCTTTTTAAAGTAAATTTATACTTGAAACTCTTCCTAAGTAAAAACATAAAACTTTGAGATTGACCAGAGTCTCTTCTCTCACCAGTAACAGGACAAACAGAGCATACTAATCTAAAACGGGTAAAGGTAGCATTCAACAAGAGAAAAACCTGGCAGCCTCTTTCAAAGAGGAGCAGAGAGCATTTACAAGCTATGATGGAATCAGTAATAATGTAAGTATGAAATTTTTTCACTCCTGATTTGTACTCACATGTTTCCTACAAACTGTATCCTTTTAACTGTCATTATTTGTTTTATGGTGGTAGGGTATTTTTCTCTTTCAGAAGAAGATACACGTAATGTCTTGTGATGCTATTAGCCTTAAGCAAGAAGTCTTTATTAATTTCAGAAGCTTATCATTCCATCAAAGAAAGAAAAACAAAGCCTATGTGGCATAACTTGCTATTTGTAAACTTTAAAGTTGTTCCCTCACTAGGGATATTTAGGAAGAAGTTGAGTTGAATTGGCACTATACATAAGCTACCATCATGCTAAAGGGGATGTAAAGATGGATTCTGCCATCAAGAAACTGAACTCATCTAAATTAATTACAATAATAAAATGTAATGAAAAGAATTTTGATTCTATCTCTGCTTAAAATGTATTTAACATAAAATAAAAAGTGATTGATTCTTCCTGGCTAGTAAGAGACACATGAAAGAAATCAGAGAGAAAAAAGTAAACATTGTATTAGTTGTATTTCAAACTACTACTTATTCAATATCTTTTTTCTTTTCCAGAACAATTTTGAGTAACAATATTAGAGAACATGAACAAGTTCAGTATCATCTTAACTATCTAAAGAAAAGGTAATATAGTTATGCAATAGAAAATTGTTAGAACATAATTAGTAAAAATCTGATCTGTTCCTATGTTATCAGAACAGACATTTGTGGGATATAAAGTTTTTCTTTCATACTGGGTTTTCGTTGTTGTTGCTTCTATTGTTTTAAGAAGATGAGCAATTTGGAAATGTATATTCTAAACTGCTGCTGCATGCAATTCTGAAGTTAAGAGAATTTATTAAGAAAAGAGTCTGAAAATCACAAAATGCCTACTTCTACAGTTCATTGTTTTGTATTGGGATTTGAAAAAATATTTTGTCAATTTTAACTCCCTTCTTGTTGAGCAATTCGAAGGTAACAGTTTACCGTTCTTATCTGGTATTTTTTAGAAGATGAGTTTTGGTTTCCACTCTTGTTAAAACCCTACAAATCTTAAGTTGTAGGGTTTTGGAGAATGCCAAAATGCTGCTGCTAGGTAAAAGCAACCAAATTTAGATTTTCCTCCTTGATTTCTTCTCGAATTCAAGAATCAAATCTAGGAAAGCTGTATTGCTCCCTGCTACAAGTGAGGGTAGTAATAGGTTAGTTTCTATTGGTGATCTAATCAACCTGGTTTGAAGGAGGCTTTCTTACCCTTGTTTTGTTAATTTTTTTCTGTTTTTAATTTGTTTTTTTATCTTTTTGTTTTTAATTTGTTCTTTAATTTTTTTCCTTTATATATTTAGAAAGGATTTCTTAACTTTAATATTGAATAGTATTTATGATGATAGTACTTTTGACAAAGCACTCTATTTTTTGAATGTTTATTTATTTTTGAGAGACAGAGCGGGAGAGGGTCAGAGAGAAGGAGACACAGAATCCAGAGCAGGCTCCAGGCTCTGAGCTGTCAGCACAGAGTGTAACACTGGGCTCGAACTCATGAAACACAAGATCATGACCTGAGCCAAAGTCAGACACTTAACCAATTGAACCACCCAGGCGCCTCTGAACAAAGCACTTTAATCTTCATGTTTTATTTGCCTTAAACTCTATGGCACTCACTTATCTTCAAAGCCATTGTTAGAGTAACTGATATAGAAGTTCTTTTTCATTGGTCACATTGTCTGAGACAACTGAAATATAGCATCCAGGGTCATAATTATGACTTACAGAGTAGTGTTCCATCTTTTATCCAACAATCACAATAACCAATAGAATTATGTGCTATAATAGTCCAGGAAACACTTTCAGAAGATACAAGGAAAGTTTTACTTTAAAATATGTATAAATGAAATTGTATAAAAATTAAATTGTATAAATAAATGTATATAATACAATTAATTGTTAAATATATAAAATAGAATTTTTTCCTTTCATGAAGCAGCTTAAGTGCCCTATGATTTGAGATAAATCTTAATAAATTGAAAGGTTTAAAGATGATGTGTCATGGCTTTTTATGGGTGACTCACTGCTAATGTTAGCCACTGTTAATAAAAGAATATTATAGCCCTTGGGAATATGAGGTCAGAGAAGAGATGGCAACAGTACTTCAAACAGAACAAAAAACAAAAATAATGGTACTAAAAAAGTAAATATAATTATGTTTTTATTTTATCCCTAAGATTGCTACAACTGTGTGAAAATCTTAAAGTCCCTCCCAAAAAGCTGAAAGATTTAACTAATGTGTCAAGTCTACTGAAAATGGAAAGGGCAGAGCACAGAGCTAATGAAGAAGGTCTGGCATTATTGCAGGTATGATATTTGAACAGGGAGTCCGTAATTAGAGAGTTAGGAGAAAGGGGAAGAAAACAAGAAATTTTTTTGAATTATCATGATATTCTCTGAGTAATGAATACTGATATTAGAACAAGTAATTCATTAAATTATTATTATTATTATTATCATTATTATTATTATTAGTCAAAGCAAAAACTTTGCCTAAACTTTGGGCCTCTAAAGTTAAAAGTACTTCTAATATATTAATGATTAGCAATTCTATTTTTTTATCTGACTTTAACTGGACTACTATTTTGGATTATCAAATTACAGGAGGTCATCACTAAATGCTATAGAATTTCAAAACATTATATTAGTTTTTCCATTCTGTATATGGTACTTATTGACAAGAAGAGCATGGTCATCATTATTATTGTTGTTTATTATCATTATAGCTAACATGTAATGAGGGCTCTCTATGTTCTAGGCACTACTCTAGGCACTTATAGTTATATCCCTTAATTCTAAAAATGACTTAAAGAGGTCTATGCCATGTGATCTCATTTTACAAATGTGAAAAAAGAGACATCCAATACTTTTAGCTAAAACTAAAAGCACATACTGCTTCAAGTTATGATGTAGACCTTAGCCCAACTTCAAATTCTGATTCTTGATCATTTTCTTGTAGAAGGTAATGGGAGATAACATTGGGTATCGTGATTAACTTCAGACTTTTATTAATTAGTCGATATTTGAATATTTAAGAAAAGCAAACTTAGGGGGTTTATTAAATAGTTAGACGTTATATCCCTTAGCCACTTCAGAGCAGTTTGTGGGTAATGGCACATAGGTCTTTGTTAGCAATTCAGAAAATACAGTTTGGGTGGTAGTTTATGCAAGGAATGTGTATGCCCAAGGATTTCTAATAATTCAGAATTCACATTTTATTCTGGTTTTTCCATACAATCAACATTGGATGGATTTGATTCTGAGCAACAAATTTACATATATTATAAATTAATGAAATGTATATAATTTACATATATTATAAATTAATGAATTATATACGTTTTAAATAGAAACTCCACTTCCTTCATGTTGTGAGATGATAGCCAAGTTTTTATCCCACTGTTACTACTTTTTAAGAGTATATTTTAACTACTGATATAGTTCCACCATGTAATGAGCACCTGGATGACATTAATACAGGTTATTTTTTTTATTTCAGCTTTATTGGCCTATAATCTTAAGATATTTGAAGCGTACATTGTAGTGACTTGATATATGTACACTTTGTGAAAGCATTCCCTCATCTGGTAAATTCACACATCATCACCTCACATGATTTTTTTATTTTGTGTGTGGTAAGAACATTTAAGTTCTCTCAGCAAATTTTAAGTGTACAGTACAGTGTTGTCAGTTATAATCACCTTGTTTCACCCTAGGTCGTCACACCTCATTCATCTTATAGCTGAAAATTTGTACCCTTTCCTAACCTCTCCCCATTTCCTCCATCCCCCAGGCCCTGGTAACCACTTTGTTACTCTTTTTTGTGAGTTTGACTTTTTTTTTTAAGGTGATTTTAAAGTAAATGATGGCAAATGTTATCTTAACATTTAATATTTGCATAAACCACTTGAAAGTGATCAAACATCGTAAATGATACTGTGATTTTTATAATACTTGGAAGCATTTCTGTTTTACAGCAAAAACTGGACCTCCATATGCCAAAAGGGTAAATAGAGTTAAATGGAAAAAACTGTTTTCTCTGTACTCAGCACCCCTGACACCAAATGTGTGGGTTTCCCACGAAGCACTTTTCCAGTTCTCTGCAGACACCAACCAGGTGTCCTACAATTTCATTCAATTCTGACACTACCTGAAATTAGTACAGACCCCACAGGTTAAGGGCTCAGTCTCACAAGACTGCCCCCCACTTCAGATGACAGTTGCCATCCACTCCTGTACTTCTGACCAACCAAGTACAAATCAGGGATTGCCATGACCCTCTCCTCACTTTCAGTAATTTGCTAGAACAGCTTACAGAATTCAGGAAGTCACTTTACTTACTATTACCCGTTCATTATAAAGGATACATTCAAGAACAGCTAAGTGGAAGAGATACATAGGGCAGGATATAGGGGAAGGGTGTTGCCCTCCCAGCACCCCAACGTGTTCGCTAACCTAGAAGCTCTCTGAACCCATTGTTTATAGTTTTTATGGAAGCTTCATCACGTGAGCATAACTGAATCTCCAGCCCCTTTCCCCTTCTCAGGAGATCGAGGAGTGGGGCTAAAAGTTCCAACCCTGTACTGACATGGTGGGTTGCTCTGGCAACCAGACTCTGTCCTCTCTAAATCATTCATTATTAGCATAAACTCAGGTAAGGTTGAAAGGGGCTTATTATGAATAGAAAAGATGCTGCTGTCACCCCAATCACTCAGCAGATTACAAGGATTTTAGAGGCTCTGTGCCAGAAACCAGGGATGAAGACCAAATACGTATTTTTTATATCACAACATTACAACAGTCTTGGTTTTGCTTGCTTAATATTCAGTTACTCAATGGAAGCACTGTTGGCATTTTGGGTATAAGAGTTCTTCATTGATATAATAGAGCCTTTGAACTAGGAGTTTGTAGGTTTTGTCTGTATCCATCAGTTTTCCGCTCGCTGTGTGTCTTAGAACCGCTGTTTTGCCCCACTGTAGCCTAGAGTTATTCTTGATGGTGACTTTCCAAAACCTGTATCAGCTAATGAGTAACAAGTTGTATTCATGCAACAACAGTGTGTTCATTGAGCTCTCTCACTCCGTGATGATACTAGGGAAAAGGCAGTCAGCAAAGTCTTGGAGTGACTCTGAGAAGGTGGTAAAAGATCTGCTGGGCCTTAGTGTTTTAATCTCTGTGGATTAAGATAAGAACAGAACCATAGAATTTCACAACCAAAGTTAACATAAGAAAATATACAAATAAGGACAAAAAATAATCCACAGGTAACAAAAGCATACCAAAAACATGTGTTCACAAAACAGATGAACACTAACCTAATTGTCAAGCAAACAAAGAAATTCAGAAAAACTATAGAGGGTATGGAAAAAATCATTAATCAGGATTAGAGATACCAAAAACTGCAGCTACAGAATTCAGGGAAGAATTAAAAGTAAAAGAAAGAAACCTTTCAGGTGTACAGACTAAATTAGAAGGAGAATTAAACACAACAGATAATACTTACAAGAAACAAAATAAAGAGAAAATTTTAAGAATCAAAAAGAAACATGGAAATTTTTAAAGGTATTGAGAAAAAGTGACAAATGTAAGAGCTCAGCAAAGAAGAAATGGCATAGGTAGGGTAGGAATACCCAAAGAAGATAACCAAAGCAATGCAACAAAATAATTTTTTAATTACAATGGAAATTTGTAGTCCTATTAATACTGTTTTCTGCATTCAGTGCTGTTATTCATTCCCTCTGGGTTGGGTCATATGGTGGCCCCCAAAATAAGATGCCCAAGTCCTAACCCTGGAACCTGCGAATGTGACCTTATTTGGAAAGAGTCTTCCCAGATATAATTAAGGATCTCGAGATCATCCTGGTTTATCTTGGGTGGGCCCTCAATCCAAAGACAGTTGTCTAGTAAAAAGACAAAAGTGGCCTTATGCGGAGACATGGAGGAAAAGTCTGTGTGGAAAAAAAAAAAAAATGCAGAAATTGGAGTGCTGTAGCCATAGAAGCCAGAAGAACCAAGAGAGGATTCTCCCTTAGATATTCCAGAGGGATCTGGAATCTGCCCTGCCAACACCTTGCTTTGGACATCTGCCTTCACGAACTGTGAGAGAATAAATTTCTGTTTTAAGCCACCAAGTTTGTGTTTGTTATGGCAGGAAGGGAATACATGCACCTTACATATAGTGGTATTGGACAGCACTCTTCAAAATCCAAAAGCCAAGTCACAGGAAATTCAGGGCTGGGGAACAGGTGAAACTTGATCAGCAAATGCTAGACCAAACTCTCTAGTTTCTAGTACAAGTAAACTGGAAGTAACCAAACAAATTGGAGTGGAAAACAAGAGATGAAAAGAGACTTCATATGCACTTATTATAATGACCAGAATCTAGAACATGGAAAACAATAAATGCAGACAAGGATGTGGAGCAACAGAACTCTAGCTGGTGGGAATGCTGAATGGTACAGCACTTGGGAATACGGTTTGGCAGCGTCTTAAACAAAATGAAACATACTCTTACCACACAATCCAGCAATCACGCTCCTTGGTATATTGCATATGGGTGTTTGTGGTAGCTTTTATTCATAATTGCCAAAAGTTGGAAAAGTCCGAGATGTCCTTCAGTAGGCAAATGGATAAATAAACTGTGGCACATCAGACAATATTATTCACCACTAAAAAGAAATGAGCTATTAAGCCCTAATGAGACATGGAGGAACCTTAAATGCATATTATAAAGGAAACCAAACTGAAAAGGCTACACATACTGTATTATTGCAACTATATAACATGACAGTGCTCCAGAAGTGGGAAAACTGGAGAATAGAAAGATGAGTGATTGCCAGGTTTGTGTGGTGGGGATAGAGATGAACAGGCAAAGCATAGATTTTTAGGCCATCAGTCCTGGGGCTCTGCCACATTTGCACGGATCTTTCAGGATCTCTGATTGTAGCAGTTTTGCCTAGTTTTTGAGGAAATACTCTTGTACATGGGGTATATAGATCTCCTTGCTCCAGGGAAATTAAGTTTCCTTACAATGCATTATTGTATTGGTAAATTAGTTTCTAGGAAGTCTACTTTTTGAAAGAAAAAAAAAGAAATATACCGGTTTCTTCCAAAAGTGTTTCACTGTATGAGATATTTTTTAAAAATATGTATATGTATATTAATACCTATTTGGGTTTCAATTAATAATATATTCAGTTTAAAATATTAACTTTTTATTTCGGACTCAGGAGGAAATAGATAAAATACTAGAGACCATAGAGTCAATGACTGGGAATATTCACAGCCTAAAGAACAAAATTCAAATTCTGACAAGTGAGGTGGAAGAAGAGGAAGAGAAAGTAAAACAGGTAATTGCTTAATAATGTATTGCTAGAGTGTGGATAAAAGTTTTAATGCTTACTTTCCACCAAGACAACTTTTGAATGTAAGAAGAGAGAAATCAGCCTTTTGAAATAATCTGTAGCTTTCTTTTTCAACTTTAGATGTTTCAGATAGATAGTGGGGTACTCTGTCTTCCAGAACTTTCTCAGAAGAGTCTCAAAGCTCCCACACTTCAGGTAAATGCCAATTTACCATATCAACTATATCACCAGTTATGAATTGCATATATAAAACCATAATATCCTTTTCTTTTTTTTAAACAAATGAAATACATAAGTTTTTAGTAAACATTATTTTTCTCATTTGACAAAATGGTTTGAACATATTTCTTTGTGAGCATCTTGTAGATCTGTCTCATTCTTGTCAATAGCTTTATAACATCCCATTATATGAATATACCATTCCATAATTTGTGAATTACTAAAATGAAGACTATTTGCAATTATTTGCTCAGTACACCCTTATACATACATCTTTACATATTTGTGTGGTCATAAGTGTAGGATAGATTTCTGGAAGTAAATTCCAGTAGTTGAGTTTGTGCTTCTAAAAATGGCCTATAACTCTTCATAAAATAGTGCTGTGTTATTTGTAGCCGACTATACGCTGGTATCTGCCTTCACAGGTTCCCAGTAGGTATTATAGTGTAAATGTTTATAATAGGGCACCTGGGTGACTCAGTCACCGGTTAAGCATCCAATTCTTGATTTCAGCTCGGGTCATGATCTCATGATTTGTGAGATCAAGCCCCCTGTCAGTGCGGAGTCTGCTTGGGACTCTTTCTCTCCCTCTTTCTCTGCCCTCCCCACTCATGCTCATTCCCTCTCTCTCTCTCAAAATAAATAAACTTTAGAAAATAACAATTTAAAATAGGCTTATATATAATCCATTTAGGGTGAAAGGAGAGGAAATGGGCAGAGGGAAAACAGAATAATACAAATTTGAAAGAGCAGAAATAAGTTGATGAGTACTGAAGTTTGGATGATGGATATATGAGGCTTTGTACCATTTTCTCTAACATACATTTGACATTTCTTATAATAAAAGGTTAAAAACTAATTATATGGGTGAATATGGTCAAAAAGTATAAACTTCCAGTTATGAAATCAATGTGAGGATATAATGTAGAACACAGTAACTAGTCAATAATACTGTACTGTATATTTGAAAGTTCCTAAGAGAGTAAATCTTAGAAGTTCACATCACAGGAAGAATTTGTAGCTATGTATGGTGATAATTGTTAACTAGACTCATTGTGGTGATCGTTTTGCAGAATATACAAATACTACATCATTGTGTTGTATACCTGAAATTAATGTTCTATGTCAATTATATCTCAATTTTTTTTTTTTAATTTTAAACTAATTCTGTTATACCCACAGAAAGAAATTCTGACGTTAATTCCAAACCATAATGCTCTTCTGAAGGACTTGGATGTTCTCCATAATTCACCCCAGATGAAGAATATGTTAACTTTCATTGAAGAAGCCTATAAGAGACTGGGTGCCTCTTAATGAGGTTTTTTTTTTTTTTTTAGACTATTCCATATTAATTTAATGTCTATGAATTTATAAAACTGTTACTTGTGATGATATTGCAGAGGGTGAGTCTTCTTCAGGATGTATTACCAATACACACTTAAAATTAGCCTTATAGATCTGTTAGCATCTAATGTCCTAAAAACTGTTTTGAGTAGTTGCCAAAACTGGGAACTCACATTTCTGTTGCTGTATCTCTGGTTATTTGCCTGAAGCCACGAAACAAGGAACAGTCACAATCTAATGATTTACAGTGACTGAATTGAACTCATTTATTGGCTAGTGCAGTGGAAATGTGGTACTGTCATATATAAAGTGTGTGTGGTAGCTGGTACATAGAAACATAATTGTTTGCTAGCATTATTATCCTTTAGCTCATGACTTGCATTTTCTGTGTGGTTATCTGGAACTTGAGAAATCCCCAAATGCCTTAATTCTTTTACATAACCCCCTGGATTTTTGTGGCATAATTAAGATTTGCCAGGTGTCTTTGCCTTTGGAGGTAGCATGACCATATTTCTTTGGTTGGTTATTGACTAGATGTTGAATATTTTCCACTATCATCAAAGCATACTTTATCTAAAAGAAACCTAAGCACATTTATCCCTTAAAAGAAAAATCAAACAAAAACCCCTTTCTATAAACCTTTTCTCATTGTAGTAATAAGTATATGTGTATATATATATATATATAATATGAGTAAATTATCATTTGAATATATTAAAAGTCTTTTCTGTATACTACAGTATATTGTCTGATTTGCTTTTATTTATTTGTAAAATAAAATAACAAATAAATGTAATTTCTTGGGGCACCTGGATGGCTCAGTTGTTTCAGTGTCCGACTTTGGCTCAGGTCATAATCTCACAGCTCATGACTTTGAGCCCCCACATCGGGCTCTGTGCTGACAGTTCAGAGCCTGGAGCCTGCTTCACATTCTGTGTCTCCCTCTCTCTCTGACCCTTTCCCACTCATGCTCTGTTTTTTTCTCTTTGTCGAAAATAAATAAACAGTAAAAATTTTTTTAAAAACAACTGCAATTTCTCATTAATTTTCTTTCTAGCCTAGACGATCTTGTCAGTTAAGGTAGAAGGTCCCATAATTGTGTTTATACCCTCCAGGCAGAAACACAACCTTAGTTAAACAAGTTCCAACTAAAGCTCATTGCAGTAAGGGAGACCACACTGTCATGTGGAACCCTAGGGAGCTTTAATGAAAGAGTCAAAAGCAATATCCTTTTAGGAAATAATGGTCAAGGAGAACATTAATAGATCTTAGAGGAAGTCTTCAAGAAAGGAAACCTGCGGTGCAGCATTTAAAGAAAACATTTTGCTATACTTGGGACTGCCTGCTAAGTGCCAGGCAAAGGAACTAAAAGTACAAGGTAATACAAAATCTGTAAAGCCCCTCACTTGGAAACTTGGAACTTTTGTTTTTAGAGTGACAAACAGAGCCCCAACTTACAGATCTTTCTCATTAATCATGATGTTTATAATAGCTTTTGATGGGAAAGACGAGTTAATTAAATGTCTGCTATTTCTCTCAGAGCATCCATTCAAGGTTATTGCATGTCTGCTGGAATTTTTATTTACCATTTTTACTGAGTAACCAGTTCTTCACCATGCATGAACCGGTCATATTACCCTCTTACAGCTTTGAAAAGTATGTGATCTAATTTTGAGAGGTCTACAGTATCTTCTGGCACGTGGCAGGCAATCGAAAACATACACAATATTTTCTTCGAAGACTAAATTTTGGTATACCCTTTGTGACGAATTCAAGAGTTAATCACAGACCCAAATAAAAGTAAAATTTAACTGTGTGGGGTCCCAATAATTCAGATGACTGTCCTATGGAGTATCCTCACTCACCTAAGTTTTCATATGCACAGACCATGACAGCTATGGAACACTTCCTCTCCACAAGTGGAGAGTGCCACCTGCCACAAACTTTCAAGGCTAAAACATATATATTTTGGAATGGCAGATAGTGTTCATATATAGCATAAAAGAAGCAAGGTAAACTATGATTTGGAAGGTGAATGGGTAGCCTATACAGATATGTGGCAGAACTTAGTGCACTGTCATTTAAAATTCCTATCTTATAGGAGCCCTTCTATTTTCCTCAACTTTCAGTTGGGCATATGTTTAACAAACAAGTTTTGTTTAAATATGACTCACCTGCACTGGAACCTAAAATTATAGGATTTACTTTCTTTATTTGGTTGGATAGAATTTCCTGGCATTCTCAACCAAAAGATAAATGCAGGTGCACCTGTGAAAATTAGTATGTGAATCGTTCAGGTTGGCTTAGTTTTCAAACAAAAGTCTTCTAAATCCTCTGATGTTTCACTCATTGTCAAGAAATACTCAACTTTGAGGAAGGGAGAGGAAAGAAGGAAAACGAGCAGAGAGAAGTTCAGATTTCCCATTTGGGCTTCATCATGTACAAAGTAACTTGAGCCATTTTTGTATTCTAACCAGCTTTTCCTAAGAGTTGCTGCCATTGAATGTATTTCATTGCTAGTAGACCAACATACAACCACTTTATCTTGGCTTAGATGTTTGCTCTCATTAAAGTGACCTGCTGTTATGCAGGCCATGAAATTGTGTAGCAACTATATCCAAAGATGGGTTGATAGCTGCTAAAATTGGACAAAGAGGAAGATGAAGAGATGACATTTTCAAAATTCAATAAAACTACTACAGACAATTTCATTTTTTTCTTTCATAATTCAGTTTTTATTGGTTGTTCTGAGGATCAGTACCGACAATTCAACTTGTATACACTTCTCAATGTATGTACTGAAAATCTAAAAAATCATGTACTTGTGATTCTTTTCTAAGTTATGCCAGTGACCCTCCAGCTTAAAATTTGGAGCCAAACTTTCCTTAACAGTATATCAAGTACCAATATCTTCAAATATTAATATGCTGTTACATTAGGTCCCATTAATTCACAATTTGATATACTACATACTCAAATTTTTAATCTTGCACAGCACATTAACAAAGTTACTAGGAAACTGGACTACCGTGACCAAGAATGTTACAGAATTCACAAAAGTCTGACAGGGAGAGCCAAGATCAAGGCGTGGTTTTCTTTAGGAAACAATTCTACCAAAAACATCATGGTAATAGAAGTATAATTTAAAATGTTCAAGACATATTAAATGCATGACTGACTCCAAATTGCCATTTAGGATGCTTGTTTTTAAGGTATATAAAAACTACCCCATCTATGGAATGTTAAGCTGAAACACAAGACAATCAGAGCCTCCCATATTCAATATCCCACTATTTCCTGGTTGTACCAAAAAATAAACAACCAGCAAATGACTTCACTGCTAAAAAAAAAAAAAAAAAAAAAAAAAAAGCATTTACACTTAAAAAATGGGCTAAGTTGGGATTCCCTCCTTCTTAAAATGTTTCTAGAGCTACTAAAAAACTTGGATTTACAAAATAGTTGATAAAAGTATTCCTGTGATCTGTACAGGAAGGGAGACAGTGGCCACTGATAAGACATGGGATCTGATAATCAGACTTGGCTTTTTTCTCTCCTCCCTCATCAGAGGCTGGACTCTCATTTTTAGTTTCTCCGTTTTCTGCAGGTAAGTCATTTTGTTTCTTGCTGAGCCACTTTAACCTGTTTTCCCTTTGCTCCCCTTTTCCTCTTTGCACTTTTTTGTCTCAAGATTTATCCTTTCCCGCCGCCTTTTTTGGCTTCGACTCTTGCAGCCCTAGGTTTTGCAACTGACAACCGTGCCGACCTCCTCTTGGGCTCCTCCTTCCCCGCCCCCTCGGGGGAATTGACCTTCCTCCTGGGCATCCTGGTGGCGCGGCCCGTGCGTGCAGGTGCCTGTGGGCCGCCGCACGCCCAGAGCCTTCGCGAAGCTGGGCTGCCTGGCCGCTGTCGCTCCTGCCGCCTCCCGAGCTGCTGCGACCCGGCCAACAATTTCATTTTTTAATAGAAGTAAATGTGCCTTCGTCAATTTCATCCCATTTCCAGCCCTAAAGAAGACCTTAAAATTAAGGTAGGTTTTTCAAATGGGGAAATAGGGCTATATAACGATAATAGCAATGACAAAAATGGCGTTTATTGATGTGTCCTGTGTGCCAGGCACTCTTCTAAACCAATTGGATGTATACGTGCATTTATACCAATGTTTAATCCTAGTAACACTAGGGATTAAACCCTATAATGGCAACTATTACCCCATCCTGCAATGAAAAATCTGGGGCTCAGGGAGGCTAAATACCTGCCTCAAATACTCTTGCTCAAATAGTAAGTGACAGAACTAAGAAGTGAAAAATAGTAATTTTGACTTAGGGATTTTCTGATAAGCTACAAATAGAAGAGGCTCCTGAGGCTGATGAGCACATCCTGTTTACAACAACGTAAAAATCCCTCTATTTTCCTAGGTATAATGATACTATGTGTTATAATGATAATATGTATGAATGTGGGTTTGCAGAAGAAAATCTCTTTAAATTTATCTTATGTTAGTAAGCAAGCTTCCTCCTCCCTTCTTTTTCCTTTTAGTCTCAGGTTAACAATTCACTTTAGCTTGATGGACACATTTCAAATTTAATTACCTTCAACCAATGTAGTTTTCCTGGAAAGGTAATATGCTGTGGATATTTTTACTTATGGCAAAAAACAAAAACAAAAACAAAAAACACCTATTCTGCTTAGTTTTTTATTTTATTTTATTTTTTCTTTGAAAAAAGAATAGAAGTTTCTATTTCAGATACACTTGAGAACAGGATGAGGTCTAAATCTGGGAAGACATTTATATGTCTCTCAGAGGCTATAAATCACTTGATCCTTTTTAAGGTTTTTTTTTTCCTGACATTGTACATCACATCTAAAACAGTTTCCGTTAGACAAATAACAGTATCTGTTCCTTTTTTTAAATTGATTTTCCTCAGATAATATTTAGAAGAGATTAGACTTATATAGTATCCTTACAGCCATGAACAGATATATTGCCATCAGTCAATATCTTAAAAGAAAAAAAGTTATCAATATAGCCAGATCAAAAACAGTCTGATTTTGACATCCAGTAATTGTCATCTAATACAACTTCTCCAGTCATTTTCAAGTACCAGCTAACCATTGTGTTACTTAAATAAGCATCTTTAAGTAAAAAATGCCCTGATTTTCCCCTCATTTAATCTTGACTTTATAAGACATAAGTTGGTAACCAGTATCTTCCCATGTGACCACATTCAGATTGAAACATTCTTCATATACCACTGAGACATTCGTACTATTTATTATCCCAAAGCTCAGGAATTGTGCTGTGGGAAGACATGCCCGTGTAAGTTTTATATGGCGCTTGAAATTGCAGCCATTTGAGAGAAGGGAGTAAACTCTGACTTTTCATTTAAAAGAATAGGGTAAAAGTATCAAAATTTCCAAAAGTACTCTCAATTCCACAAATATGCTTTTTAGACACTACCCCTTTGTCAGCCTTGGAAGTTTAGGAAAGCAAAATCATTTTCTTCAAAACGGATAAAAAGATATAAGGGGTCAGTGCCTCTCTGTCATTTACGTACTGTACCCCCTTCACCTGGGTCCCATTCCTTTTTATTCTGTTTCACAGGATCTTAACAGATAGATTTTGTGTCTAGAAAATGTCCATCTCTAAATCAAGATAAGTATCCACTGGTTTCTACACTGTAAGTCTAAATTTGATAGAAAAAAGAGACGGAGTAAAAATACTCATGCTGTATGTGTGATGATTTTCACCTGACACCATAAGCTCCTCCCCTTCTACAGGTGTGGACACTTTTTTTCCACTACCTCCTTTTTCCACTAAGGACTAATTAGGGAAGTAGGCTTGAAGAATAAACTCACCAATTACGGAAAAGAAACCACTACCCTGAAGCAAACTGAACTCTCCATAGCAGGTAAGCATCTGTTCGTTAAAATTATAAGTTTCCAAATCATTAATTATAATTGAAAGAAGAAATGGGAGAAATAGAGGGGGAAGGTGAAATTCAGCATTATATAGGAGGAATAAATCATAATCAAGTTTACAGGAAAAGATGTTTTTGTTTTTTGGTGTTTTTTTTTTTTTGTTTTACTGTTGTAAATTTTGATATGTGGAAAACAAGCATTGCAAAATATTAAATTACTTGCACTGATAGGGGCACTACTACAGAAACAGATAAGAGAGGAATCTCTAAACAAAAAACCTATCATCTGAAAAATAATTACTATCATTGGATCACAAGTGCTTTAAAAAAATCTCTTTCTTCATTAACAAATATAGTGCCCTCTCTGTGTGCACCCAAAGGAGAAATGTCTCTCTGATTTTAATATCACCAGTATTTGTCACCCTGCAAAATTTGTGGATTGAAAGAGTTTCTTAGCCTAGAAAGGTAGATTGAAGCCGGATCAAGGAGGGTTTTGATAATGTAGAACTTAGAGAAATTAATTTCGAGATATTACAAGTGAAAAGTCAAGCAAATGCTATGGTAAAGAGCATATAGATAATTTTATGGACAAACTGAATCACGTAACTACTCACATTTGTTTCTCTTGTGTTAGCTGCTCGAAAGATTACAGTACAAATCACCTACTGTGAGTACACTTGATTCTCATTATTTGTGGTAGCTATGTTTAATAAACACAGGGAACACTGTCTTAGTGAGTTCTGAACCATCGCTTCCAGGGAAAATAAAAGATTAGGTTTCCTGAAAGCCTCTGGTCACAATATTTTCATCAGCAGATCAACACATAACGTGGTTTTTATGTATTTCTGTTTAAAGACATTAATATGTATTGTTGATTTATTACCATTGAATTCACAGTCAAAAACATTAGAATTCATGCCTGAAGAAAGCATATGTAAAGCATGTATTTTCTTGGTAAGACACATCACAGTCTTTTTGCACTTAGGAACACAGACAGCACCTAAGTACAGTAGAACCTTGGATTGTGAGTAACTTGGATTGTGAGTAACTGTGAGCATTCCACAAGACAAGCAAACATTTGTAATAAATTTTAATTTGATAAACAAGTGATGTCTTGCAACACAAGTAGTACAGGATCCTGAATGTCACATGATCACCACTGAGCCAATGGTTCTTCTCTCTCTCGCTCACTGTGGGGTTGTGTGATCGTCTCCCATGGCTTGGATGCTTGGTCTCTGGCCATGGTGTTTGGCAGAAATCAGTGATTTTTCAGAACATTGGAAGGTGCCCCCAACTGGTACTAGTATACTTTTTGTTACTTCAAAGCCCCTATGGACAGTCCTTTACTTTTCCATATAAGAAGCTTATGAATTCTTTGCTTCATTCTAGGTCAGGCTGCCTGCAGATATAGACCCTTTCCTCTGCTGCCTTATTGCCAGTTACATTAAATACAGTATATGACAAGTTTATTAATACTGTATTGTAGTCAACATCTGTTAGTGATAGTGAAAGTTGTCGTACACAATAACCCTCCACTCTCTTATCTCCTTCACACCAGCCACAAAGGTTTGCAAAGTAAGTGGATGTTAATGTATTTATTTTTCTTTATATTTTGTATCTTCTTTATTGTTTTGTATTATATTACAGTATTTTAATCATTTTTGTATGAATATTTTGGGGTTGTGGAATGAATCATCTGAGTTTCTATTCTTTCTTATGGGGAAATTCACTTTGATATACAAGTGCTTTGGATTACAATCATGTATCCAGAATGAATTATGCTCACAAACCAAGGTCTTACTGTACTCTGCTTGGGGCCATTTTAAACAGTGAACTCCCAAAACAAAAAGCACAACCTGCAAAAGAATGTGGAACAAAGAGATCACATAAAGGACATGTTTAGAGTATGAGAGTTGGAACAGAAAGTCAGTTTCTGCAACTTCAGCTGACAATGTGGGCATTGGAAATTCAAATTTTTCACTATTCTGGGCATAACCAAAAATGACTGTGAAAGCACTGTCAATATTGATTTGGGGGTTTACAGATAAATTTTAGCAAGTAGATAAACTCATAAATATGGAATCCACAAATAAAGAGGATCAACTCTATATGGAGAACTGTACTCCATATGCTTTGCCTACTGGCCTCACTCTTGACCCCATATTACTTTTGTACCTCTATTTCCCCCTTGCCTGAATGTTCATTTAAAGTTAATTTTTATTCATGTATTTTAATTATGTGTGTAAGTGGTTTTAGATGGTTTGGGGAATAAACCAGACAATAAATCAGCAAATCATCAACAAATACTTGGAATTCCTACTCTTTGCACTAGCTACTTTGCTATGTATCAGGACACAAAAACATCTCTAGACATCAAATGTAATGAGAGATACATGATCAGTTTCTCTATGAAATATGTTATTTCACCTTTTCTCAAAAAATATTGCATTACAGTAAAGTGATATATTTAACTTGAGGATCTATTAAGAAGTTAAAATTTTACTCAGAGATAGCATGAGTGAATGAAAAGTCAAGCAGATACAAGGGTGAAGAGAGGATGGCTCAACTTCTTCTTTTGCTCAACCTGAGCTCTGGAAACTCTATTTCTGCAAAGCTTCTAATATTGGCCCAGGCTATGATACTAGACTATGGTCCAGAAGCCTGATTTTCTGGTACTGGCCCTCAGTATCTCTTCTGACTCCCACAGAGAATACAAATACCTCAGGTGTGCCACTCAGCCAACTGGAGCCCACGGGGTCTGATCACAAGAAATATGATTCTAGTTCAGACTCACATAAACTATATGTAGAGTTTTATGGTGGATTTTAAGTAAATCATAATCAAACTCTGAGTATCTTATAGTCACACAGAGCTGCCACATAAGGAAATCAAGTAGTAGCTTTCTCTATCTGGAAATGTGTTGTGCAGGAACAGTCCACCACAACCCAGAAGCACCAGGTTCTCCTGTCTAGCTGAATTATCTTTGCCATCCCAGTGCCTGACTGCTAAGAGTAAGTGGATAAACTCTACTACATTGAATATAGAAAAACAGAAAATATGTATATTTTTTAATTCAGTCAAGACCTGATTGGGATGTTGAGAAAAAAAAGTTTTCTTGAACGCAAAAATCAGGTGATATGGAGCCCCCAAATCTAGAAAATATAATTGTATATGAATGGTTGGATTACATACATTATATTAAGACCCTTTTTTCATTCCTTAATTTTATCTCACTAAAATGAGCCTCACTGGGGCACCTGGGTGGTTCAGTCGGTTAAGTGTCTGACTTCGGCTCAGGTCTCTATCTCACAGTTGGTGGGTTCGAGCCCCGCCTCAGGCTCTGTGCTGACAGCTCAGAGCCTGGAGCCTGCTTCTGATTCTGTGTCTCCTTCTCTCTCTGCCCTTCCCCCACTTGTGCTTGCTCAGTCACTCTCTCTCCCTCTCTCAAAAATAAACATTAAAACATTTTCTAAAATAAAAATAACAATAATAAAATGAGCCTCAGCCTTTGCTCACATGTGATTCTTCATCTTCAATCTAGATGATTCTATGCAAGCTGTTCCTCATAACCACCTGACACTTGACCCACTCAAGCCTTTCTCTGGTCTTTGCCCCACATTGTAAAAAGAAGTTTCCCTACTTAACCCTAAGACTCTTACTCTGAGCTTCCTATCATTCTTTCAGCAACTACCTAGAATGCCCTTTACTATATGCCAGGCCCTGTAGGTGATGGGGGTACAATGGAGCACAAAGCAGACATGAACCCTTCCTTCCTTTTTTTTTTTTTAATGTGTATTTATTTTTGATAGAGACAGAGCAAGCTAGGAAGGGGGAAAGAGAGAGAGAGGGAGACACAGGAGGCTCTGTGCTCCCAACTCATGACCCATGAGACCATGACCTGAGCCGAAGTTGGACTCTCAACCAATTGAGCCACCCAGGTGCCCCTACACTGCCTTCCTTCACAGTCTACTTGAGACAGACTTAATTAAAACACAAACAAATGTGAAATCACAACTGCTATGGTGTCTTAAAGGAAGAGTTGAGTGTACACAGAATGTGTATAATAGCAAGACTTAACCCACTGTAGATACTCACCTCTTTCCAGGATTAGGTCATTAACATTCTCTATTCCCACGTGTTCCCTGAGTGGGAACCCATTCCACTGCCATCGTTTCCTTCCCTCTTCAAAGGGAGCCACAGCATTCCGAACTACACCCGGTGAAAAGAGGATTTCAAGGATATTCCTCAGGAGCTTCAGATGTTAATAAGCAAAAATTAAAACTATACTTTCAAGTTTTTAATTAGGTGTGGAATAATTGCTAGTGCCCTGGAGAAGATGTCGGTGCTAAACTGTTCTACCAAATTACTGATACTGGAAAAAATGCTGAAGAGTCACTTTCCTGAGTCACTCAAGGTATGACACATTTAAGAGTTTGATTTTATTTCTTTATTTTATTTATCTGTGAAATAATGTCAGACTTGTAACTGTTTCCCAAATTTTTCTGATGTCAAGACTTTTTTAGAGCCCTTATTAAATATACTGTTTCCCAGTCCCCTCCTGCCAGAGACTGATTCCGTGTATTGTAGATACGGCCCAGGTAATTATATTCTTGACAGCCACTTTAGATGATGTCTAGGAAAATTCAGGGGGTACTGGACTAGATTATTTCTAAAGCAAACTCGAGTTTTGAACTGAACTTTCGTTTTAATGGCAGAAGGGTATGGATTAAGTGGTATTGCTCATAAGAACATAATCTAGGTTCACGATGAAGCTGAGGTTCAGGGGTCATTATAAAGTTTTTCCGATTACTTCAAGATCTTTATTTGTGAAGTTTCTTTTCAGTGGCTTTATTGGTCATTAAGCCTCTATCTGTTGAAGTCTTCTCAAAGTCCATGAGGGCCTGCTGATAACTCAGAGCTACTGTGGAAGATGACATTAATCAAAGATTACAAATAAATGTGAAATTAAAAATATTTTAAGCACTTGGAGAAAAAAATGCAGAATGCAAAGAAATCGTCTGTGAGGGCTGAGTTTCTTGACCAAGGAGATAGCCCTACAATAGTGGTTTTCAAATGTGAGTGGCGGGGGTTATAGTTCAATGGTAGAGCATTTAACTGCAAATATGAATGGCATGCTAATAACCCAGAAGAGATATAATGAATCAGGATTTCTAAGGATGGAGACTAGGGAGCTGTATTTTTAGCACACATGCTGGATAATCCTTATTTACACTAGACTTTTAACAAAAGTGATCTGGAGCACCGTACTGGGTTGATTAAATTTAGTCATCTTGCCCTACCAATCATGCTTAAACTGTGCATGGTAGAGAAAATCTGAGGGATAATTTGAAATCTTATGACTAAAAGAGTACCAAATGGACAATCTGACTCAAAATTTCCCATTCTGAATGCAGACACAAAAGTGAATAAATGTTTGGCCAACTCTTTCATTGGAGAGAACTAAAAAAGTTTTGGTGACCTTCACAGGGTCATCTAAGATGTTATGATCATCAAGACAAATAATGGGCCCCTACATTATAAATATTATATTTTGACAGTACTTTAGCATACAGACAGTTTCAATTTATTTTATCCTTCCACCAGCTTTGTAAGATGTCTATTAATCCATTTTTAAAATGAATTAAGTTGGAGTCCAAAAAAGGTTAAAGCAAGTAAAGAATCAAGTTAAATCTCGGTTCTTAGTTCCTTTGATTTCATATCTACTGCTTCTCCCACAGCGACTTAGCTACCAGATGCCCAAGTGCAGATGTTGTCTTTTTTTTTTTTTTTTTTGGACTCCTCGTTCATACAGTGCTTGCCATGGGGCTCTGCCCAAAATAGTTACTCAATAAACTCTTGTTGGTTGGTCACTGGCAGCATTATAAAATAATTGCTTCTTAATACCCACCTTTTCAAATCTTATTTTTTAAAGACCTCTGAATTTGGATTAGTTGAGTTGGTCTGAATGGTATATAATCATTTTCAAAATATCTTTCACACTATCTCATTTGAGCTTTATAAAAACTTATTAATCCCTCTAGAATATTAATACTCTGAATAGGCAAGTGTTTACATTATGATTTTACAGATGATGTTACTAAATGCCTTCCCTATATCTAAGTGCTAGAGTTCAGATTTAAATCCAAGTTACCAGATCCTAAACTGTGTGGTGTTTATTTGTTTGTTTGTTTGTTTTTAATGTTTGCCTCTCATAACACCATTTGAAGTAAGACTTAAAGGGGGCGCCTGGGTGGCGCAGTCGGTTAAGCGTCCGACTTCAGCCAGGTCACGATCTCGCGGTCCGTGAGTTCGAGCCCCGCGTCAGGCTCTGGGCTGATGGCTCAGAGCCTGGAGCCTGTTTCTGATTCTGTGTCTCCCTCTCTCTGCCCCTCCCCCGTTCATGCTCTGTTTCTCTCTGTCCCCCCAAAAAATAAATAAACGTTGAAGTAAGACTTAAAGAAATGAAGCATGTAGGCACAAATCAACGTCTTCCTTGTATAATCTTCTCTTTCATAGCTGCTTAGCTTGGCACTCTCAATTACTCGTTTTCTATACACTAAAGTCTCTTTTTCTTTGACACTCTTTATCTTACTTCAATTATTTCATTGTTATGTAATGCCTGACTTGGGTTCTGTGACCATACTTTCAGAATACTCCTTCAGTTACACTGTGGCCTTTAGAGAATAAAAAAGATAAAAAATAGTCTTATTGTACACACTTCCTCCATTTTTTGGAGGCCATGGCTCTGTATTCTATAATCTCATTTTTTTTTCTTTTTGTTAAGCTTTTGTTTACATTCCAGTTAGTGAATATACAGTGTAATATTAGTTTCAGGTGTACAATTTAGTGATTCCACACTTCCATACAAAACCTGGTGCTCATCACAAATGCCATCCTTATTGGCCTGGTGCCATCACCTATTTTACCCATCCCCCCACCTACTTCATCATAGTATTTCAGTGATTAAATATTCCTCCAAATTTTCTCCACAAACTCCAACTGTTCATTCCTCCAGCATCCTTACTTCCCCTAGCTACTTCCCTCTCCTCTCAACACTCACCCTTTAAATAAACAGCTGTTAGAAGAGTTTGTTTCTTAGTTTTCAACCAATGCGAAATCTTGCAGTTGGTTGCAAATCTCTTACAAACAAGTCATGTTGGTTGCCTTTTTTCTTTCACAATCTGAATATTGGAAAGGTTTTTTCCCTTCTATTCTTCTAAGCATTCCAAGCACATCTAAGTTCCGTTTTTTAATAAAGATGTTTGGTTTCTTCATGGGAATAGACATTTTAATAAGCTTATGCCTATATATATGTAGGATCAGCAGCCCCAGAATTTAATGATTAATGAAACAAGCATGAGCCTTCCAGGTGGCTTTACTTCTCAGATTTTCACTGTGATCCATGTTGCACATTAGTATTAGCCAGACTAAATTTGGAAAGAGATGGTCTATGAGAAGACTTGAGTGAGGTCCCAGGCTGGGTAAGACAGAGGACAGTTGAATAATGTTGTTGTCATTGAGGTGAGTGATTTGAATAAAGATGTGATGAAAGAGGTAAAATGTAGGTTCCAATGCCCTTAGAATTTAAATTGGTTTTCACTGAAGTATAACACATACTAGAAAGTGTACATAATTATGTAGCTCAATGAATTTCCATAGAACAAATATCTATATAACCTGCACTCCAGTCAAGAAAGAACATTACTTCAGGCACGACTTCTCCTTACCCTGCAAAGCTCTTTTCCAAACACTGCCTTTCCCTTTTCCCCAAGAGTAACTGCTATCTTGACTTCTAAAGCCATAATTTGGTTTTGTCTGTTTTTGAATATAATGTAAATTGGATCAAAGTAAGTATCTTTTGGTTTCTACCTTCTTTTGCTCAACATTAAGTTTCTTTTTTTGTAATCCAAAGTATAAATGTGCCAACATTTATTCATTTTTTCCACTGTTGGCGGACACTCCAATTATTTCCAGTTTTTATCTGTTATGAAGATACTGCTAGGAGCACTAGCCTATAGCTCACTCTCCTCAGTCTCCACAACTTTCTCTTCTCTGTAAACACACATAACATATGGAAGTTGTTTTGTAGGGCAGGCATTTTTGATTCTTAGTGGAGACTAAATATGAAAGGCCGCAGAAGGGAATTCGAATATTCAGTACTGTTTAGTCAACAAGTAATTGATCCATTGTATCAGACTCCATGGATATAATAATGAATGAGACATAGTTATGACCCTCCGGGAATACTTATAGAGGCTTGCTCCATCAAATCTGAATGCAGGGGTCTTTTATTTGGAGAGGGGGTTACCCTCAGTGATGTTTAATTGTAATTCAGGGTTGAAGGAGTCATTGCATTTAACAGGTTATTTTCAGAGAGTATAATAAGCAGCAAAAGTACCTGAGAACCAAAATTATCTGTGGAACTTTTAAAAGATATATAATCCCTAAATCCATACATCAGATTCTGATGCATTCTGTAAGTATTTATTATGGCCTATGGCCAAGCACCCATCGATTCCCCATTGTTTTGGTACTTCTCACTGCTGTATGATAAAAACCTAAGTTTGGGGAGTGTTTTCATAGGCTTTCACAGACTATTAGTTTTCATGTACAGTGATGAAATAACAAGAGAAAAGTTTGTATCTGTGCGTGTTGTATATATATGTATGTGTACATGTTTATAATTTCCCTTCTCATGGCCTCAGTTATACAGCAGAAGAAGTGAAAATTGTAACATGTAACTGGAATAGTTAGTAATGTGATTGGCTTCTCTCTCTGGGTTCTCTGGCTCAGGTTTATGGAGCTGTGATGAACATAAATCGTGGGAATCCCTTTCAAAAGGAAGTGGTAGTGGATTCATGGCCAGACTTCAAAGCTGTTATCACCCGGCGACAGAAAGAGGTACAGGTTTGAAACGCCAAAACATATACGAGTTGACATCAACTAGAAAGAAAAGATTAGGTAAAGGGGATATTATAACTATCATAGCCATGTATGTTAGCTTAACACGCTACACATGTCACCATTAGTTTCTAATTTTACTGGCTTTGGAGTATCAGACATAGAAAACCACTACTCTAAATGTGTTAAGTGCTTCTTTAGTGTTTCATAATCTCTAGAAGCATGAAGCATACATACTTGTGCATACTAGTTTTTCCACTGGTTAGATGATTCCTTGTGACCGATGACTCTGGGTCATGTGGATAAATATCTAAGAAGGTTGAAAAGGATGACATCTGCCCTGTTCTGCCTCAAAGCCAAAGAGAAGCTCACATGATCAAAGGTGTGCTGCTCTGACCACCTAGGAAAGTTCTGAGAGTTCCATTTGATTCTTGTAGGCGGCTCCATTAAATTATATGCATTTCATTTTTGTAAATAAGCAATATCCCAGAAAAATGTGAAATATCTTAACACTTCCCAAATACCAGAAGAATTATCAAGCAAAAGTTCCAAAATTTCTGTTTCTTCCCTTTCTACAGTATATTAGCCACATTCCCATCTAGCCATTGTTTATAGATGGCTAACTCTGGTAATGGGAATTATCTAGACATATGCAGCTAATGGTATCTAATCTATCTAGGATTTGGGTTACCTAGAGGATATATTTATGTTTTTATGATTATGTCTTCCATCCTAGGCTGAGATGGATAACCTGGACCATTATACTAATGCCTATGCTGTGTTCTACAAGGATATCAGGGCTTACCGATGGCTGTTGGAAGAACATGATGTTATCAACTGGAATCAAGTTTTTCAAATACAAGGTGAGATAGGTGTGAGTCTAAGCAGTCTTTTTTGTTCTCATTTTTGTCATGTATGTTAGATAGATATGACCTATATTAAGTACACAAATTCATATATATATACATATATACATTTTATATAGTTACAATTTATGTACTACAGTTTTGTAAAAAAAAAAACAAAACTCATGTTTTACTCCTAATGAGGCTTGGCATTGGGGTATGTGGAGGCCATTTAAATGAGGCTGCTTTTAGGTGACTTTTTTTTTCCCTCAATGTTACTGTAATATGGATATCAATGAATATCAGCATATTTTTATTTATTACCCTTAATCATTTCCTGTCACCATCTTTTTAAATGACTCTAACTTAAGTATAAGCCAATAGGTAGGTCTTCTCTTCTTTCTGAAGCAAATGATTCTAGAAAGAGATAGTTAACTGATCTGCATAGGTTATCCTGACATGATTAAAATAAGAGTATATTTGAGCTCTGAGGAGACAACTGCATGGTTATCAATGCTAGTGGAAGAACTTTTAGCCAAGACAAAAATACATTCAGAGTTTCCAACAGTGTGAAGGGGGCACCTGGGTGGCTCAGTCAGATAAGCACCCAAATCTTGGTTTTGGCTGAGGGCGTCACCTCAACGTTCATGAGTTCAGGCCCTGTGTCGGGCTCTGTGCTAACAGCATGGAGCCTGCTTGGGATTCTCTCTCTGTCCCTTCCCTGCTCACTCTCTCTCTAAAAAATAAATAAACATTTTTAAAAAAGAGTTTCTAATAGTGTAGATGGACAATTTCAGCTTCAGTATATCATTTTTTCAACTTTTCATACTGACTGGTGGGTGATACAGTCAACAAAGTTACTATTTCTAACTATTCCATTGAAAATGAGTTTCTTGATCATGTGACAGGAAGGCAGGTTCCCCCATGTTAGAAATTTAAAGTCTGGTAATTTTTTTTCATCAACAAATAGCTGAAGCCCTCTCACAGGAAAAGTTTCTATCTACCTGCAAACAATGATTTCCTAGGTGTCCACAATGGTTTGATGTTGATCTAGCTGTGTTTGAGGGACAAGGCAAGCCCAGGGCCTCCCTACTACTCTGCCATCTTAACTACTCCCTTCAACCTACAAGCAATGACTAATGCATATTCATAACCTAAAGACTTGGGGCGTTTTGTGAAATCCATTTGGAAATGCTCAAAATGACCTTATAGTGGAAGTTCTAAACTGTCTCCCAGCTTTACAGACTTACCCCAATTATGCTGGTTAGAAGTGAAACATGGTTCTACCACTCACTTAGCCAACCTAGGAGAATTTTCTCATCATTATTACTTTAATGTGAAAATGAGTATCTCTTCCTTGGTGTGAAAAATCATGGCAGTAACTGTATACATTATGGTGCTATAGGCCTACTACCCTCAAATCACCTGAACCCATCATTACGAAGAGAACATCCAGAAGGATGTATGTTTTTTGTGTTTTTTTTTTTGCCAGTATTTTTTTCCAGAAGGCTGAGCTGTTAATCATGAGTCAGTTATGGTCATTTAAATTGACACAACCATCTTTCCTGAAGTTTGATGGGGACAGATGTAAGTTAATAGTACCTAAAATAACTGGAGTGGTAAAAGCCCCTCATTTAGTATGTAATCAGTGCAGGCATCACCTTTAGCTTCTGATGTGGCCTCTTGGCTGTAGGTTTCTATGGTAAGAACTATAATCTCTTTAGAATATTGATTTTTTTTTAATGTTTATTTATTTTTGAGAGAGATACAGCATGAGCAAGGGATGGGCAGAGACAGAGGGAGACACAGAATCTGAAGCAGGCTCCAGGTTCTGAGCTGTCAGCACAGAGCCCAACGCAGGGCTTGAATCAACTGTGAGATCATGACCTGAGCTGAAGTCAGACACTTAACCAACTGAGCCACCCAGGTGCCCCTCTCTTTAGAATATTGAATAGCTTCTGAGGAGTCATCAGTATCTTTATCTATTTTTAATCAGAGCATCTAAAAAAGTGCTGCTTCCATAACATCCCCAAATCATGAACAACTTCAGAAGCCTATCTACTGCCATAGAAATGGTCAATCTTTTATCTTATGCCACAGAGCCACTGTTGGGCTGCCTGGATAGATTAAGCATTAGGCAGCATAGCTACCTTAGTGATGGGTGTTCAGAGCAACAGCACACTCTGCCCAGGAATGCCATTGTCATTTTTAATCTAAGAGCCACCCATAAACAATATTAAATGATGGTTAACCCACTAACCTACTAGGAAGCGCCACATTCCTTGTCTTGGCCTTGCAAAGGCCAGGAATAAAGAAGTATATAGCAGACAGACAGACCAGGCCCTTTTGTTCACTACTAGCTGCATGCACATGAGAGAGCTTGTTGACATGAGCTAAAAGTTTCAGAAGCCTGCCCACTGTTACTATACTCCAATCAACTGTGGTTAAATGGCCTGAGTTCTGTCTTATCCAATGAACAACTCCTGCCTTTCGAAGGAGGTAGGATGGATGAAGGCAGGACGATTAGTGAAAGTTCCTTCTGTGGGAAAGGAGAAAATCATTTGTTAAAATGGTAGTCTATACAATGGACAGAAGGATATGGTCAACAATACCATGGAAGGATAATCAGCAGAATCCAAACTATGGATATTCTACCCAGCAAACTGGATTCTTTACAAATAAATTGAAAGAATTTTTAAAGGTGGGTGTAGGGGAGCTAGACATTGAAAGAAAATCTGTAAATTATTTACCAGACAAAAAGTGGACAAAATCTAAGAGTGTTTAAGGACTCACATTTGCATAGTAAAACTTAAAAGGATGTGATTGTCATAAAAATGATAATGGTTATTATTAGAGGAGAGTGAGGGAATTGTGATTGGGAGAGTATTAAATAGAAGGGGGTAAGTAAATTTCTTTGTGGCATTAGTAGTACTTAAAATAATCATTAAGCTAAGCGTTTGTTATATAGTTTTCTCTGTTGCATCTTATAATTTAAAAAGGTTTTTCAAAGAAATGTTAGTCTAAATTTCATAAAGAATTAGTTCAGTCTAATTTAGGAAAAAGAAATTCTGTTTGAACTACCATACCCTTGGTTAGCACAGCTGGTTTTTTTCCTCATAGTCTTTTGAATTACTTAGATGTAATTCGGGGCTATTCTATGGGATTCTAGCCACAGCATCTATAATTTTTAATAGCATTAACTTGAAGACCTGCTTATCTTTTCTTAGACTTAACTCCCTGAGGGAGAAGCCAAGGCTCTGATACCAGACTGTGTTCAATATGGCTTTCCATTCCTGCATTTATGTATTCTTCAAGAAGTGACTTACTGGAAGGAGGGAAAAAGCCATTAGATATGGATGGAAGTGGGAAAGTCAATTTAGAGGGGATCCAACTAATGAAGACCCAGACTGGAAAGGAGAGAGCCAATAGGATTTTGGAAAAGGAGAGCAAGTCAGTTCTCAGTAAATAGAAGCTAACATTCCATGCAATGAGCTTCATCATTGATGAACAGAGACAGTACCATTCTTGTCTCACTGTGACACAGTGCCCAGCATAGGGCTTTACATATGACAAGTACTGAATAAAGATTTATAGATAATATAGTATAGCTGTGATAAATGTGTAGGATACAAGTAAGTTTATACCTTGATACTCCTACGTTTATACCTTAGGAATATAGTTTATACCTTGATACTCCTTTTGGGGGAGGGGATTTGTTATTGAGGATATATTTTTTTAAGTTTATTTATTTATTTTGAGAGAGAGAGAAAGAGAGCTAGCATGAGTGGGGGAGGAGCAGAGAGAAAGGGAGGGGGGGAATCCCAAGCAGGCTCCACACTGTCAGTGCAAAGCCCAACATGTGCCTCCCTCTCCCCAACTGTGAGATCATGACCTGAGTTGAAATCAAAAGTCAGACACTCAACTGACTGAACTACCCAGGCGCCCCTATACCTTGATATTTCTGTAACAGGAATCTAGGACAAGAGGCTGGAAGAGTCTTTAAGTCAGAATGTCATGCCAAATCAATTTGAGCTCTTTTATACTTCTAGCTGTATATTAGATTGTAGAATTTCATAGTTATAAAATTTCTCTTACCTTAAAGAGTGTAAGATCAGTCTGGAAAGTCAGAAAAATCAAGAAAATCCCACAAGCAATTCCAAATTCCTAAGGGATATTCTCATCAGAAATATTAATGGGAGACCATGATCGCGATGAACAATATGATGGGGATTTGAAAATCCCACACAATGTTTGAAAATCAGGCAAGGAGTAACTGTAATAATTCATATGTAAGTATATAGTGGTTAGGATAATGCAAGGTGGCAAACTGGTGGTGTTGATGATAATTAGTATAAAAATACTGCAACAAATTTCCTTTTTGTGTTTTCAAATAAAATACCCACATTTTTCATTATTTCTTACCATGTACAGGGCTGCAGAGTGAATTATATGATGTTTCCAAAGATGTTGCCAACTCAAAGCAGTTAGATGTAAAGCTAACCTCCTTCAAGGCCATTCGATTTTCTCCTCCTCCAACTCTGCCGAACACCAGTTCCCTGTATGTAAACTAAGTTTCTACATGTGGGATGGGACTTACTATATAGGAGTACAAATAGTAGTACCTAGAATACATGGTATTTTTAAGGAACATTTGGGTACCTTGGATTAGAGCCACGGGGTCTAGATTTGTCTCTGTGTGTATGCACCTGTGGATCTGTGTGTGTTTAATTGTTTCTGCTGTGCTTGACTGCTCATAATGTTTTGCAAAATCAAACCGCAGTCTTTGTGCCTAGTGATAAACAGACTCAGGAGTCCTGTATTTTCACAGTATACACAGAAAAATTATTCCTGTATGCTCCTCCTGCAGATAATTCTAACTAGCTTCTGTTGTCTGAGCCAAAAGTGCTTATTGTTTTTTTTTTCATGTTTCAAGGATGAGGGTAAATAACTGACTTGTGTGGAGCTCTTATATGCCAGGCACTAAATGTTTTATGTATATTATGTCTAGATTCCTTTAACTGTGGAATTCCCTTTTTGAACAGAGTTTAAGTAACACACAGGAGTAAATTGCAGAGCCAGGAAATAATTCCTGATTCTGTCTCCAGAATTCAGTCTTCAAAAGATTTGTTACTTTGTATCTATATTCTGTCTTTCTCACTGGGAAGCCCTTGTTGTGCCATTTGCTAGTTACTTTCCTTTCTGCTTCATCTTTCTGAGCCTCAATCAATTTCTTCTTTTTGAAAATTAACCTATAATATCTTCCTTACATGTACTATGTAAAGAAATGAAACATGATATATTGAAAAGTATCCACCTCAGTGAATGTTACTTTTTCTTCTATGGAGTATAGTGAGGGAATTTTTGAGCAAAACAAGACAAAACCTAAAGAAGAATGAGCACTTTAAATCACATAAAGCAACTGGACTTTACTTTTATTTTACTTTTTTCAGTTATGAAAATTTCCAAGCACATACAAAGGCTGACAGACTACTATAATGAACCTCCCATCAATATATGGCTAATCTAGGGGCGCCTGGGTGGCGCAGTCGGTTAAGCGTCCGACTTCAGCCAGGTCACGATCTCGCGGTCCGTGAGTTCGAGCCCCGCGTCAGGCTCTGGGCTGATGGCTCAGAGCCTGGAGCCTGTTTCCGATTCTGTGTCTCCCTCTCTCTCTGCCCCTCCCCCGTTCATGCTCTGTCTCTCTCTGTCCCAAAAATAAATAAACGTTGAAAAAAAATTAAAAAAAGAAAATATATGGCTAATCTTGTTTCATCCATACCCCATCTGCTAGTTATTCTGAAGAGATTATATCTCAGAGATTTGCCCATTAATTCTTAAGTATTTTAATATATGTCTCCAAAAGATAAGGATTATTTTTAAACACACACACACACACACACACACACACACTATACTAATATCACTTCTGTGTCAGGGGTCCCCAGGACCACCCACAGGCTCACTAATTGGCTAGAAGGACCCATAGGACTCAGCATACATACACTCCAAAGCAAAATCAACAAAGAAAAAGGTGCATTGGCAAAGTCCAAAGGAAACCAGGGACAAGCTTTCCAGAATCCTCCCCAATGGAGTCACACAAAACACACTTGATTTCCTCAGCAATAAGTTGTCACAACATATACAGGATTTTTATTGGAGGCACCCTCTGTCTAGCACATACCAATTTTTTAGACTTCCAGAAGGAAGGCAGGTTTTCATCATAAATCACACTGACTGTTACAAACAGGCACAGTGAGTTTCAACTCCTATCAGGTCTGGGAATGGCAGGACACCGGCAGAAATCCAAATTGCCAGATACCAGCCAAGGGCCAACCTGGCAAGCAGGCTTTTCTTTTTCTTCTTCTTCTTTTTTTTTTTTAATGTTTATTTATTAATTTTGAGAGAGAGACTGAGAGAACATGAACGGGACAGGGACAGAGAGAGAGAGAGAGAGAGGGAATCCCCAGCAGGCTCTGCACTGTCAGTCTTGAACCCAACATGGGGCTCAATCTCACAAACCATGAGATCATGACCTGAACCAAAATGAAGAGTCAGACCCTCAGCTGACTGAGCCACCCAGGCGCCCCACAAGCAGGCTTTTCTAAAGATAGAGCCTTAGGTCTGCTGCACCAGCCCTTTGCTCTACAATATCTTAAAATTTTGTCAGTATTTCCTTAAACCAGTCAGTAGTTACATTTCCCAAACTATCATAATACTTTTAGCAGTTTGTTTTGAATAAGCACCTAAATAAAGCTCATATATTGCAATTGATTAATCTCTCTTTAGTTTTTTTTTTTTTTGATATATGGGTTCCCCGTTCATCTTTTTTTATGTCTTACATTACTTTTTACTGAAGAAACAAGGCTATTTTTCCTTTAGAGTTTTAGAGTTTCCCAGTCTGTTTACTGTCATATCCCTGAAGTGTTATTTAAAAATTTTTTCCATCCCCAGTCAGGCCTTTTAAAATCGGATTTTGATTTAAATCGCTTTCCTTCTGAGGCAGTTGGGTGGCCCAGTCGGTTAAGTGTCCAACTCTTGATTTTAGCTAAGGTTATGATCTCACAGTTGTAAGATCAAACCCCACATCTGGCTCTGTGCTATGCTGGGCATGAAGCCTGCTTAAGATTCTCTCTCTCCGTCTCCCTCTACCCTTCCCTCACCACCTTCACCTGGTGTTCGTGCACAGATGCTCACGGGCTCATGCTCGCTGTCTCTAAAATTAAATTAAATTTAATTAAATTTAAATTTAAATCAATTGCTCCCTTCTGCATTAGGAAGATACTGTCTTTAGCGCCTAAGTCATTATCAAACTTCATATACTCTTAATTTGGATACCCTGCCCTTCAGATACAAGGTCATATATGTAACTACTAAGACAACTATTCCTAAAACACTGGTCTTAGCAATGTTTTTATTTACAGTGACATCTCTGCCTTAGGCTTCTCAGCCTTTGTTTTTCCGGGCATCTGGCTGGCTCAGTTGGTTGAGCTACCAACTCTTGATTTCGGCTCAGGTCATGATCTCACGATTCATGGGATCGAGCCCTGAGTTCAAGCTCTGTGCTAACAGTGTGGTGCCTGCTTGGGATTTTTTTTTTTTTTTCTCTCTCTCTCTCTCTGCCCCTGCCTTGCTCTCTCTCACAAAATAAATAAACTTAAAAAAAAAAAATAAAGTGCATCTTCAAAAATTAAATTAAGAATTCTATTAAGCCAGTTATTGCTTGTATTTATTTATTTTTTACCCAAGCTTAGTGGTTAGAGAGTTGGCCCAGTTCCAGAGCCCGTAGTATGCCTAAAATGTGAGCTAACACTGCAGAGCCACTAATGAAAAGAAAACACAAACTTGTACTTTGGCATTAGCAGTCTCTTAATGAACATACAGGATGGTCTTATGACATTGATAACTTCAAGAATGAAAACAAATTCTGAGGCAAAACCAGCCCCATAGGCTTAACTAAGTAATCCCATCTCAGTCCTTAGTAATTGTACCAATTCCTATCTTTTTATCTCAATACCATGAACTTTTAGACATTTTTCCAGACCTTTCAGGGGAAGGTAAGAAAAACTAGCATTTCTTGAGCATCTATATATTCCTAGAATGTTCAGCAATTTGTATTTCTCTTCTGGCCATGTATGCAGAAAGATGTAAGTTTTATACTACTACTTTATTTTTTTAACCAAGAAAAAGATTGGGGCTCAAGAATCTGGAGTTGTTCAGGTTTCAGAAGGGTGTCAACAGACTTAGGACTTTATAAGAACAAGTTGGCTGGGGTGCCTGGGTGTCTCAGTTGGTCAGGCATCCAACTTTAGCTCAGGTCATGATCTTACGGTTCGTGGATTCAAGTCCCATGTCAAGCTCTATGCTGATAGCTCAGGGCCTGGAGCCTGATTCTGATTCTGTGTTTCCCTCTCTCTCTCCACCTGTCCCTACTCTCACTCTATCTGTCTCTTTCTCAAAATAAATAAATAAACATTAAAGAAAAATTAAGAACAAGTCAGAATTGTTTTACAGAAAAATGAAATACTTGCCCTAATCTACACTGAAGACAATAAGAAATAGGCATAAATTTGAAAGGAAAGACTTAAATTTGATATGAGTATTTTGCCCTATCAGAAATGAAACGCTAAATGATGTTCATAAGTGGGAAGTGACAGATTCTAATGCATTGAAAATATTTTGGTATTTGTTAAGGACGATCTCTGGAATGGTTTCCCAGTTTGAATCAGTGGAGAAAGTGAAGCAGCTGTTTGTATTCATATGATCCCAAGTTCACGTTCCTTCTCATGTTGTTTTCTTCTAGAATGGGTTCTTCCCCACAACTGACTTGCCTGAGTGTTGCTGATGCTGATCTTCTCAACAGGACTTGGTCGCGGGGTGGCAATGAACAGTGTCTCCGGTACATCATGAACCTCATCTCTTGCTTCCCCAGTGTATGTGTCCGTGATGACAAGGGAAACCCAGTCTCTTGGTCTCTCACAGATCAGTTTTCCACCATGTGCCATGGCTATACCTTGCCAGAGCATCGCAGAAAAGGTTATTGCCAGCTGGTGGCCTTCACACTGGCCAGGAAGTTACAAAGCCAGGGGTTCCCCTCTCTGGGTAATGTCCTGGATGACAACATGGCATCCATAAGCCTCCTGAAGAGTGTCCATGCTGAGTTCTTGCCTTGTCGTTTTCATAGGCTTATTCTCACCCCTGCAACTTTCTCTGGTCAAATTTACCTGTAGCCCATTGAAACTCCAGGTGTTTTCTTCCTTTCCCTGAACACAGATACTCCCAAGCTGCCAATGAGGGGGAAATTCAACCTGGAATCAGAAGAATCTTGGGTTATTGAAAACATTCTGGAAAAGATACACAGGATCAGCCTGAGAAGCCTTAAATCTTCCTGTCTCAGGTTTCTACAGTAAATAACTAGGGGTCAGAGACAGCTATGGCTGAGAACAGGATCATTATCTTCCTCTGGGATCCACTGCAGGAAAAAGGTTCTAAATCCAGCAATTCTTAGCACAATTGCAGAAATGACTGCATGAGAACAGTGATTTAACATGTGAGCATGTGGCTACAGCTTTATTCTTGCCCCTCCGGCTTCTGCAGTGTATTTTTACAGCCATACCAATTCCCTACTACCATAAAGAACACTCCCCTGTGCCTGCCTCTGCTGTGTCTCCCTAAACCGTTCCTACCACTTCTCACCCAAGTTGTCTGTAGAATATCCTGCATTTCCCCCTTTAATTACTGGTTCTCCATTTCTGCTTACAACTCCAGCCTATGGTTCTTCCCTGGGAATGTTCGAATGCAGTGGTTCTCACATTGTAGTGCACTTCAGAATCACCTGGAAGGCAGGTTGCGACACAGATGCTGGAGTGTCTCCCCCACAATGCCTGATTCAGTACCTCTGGGGTAGGGCCTGAGAATTTGCGTTTCTAAAAAGTTCCCACTGCTCAGTTGTCTTGGATTGAGGAATGAAGAGGTGGGCATTTTAAATACTAGAAACAGAGGATGTCTGTGGGTGTGAACGCAGATGCGCATATAAACATTTTCACAGATACATCTATATATACATTCCTTTCATATTTATATATGCATATGTATAAACTCAGAATTTTGATAAGATGATAAACTTGCATTGAATATGAAAAATTTAAGGATGGGGAAAATAAATTACATCTTCAAGATAATATAATTAGTGTTAGATGTCAAACCAGAATGCTCTTATTTTGATTTCAATCTATTTTTTTTCACTAAATCATGTATCTTTTTCGTAAAGGAAATTTAAATGCTTAAATAAATACTTTTATTAGTCTTTTATCATTATTTTTTTTAATTTGGTTTCCAATTACTTGTGTGTGTATGTGTGTATGTATGAATGTGTATATATATATATGTATACATATATATATATACATAAATCTTTCAAGGACTGCAAAGGAAGAGGTAAGCATCACAAGCTGTGTTCTCCCATTTGCAATAAAAGCAGGCAGAAACACAATAGTTGGATTTGCCTAGTCTGTATAAAGTTGATTTAGCCATACAGAAAATATTATTTTCTTATCCCAACAGAGGTCATAGAATCCCAACTACAAAGATAAAGGGAGATTCAATTTTAAGTGTTTATTCTGAGAGAAGTAAACAAACTGAAAGAATCATTTTAATAAAAAAACAAGACTCCTTGGGAGTAAATATATGCTTATTTTTACTCAGCCATCCTGAGTGACTGGTTACCTGGAAACTTATTCTTGGTCCCAAGGGAAGTGCACCAAGGAATCAGAGTCCATAAAGCCCTTGGGGGAATATGGTCTAGGTTCTGCCCCAGGGATGCTTATTATGTTCAGCATTGATTAAACAAGGGTTATTCCTATCTGGTATATGGCAATAATATTATAGCCTTACTTTATTCTTAATAATAATTGCCTACAGTTTATTTAAAATTTAATGGTGTACTGATAGTTGTGCCAAATGTAGATATATATAACTTAATCTTTGTGAAGGATAGGAATTATTTTGAGAATTCTGGCTCAGAGGTGTTAGGACTCAGCAAATGTTATGTAGGTTTTAAGTGGCCACATCATGATCAGATCCAGATTTTGTCATATTCTGAAGCCTGTACTGTTACTCATTATGCTAATTGGCCCCAAACAGCTTGAAACTCTTTGGGGGCGATTACTCTTTTATCTAATTGCTTTCTGAATTTTTCACCACCACCCCCGCCCCAAAATGGGCTCCGTATTTTGAAAGAGATTTTTTTCCATCAATTTTCACTGCAAGTTTATATATATATATTTTTAATTTTATTTTCCAGATAACCATGTTGGATATAATAGTTCAACTTTCAACCCTGTTTCTAGCTCTTTTAAGGAATGTGTGGAGAAATATCTGGAGTAAGGAGAGAACGGCAAGAAGAGAGAGACTCAAGAAGTAGGAAGGGACTGGGTCCTTAATGCTGACTTAAGAAACTTCAGTATGACATACAAAGTGTTGAAGAGTTTTAAGCAGACTATTCATCTGTTTGTAAATCAATC
Source organism: Prionailurus viverrinus (assembly GCF_022837055.1). NCBI lineage: Eukaryota > Metazoa > Chordata > Mammalia > Carnivora > Felidae > Prionailurus > Prionailurus viverrinus. The sequence goes on from NC_062565.1 coordinate 47,247,207, forward strand.
GGGAGGGTATTGCAATAGTCTAGGCAAGAGGTGATCCAAGTTTAGTTTGGCTTTGAATGCAGGTAATGATGTTGGTGAGAAGCGAACCATTACCACAGGTATTTAGGAGGAAAAGGTGTCAGGATTTCATGGCCACAGGATATACTGAGACAGACAAGTCAAGAATGCCTCCTTGGTGTCTACGGTGTCTATGGTAGGTGTCTATGTTGTGAAACCCGTGGCTGGTGGTGTTTTTCACTGAGGGAAGAAATACTGAAACAGCACCAGATATGAAGCAACTGGGAGCAGAAGGGATTGTTTGTTCAGTTTGGGGATGTTGAGTTTTAAAACCTACTAAGTGATAGGTTCAAGTTGTGTCTCAGGGAAATTGTAACAGAGGTTTAAATTTACGAGTGGTAGAAACATAGATGGTAACCGAAGCCATGTATTTGGCTGAGCATGCCTAGGAAGGGGCCTTGAGGACATCAACAATTTAAGGTTGAGTGAAGGGGAAGGTTCTGGAATGGGAAAGAGAGTAGCAAAGGCAGGAGGAAAGCCAGGAGGTGACTGTCACCAAACAGAAAGGAGAAAAATATCAAAACAGGGATGGTCAATGGTGTCAAATTATGCTGAGAGGACAAGAATATGTAAGGAATGAAAAGTTTACATTGCCCTATCAAATATTTTAAATACATGTACAAAAAAGAAGCCAGAAACAAGAAGACATGCGGTATGATTCTGTTTGTATCAAGTTCAAAACCAGGCAAAATAAATCTATAGCCTTAGAAATTAGGAAGCAGTTACCCTTCAGGATGGCAGCAAGAAGAGGATGGAAGTGGCTTCTATTTCTGGTAATGTGCTGATTCTTGACCCAGGTAGGTCATGAAAGTATGTTCACTCTGGGAAGCTCACTGAGCTCTAGAATTATAATTTATGCACTCTTCTGTATGTATGTTACACTGCCATCTGAAACACCTACTAACAGAAAACAGACCTGCAATTCGGGGGGCAGGGGGACACATATTCCCTTCACCCAAGAATTCCACTTCTAAAAATATCTTACTGGGGGACCGGGGTGGCTCAGTTGGTTAAAAGTCCAACTTCGGCTCAGGTCATGATCTCACGGTTCATGAGTTTGAGCCCCGTATCTGGCTCTCTACTGTCAGCACAGAGCTGGCTTCGGATTTTCTGTCCTTCTCTCTCTCTTTCCCTCCCTTGCTCACTCCCTCTCCCTCTCCCTCTCCCTCTCTCTCTTTCTCAAAAATGAGTCCACATTAAAAAAATCATAATAATGTATCTTACTGGTATAACAGCAAGTCTACAAAGATTTAATAAAAGGATTTCATTATACATTGTTCATTAAGATTAAAAAGTAAACTAAATATTTTAAGTAACTCACTGATTAAATACAGGGCAGCCATTCAGTGAAACTCTACAGAACACCAGAAAACTGCTTGATATGGAAAAGATGTACATGATAACACCAAATGCAAAGCAATGCAAAGCAATCACAGAAAAGTCTGTATCATCTATTTAAAATTCAACTGTGAAGAGACGAAATCATAGGAAAATAGTTCTGAAAGCAGCATAAAGGCTTTTACTGGGAAAAGAGGAGTCTGGTGAATGGTAGCAAGTACTTCATGGTGTGCCCATGGTTACACATGGTGAAAGGAGTCAATATGGGTAACATGCTCAGCTCTCCTGAGACAGGTACTTGTCCTGTTTTGCAAGGGTCTGTGTAGTTTTGCAAGAATGAATATTCACCCTGCCTAAGAACAACTAGGGGAAAATACAGAAGGACGATTGAGAATTTAATCTGCTCAAATTTTCGGAACAACATAAGGAAGTACAATTTGGGGTGACACTTATACATCCTCTAAAGCAGAATCTTATTTAATATTACAAATTTTGATTCTCTTCGTTTTGCATTTTTAATCACTAGTTTTTGTTGGGTGATTTGACTTTTGAGAAAGAATATGAAGTAACTATGAATTAAATGTCCTTAAGTTGTCTGTGACAAAACCTGAAGTTTTGTATCTGTTCTCTACCCTCAGTACACACTAGGGACAGGGAGAAAAATAAAACTGAACGTACGATGGAAGAATGTAGCACCAACTGTAGAAATGATTTCTTCCTTTCAGGCTGGCATGTTTGCATTAAAATTATTTCAGTGGGGACACTGTTCTCTTAGTGCAGCTAGAATTAACAGCATAGTTCCATTTTCCCAAGTTTGTAATAGCCCATGTTTCTCAATCTCTCTTAGAAACCTTTGCTCCAACTATAAAACCCAATCACTGGCGGTGCCTGGGTGACTCAGTTGGTTAAGCATCTGATTCTTTGTTTAGGCTCAGGTCATGATCTTACCGTTCGTGAGTTCGCATCCCACATGGGGTTCTGCACTGACAGCGTGGAGACTGCTTGGGATTCTCTCTCCCTCTCCCTCTCTCTCTCTCTCTCTCTGCCCCTCCCCGCTCTCTCTCTCTCAAAATAAATAAAAAACTTAAAAAAAAAAAACAATCACTTATACCCTCTTGCTTTTCTCATTGTGGCTCTTACTACACCGAAAAATGAAAGTAAAGAGGGAAAGTAACCACTCTCAGTCTCTCCTCTTTTCTTCACCCCCTCTTACTTCAGCAGTGCTGGAATCATGTATGTTATCAGACTTGTTTCTATTTTGTTCACTTCTCAAGAGAATTTTTTTTTCTTAAGTGCATTTTTTTTCACTTCCTCTTTAAAAAAAAAATTTTTTTTAATTTATTTTGAGAGAAAGAGAGAGAGAGAGAGCACAAGCAGAGGAGGGGCAGAGAGAGGGGGACAGAGAGAGAATCCCAAGCAGGCTCCGTGCTGCCAGCACAGAGCCCGATACAGGGGCTGCATCCCAGGAACCGTGAGATAGGACTTGAGCCAAGATCAAGAGTTGGACACGTAACCAACTAAGCCACCCAGGTGCCCCTTTCCACTTCTCTTATTCCTGCCCTTGTGATATTAAAAAATTATAAAGAGAGAATAATGTCTCAGTATTCCTCTTTCTAGTTTACGTTAAGCTTTCTCTTTCACTAACATCTACATTTTTCCAAGGCAAAATATGTTCTAGGTTTTATTTATTTATTTATTTATTTTAATTTTTTTTTTTAACGTTTATTTATTTTTGAGAAAGAGAGAGACAGAGCGTGAATGGGGGAGGGTCAGAGAGAGAGGGAGACACAGAATCTGAAACAGGCTCCAGGCTCTGAGCAGTCAGCACAGAGCCCGTCGCGGGGCTCGAACCCACATACCACGAGATCGTGACCTGAGCCAAAGTCAGACGCTTAACCGACTGAGCCACCCAGGCGCCCCTGTTCTAGGTTTTAAAAAGCATTGCTTATAGTATAAGACTATCAGATGTTTGGTTAGTACCATGAAGTTATTTCAGTGAACACTAGATGTCAGGTTTTAGTTCCAGATTATTGCACAAAGAGCCAACACTTGAATTGTTGCTAGTTGTTTCATTAGAATTTTTGCTGCATTTTGCTCCATTTGCTTTCAGCAGTTTCTTGGGGCTAGAAAAGTTTATTATAGGGCTTATGTGGAAAATAAATACATAAGAATAGCAATACAAATTCTGAAAATATAAGGTAAAATGAGAGATTAACCCCACCATTATAAAACATACTATGAAGATTATATAATTTATAGTATAGTAATGGTAAGTGATTATGCAGAATAATGAGATAGAAAAAAAAAGTTCCAGAAATAACAAGTACCTAGGAAAGTTTAAAATAATGTCAAAAATTACATTTCAAATCACTGAAGTAAAGATGAAATTTTAAATAAATGGCAATTCATTTAAGGAGACAACTGGATAGCAATTTGAATAAAAGTAAAATACAACTGGATTCATACCTCACACCTTATACCAAAATAAACTCCAAACTGATCTGAAATAAATAAATAAACTTTTAAAAAGGAAAGTGCTCTTTCCAGAGTAGAGTGCTCTTTCAAAACTGTAAATATGGCCATATCCTAAGCCATTTTCAATGGTGGGGCTCTTGTATGGCTCAGTCAGTTCAGTGTCCAACTCTGGTCATCATCTTGTGGTTTGTGGGATCGAACCCCGAGTTGGGTTCCATGCTGACAGTACAGAGACTGCTTGGGATTCTCTCTCTCCCTCTCTCTCTCTGCCCCTCCCCTGCTCGCAGGCAGACACTCCTACTCTCTCTCTCTCTCTCTCTCTCTCTCTCTCTCTCTGTCTCTTCCTCTCTCTCAAAATAAATAAACAAACATTAAAGTAAATAAATAAAATTTAAAAAAAGAAAAGAAAACATGGTTTAGTTTCTTTATGACCTGGACATGAGAAAAACCTTCCAAAACTCAGAAACTCCAAAATCAGAGGTAATAAAAGAAAAATAAATTAAGTTTGATAAATAGTCAAAATAGAAATGCCAAACTAGGAGAAACTATTTAAAATTTACACTATACATGCAGGAGAATGAGAAAAGTAGTATATGTCAACATAGATCTCTACTTATTTTGCAAACAGAAACACAGGAAAAATAATCAGAAACTAACTTTTCTTAAATGACCTAAAAACAATGGAGACAGGGATGAGGATAAGACTTTTTTGAATATATCCCATTTGCGTACTTTTGCCTTTTAAACAATGTAGCAACCTGGGATTTAAAAAAAAAAAAATCTAGCTCAGAAAGAAAGAGATCAAATATGATAAAATGTTGTCAGTGAATCCAGGTGAAGGGTATGGCAGCTGTTTATTATACTATTCTTTCAACTATTTTTGTTATAGTATCAAAGCTACTGGTAATAAGTGGCAGATTTATAGGCAGCTCAAACTGCACAAACGGGAAACACAAGTCACCACAAATTTAAATATAATATTTTCATACAGAGTATTACATTGACAGTCTTCTCATTGGTAATTCCATGACTACTAATTATAATTTCAAATTTGCCATGTTTTACTCTACTCAAAATCCTTAAACCCAGGGATAGGTGACAATTTAGGTCAGCAGTAGATGATGGGATCCTGAGAGGCAAAATATGTGGAAGTAATGTGATAGAAAAAACTGGTTCATTCAACAATGGTGTCAGGCACTGTTCTAGGTATTGGGGAGATAGCAGTGATAGTTACATTGCGGTGAACAAAATAAAGGAAAATCCAACCTGCATTCATTCTAGAGGACATGGCATTTACTATGTGGTAGTCACTATTCTAGGGACTTTGCATGCTAACTCAATCCCAACAACTCTATGGGATTGGTGCTAATCTTACCCCACTTTTCAGGTAGGTAAAGGAAGGCAAAGAAAGGGTAAGTATGCTGCCTAAAGTCCCTCTGCTACACACAGCAGCGGTAGGAACTAAATCCAGGGTGTTAACTCCAGCATTCAAACTCTTTGATTCTGCACTTTATCACATTAGAAAGGAAGGAATTTACTTGCATAAAAGACAACAAACAAACAAAGGAGGAGAAAGGGCACAGAAAAGGTAAAAGAGCCACAAAGCAAGGTCAGAGGAAAGGATGCTATCAGGAGTATTAAACTGAAGGAGGATGAAATTCCATACCTTTCTTAATGAATTCATGGCATTGAAAATAAAAACGTAAGATTGTCCTTAATATAAGAGCTGAGGAAAAGCAGGGAGTGGAGGGAGGTGTTGGGATTACCAATGACCAACTCAACCTACTACATATACCATTTTGCCCAAGCCAATCCTTGCCCTTGAGAGGTGAATTATGAAGTATGTTTAAGAAAAAGAGAGATTATTACTAACAGTTTCTTTGAGTTCATGAACATTCCAGGTCAACTTGTTTGCAAACTTGCTTAAGCAAGAGACTCAGTGTTTTCTACCCACTTATTGCTTTGTTGATATAACGTAGCACCATTATAACAGTTATATAAATGGGGAATGCAGGCTTTCTGGATGCACAATATTGAGGATTTCCACAGCTGTTATATCCCTAACCAGATAGCACATACATGACTTACACATAATGGGAAGAAAAATTGCCTTGCCCCCTTAAAAGTTTTTATTATAACCTAATCAAGATTAGGTGTTAAGATCATAACCTTTACTAATCAAAGTGATTATTTTATTTGAAATAATTCATAAACATTAATTCACCCCTGTTGAGTCAAAGATTAAATTATCTCTGGAGTAACACCACGTGTTGCTGCTGAACAGGTCAAATTTGTTTATGCTCAAGATGGATATAAGGTAAAGAACATGAGTTCTTTATTATCATCATCAGATGCTGACTCAACCACTAATGATTCAATTTCCTGTTTAATAAGTTGTTTACTCATACTCAATGAGAGGGCTCAGTCTTATATCTTGATCTCTGACAGGACAGAATGATGATGAATATACTTTAAAACTGTGGATGATGCAGGCAGCTGACAGTGAATTGCAATATTTATATCTCTTCTAAGCAGCTACTACTCAGAGCTACATGAGTCAGCCCCTGCAGATAACTGGCAAACCTAGCATGCTTTGTCTTTTAACTTCAAATCTCAAAGTACCTGGCCAATAGCATTTAGGGGTCACCAGCTCTCTATGGAGTGAAAAAGGAACATGCATAAATATTTCATTTAAGTATATATATACAATATAAAATTAAAATATATATATTTATATATACACACACACACACATATATATATATGTGTATATATACATATATATATATATATGTATATATACACACACATATATATAGCGAGTTAGTCTCTAAGCTACAAATTAGGTAAACTTAAGGCTCTTTTTTCTTCTCCCAGGAACACAAATATTGGTCACTCAAAATTTAAGACAAAGATTTCTTTTAAAAATTTGCCTCAGACCACTGGGCTAAGCTGTTTGATATCCACAGAATTGCCACCTTCCCACTCTTCCTCTTTCCCCCCACTAATTCATCACTACCAACATTTGCTCCTCTATCCCAGGACGATGAGCCTGGTTCTCATTTCCTACCTCTAGCCCTTGACTTTTGCATCTTTCTCTGAGGACCTCATTAAAAACTTTGCTTTAGGTACCCAGTACTAAAGAACAAAACTGAACTTTAAAAAACTAATTTAAGAATATTTTGCAGGCCTAGGGGCGCCTGGGTGGCTTGGTCGGTTAAGCGTCCAACTTCGGCTCAGGTCATGATCTCACGCTCCGTGAGTTCGAGCCCCGCGTCAGGCTCTGTGCTGACAGCTCAGAGCCTGGAGCCTGTTTCAGATTCTGTGTCTCCCTCTCTCTCTGCCCCTCCCCTGTTCATGCTCTGTCTCTCTCTGCCTCAAAAATAAATAAACGTTAAAAAAAAATAAAAAAAAAAAGAATATTTTGCAGGCCTAAACATGAGATCTGAAACGATAAAATCCTAGAAGAGAACACAGGCAATAATTTCTCTGACATTGGTCATAGCAACATTTTTCTAGATATGTCTCTTGAGGCAAGGGAATCAAAAGTAAAAATAAACTATTGGGACTATATCAAAATAAAAAGGCTTCTGCACAGCATAGGAAACAATCAACAAAACTAAAGGACAACCTGCTGAATGGGGGGAGGTATTTGCAAATGACATGTCCTGATAAAGGTTCAGTATCCAAAATATATAAAGAAATTATAGAACTCAGTACCAGAAAAAAACAAATAACCCAACTGCAAAATGGGAAGGAGACACGAACAGACATTTCTCCAAAGAAGACATGCAGATGGCCAAAAGGCACATGAAAAGATGCTCAATATCAATCATCATCAGGGAAATTCAAATCAAAACCACAATCAGATATCACCTCATACCTGTCTGAATGGCTAAAATCAACAACACAAGAGGTAACAGGTGTTGGCAAGGATGTGGAGAAAAAGGAACCCTCATGCACTGTTGGTGGGAATGCAAACTGGTGCAGCCACTGTGAAAGACAGTATAGAGATTCCTCAAAAAATTAAAAATAGAATTAACATATGATTCAGTAATTCCACTACTGGGTATTTACCCAAAGAATATGAAAACACTAATTTAAAAATATACATGCACCCCTGTGTTTATTGTCACATTATTTATAATAGCCACGCTACGGAAGCAGCTCAAGTGTCCATCCATAGATGAATGGATGAAGAAGATGTTGTATGTATAGATGGTGGAATATCACTCAGCCATAAAAAGAATGAAATCTCATTTGCAACAACATGGATGGATCTAGAGAGTATAATGCATAGTGAAATAAGTCAGGGAAAGACAAATACCATATGATTTCACTCATATGCAGAATTTAAGAAACACAACAAACAAAGAAAAAAAAAGATAAACCAAAAAACAGACTCTTAACTATAGAGAACAAACTGATGGTTACCAGAGGGGGGGGAGGGGACACTGGAAATAGGTGATGAGGATTAAAGAGTTCACTTATCTTGATGTGCACTGAGTAATGTGCAGCATTGTTGAATCACTATATTGTACACCTGAAGCTAATACAACATTGTATGTTAACTATGCTGGAATTAAATTTTTAAAAATATATTTTTCAGGCTTCATAATTTTCAAAATGTTATCAGAGGAATCCTTTCATTTGATCTCTACAACAGCCGTGGGAAACAAGTGAGACAGACATTATTCATATCTTCAGATGAGAACATAGGATTGGAGACACTGGGAGACTCGACAAAGATAACATGACCCACCAAAGTCTGCTGACTCAGTCCAGTGGTGATGTCTGCATAGTCTAAGTTCTCTGGGTCATGAGAATCTCAGTTTTCAAACAAAATATGATAGAAGTCTCTTTTAAAAGGCTGATAGTTTTCAAGATCCAGGCTGGATTTTACTTAATTAGAATAACCAACCTCACATTGTTCTCAAACCTGTGCTTTGTGTTCATTTAAGCAGCATGTTTGTTCCTTCTTTTTTAATTCACTCAACTGTGTACAGTGATAGGTAGGATTATGAAGCTCTTTTATGCCATGCATAAGAGTCTGACTTTATTTTTGTAGCTTGGGGAATTGGAGAGGAAGAGTCAGAAAGGAAAAAAAACGTGGATTCTGCAAAACTTGGTTTAATATTAGATATGTGAGGCAGGGTTAGCTTCTGAGCGAAAAGGAAGATAACAGAATTGCCAGTCTTACTGATCTTTGAAACAAGGAACACAGAAAAAGTGGGCAGATTTAAGAGAATACATGAGGAGTCTAATTTTAGGTACTTTGGAATCATGGAACATTCAGAAGATGAGTCCAATAGAAAACTGAAGAGAAATATATTTCACCAGATTACACTGTGGTAAGAAACCCCACATTTGCAGTTTTTTTTTAACAACAAAAGTTTGTTTCTTACTGAGAATATGTATTAGCTGCAGCTCTGTCCTATTTGTTGTCTTCATTCTCTGACGATGGTGGAGACAGCAGCCCTCATCTGGGGCATGCCTAGAGCCAACCTTACAGTGACTCTTCAAGTTTTTGCTCAGACGCATCTGATGTCACAGGAGTTTACATCCTATAAGCTGAAAAAAGTCACATGGCCAAAGCCAACATCAGTGGGGTAGGGAAGTATACCCCCATAGAGGAAGCACTGCAAGTCATAAGGTAAACAAGCCAGGAAATAACAATCCTCTTTCAGGAAGAGGAAGTAAATAATTTGAGACAATAATTCACTCTACCACAAGTTTGGAAGTGGGTCATGGTCTATAAAAAAGATATAAGTTTGAGAATCATTAGCAGCCAGGCTGCAGTTGAAGCCATGAGAATAAAGTCACAGAGAGTATTTTAGACTTGTGAGAAGAAAACTGCCAAGAATAAAACTATTCTCTACATATGCCTCCGTATATACCATTGCACCATTGCTCATAATGTTCCCTTATCCAGAGCGCCCTATTTGTCACTCTCATATCCAAATTTTGTTCATAATAGTATGGTACACATTAGTGCAATTTTTTTACCCCTTCTTTTTAAAAAATGTTTACTTATTTATATTTGAGAGAGAGAAAGGGAGGGAGTGTGGGGCAGAGAGAGAGAGAGAGAGAGAGAGAGAGAGAGAGAGAGAGAGAATCTGAAGCAGACTCCACACCATCAGCACAGAGCCTGACGCAGGGCTCAAACTCACAGACCTATGAGATCGTGACCTGAGCCAAAGTCAGACACTTAACCAACTGAGCCACCCAGGCACTCTTTTACCTCTTCTTAAGAACACACTGACGTCTCTATTGGAGTGTTACCTCTCCCAACTGCGCAGTTTGGGTAGGTGGTAAGACCAGCTGTTTGCTTTTCCATTGTAGAAGGTGAGGTGGTGCCCAAAGGCTTCTTTGATTATATCCTTCCTTTTACTGTCCTGTATTGTCAAGGGGTAAGTACTTTGCATAAACTCACCTAGTTGGCTACTTTTGAGTGAGATTTTGACTCCTGAGTGAATGCCACAAGGCCAAGTGACAGAGCTGTACATTCAACCCAGTAATGGAAACTGTTCCTACAGTACCAACTTCCTATCCCTCCACAACAGCTTGGATCCCTACCCATTTTAAAGTCTGGTATTCCCGCTTTCCCAACAAATCTGTGAGCTCTTCTTAACAACAGTATCCCTTGCTGGCAAGGATGTGGAAAAACGGGAACCCTCTTGCACTATTGGTGGGAATGCAAACTGGTGCAGCCACTCTGGAAATAGTGTAGAGGTTCCTCAAAAAATTAAAAATAGAACTACCCTATGACCCAGCAATAGCACTGCTAGGAATTTACCCAAAGGATACAGGGGTGCTGATGCATAGTGGCACATGTACCCCAATGTTTATAGCCGCACTTCCAACAATAACCAAATTATGGAAAGAGCCTAAATGTCCATCAACTGATGAATGGATAAAGAAATTGTGGTTTATATACACAATGGAGTGCTACGTGGCAATGAGAAAGAATGAAATATGGCCCTTTGCAGCAACCTGGATGGAACTGGAGAGTGTTATGCTAAGTGAAATAAGTCATACAGAGAAAGACAGATACCATATGTTTTCACTCTTATATGGATCCTGAGAAACTTAACAGAAAACCATGGGGGAGGGAAAGGAAAAAAAAAAAAAAGGTTAGAGAGGGAGGGAGCCAAAACATAAAAGACTCTTAAAAACTGAGAACAAACTAAGGGTTGATGGGGGTGGTAGGGAGGAGAGGGTGGGTGTGTGTATTGAGGAGGGCACCTGTTGGGATGAGTACTAGGTGTTGTATGGAAACCAGTTTGACAATAAATTTCATATAAAAAAAACACAACGGTATCCTTACAATAATGCCTATTTTCCTTAAATCATTTGAAGTAGATATACTAGTCAATTTATATTACCTTAACAAAATACCATAGACTGAGTGGCTTAACTATAGAAATGTATTTTCTCACAGTCCTGGAGGCTGAAAGTCCAAGACTGGAGTGCCAGCACCGTCAGGTTCTGGCCAGAGCTCTCTTCCTGACTTGCTGATGGCCACTGTCTTGCTGTGTCCTCACAGGGAAGGTGGGGAGGTGGGCAGATCTTTCTTCTTAAGTCCTATTAGACCCCACCCTTATGACTTCACTTAACCTTAATTACATCCTAAAGACCCTATTTCTTGAGACAGACACATTAGGGGTTAAGCCTGCAAGTGGAGGGTAAACCTCCTAACAGCAGAAGTAGTACAATAACTGAGAGTGATACTATATCATTAGTATTGAAAATAACTTCTGAATCTAACAGGCAAAATGAGAGGGGCTGGTGCCTGGGAGATTGGGTTAGTAATGGCAGGCTTCTTTTGACCTTACCACGGTATAGAGTATGCCACCACTTTTCAGACCCCAGGGTATAAATTGTTTTACTACCCCTCCATGGCTGTATATTTGCAAGTGTTGTAGGCACTTCAGAGAGGAAGTAAATGGGTTCACTTTAGCACCCCTTATCAGTCTTTTAGGCACTATGAGATATTAAAACAGAGCAGACACCACTACTCTGGAGGCACACTACCTATTTCTCTGATTTATATTCTTTTTAGACTTTATCTCCTTGAAGTTTAATTTATTCTGCATTTCCTGTGAATATTCTTTTATGCATTAATACATATTTCTTGACATCTAGAAATTCAGGTGCCACATGTTGGGTGAATCTGCCTCAGTTCTCAGCAATTAAGTTTTCTCCCTTTCACATTCCCATTCTAATCCCTCACCCAATCTCCAAAGGCAAAAAATAAAATAAAATAAAATAAAAAGTCATAAAACTTGTGGTTTCCATTACACTTCCCTCAGAATACCGACACCGGGACACCTGGCTGGCTCAATCTATTGAACTTCTGACTCTTGATTTTGGCTCAGGTTATGATCTCAAGGACGTGAGATGGAGCCCTACCTACATCCTACATCAACGGGGCGGGGAGGAATCTGAACTGGCAGTGCAGAGCCTGCTTGGGATACTCTCCCTCTCCCTCTCTCTCTCTGTCCCCCCCACCCCAAGTTCTTGCTCTCTCTCTCTCTCTCTCTCTCTTTCAAAACAAATAAAAATAAACTACAAAGAAAAAGAAAAAAAGAATACAGACACTTTCATTGAAATTCTCTCAATTTCCTGCAGGGAAGGGAAATTCAGTGTTATTGCCACTTGAAAGCAGCAAAAAAGGCCTAGAGCTTATCTATATCAATTTTTGGTAATGTTTCTCCTAATGCTGTCCATGGACTACTAGCATCAGATTTACTGGTGGGCTTGCTCAAAATCCATATTCTGAGTGCTATCCAACTCTATAAGAACAGAATTGCTGAGAGTAGGGTAAGACATTAATCATCATGAGATTTTCATGTACATTAAAGTTAAGGTATTATATCCTACTTTTGGACATAGGGTTTGAAGAATGAAAGCTTCAAGAGGACAAGCAATTTGGCTTGTTCCCCCAGATGTCCCCATCACCTAGAATATTGGCTGACATTTCCCACACACTCAGTAATTAGTGGTTAAGTAAATGAACAGAAAAGAACATGAAGTTGGAGGTTTAAAACAGGAGTAACTGGAAATAGGAGGAAGCATTAAAACATGCTAGAATCCTGGCTCCACTGTTTATTGGTGCTTGACCTTGGACAAAAATTTAACCTTGTTCTTCAAAGTTCTCAAGGAGACTAGAGTTATAGTACTACTTGCTTAGTCTATCGTGAAGAATAAATGAATTTAAATATATAGAGTGCTTAGAACAATTCTTGTCTAAAACATTTAAAAACTTTGTCATTTAGCAGTAACCAGTCCAAGGTCAGGCATCTTTTCAGCCAGATCTGACCCAGGTTTTCTCACTCCTCCAACACTCATATACATATGAACGACTTCATAAACAGCAGAAGGTCCTCTCTTTCCAAAATATCTCTTTAAGCACACCACTTGGTCCTTCAGATATGGGTAGAAATTTCCACCATCCCAGTCATTTTTACTTAAGTAGACAGGAAAACAGCGAACACTTTCTAATAAAACAAGCACCTGTTACTAAGGATGGACTGGCAATCACAAACTGACCTCCCCTTTCTCCATGAGCTAGTTTCCCCCATTAACCCTAGTCAAGGATGAGGGTGTCAGCAGGTGGCCAATGAGAAGATTCCAAAAGTCTACCCAGAAATACACACTTTTTTTTTTTCCTTCAGAACTTCAGACACATACTGTTTTTTAACCGCTGGGGTAAAAGAGAAAGGGAGTGGAGGAGTGAAGGTATAGATTTAAAAAATGATGAGGAGAGCCTGGGTGGCTTGGTTGGCTAAACCTCAGGCTCTTGATTTCAGCTCAGGTCATGATCTCACGGTTTGTGAGTTCGAGCCTGTATCCTGCTCTGCACAGACAATGCAGATTCCCTGTCTTGCTCTCTCTACTCCTCCCCATTTATACTCTCTCTCTCTCTCAAAACAAATAAACTTAAAAAAAAAGACACCTTGATTTTTGTTCTACAAAAATAAAAAATACAAAAATGACGCAAACACCAAATTTTAAATCCTGAAGACGTTCATTTAGTGATGTTTTTGTTTTGTTTTTGTTCCATGCAAAGCACTAACCCCCTTCGCAGGATAAGCATCGATTATAGCCAAAATGAAGATAGAAGCGACCATTGTCCTGCAGATCCTGGCATCCCAAAAGAACAACCTCACCAGAAGCGGCGTTCTCAAAGGCTTCAACTTTTCTAGCCTGATCCCTAGATCCACATTCAATAATGTTGGCAGCATGATGGGGATGGATTTGGAGTGGACACGAAACCGTTTTCACAGCATTTGGTTAACTCAGATAATTAAAGCAAAACCAAAACAACCTTCCCTATTCCTTCACCTGGAGGCGTGTCGTTGGAAAGAAGAGGGCACCCCGTCGCGGGCACTTCAGGGGGGGCGCTGTGCGAGGGTGTCTTTTGCGCCTCTGCCCTGTAGAAAAGCAGAAGGTGGGAACCAGAATACAACTGGGATGTAAGAAGGGGTAGAGAAGTACGAAAAAAGCAGCACGGCTAGGGCCGAGGGTAAGAAGAAGAAAGAGAAGCGCCTGCGGGGAGGTCAAGCTAGGCGGCCCCAGGTGGACGCGCCGAGCGGCAGGAGGCGGGGTCTGCACCCAGCTGGCCGTGGGCGGGGGCGGGGCGAGGCGAGGCGGGCGGCCCTGGGACCACACCCAGCGCCCGCGCGGCCCGCGCTTTCCCCAGCTCAGCGGGAGTTTGCCGCGTGAACCGCTGAAAGGGCCGACGGATGAATGAGCCTCCCATCGGGCTGGGGGGCCCCGGGGCTCCGGGGCCCCGCGGGCCTGAGAATCTCGCGGATGCTCCCCGCAGCCTGGGGCGCGCCGGGTCCTTTCCGCGAGACGTGGGGCGCGGGGCTCCCCTGGCTCCTGGCTCCCGGAATCCCGCGGCGACTGCGGGGGCGAGCGGAAGCCGGGGCGGCGCTCCCGAGAACCGCCCGGTGGCGGAGAACCTGGACTGTGAGCCCTGGGTCAGAGAGAAAGTGCTCTTTCTTCTGCACCCAGAAAGATGGTTGGGGACTCCAGGGGACCCTGCGCGGGAAGAAGCGGCCGGTGAGGAGGACTTCTTCCAGGCGGCCGGAGACGACCGGGAACCCAACTGCCCTTCCCTCTTTGCGGGAAAAAAGGGAATTTCTGGCAGCCGTGTAGACGCTCCGTTCGGAGCCCCGCCGCAGGACCCCGCAGCCCCGCCCAAGTCCGTGCTCGTGCGGATCGTGGACTATCAGGTAACAGAGGAAGTCCTGTGGACCGCCTGGACGCAGGGCTGCATGACCAGGCGCACGGAGGAGCACTCCATGACCGCGATCACGTTTCGCACCAACAGGGAATGAAGCCGGCTGTGGGGCTCCAGGCCCCCCGAGAACCCCGGGCTCTCTCCCCTTGGGGGGAGGCACCCCGCGTCCACGCTACGGAGAGGTCACTTCGCGGTCCCCGAGGACTTGATTGCCCGAGGATATGAAACAGGAAAGGAGAGCCTGAGGAATGTTGCGAGCAGGTGGTTGAGCAATAATCCTTAAAAGAAAAATTCTCTCCTGGGAACGCCAGCCGGTAGTTATCCAACGGGAGGACTTTTTAAAAGACTGAGGCAGCGCTTCTGGGAGGCGGATGTCACTCCATACAGAATGAAGAACAGTGAGCAACATAATACCTCCTTTGTGTATTAAATACTGTGACGGGCTGGGGACCTAAGTCATTGAGAAGAGGGGCAGGAAAGGTATTTTCAGATTGGTAAAATGTGAGCCTTTTGAAATAAGAAAATGCTTTTGTTAAGTCTCATTTTGCAATACATCTCAATTGATCTCTTTGCTGCCTCCGTGATCTAATAACTAAAATCAGAAGTGCAGTTTGAGGTCTGCTCTCTAAAGGGGATGGGAGTAGATGAGGAGAGCGGCTTCTTTTAAAGCTGAAAAAGAAAGTAAAAAGAAATGGGAAAATTAAAGTAGCAAGTAAACAAAATATTTTGTTTTTACTTCTGATGTGCACATTTTTCTTTTTTATTTCATCAAGTGTTAGGGAAAAAAAACAAAACTAGGAAAAGAAGAGGGAGAACAGAAGACCCAGCTTTGAAGGTGAGATGCCATTTAAATGGGCTTTATACTCCAAAGTATTTAGTCTAGTAAAAATACTTTTTATCTGGTTGTTATTTATTTTAAAGTTTTAAATACGGTAGATAAATCGGATCTCAAGATAGATAATGTATAGTTTGCTTTACATGATTTGTGTATCTTACTCATGTCCTTAGCTCCTTATTAATAACATTTGTATGCAAGACTGGATTGAAAATACGTCTCTCTTGATGTGTTGGAAAAGAAAGAAATTTTTTCTGGTGCTATTGAAATAACTCATTTTATTTGTTCCTCTTTTTTTATTAAATACTGTTGTCATGAACTCTTTAGTAGTGTGGCCTGGTGAGATCAGTGAGAAGCAAAGATGTACTGCTGGACTTCAGCTGTGCTGAAGGAGTCTTTGGTTACTTCAAGAATAAACAAAACAAATGGGACTCCTGGCTTTTGAGGAGTCAACTGTTGAACAGTGCCCCCTACCTCATTCCTCCCTCTTTGCCCTTTATTTTCAATTTAGAGCTTGAAATGTCCTCAGATATCATCTGATCCTCTTGCCTCCTGGCAGACAAGATAGGTAAGATACATCCCTGTTTTACAGATGACCTAACCTAGGTATAGAGACCACGTGGCTTGGGTAGGTCACACAGCTAGTAATTGCGTACGCTTACTAAGTAGGTAAGAATACAATCTCCCTTCTAAAGGTTTGAGAATGGCCTTCAGAGGGACTTACTTGTAGGGAGTCAAAACATGACAGAGCATCCTGGGTTTTCTGACTCATGTTTATGGAAGGTGCTAGAATCACTTTGATGCCCCAGAGTCCTACAAGGTCTTTTGGCTGGAGGATCACCACTGGCAGTTGTTAGGACCATGAGACCCACACTGGAGAGAAGAATTCAGCACCTGACCTCATCTCGGTTCAAAGCTGCTTGGTAGATAGAAAGGGTAATATAAGCCCTGTAAAGTGAATTATCCTTTACTCCAACAAACTTGTCTGGCCCCTATGTGAGGTTAAATTTCTTTGGTAGACAGTTTTCAGGACTGAAAATTAATTTAATGAATTTGGTTGTGAGTCATTATATGCCCCAGATGACTGAACATTGAATTTATAGTCAGCAAGGAAAGCCTCCTCAACATTGACCAAAATGTCATTTTGTTGCCTTCTGTATGGAGGCAAACTCTGAAGTTCAGCTTTTGGGTTCAAAACTGTCCCATTTCTTACTGTGACTTTGGACAAGTGCTTAATCTCTATGTGCCTCTGTGTCCTTATTTATTAAGTACGAATAATAAATAGCATCAACCTCATAATAAAGTGTTTTTTCCTGGGATTAAGTTAAATGAAGAAACCTTAGAATAATGCTTGGTACAGTAAAAATGCTGAGTTAGCTGTTATTATTAGTGTTGTGATTGTTTAGTTCACTTTCATCCCAAGCATTCTTTTATTTAATAAGAAAAACAGCTGAAGGCATACAACACCAGGAATCCTGTGATCCAAACCAGTGATTTTTATTGACTCTTAGGCATTCCTGAAAGAAAAAACTTATCTCTGGTTTTTGCTTAAACTTATCTCAGGTACAACCTTAAATTTCTTAGAAATGACCTCCACATCTTGATTCAAAGGCCTAAGGTGCATCATGCTTGACAGAGTCTTTGAAGAGGTTTCAAGTGTGCTTAGTTCCCCTTGGTAGGAGTTTTGAATGCTTTCTTTAGGTGTCAGGTTAGTTTCCCCTTAGAGTTTTAAATCTGATGCCCTATTGTCCCAGAGAAGCAGAATAGATACCCATTTTCATCTTACCTCCTTTCTGACACAAATGTATTTATTCAAGTCAGCTTAACTCTTTTAGTCCAAGTATGTTTAGGTTAATTTATCTCAAGTAAAAATTATTTTTATTTTTTTTAGAAACAGAGGCAGAGTGTGAGCAGGGGAGGGGCAGTGAGTGAGGGAGACAGACGGGAAGCAGGCTCCAGGCTCTGAGCTATCATCACAGATCCCAGTGCGGAACTTGAACTTGTGAACTGTGAGATCATGACCTGAGCCGAAGTCAGCCGCTTAACCAACTGAGCCACCCAGCTACCCCTAAAATAAAGGTTATTTTTAAAGCACTTGCCAGCCTTCTTGTTGACTGCCTACAATGCGCTTACAGATTTCCTGATTAAACCGAGGTCTCCCTGATACGAAGTAGTAAGTTGAAGCACTGTTGAATTAGCTGCACAGGTTTTCAATATCCAAACAGAACCCTTTTGAGTGAGGAGACTGAGGAGTCTTTTCCCATTCACAGTGTCCTGGGAGTGAATCCAAAGTGAAATTTGAGCATTCTCAATACTAAGAAATCTCTGCGAATGGCTGGGTGTTGGCTGTTTGGTCTTACCACCACCTTGCTGGAAAATATGATCATCTATAATTGTCTCAGGTGGATGAATCATAGCAAGGACTTCCAGAAGCCCCGTGGCCACTCAAGTGACCATAAGGCAAATATCACATAAGTTCCATCAGGCAAGTGTTGGCCTGTCTTAAAACCTTTGTCCCCATTAGGCAAGTGTTGTCCTCTCTTAAAACCTTTGTCTACATCCTTCACCAACTTTGAGATGCATTACATTTGACTTGCTGTTCTTATTCTTGTTGCTTATCACCAATACTTTATGTGCCTTTTTGCTTATAAAAAGGAGAAAAGACAAATCTTCCTGTTAAAAGAAGTTATATTCATTGCAGAAAAGTTTGAGGAAATAGCTTGCAAGGAAAAAGAAAACTGGAGTAAAAGGAAACAAAAATTCACCCATGACCCCAAATCTGTTCATATCTGATACATTTCCAGTCTTATTTACTTTATTTTTTATGTGTATATCCATACCTATAGACCTATACTTTTCTTGGCATAGGCAATTATAAAATCTGAGTATTTTCAATTACATAAACTAAGACATAGTGATACTATTCGGGGTGAACCAGAAGCATGGGCATCTCTAAGAATATTTTTTTTTAGACTTGGAGAATCTCGGGCCCCAGTATAGATATTTAATCACAATTTGTATTCCCACAAGACCACTGGGTGGCTCACATTAAAGTTTGAGAAGTACTGATGTATATGCTGTATGTAGTTCTGTGTCCTACTTTGTCACAAAAACCAAAACGTTTTCATTTTCTCTATTCCCCATTAACAATTGTTAACAATGCCATGGAGATAACACTTTGTAGAATTACAGAGGCATTTAGAGATTGCAAAAGAGTGAGGTATATATTGATTCGTGAATTGGCAAGGAGATCTCTAAAAATCTGTGGTTTTTTTTAAAGAGTCATTAGTCTAGAGGTTTTCATAATGAAACATTGATTATTAGAGTTCAGAAATGCGGTTCTTTTATTACCTAAGAATGTGAGACAGTACTTAAAAAACCCCTTAAGGGAGGAAGGGCAGGAAGTCATTAAGGAAAACACAATTTCAACACTTCTACAGGCTGAGTCAGGTCTCCTGTTAATGAATTGCAAGGGGTTGGGGAGGAAGGTGGAGCCTGAATTTGAATCCACAAATCAGTGATTCAGATAAGAAAACAAAGGCCTTGACTCTTGAACACCCTGATTTGTTTAGAACTCTAGTGGGTACTTTGCTCTTTAATTAAGGAGGGCAAATCTTAGTAACTTCTCCAGATGAAGATAAGAGCTGACACAGTACTGTTTACTTTGGAAAGAGTAAGAAGTTATAATCCGTTCTTAGGCACTGTTCTGCCAATAGTGACCAACAAAACGTTAGACTTGCTTGCTTTGAGGCTTGGAATTAACTTTAAATTCAAACTCAGATTTCAAAGTGTTAAGATAGAATGAATACTTTTGGGGAGACTGCAGCCTTTGCAAAACTGGACAGGCAGAGGTTCTTTATTTAGAGTTCGGTGTAGGAAAGGAATTAGCCCGCCTCACTTGGCACTGGGCAGGGAAGCAAAGGCAGGCAGGGCAGTGGGAATGCTTTACAGTAACCACGATGACCTTAATGTTACCCCCAGCTTGACTAAACCAGACAGCTTGCTTTCTGAGTGTAAGCTTTTGACCTCCCTTTCCTTGGAGCATTTTCTTTAGAAAACTTGAAATTGTCAATTCTTTCTTTGCCTCTTTGGCATGTAAAATCTCAACTTCGTGTCTGTTTTTACATCTGGGGAACATCTTTCTCAAGGATCTGGGAGCCATCTCTTGGAAATGTAATAAAAAAAAAGATAGGGCTCCTAACTTCCAGTGTCTGGGAGAAGGTAAGAGCCTACCTTAATAAGTATCAATTAGCAAACAAGAGGGCCTAACTGAATTGACCACCCTCCTCTCAGTGCCCCCCCAGTACTTTTCCACTAACCTACCCCAGTGCTTAAAAACTCTCTCACCTTTTATTTCAAAGGAGTTGAGTTTAATTCAGTTCATCTTCTCTCTCCTATTGCAATAAATTCTTAAAGTTATTTATAAGTGTTAAATAAATTCTTCCTTGCCTGTTCCATTCTGTCTGGTACAATTTTTCTTTGACAGTAGTGAAAAAAGGAAGGCTTCATATATGCTCTGACTGGAAACTATTAACATAGAGAAGCTGGAGGTGGGCTATCTAAAAAAACTTCTTTGGGACGCCTGGATGGCTCAGTTGGCCACTGACCCTCGATATCTGCTCAGGTTGTGATTCACAGTTGTGAGAACGAGCTCTGAGTCTGGCCCCCACTCTGAGCCTGGAGCCCCTTGGAATTTTTTCTCTTCTCTCTCTACTCCTCCCCTGCTTATTCTCTCTCTCTTTCAAAATAAATAAGTAAACATTAAAAAATTATTTTTAGAGAGACTTCTTGTATGTTTGGCTTGGGGCTTTCTCTGGTGTATCCTGCGCTAGAAGGGTACCAAAAAAAAAAAAAAAAAAAAGGGAAGCTGGCAGTCACTGACCAAGTTCTGATCTTTCTGGGCTGATTGCTGCTGAGGCTGTGGTTCCCAAGCTATTTGCTTTACAAATTGTGGTCATAGTTCTACAACCAGATAAATAATATCAACATCATAAGGTTTGTTTTTTTTCCCCCAGGAGTAAGTTAAAAATACTTGGAACAACAATAATGCTTAATATTAGCTATTATAATGATATCACTATTATCTGTGTTATTATTACCGTTTAGTTCACTTTTTATCCTAACCCAGGCTTCAGTCTTTTATAACAGAAGAGAACACATACAACACAAGAAATCATATCAAAACCAAACCAGTGGCTTTTACTAAGATGCTTTTCAGTCTTTTTTCATATATTATCATACATGGCCTGGTCATTGTCCACTTTTATATTCAGTCTCTCATTAATTTTAGGACAATCTTGAAGACAGAATTAGACACCAGAAGACCTAGTCACAGAATTCTGGAAGGTCCAGTCACAGAATTCTTTTTTGGAGATAATCACATTATATTTATTTCTTAGAAACATCCAGAGTACAGCATTGCAAGTAGTTTCTTTATGGGGGTGAAATATGCTTTGGCATAGTTCAGCCCTGACTGTTGGGACCCAAAATGCTGTATAATGGATTAGTGCCTCCTTACTGAGGTAAGGGCTGTGTAAAGTCTACCTGGGCATGTGGATTTCCCAGTGGTCACTGAGATTGCTGGGTGCATAAACCTGATCTTAAGCCTGGTTTGTTAGACAACCTGCCCGAGGCCCAAAACCCTGAATCTTAAAGCTGATTCTATACCCACTCTATTATCCTTAGGCACACGTCCAACTTCAAAAAAAAAAAAAAATATCTTACGACTTTGAAGTTGTTTCGAAAGTTTACTAGCTTTTTGGAAAAGTGGATATAATTGAATTCCCAAATTCAGCTTACTTGGGAGAAGGGTGGGGAGTATAATGGACACCAGATACTTTTTACGAAACCAAGACAGCTCTCAGCAAGGGCTTCTGTACACAATTTCTGTAAAGATTGGTTCTCTGACAGCTGGTCTCCGTGTCTCAGAGAAGCCATGAGAGTACCTGTGGACTTTCCAAGCCAGCCTCAGTATTAATGCAGATCCCTGAGGTTATATGGTTCAGGCTCTGCAGTCCTTCTTTTCTTTCTTTCTTTTTTTTTTTTTTTTAATTGTAGTATAATTAGCATACAGTATTACACTAGGTTATGCAGTCTTTCCATCCCAACATAACTGAGTGGGAAAATGTGCAAATGTATAAGTGAAATAATTCTATAATCAAAATGTTGGAATGGAAGGGGGCACCTGGATGGCTCAGTTGGTTAAACGTACAAATCTTGATATCAGCTCAGGTCATGATATCACAGTTTGTGAGTTTGAGCCCCACATTGGGCTCTGCTGACAGTGTGGAGCCTGGTGGGATCCTCTCTCTGCCCTCCCCTGCTCTCTCTCTCACTCTCAAAATAAATAAGTGAACTTAAAAACATGTTTGAGTGGAAGAAAGGAGATTGTGTGACGTGTAATTAATGACATGCTAAGGACTTGGCCTGAGGAGCAAAACAAAAGCTGTGTGTCATCTTTAGAGCTGTTAAAACAGGGATAAACCTGAACTAAAAGTCTATCTGCTTTTTATCATCACCAAGTGTTTAGTGATAGAATACCCCTCTCTAAAAAAATTCTATTGTTGATCTAACTTCTAAAAAATTCCTGATTACTGCTTGAATTTGAATAATACAAGTGTAAGCTTGAAATGAACACATTAAAAGTTTTCTTTTTTTTGTGAGGAAGATCATTTAAAGAACTCTTCAGTGTTGTCCCCCTAATATCTCTCTCACACATGCATGTGGAATCAACTACATGTATTCATTTTGAGAGTAAATTCCTAAGGGTTCTGAATACTTTCAACTCACTAGGAGTGCACGTTTTGTCTCCAACTCTTATATATTCCTGCATCTCAAGATTCAGTATAAACATTGACAGAGCAATTATAGTGATTAAGAAAATGAACGTGAGTTACTTCAGTTCTGACACTTCATGTGATATTATGTGTAAAATTTAAAATAAGAAAACAGTAAAATATAATAGTTTTTGTTTGATAACTGCAAATTTAGTTCATACACAAACTATTTTACTGGACTCGGATAATGTATTTAACATTAAATTTATTTTTTATTCATTATTTTAAAACTAAAGAAGGAATCAAGAAAATAAAACATTGCATGAGTGGTGTTATTTAGTAGTTCTGTTTCTTTTGCAGATACTTCAATTTTATTAAAGTTTACTTATTAGTTACTTGACAATTATTTACACAAAATATTAGACTAACCAAAGGATCAAAGTTCTTTGTTTTACTTTATGACTATTGCTGAACATTCTTTTCTCATGCTGTTTTTTTTTAACTTTTTTATTTGTTTATTTTTTTAATATGAAATTTATTGTCAAATTGGTTTCCATACAATACCCAGTGCTCATCCCAACAAGGTGCCCTCCTCAATGCCCATCACCCACTTTCCCCTCCCTCCCACCCCTCATCAACCCTCAGTTTATTTTCAGGTTTTTTTTTTTAATTTTTTAATGTTTATTTCTGAGACAGAGAGAGACAGAACATGAGTGGGGAAGGGGCAGAGAGAGAGGGAGACACAGAATCTGAAGCAGGCTCCAGGCTCCTAGCTGTCAGCACAGAGCCCAACGCAGAGCTTGAACCCACAAACTGTGAGATCATGACCTGACCCGAAGTCAGTCACGCAACCGACTGAGCCACCCAGGCGCCCCAGTTTATTCTCAGTTTTTAAGAGTCTCTTATGGTTTGCCTCCTTCCTTCTGGGTAACTTTTTTTTTTTCCCCTTCCCCTCCCCCATGGTCTTCTGTTAAGTTTCTCAGGATCCACATATGAGTAAAAACATATGGTGTCTTTCTCTGTATGACTTATTTCACTTAGCATAACACTCTCCAGTTCCATCCTCGTTGCTACAAAAGGCCATATTTCATTCTTTCTCACTGCCAAGTAGTATTCCATTGTATACATAAACCACAACTTCTTCATCCATCTATCAGTTGATGGACATTTAGGCTCTTTCCATAATTTGGCTATTGTTGAAAGTGCTGCTGTAAACATTGGGGTACAAGTGCCCCTATGCATCAGCACTCCTATATCCCTTGGTTCAATTCCCTGCGGTGCTATTGCTGGGTCATAGGGTAGGTGTATTTTTAATTTTTTGAGGAACCTCCACACTGTTTCAAGAGTGGCTGCACCAGTTTGCATTCCCACCAACAGTGCAAGAGGGTTCCCATTTCTCCACATCCTCTCCAGCATCTATAGTCTCCTGATTTGTTCATTTTGGCCACTCTGACTGGCATGAGGTGATATCTCAGGGTAATTTTGATTTGTATTTCCCTGATGAGGAGTGACGGTGAGCATCTTTTCATGTGCCTGTTGGCCATCTGGAGGTCTTCTTTAGAGAAAAGTCTATTCATGTCTTCTGCCCATTTCTTCACTGGATTATTTGTTTTTCAGATGTGGAGTTTGGTGAGTTCTTTATAGATTTTGGATACTAGCCCTTTGTCTGATTTGTCATTTGCAGATATCTTTTCCCATCCCGTTGGTTGCCTTTTAGTTTTGTTGATTGTTTCCTTTGCAGTGCAGAAGCTTTTTATCTTGATGAGGTCCTAATAGTTTGTTTTTGCTTTTAATTCCCTTGCCTTTGGAGAAGTGTCAAGTAAGAAATTTCTGCAGCTGAGGTCAGAGAGGTTTTCTCCTGCTTTCTCCTCTAGGGTTTTGATGGTTTCCTGTCTCACATTCAGGTCCTTTATCCATTTTTTAGTTTATTTTTGTGAATGGTGTAAGAAAGTGGTCTAGTTTCATTCTTCTGCATGTTGCTGTCCAGTTCTCCCAACTCATGCTGGTTTTAAAAATTAACTTCTTTTTGGTGCCAGATTCACTAAGTATGCCACTGCCAACATGTGGTCATAAAGTCACAAACATGGGGGACTAAAGGGTTGGAATTAAAGCTCATATTTCCTGATCTCTAATCAAAATTGTGTCTTTTCCCCTCTATGAGTGAAAGCAGTCCACAAATTAATTTTGACTTTGGATGGAGATTTAACATCTATTATTGCACACCAGTTAGGTACTAAGTGTAACTCAGAAAATGCTGCTACTTCTTGAATGTGTTCAAACAATAAGTTAAAATTAACAGGTCCTATTTCTTTTGGCATTGATGGCTTTATTTAGTTCAACAAAGTCGGGGAACCTGAATATTCTCTTTCTAGAAGGACTCTGTGTACAGTGCTGCTTGGGGGATGACCAATAAGGACGTAACATTCCTCTCAGTTTGACTAAGCTTTAGACCAGCTTTTTCCTGACTTTAGTTCCTGCCTTCCATTTTCTTAGGGCATTTACTTTAGAAAACTTTCACTTATCAATTCTTTCTCTGCTCTCTTTGAGTTGTAATTATTAAAAAAAAAAAAAGAACCTCCTGCCACATTTACAACCCAAGGATGTCTTTCTCAAGGACCTGGAACCCATCTCTTTGAAATGCAGTTATCAAGGAAGACAGCACCCCTGTCTCCAGTCCCCCTGGGAGGGTAGAAGCCTGGCTTCATCGGATGCTGTTAGTTAGCAAACACTCATGGCCTAATCCTAGAGAAAAAATGTGCAAGTTATAAAGTAAGTCAGAATAGGGGACACATGCCGTTGATCAGCCTCCACACTAAACATCACCTGTGCTCTTCTACTAGCTCACCAGGACACTTCAAAACTCTTCCCCGCCTTGTTTCAGCAGAGTTGAGTTCAGACTAAGTTCTGGCATCTTTTCTCTATTGCAGTAGCCTTAAAGTCTTGCTTCATGGCATAACTTTATCCAGTGCCAGTTTTTCTCTGACAGGGATCAGGTAAGAGCAGGGGAGAACCATTTATGTTGATGATGGGGACATACATTTGACTTCATAAAAACTGAAGATGCTTTTTGTGTCTCGGGAACTGACGATGATTTTGTTATTCTGCAGCCGTGTTGCTTGCATGTGCCTTCACTGGGACTTCAGAGCACTGAACACAGGGGAGTGGGGTCTGCAAGTTCCAGTTATGTCAGAGCAGGAGAATTCGCTTTCTGAGCTCAGCAAGCTGGCAGTACTCGTAAGCAATTATCTGCTGTTAATCCTCCCTTTTTGGTTATTCACAGAATGAAGCCAATGTCTTATGGTTAGTGTGCTCCTCACTCAAAAGTTGAATTTTCTTAGGGCCCCTGGGTGGCTCAGTTGGTTAAATGTCTGACTTCGGCTCAGGCCATGATCTCACAGCTTGTGAATTCAAGCCCTGCGTCAGGCTCTGTGCCTGACAGCTCAGAGCCTAGAGCCTGCTTCAGATTTTGTGTCTCCCTCTCTCTCTGCCCGTGCACTGCTCATGCTCTGTCTCTCTCAAAAATAAATAAATATTAAAAAAAAAATTTTTAAGTTTAATTTTCTTCCTTGCAATTTTGAAGGTGTTCTTGGGCATTCTAGAACAAAGCATTATGTTGTTTTCCTGCGCAAACCAATTAAAACGGTTGATTGGTGATACTTAGATGTGTCCTATGCCCTGGAAGAAAAGGACAGATTTGACTTGAAAGACCTTAGAGCAGGAAGTGAAGGTTCTAGGTGCCAATGTTCTGTCTTAGAGAATGGCAGTAAGGTGGTTTCCACTACATTGATTAGCACAGGAACTCAGAACCTTCTGTGATAATGTGGCTGATGATTTAAATAAAGCTGAAGTGCTTGGCAGAATATCATGGCTGGCAAAATGCAGAAAAGGGAAGCTGGTACATCAAGAACTAGGGCTGCGTCTTGTATTGAAGAGCCTAGGCTCAGAGCAGAACATATATCTTGTGAGGCATGAGTTGAGTGGTAAAGCCAATGTCCGGGGTTAGGTCCAGGTCTAGATGGGAGACCTTAGGGGATGGATGGACGGCGAACTTCTGCATGAGGCTGGTGAAGAACAGGAAAAGCTCCATCTTGGCCAGTGACTCACCAACGCACATCCGGACACCTGGAGAGATGGACATGGTGGAAGGTTATAAGATATATGAGCACAAAAATCTGAAACAATCTGGACAAAGACAAAAGCTGTCCATGTGTGATTTCTTCTACTTTAGAATGTGTGAATTAGTTGCTTAACCTCTTCTGAGCCTCATGGACTCTGCCTAAGCCCTGGAAATACAAAATTAACTACATATGCTACCTACCTTATGAGCTCCCAAGAGGGAGACGGGCAGCTAAATAAACATTAACATTTCAATGTGAAAAATGCTACAGCAGGTAAAGCCAAGTGTGTCATGAGAACAGATAATAAAGGTACCCAATGTGATTTGAAAGGCCAGGGAGGACGACTCCTTTGTGTGAGAGCTTTGTATCTCAGCTCCTATGCAAAGGGTGAGAAGTCAGCCAGGAAAAGATGGGGTGAGATGTGGAAGGGGTTTTGATATATTTCAGGGCTGAAAAAACTTTGACCAGAACATAGAGCATGAGTTAGGGAATATAAGGCCTGAGGCCAAAGGATAAGTAGACAGTAGGTCATGCTGAAGCATTTTAAGAACAGAGACTTGGTTGCTTTTGGAACATGACTTATTTGGGAAAATGTCAAGTTATCTGAAAAGTGGAGTCAGTTAAAATTGAAGAAGGAAGTCTTCTGGGTAAGTTTTTTATTAAAGAAAAAAAAACCAGGAGACTTAATATTTATATAAATTAAGATGTATTGTGTTGAGAATGGTGCCTTTTTTTCTGGCTCAAATTTTATGAGTTTGTGGTTATATTATAGAAAAAAGATGACATATTTGATTGAGATGTAGCATTATTACAAGTTTTTGCTTCTAGTCCTTCAGAAGGCCCAACCAAGTCTTTTCGTTCCTGCTTCCAGAGTCTATAAATCCTAAGCCTGATGCTTTGCTTTCCTGCCAGTAAAATGTTGGTAGACAGTCCAGCTAGATTTCTCTTTTTTTAAAAAAATATTTATTTATTTTTGAGAGAGAGAGACAGAGTATAAGCAGGGGAAGGGACAGAGAGAGAGGGAGACACAGAATCTGAAGCAGGCTCCAGGCTCTGAGCTGTCAGCACAGAGCCCGGCGTGGGGCTCGAACTCATGAACCGTGAGATCATGACCTGAGCTGGTCGGACGCTTAACCTACTGAGCCACGCACGTGCCAGGTAGATTTCTTTTGTTGTTGTTTATTTATTTAATTTGGAAAATAACTCATAAGTATACTGAGTCACAAAAGACTTCGAAGTTCAGAGAAATATTTCAATGTAGATAATTTACAACACAGGGTAAAGTAGTACTTTGGTTTATATAGGACTTCCAGGAAACAGATTAACTCCACAAATGGGGTGGTGGGGGGTATTTTTTTCACTGTGCCTAGTAGCAAGGCAGGATTTTTAGGGGTGAAAGGCCATACACACTACTTCTGTCTAAAAATGTTTATTGAATAAAAGCTTACAGTTCAATCCACCAATGCATGTGCAATGTCAACAAGATACAGGTATTTAATTAAACTTGGCTGTGAGACTATTGTTCCCAAGAGGCTTCCTGCCCAGTAGGTGAGCCTAACAAGGAAACAGGTAAATCTAATACAGTGTCACAAGCTATGATAGGGTGTTGAGGGAGCCCATGGAAGGAACACCTAATCTAGCTTTTGGGATCAGATTTTCGCACCTGCCCACAATGAAAAGTATGATTGAGTTGTGTCATCTAAATGGGTATGTAATGCAACTTAGGGTGTGAATTATCTACCCTATATTTAGGCTTATTCAGTTTCAAGGTTAAGAGTCTAGCTGCCCAACAAGACAAAGTATGTATCATTTTCGTTTGCTTTTAAGGATAGATCGATGAAAACATAGCAAATGATCTTGTTTATCTTAAAAAGAAATGCTGTATGCAAAATTAGTTAAGAGTGATGGTGATCAAAGATCAAATGAGGCCTCCAGAGAGCAACATCTCTATCTCAATAAAGTAAGGAAGAAGTGATAAGAAAAGAACTGGGGAAGAGTGACTTCACCACAACTTAAAGGAACATGAGGACTTAGCACTCAAAACTGGTTTTATGATATGTTTTCTTATTGTGATAGTTTTGTGATTATTATACTCTACAGATATTTCCATTTGTTTGTCTAGGATAAAAAAAGAGTATCCATACTAGATTGTCCTAAAGCAGGAAAACACACACACACACACACACACACACACACACACACACACACACACAGTATATCTGGAGATGTTTAGAATTCCTGAGGCAAAATTGTTTGAAGATGGGCCTCTCTGCCAAATTCTGGACTATTACTGTTTGTCTCATAGTCCAAAGAAGCTTCCAGGTCCAGGTGTGTGAGAAACCACAGAGGACCTGGAGACAGTGTTGGTCAGTGTAAAAGTAATTGTTGTTTATGGAGAAAAGGGGGTTTTAAGGGGAGTAAAACTTCTGTTTAAACTTGAACATCAGTTTCTTCTCTCTAAACATAAACATCAGTAAATCCAAGGTCTGATAAAGGAGACTAGGAAAAAAACCTTTATGTTTGAGAAACTAATTGCTCCATCTCTCCACTTATAAAATGAGGGTTCAGAATTAGAAGTACGTAGCTGAAGAACCCTCCAGAGATTATTGTTTGTTTCCATGGCTTTTGTTTCCCCCCAAAATATAATGCAGGGAAGCGTTAAGAAAAATTGGGCTCACAACACTGTGAATAACACGTAGATTATTTTTCATTTCTGTTTACTCTGTTTCCAAATGTGATATTATGTTTTTATTTAAATCAGGAGTCATTACTACATTTTCTTGTATATCATCCTGTGTGTGTGTGTGTGTGTGTGTGTGTGTGTAAAAAATTGGAGCATGCATTGTACTCTATCTCTCTCTGTATCCCTGAGTCATCAGTAGGTAAGGAAAGTCTATCCTTTGGGTGACTGCTGTTTACCTATCACTGAATGGGTATCTGGAGTGAATGCTAAGCTGTTGTTTAAGTAGAAAGGCACACGGTGACAAACTGCTTATGGTTTATAGTTTTTCTAAGATTCTTGTCCAGGAATGAAGAATTCATTTCAGGTTCTTAGGGATCCAGACAATTATAGAGTAAAGTCATTTAGTTCCTTGGATTCCAAAATGTACTCTTGTGGAAAGCTCTTCTCTCTTCCCTTTCCTAAGCCCCCTCCCTCCCTCTCCTACTCAAGAAATCCTAAGAGAGACATAGGTATTTACACATACTGAAGCAAAGCTTTTCTGGTTGGAGTGAAGTGAGTTGCACATTGTCACCTTGCTACACTTTCTCATGAGATTCCCAAGGCTCTATGCTAGCCTCAGCCGCATGGAATCTTCAAGGATTCCTTAAGAAAATACTATTCCAATGCCTAATGTCTTAACAGCCAATTTAAAGCCTGGGGAGGAAAGTCTCTTTCCACTTTCCCGTTTTTCTTATGTTTAGTGCCACATGGAAAAAAAAATGCAGAACCTAAGCACAATCCTCAGACAAGGCAGAATCTCTCCACATTTTTTTAAACCACCTGTTTCAAAGTAGGAGACCTTACCCACTGAGAAGTGCATGAAAGCTTCTTTCTTGATAAACTTTCCAGTAGAACTGAGGAAATGCTCAGGATTAAATGTGTTGGGTTTTTCCCACTGTGTTTGATCACAAAGTACAGAGGTCAGCAAAGTGATGACCTCAGTGCCCTAGAAAGAGAAGGGTTATTAATGACAGAGATTAAATACCTTCCTAAAATGGTGGCTCTTTAAAGATGCGTGAAGGTCTCGGCTGGCAATTTTTCAGAAACAGTGTGTTCTAGAAGGATAGGAGAGGAGGGAAAGTGGAGGGGCAGTGGGCGGAGTTTAAGATGGAGCGTGGAACATTCATTTACTCAACCAAGTTTTTGTTCTGTACCTCCAAGACACGAGTCTTGGACTCAGAACTGGAAACAAATTCTTATGTAGTCCTGTGTTTGCTATGTGATAACGGCATGTTATTTAACTTTTGATATGTCCCAGTTTCTAAATTTATAGGAAGGGAGTTAAATAGTCCTCATGTGATGACTGTGAGCCTTAAAACTGGGTGCAGTTCCTGGCAGGTTTGAGGCTCAGTGAAGTTTTGCTCTATTACCCCGAGGGACTGTGATAGTGAACAAACTTAACAGGCCCCTCAAAACAAACTCTTAAAAGTCAGCTACCCCCTTCCACATCTTGCCACAGGCTATGAAACAACATAGGGCCATCAAAGAAACGAAGTTTAATTGTGATACAGGAAAGGGTATTCTGAAAACTAAAAATAAAACAAGAATAAGGGGAAAAGCCTGTCCCTAAATTAAGGACAATGTTTACTGCTTCACCTTAATCATAGCCTCCTCTTTAAGAAAGTTTTGGAATACTATCATTGTGGTTAGCTGTTTTATCACATGAATCTGTATAGTTTTTGAGTCACAAAAAGCAAACAACTGCTTTAAAGTGTTTTATTTGGGGGTGCCTGGGTGGCTCAGTTGGTTAAGCATCCTACTTTGGCTCAGGTCATAATCTCACAGTTTGTGAGTTCCAGCCCCACATCAGGCTCTCTGCTGTCAGCTCAGAGCCCTCTTTGGATTCTCTCTCTCTCTGTCTCTCTCCCTCTCCCTCTCCCTCTCCCTCTCCCTCTCCCTCTCCCTCTCCCTCTCCCTCTTCCTCTCCCTCTCCCTCTCCACCTCTCCTGATCATGCTCTCCCTCTCTCTCAAAAATAAATAAACATTAAAAAACTTTTTAAAAATAAAGTGTTTTGTTTTAAAACATTCTTGCTTTGTTTTTTATTTATAGTTACATGTACCTGGACATTGTGGATTTTTTTCCTCCTCGTAACAACTATGCTAAATTATTTCCACTGGGGCTCAGTGAAACCAAGGGACTAACAGCCAGTAGTATGGGTAGGAGTGTTAGACACCCTGAAATCCTGCCATTATTATAGCTTCCTTGGTGGTCTCTTTTTCTCCTTTTTGACGTTGGTTATATTTGTTTTCTCATGTCAGCCATTGTGGCCCCCGTGGATTCATGCAGGGATGGGCCCAGAAGCAGCAAGCAGATTTAGTTTTAAGGAAAAGAATTAGTGCCATGGGCATACCATGACCCTATGCCAATCCCTGCCTTCAGTGTACTTTTAGCAAAGATCTGTGCGTACTTCTTCAGGTTGCCAGTGGAAAGCACAAGAATGCATCTGGAAGTAGTAAGATTGGGAAGCAGAGGGTCTGGGGGGTGTTTCTGTGTGAGGGGGGAAGTGACGCTGGAGGGGCCCTGTGAGGTGAAAACAGTGCTCTAAGTGGAGGCACGCCTTTCCTGGGATCTGGCCCTTTTTACCCACCCACCTCGCTTAAGCCTTCTGATCCCCGATTTCTTCAGTTACCACATAAAAATAACTATACCTTATAAAGTTGCACAGAGTAATTACCCCCTATTCTGTGTACTTACACACTGACACACTCAGTTACCTTTTGTTGGACGGGAGGGAGGGAGGGAGAGAGGAAAAAGGGAAAGGAGGGTGGGAAGGAAGAAAGGTAGGCCAAGATTGTCTTTGACAGTTCATTTCAGTGCTTCTGTGATTTTGAGCATTTGACATCCTTTCCCTCTCCCCTCATTTCCCCTTCTTAAACCCTTACCTCGGGACTGTAGTAATTTTTAAATAGAACATTTGTGGTGGTTGCATGAGGTAAGCTTGTGGACAGGGTATTAGCAAATCTCTGCACTTCTGAACGATCACCTCTGTGTATGGCATTTGAGTTCGATGTGCAATTCGAGGCTGGGCTGACCCTACAAGCTTGGTGATCTCATCACAGACCTTTTCTGGATAAAACGCAGAGTGATTTGAGTCTGGCGTGGGAGGGGATATTGGAACCATCTTCTCACGTTTCTTTCCTTGTGAAAATCAAACCCAGGTGCTCTTCGAGTTCTACCTGACTCATCTTTTCTCTGCACTGCTTCCACTCGAGGGCTCTATTCCCGAGGTTCCTCTGGGGACCGGCCTGGAGTGACACCTGCAGACCGTCTCAGGAAGCTTAGGAAGTGAAATCTAATTTCTTACTTCAAAAAGAAACTAAAGGTATACACTGTCCTCAAGGACATAAATTAAAGGTATCCAGTGTGGCCATAGAATTCTGCCTTTTCCAGTCCAAGAGATTTCTGAGTCCTTCCTTCAGGCAATGCTCTGAATCTTAGGAGACTTACTCTGGACCTCAGTATATCGCATCATGAGCAGAAGCTCCCAGTGCAGCGTGGAGGCCGTGGTCTCTGTACTAGCCACAAACGGATTACTAACAAGTGCCGCCAAATTTTCATCACTGAAATGGGCAATGGATGTGTCTTTTCTCCTGAAAGGCAAAAGGAATCATTAGTGATGAAATAATTTTATACTGGATGATCATAGTGAATAACCTAACATGAACTTAAAAAAGGAATGCATTGAATTGCATTCTTTCCTCGATACAGTGGAATTTTTTTATTATGAGGGTGCTGTGCAGAGTGTTTGAATAAAGCCTGTCCCCGATGTCCCCAATTTAATAATGATAAATAGTTCTAACAATGGGAGAGGCTGTTTGCCACTTGGAAATTAGTTTTTACTTGAGTGATTAGAATATGCCCAACACTTTCTTTTTTTAAAAAAACTGCATTAAATACTCTTTCTTGTGTTAATCAACTGAAACACATTTTCAAGATTGCAATAAAAGGAATACTATACTAATTCTAAAAGCTAACATTTGGGATCTTGTATATGTCCTTTTTTTTTTTGAGTGATGCAAAAAGCAATGGAAAATATTTGAGAATGCAGAATGTACTAAATAGCATGTCTTGGAGTGTACAAATCTACCATGGTTAACTTAATTGAGTCCAGCTATCCTTCTTCTTGGAAAGAAATATTTTTCCTCCAGATGCTATTAATTAAACCAAATAATACACAATAGGCCTAGGTAACCCCTGAGCAAAACACCATGATCTCCTGCTGTCTGACCAAAGAGCCATCAGTGAAACTTCTTGGGTCATTTTTGTCAAATTTATGCTGACAATCTAGGAAATAACACTTTTATAATCATTATAAAAGCAAATAATTCATCTCAGTTCCTGAGTACTGTCTTATGACTTTTCAGGAGAAACCCCAAAAGTGGAAACACACTGAAAAGCTGAAAGAATAAAAAACAACAAAGTAAGATAAATATACATATATAATACTTGCAATAATGGGAAGGCCCCATCATTTCTGAAAGCATTATAGAAATAGCACCTCATTTAGACTTCAAGTTTATCTCAACTAACTGGCAGACTGAATTGGACAATGCAAATTCCTCATTGGAATTAAGTAACTTATGATGAATATTGGTATGGTTTATAGTAAGTTTGTGTACCCAGAGTATTTTGTATATAATGCTGGTGGTCATACATCTACTTAGAGGTTAGATGAGACATGAAAACAATATGGGCTTTATGGTCAGAGCTATAAATCCAAAGGTTTTCTTGCAAACTCCTAGGTGATTCCAGGTCAAACTATTCTAGTTGTGCATAGCACACTCACTTTACCACTGTTTTTTTGCAGGATCAGAATAATTGTTTTTGTAATTTATAATAGGCTTACTGTCCCATAGAGCAGTAACATGTAATTCTAATATTCCGTAATCCTTAAAAACTTTAGGGAGGACTTCACTGTTTGCTAAATTTGGTGGGTTTGTTAGTACATTCATGTGCTTGAGAGAAGCTCTATCATATATTTCATCAAATTCTCTATAGGGCCCCTAACCACCCAAATGACCTAATAAATACCGAAGATAAAAGGCATCCCTAAAATACATATAGTTGCCTGATCCAGTGTTCCCCTGAATCAGTACTTAGAGTAAATACGTACTTATAGTAACAGAACCTAAATTATTACAAAGTGAAATAATATTAACAGTTGTCAGTTGTGCTATTGGAAATGGGAACTATTTGACAAGGCTCTTTTCCTTACATTCTAGAAGACAGCAACTTCATCTCTCACAAGTATAACAAATTGGATTGTAGCATTATTGTGAACTTACATGGCTCAGAGTAAATATTAAAGTTTTAGTTAGTACTTTGTTTAGTACTTGATAGTTCCCCTTTGTTTAAATTCACTCTTGTAAGTGAATTCTACTGAGTGTTCCTTATTCATTCATGGCTTATCCCATAGTCCATGTATAAGTAGTGGTATAGGTAAAACATGAATGGCCAAAATTGTAAAAATGTATTGAAGTCATATACTGAACTATTTATTGGTGTGATTCACAATCTGTGCATTATAAGTAAGATATTTGACACAGTAATGTGTGATTGGAGAATTATCAAATGTGTTAACCAAGCAGGCTTGTGACATCTCTGTACTCAGAATGTTCTATAAAGTGTACATTTTTGAAATGGCAATTCTCTAACAAATACTGTTTCATGGTCTCTTGAACAATCTAGTGTATCTAAGAAGACATGAAGTTGAAGAGGGAAGATACGGTTACCACAATCCTAGGACCTCCAAAGAGCTTCACATTTTCATCAATCAAGGTTAAGTCTCAGGAATTGAGTGCCTTGTTAATCAAACCATTTTCCAAGCAACACTGACACAATGCCATTAACAACAGAAGCATTCATTACTGTTTTGCCTACAAGGGAATTCATTAATCAGAGTAGGAAAACACATACACAGTATTAAACCAGTTCTGGGCTGATCGCGACAAACTGTCAAGAAAAGATTTTATAGAGGAACAAAATTATTGGTGATCATGCCTTCTAAGAAGAAGTGACACTTGAATGGACCTTTAAAAATGTCCAGAATTTGATTAAAAGATTGACACAAGCCAGAGACAAAAAGTGTCCCAAATTTCTAGAAGGAATAAAAGAAGGTAGACCCTGGAAGCTGAAGATCAGGGATCTTGAATGAACTGTTGTTACTCAATGTTGATTTTAAGAGATGTTAGTGGGAATTCCAAGAAAAAAATGTTCCAAGGATTAGTAAGTGTGAAAACTGAATTAAATAAAATTAAACAGGTTTTTGGTGTTTTTCTCAGAGGCTTTGATATCCTAATAGGCACACCATGAACCAAAAGAGAGGCCTGTAATATGAGCATTTCTTAAATTCACTTCACTGACACTGCTTTTTTTGCATAGAACATCTACTAATGTCTCAAAGAACAAGATTTTGGAGAACAATAGTGTGAGAAATGCCTTTTCAAAAAGTTGTTGTAACATTAAAATAGCTTAGTAGTATTTACTAGATGCCAATATTAGTCTACTAAAAATAATTAAAGATGAAACCATTCCCATTTTTAGAGTTATTAAAGTACCATTAAAAAAGTTAATCTAATGATTTAAAGGGTTATTTTAAAAATGTTTTAAATGTTTATTTTTGAGAGAAAGAGAGACAGAAAGTGAGTGGGGGAGGGGAAGAGAGAGAGGGAAACACATAATCTGAAGCAGGCTCCAGTCTCTGAGCTTTTAGCACAGAGCCCGATGCAGGGCTGGAATGTACGAATGGTGATATTACAACCTGAGCGAAAGTTGGACGCTTAACTGACTGAGCCACTCAAGCACTCCTAAAGGGTTATTAAATTAGTGGAATGACATACAAGTACAATATTTGGATTTCATCAAGGCATTTAGCCAAGGCACATGTGAGCAAGATACAACAACTTTATCTAGGTGAAAATATGGTTCAGTATATTTATAACACTAGTGTTATTGTTTACATTCTTTTTTTTTTTTAATTTTTTTTTCAACATTTTTATTTTATTTTTGGGACAGAGAGAGACAGAGCATGAACCGGGGAGGGGCAGAGAGAGAGGGAGACACAGAATCGGAAACAGGCTCCAGGCTCCGAGCCATCAGCCCAGAGCCTGACACGGGGCTCGAACTCATGGACCACGAGATCGTGACCTGGCTGAAGTCGGACGCTCAACCGACTGTGCCACCCAGGCACCCCTGTTTACATTCTTTTTAAGAAAATGATTATCTATTTTTGAGAGCAGGGAGTGGCAGAGAGAGGAAGACAGAGAATCTCAAGCAGGCCCCATGCTCGAGGATAT
The DNA here is from genome assembly GCF_022837055.1 of Prionailurus viverrinus. NCBI lineage: Eukaryota > Metazoa > Chordata > Mammalia > Carnivora > Felidae > Prionailurus > Prionailurus viverrinus. Next base: position 47,284,076 of record NC_062565.1, read on the forward strand.
ACATTCAGGATTGTTGGCTACAGAACTTGTGGTCTTAACCCAAAGGAGGTTTAAGCAAAGAATGAGATGAGGGCTTCTAATACTAGCTTTTTAAGGAAACTTGACTTTGGAAAATAACATTAGAATTGCAACTTTTGTGCACTGTTTGTGGGAATGTAAACTGCTGCAGTCACTATGGAAAACAGTAAGTCAGTTCCTCAAAAAATTAAAAATAGAAATATATTATGATTTGGGTATTTACCCAGAGAAAATGAAACACTAATTTAAAGGTATATGCACCCCTATATTTATTGCAGCATTATTTACAATGGCCAAGAAATGGCAGCAACCCAAGTGTCCATCAATAGACAAAGGATAAGGAAGATGTGGTATATCTATACAATGGAATATTAATCAGCCATAAAAAAGAATGAGATCTTGCCATTTGCAATAACATGGAAGGACCTAGATGTTATTATGTTAAGTGAAATAAATTAAAGAAAAACAAATACCACATGATTTCACTTATATCTGGGATTTAAGAAACAAAACAAATGAGTAAAGGGGAGAAAGAGAGAGAGAGAGAAAGAGAGAGAGAGAGAGAGAGAGAGAGAGAGAGAGAGAGAGAGAGAGGCAAACCAAGAAACAGACTCTTAAATATAGAGAACAAAATTGTATTACCAGAAGGGAAGTAGCTGGGGGATGGATGAAATAGATAAAGGGGATTAAGAGATACAAACTTCTAGTCATAAATAAATCACAGAGATGAAAAGTACAGCATAGGGGATATAGTCTATAATATTGTAATAATGTTGTTTGGTGACAGATGATGTCTACAAAAAAAAAAAACCACCTGGATTTAAAAAATAACATTAGGATTGTAACAGGAATTTCAGAAGGGTTCAATAATTTAGGAAGATGATATAGTTAAAATTATTATTATAGGAAAATAAAAATTAAAATAGGAATTTGAGGCTGGGAGGACAGAGTTCCTCAGGTGTGAACCACTATATATAAAGTGGATAAAGTGGATATGGTATGTTTCAAGCAAAGAACAAAAATTAGAAAGGTAAATTTTAAGAAAAAAATGTAGACATAGGCTAGGGAGAAATGTGGAAAAGACATTTCATAGATGAAATTAACACAGAACAATAGTACAGAGGTCAAAGTGTGAAAAAATGAAGGTATAAATAGTAAAGGGACGAGGTTGGTTAATACATAAGCAAAAATAGGAATGTTAAGAAACAAATGGAGTTGGGGATATGGAATTAGATGAAGGATTTATTTAAAGAAGATCTTGGGATGCCTGGGTGGCTCAGTTGGTTAAGCATCCAACTTCAGCTCAGGTCATGATCTCATGGTTGGTGGGTTGAGCCCTGCGTTGGGCTCTGTGCTGGCAGCTCAGAGCCTGGAGCCTGCTTCGGATTCTGTGTCTCCCTTTCTCTCTGTCCCTCTCTCAAAAGTAAATAAACATGAAAAAAAGAAAAGAAAGAAGATCTCATTCTTCTGGGAAATTAACCTGTCATGTGACCTTTGAGTATCAGAGAAAGGGCCATAAAATAACATCAAAAGATCAGAAAAACAAGTCCTATTGTTTTAGTTAATAATATGTCAGTTGCTCTGAGTCACATATCTGTAAAATTGAGATAAAAATATCATCCCTACTTTCCTCTGAGGGTGGTTATAAGGAATAAGTGATATCCTTGCAGTCCTTTGTAAAATACAAAGTACAATACAAATAAAAGATGATATGATGATGATGATGATGATGATGATGATGATGTTGCACATGGAGGCAAAGCAATGATTTTCTCTTCATTGTATCTCCCAGTTTGGTTTTCAAACTTAGAATTTACATAATATAGCAAAACTCAATTTCAATCATCTGCCCTTTAGAACTTAAAAATTGGAATTTATGGACTAATGAAAACTACGAATATTATATCTCCTTCCTTCCTTCCTTTCTTCCTACCTTCTCTCTTTTCTCCCTCCCTCCATCCCTTCATCCTCCCTTTCTACTATCTATTATCATCTATCTATCTATCTGTCTATCTATCTACCTATCTATCTTATTCCACAATCAAGAACTGTAAAATCTTTGAAGTGGAAATTAGAGAAATATGATCCAATACTTGGTCTAGCTCTGTAATTTTACAGACAAAGAAATAGAGACTAAATTCTTATATAAATCCACACAGCTAATGACAGATAGTTCTGGGTCTCAACTGTTGAGACCATACTCTTGATTGTGTCTTTTGTACACTCTGTTTTGAATAAAAATTAAAATTTTGTAGAGTAAGACTATGATCATGATTCAGTTCCTTTATAATGAAATATGTAGGATATGGAATATGTATATAGAGTATGAAAAATGTAGGTCAAAGTGGTTGCAATAAAGGACACAGATCATAAATATTTCAGGATAAAATACTATTAGAAATAATAGAAATATTATTCTATTGGATATTTGGATATTGGATATTTTTATATATCCAAATTTAAAACAAACTAAAAATTAAATTTAAAGTAGCTTGACTAACTTTGAATCCTAATTACTCCATTACACATATATGAGCCAGTTATAAATATGTGCATGCTAATAAACCTATCAGGGTAAGAATGATGTAGAAAATTATAAATAGGTATGAAATGAACATTTATTTTTCACCTCCAGCATGGTTTGATATGGCCTCTTCAGATTGAGAATATATAGATTTCCAATAAATGGCAAAGGTCCAGGTCCTGGAGGAAAATGTTGCTTGGAAGCTTTAGTCATGAAGATTTTCATATTTAAAATAAAAATAAGAATCACACTCAGAATTGGAAGTATGACCGAAGAGTCAAACTGACTCATTATCTTTAAGTAGCGGTAATTATCAAAATCATAGAAATCTTTGTGATTGCAACCAGGCAGAATCAGCAACTTCCAATGCAGATCAAAAACATGAAGGCATTGCTTATAATATTTGCCCTGTCTTATAGTCAACCATCTATTTTATAATTAAAATGAATTTAGTCCTACATGGTGTGCTTGCTTTACTTGAGCCCCTTCCCGCTTCTCTCTTTTCACTTCTCGGGTCAATCCGTTTTATCCAATAAAGCCTGGGAGAGGGATTTTCTCCTCATGTAAACCAATGATTATTCTTGAAATTTCAGGGAAATACAACATGTTTAATCCTCAGTGTGAAATCTACACTTTCACAAGAAAAAGAATTGTATTGTTTGCTAAGTTACCCCATTATCTCTGTGTGGTTGTTCAAATAAGTGTCATGCCAAGAATTTCAAAGTGCTTATACAATGCTAAGTTCTTATTCTTTCACTCTCCTAAAAAAGTTTCACTGGAGTCTCAGTGCCATGAAAAGAGAATTGGTTTTTAACTTGAATGCTGTGTACAGATCCGAGTAAGTGACTCACCTCTTCGGGCCTTAGTTTAATCTTTTTAAACCAAGAGAAATACATAAATTGTTCAATTGTGCTGAGTTAAAAATGAACAGATATACAGCTCCTAACATACACTTAAAATTCACTGCCTGGCTGGCATTCCTCATTTTTTCTCACTTTCATTTTTTTTTTTTTAATTTTAAAGAGAGAGAGCATGTGAGCATGTGAGAGAGGCAGAGGGAGCTAGAGAGAGGGGGAGAGAGAATCTTAAGCAGGCTCCACACTTAGCACACAGCCCAATGCAGGGCTCAATCTCATGACCTGAGCCAAATGATCTGAGCATCATGATCTGAGCCAAAATCAAGAGTTGGATGCTCAACTGTCTGAGCCACCCAGGTGCCTCATGTGCTATTGACTTTTAACCATGCATCTGGGATATAGCCCATTCTAGTGGATTTGCTCAAGAAAGAAATATTTCTCTTTCCTTTTTGTGTTGGAATGACTGTGAGTAAGGAACTAGTTTAATAGATTAAACTGAACAATTTTTTATATATTGCCTTCTTGATAACAATATTTCCTCAAGTGTCCTACAAGTTGCCATCGTATTCTATATTTACTTTTTAGTTTATCATTCATTGTCTTCAAGGAATTTAAATTTCTTGAAAGTGAGGACTCTATTTTTATCCCCCTCCCCTACGGTGGAATCGACAATGTTTAGAACAGTGCCTGGAACTAAAAAAATTTAAATTTGTGAATAGGGCAACTGGTGGCTCAATCAGTTAAATGTCTGACTCTTGGTTTTGGCTCAGGTCATGATCTCATGGTTTCTGGGATGGAGTCCTGTGTTGGGCTCAGTGCTGACAGGATGGAGCCTGCTTGGGATTCTCTCTCTCTCTCTCTCTCTCTCTCTGCCCCTCCCCTGCTCACATGCAGGTTCTCTTTCTCAAAATAAATAAACTTAAATAAAAATAAATAAATAAATAAATAAGCAAATAAATGATTGAAAAATCTTCTGAACATTTTATTTTTGGAGAGTCATTCCTAGTAACTTAGAATTTGGGGAACTGAGCGACTATATGTACCAAATTCTGTCATTTTGTAAATAAGTAAATTGAGACCCAGAGGGTTCAGATTGAGTCAGGGTCATGCAGCTTTTTCCTAACAGAGCTGCAATCAGGACTTACGGCTGCTGCTTCACAATACTCTTTATGCCAGATGGCTTAATGCCATGATACTAAGTGTTTTGTACACAGTTACTTGACTCCTCTGCTTGGTGTGGCTTTGGATGCCTGGAACACAATTCCAAATAGTCCTGTCTGGGCAGGCAGTAATGAAAACTTTCTTGAACCAAGTCTTGAACTTTTGAATAGTCTAAAAGGGGCAGCTACAGGCACAAAACAAAGGGCATGGAAAGTGACCATTAGTTTCAGAGCCATTTTTTCAATGGCATCCACACTTAACAGTTTTACTGTCAAATAGGCTCTTTTTCTAAAACAAAGAGTAGAGGGAGAGACAAAGAGAGACAGTCCAATCAGATCAAAGTGGGTGTGTCTGGAATTAAAATAACTTGTAGCTGATTTTTTCACATTTTGATACAGTGATAGGCAATACAGTATATAATAATAGATCCCAGTGATGTTAATATTATTCCAATATTACAAATGAGGAAACTGAAGCTTTAAGAATTTAAGTGATTAGCCCAAGGTCACATAGTTGGTAAGTGAGAGAATTCAAGTTTTCCCGATTCCAAAGCCCTTATTTTAGGAGAAAGAGTGTATAGGTTATTACCATGCTTTTAAATTGATGGGGAATGGAGGGTCATCCCTCAAGGAAGATACTTTTGATAACTTGAAATATCATTGTTTATTATTATTATTACTGAGAGTTTACCATGTACCCCAATATTATACTATGGTATTTAATTTCTGGGCCTAAGGAGGGTCAGAACACATTATACAGCCCTTGATGCATAACATACGGCATACTGAGAAAAAACAAGCATGGCCCTTGGCACCAAGCAGATGTAAATTTGATTTCAGATCCTGCTTTTAATTTTGTCTTCTGTGGCAAGCTACTTAAACTCTCTGATTCATCTAGAGGATTTATCAAAATTAAAATAAATATATGAAAACAATCTGATTTATTGACCAGTTATCTACCTTTGTTAATGATTGGGCATGCTTTCTATATTCAAAGGGCATTAGATTACCAGAATTCCTACTTAAAAGATAAGAGCAATTTCACCCCCCAAAATTTGTTCCATTCTGGTGAGTCATAGATGAAAAGTTATTATGTAAATGGTTGATTCTTTATAAAATGTACTATTATTAATTCACACACCCACCTCTCTCACTACATTCAAAACTGTAAGCATGATTCTCTTACTATTTCACTTAGGAAGTCACTTCTGTGGACCATTTTTTGGACACCAGAATATCAAATGTCTCCAAGATTATTTCTTGGAGATCAACTAAAATTGGAGTTTGGGCTATCCAACAATCTGTAAATATAGAAAAATGTAACCAGTTATTCATGAAGATGGCCACCTGATTAATGAATTAGGGCCCTTGAATGTATTTGTTTAGTTCTGATAAAATCCTTACATCTAAGGATTAGTATAAAGTACAGTATCAGGGGCACCTGGGTAGCTCAGTCGGTTGAGCATCCGACTTCGGCTTAGGTCATGATCTCACAGTTAGTGAGTTCGAGCTCCACATCGGGCTCTGTGCTGACAGCTCGGAACCGGAGCCTGCTTCAGATTCTGTCTCTCTCTGTCTCTCGAAAATAAATAAATGTAAAAAAAAATAAAAAAATAAATTAAAATACAGTATCATATCCTCCCCTGTCTAGGGAAAACATCTCAAGATGTACAATAAACAGCTTAAATGTTTTTGGTGGAAACAAATGCTGGTGAAGCCTAAAAACAGATACATTTTCACAAAACTGCCTGTAATTACAGTCAATAAATGACTCTTTCAGTTTAAAATGTGAACCAAAATACAAAAACTTTCAGAAATAGGCTGTCTGAGTAGAGCTTAAGGTTTTTAATCAAATCTGTCAATCTAAATAGTATTATTTACCACTTTAAATGATTTGGGAATGGATAAGGCATAAGCATACCAAAAACATTGTTTCAGTGCCTCAGAGTTGGGCTAGGCCTAAGGGTGCTTCCTCAAGAAGAGTCTCCCAGAGACTCCCAGAGTGTGAAAGGGTGAGATGGGGTCAGGGAGAGGCAGCATTTTGCTGACAACTGGGAAGTGACTCAGAAGAGATTCCTCTTAATGAATAAAAGAGGAAAAGGAAGAAAAATAAGAAAGAAAGTTTGAAAGAAATAAAGGAAGGAGAGAAAGAAAATATTTTCATGTGGAATGAGAGGAGGGCATGGTGGGATAGTAGCTCACAGAATATTCTGAGGCCAGCCTGTTCTCAGGAGGGTTGGCATGCTGGCTCAAGCTGGAGGCAGACCAATGTTCAGGAACCTGCAGGTAAAAGAGAAGTTTAACCAAGTTTGGCTAACAAGCATTTTGTTCTGATTGATCAGTGGGTAAGTAGTTCAGGTTATAATTTAATGAGGCCAAAAAAAAAAAAAAGAATTTGGAGGGTCTGTGTCTGGTTTTGTCATAGGTAAACAAGGGGACTTTGTGAGTCTTATCTAGTCTTACGAGGATGGTAGTTTTTGCTTTGTTTTGTTTTGTTTTGTTTTCAGTAAGCTCTTGTTTTCTGGAACATAAAAGGGTAAGGATCCTTTAACATTTGCTTTTTACAGGAGCACAGGGCTCAGATTAAATTCCACACTATCAAATCCCTGTTATCTAATGTTTGGCATGTTATCGAAAAACTTTGAAACCAGAAAAAGCAATTAGTCAATAAAGATCCACACATATACATTTATTTCCCAACCTTTTGTGGTAAGGCCAAGAGCTTTTTGGGGGGTCTGCAGATTAAAACTTCCTATCTATTTCCTGGCATAAACTAACCAAAAAATTCACAGTCTAAGATGTTCAGCTTCAGGCTCTTTAACATAAAGGAACTTGACAAGGAATCTAAATAAGAGTCTTTCTAGATTTTTGTGTTGTTTGCTTGCCACTCTCTATGGTCTTAGTTATGCCTAATGCAAAAGCAATTTGTTCTGTTGTTGTTTTAACAACTTGTTTTTATAGTCTTCCTAATATATCCAACATAGAAATTAACACTGTCACTGATTACATTTATATGAATAAGTGCATAATATGAGCAACGAATTTCAGAAAGCTTCCCTATAAACAAATTACTAAAATTGCATCATTCAAAGAAGTATTAAGTAAATTGATAACATATAATTGCTGAAGATCTGGCCTTTGCTCTCAGCTTCTGGGAGGTAACCTCTAAGCTCTTGGAATGTCCTGCTTGATTTGTTTACCTAGGGACTTTGGGCCACCTAAGCAGTCTATGCTAACTAACAGTGTGGCCTTGGGCCATGTGGTAACAGCTCAGTCTCTGGAAAGGTAGAGAATAAGGTCAGCCATATGGGTGGCAAATCATGTCTATGTGACTAAGCCCAAATAAAAACTCTGGAGACGAAGGCTTGGATATCTTCCTGGTTGGCAGAACTTCATATTGCCATTCTGTTCAGTTGTCTCCACTGGGAGAGGGCAACTGGAAGCTTATGTCTGGAATTTTTCTGGACCTGTTCTATATGATTCTTTTCTAGCCTGATTGCAATCTGTATCCTTTTGCTGTAATAAACAGCAACTGTGAGCATAAGTGCTTTTTCTGAAATTCTGTGAGTCTTTTTAACAAATTATTGAATCTGAGGGTATTCTTGAGGACTCTCAAACTTTGTACCTTTTAATAAATTCAACATAGAAATTACCACTCACTTTAAGTACACTTAAACATGAGTGAATGTTGAACTGGGTTGTTTTAGAAAGGCTTCATATTGGTAAATTGCTAAAATTGGATCATTCAAACAATTATAAAGTAAGCTGGTAACATATAATTATTTGAATAATATGATTACTGTAATAGACTAGACAGCTTGCTTAATTCCATGAGTTGAGTACAATAAATGTCAATAAAGAGAACTTCTGTATATTGATTAAGAACAATGAGAAGGCCATTGCACCTGATTTTGCCCACTCCAGAGACATGCAGTTTTAGCTGAACATTATGTGTGATATAATGATATCTGAAAAGGATCTACTCAGGACATTTTGAAGATATCTAAAAGACTTGCTGAGAATGACTGAATCTACAAATCATAATGTAAAACATTTATAATTTACATACTTATGGCCAATAAACTCAAAAGGGTGTATTGTGAGATCCGATGTAAATTCTCATTTGTTGCTTAATAAAGAAGTGATTATAATTATTAAAAAGTGCTTCTAACAGAATAGTTTTGAGCTGGACTAGATTCTTCTTAGATCAGATCCTAGAGATACTTCTGTGGCTCGCTCCTAAGTGTCTCATCTTACACATAATTGTATGTTGTTTTAAGATACCTTGCCCTGATATTTTTAATTTTCTCCATGAATTTATTCAAAGAATAAGTGGAGAGCTTTCCATCAATTCATTTATATATATTTTTACTTCCCTGTTATTGACTGAGTGCTGGTTACACGTTTTCTTGGTGGAGGTTGGAAGCAATAGCACCATAGTACAGCTCACTGCTGTGTGGTCTGGGCATTTTCTCTACAGACAACATTTGGCCCTACAACTGGAACATTTTCTACATTTTCTCTGTAAGACTGTGTTCCATGTCATCATCATGGGCATGTAAAACTCACTCTGAACTAAAAAGTCACTTCACATTTGGAATCAAGGATAAAATAAAACGTCCTTAATGCATAGCAAACTAAACATCCACCACGTATTGAAGCAGCAGATTATACAGTGATATTTTGCAATCACTTCCTCCTCCATTTTGCTCCATTTTAGAACTTTGGGAGAAGAATGACAGTAATTTGTCCTGGCTTGATACAGATATAATACCTGGATCCTTCTGTAAGATTAAAAGGCTTTAATAAAATGGAATAGCGCTAATTCTATAATGCAAGTCCAGAAGACATTATTGCAGGGTGATAGGTCACTATTTTTTTTTTTTTATTTTGACAAAAATCTCAACTCTTTTTCTTCCTCTTCCCCTTTCCATTTCTTCTTTTAATGGACAATTCAGTTCTATAGCTATAGGTGGGACTGAACAAGGTAGATGTCCAGACCTGGTTGTGAGAGTGACTCAACAGTTCAGACAAACACATATTGCTGGAGAGCCTGTACAACATAAGAAAGGTGTCCATGTAAGAGGGCTGCTCATGGGGAAGAATAAGAGCCAAGAAAAGTGAAGAGAGTGATTTTGTCCACATGGACAAGTGGTCTAGGGCGGGTTGTCATAACCTAACGAAGGGTGAGTTGGCATCTATGCAAGGAGAACCCTGATGATGAAGTGTGGGTATAAGGCCATCTGCACAGTTAGTGAGGCAATGTTAGTGAGGGGAGATTGGTTACGTACTGGGGCCTGATTAATTAAATACCCATATTAAGGATAAGAGGCACGAGGTTTGTCACTGATAGAGAAAGGGGCTCCCAAAATAGAAGACAAGAAAGTTAGAATAAACTGGAGTGTTGGATTGGAATGGGAGATGTTTGTGTGAATTTACAGTCTTGAATAGAGTCAATCCTGCTATAGTATGACATGCATATACCTAAAAATTTTCATGTCATACAAAATCAGACAACAAAAAGACAGAGTTTATGGGACAATAAGGTTGGAGCAAATACTTCATCAGTGATATATTTAAAAAAAATAGATTGGAGGGGCACCTGGTTGACTCAGTCGGTTAAGTGTCCAACTGTTGATCTCGGCTCAGGTCATGATCTTTCTGATCATGGGATAGAGCCCCATGTTGGGCTCTGGCTGACAGTGGGAGCCTGCTTGGGATTCTTTCTCACCTTTCTCTCTTCCCCTCCCATGCTTGTGCTCTCTCTCTCTCTCTCGTTCTCACTCTCTCTCTCTCAAAAAAAAAAAAGAGACTGGAACATAGTAAAAATGATAGCACAGTTGCACATGTTAAATGGCTAAGAAATACAGAAACACTATACTGAATATGTGGTCCTTAAAAAGGACCAGAAATTTGCTTGTGGAAGTGGGTGTGAAAAAGATTACAGCTTCTGAGTTATTGTGAAGCAGTGAAAGGAGAATCATTTGAAATCAGACAGAAAGTTGTAACACCAGATGCAACCAGTATGGCCTGTAGCACATGAAGTAAGTTGAAGCAGATGGTAGATGTTAGGGGTGTGTGTGTGTGTGTGTGTGTGTGTGTGTGTGTGAACATGCATGTGTTTTATGGACAACCCAGTTGGTTCAACTGGGTGCCGTTTTCTGTGTTCATTTTGTATTTCCTGCAAAGGAAATCATGTCTAAACAAACAAAATTTATGCTATGCTCAAATTGTTCCTTAATATTTCAGTTGTACTGGAACAAAATCACATTATGAAACAAATGTTAAAGCAGAACTTATTGCATATAGATACAGATACATATTGAAACATTTATAGTGCAAATGCACACATTCATACACACGCTTACATAGATATTCTCTATCTCCAACCACTGAGAGAACATTGGAGAGGCAACACCCCAATACCAAAGAGCACACTTAGTTCTCAGATCTCAGAATCTACAAATCTTCCTCAGTTACACTGGGATCACATTCCAATAAACCCACTGTAAATTGAAAATATTGTGGGTAAAAAAGGCACTTAATACACTTAACCTACTGAACATCACAGTTTAGCCTAACCTGCCTTAAATGTGCTCAAGAGCACCTGGGTGGCTCAGTTGTTAAGCATCTGACTTTGGCTCAGGTTGTGATCTCACAATTGGTGAGTTTGAGTCCCACATCAAGGTGAGCATGAGCCCCACTTCAGGTGGGCATGAGCCCCGCTTCTGGTGAGCTCCAGCCCCACTTCAGGTAAAAACACAAGGCCCAGGTGAGCCCCACTTCTCTCTCTCTCTTCTCTCTGCCCCTTTCTCCCTTACGCTTTTTCTCTGTCCAAAACAAACAAAAATGTCCTCAAAATACAGTAGCCTTATCGTTGGGCACAATCATCTAACACAAAACCTATTTTATAATAGAATGTTCGATATCTCATTGTAACTTGTGGAATTCTGTATCGAAAGTGAAAAACAGAATAGTTGCATGGGGACAGAATTGGAGAGTGGTTATAACTGGTTGTTCACCGTCAGGATCCCACACCTGACTGGGAGCTGTGCTGTAGCTACCCAGCATGAGGAGAGGTGATCAGACTGTGTATCACTAGCTCCAGAAAGATCATATTTCCAAAGTCAAAGTATGGTTTCTACTGACTGTGTATTGTTTTCACACCATTTAAAATTGAAAAATCAGGGGCGCCTGGGTGGCTCAGTTGGTTGAGCGCCTGGCTTCGGCTTAGGTCGTGATCTCGCGGTTTGTGAGTTTGAACCCCATGTCGGGCTCTGTGCTATCAGCTCAGAGCCCGGAGCCTGCTTCGGATTCTGTGTCTCCTTCTCTCTATGCCCCTCCCCGACTTGTGATCTGTCTCTCTCTGCCTATCAAAAATAAATAAATGTAAAAAAATTTTTTTAATAAATAAAATAAAATTGAAAAATCATAAGTCAAACCATCATAAGCTGGGGACTCTCTGTACCACTAAAAGGAACCAGGATTTGGAGAAAAGACTGGTTGAAGAGCTGGAACCAGACAAGTACAAGATAAGCACCACATCAGAAGGACATAGGAACCAGCCTGAGTAGTCTTCCACCTGCCAAATCTGGGACAATTTTACCATTACAACAAGTAATAACTATAATGTAAACAGTTGAATAAAATAAGAATTCATGAGTCTCTATTGACATAAATAAATAAAAATTAAAAGACTGAGGAGGAATGGGGCATATCACATTGTTTTCCTACAAAACAATATTAATGACAGAAGTAAGAACAAGAAACTTTAAAATGGAGAAAGAGGTACCACCTTCATCAGTGATCAAATGATCATTGGCAATAGAGCAAGCTCAAAAACAAGTTCTACCTGATGGGATGAAATGAGTGTATGTAAGTTCACTTTTGTAATACTGCTGTAAAAGTTGTATAACTTGAATCTAGCCATTAGGAAACCTCAGGCAGACCCGAATTGGGGGCATTCTACAAAAAAAATGGCCTATAATTTTCAAAAGCGGTAAGGTCATGAAAGTCAGACTGAGGAACTCTTACAGATAGAGGGATTAGACAGAAATAACAAGTAAATGCAAAATGTGATTCTGAGCTGCATTCTTTTGCTACAAAGGATATCATTAGGACATTTGGTGAAACTTGAATGGGGAGGGTTCAGGATTTGATAGTTGCTATGTGTATCCCCCGAACCCTGACACCAAATTTATATGTTGAAGCCCTAACCCCCAATGTGACTGTATTTGGAGATAGGGCTTTTAGCAGATGGTTAAGGTTACATGAGGTCAAAAGTCAGGGTCCTAATCTGATAGGAATGGTGACCCTAAAAGAAGAGAAAGGGATCTCTCTCTCTCTCTCTCTCTCTCTCTCTCTCTCTCTCCCCACACCTAGGAAAAGCCATGTGAGGACACAGAGAGAAGGCAGACATCTATAATACAGGAAGAGAATGTTCACCAGGAACCAGATAGGCTGACACTTCGATCTTGGACTTTCCTGCTTCCAGAACTGTGAGAAAATAAACTTCTGTTGTTTAAGCTGCCTGGTGTATTTTGGTACAGGAGCTCAAGCTGACAATGGTCATAATTTAGCAAAGCTATTTCCCTAGTTTTGATGGTTGTGGTTTGGTTTAGAGAATATTTGTTTATAGGAACTATACAGGGACAACGAAGTCAGAAACTTAGATGGTTCCAGAAAAGACAGTTTTTTGTACTGTACTTCTTTTTCTGAAAGCTTCAGATTGTTTCAAAATAAAAATATTTCAAAAACTTACAGAAGTCTCTTTATTTCAAGGAGGTAGAGAGCAAAATATCCAAATATTTTCTGAGGACATTTGGTCCTACTTTAATAGATTTCATTTCAGGAGGATAATAAAATAAAATGTGCAGAAAGCGAACATTCAGAGTTATGTTGATGAAAAATTGACAAAAATATCAGCTAGGCTTTTTAGAATAAATCTTTTTTTTTAATTTTTAATTTTTTAAATGTTTATTTATTTTTGAGAGAGAGAGAGCACCAGGGAGGGGCAGAGCAAGGCAGAGCAAGGCAGAGACACAGAATCCTAAGCAGGCTCCAGGCTCTGAATTGTCAGCAAAGAGCCCAACATGGAGCTCGGACCCACCAGCTGTGAGATCATGACCTGAGCTAAAGTGAGATACTTAACCAACTGAGCAACCCAGGTGCCCCAAGAATAAATTTTTTTTTAAAAACGTATTGACTTTCATATCCAAACAAACTCTTTGGAGTAGATGGGAGCTTTAATTACTGAAAGACAGAAATAAGATGGGACTTGAAACTTTTGTCTCCAGAACTAACTGCCTGAGTGCTGGATATCATGCCAGGTGCTCCCGTGTGTGTGTGTGTGTGTGTGTGTGTGTGTGTGTGTAATTTACATTATTTTTTCTTTCTTTATTTTTTTATTTAGAGAGAGAGAGAGAGAGAGAGAGAGAGAGAGAGAGCACAGGGAAGAAGCAGAGAGAGATGGAGAGAAAGAATCCCAAGCAGGCTCCACTCTGTCAGCTCTGGTCCAACTCGGGGCTCAAACTCACGAACAGTGAGATTATGACCTGCAGGCACTCAATGGGTTTTCATAAAAAATCAATTAAGCAAGATGCAAGTCTCAGCCTAGTTCAATGCTTTGGAGCAGAGATATGTAAACTTGACCAGGGGAACAGATCAGGCATTTGTTTGGGTTTTATTTATTTTTACTGACCAATATTGCTCTGGTTCTTGAAATTATACCATGTATAGAAAAGAGAATGCAAGAATGGCTCCTTTTCAAGGTAAGTACTGATTTCCCTCGTGACCAGAAAAGTGTCTTCCACATCATACATCATTTAATCTAATGCATATATGGAAATCAGGAAATGGACAAAATTTGAAGGATAATAAATTCTGATTTTTTTTTATTGCTATAAATGGGTTCTTATGAGGATTATATACAAATTCTAGATGCTGGAGGTTAAAATATTCCCACAGTCTTCATGATTCAGGCAGCTGTGGCAGAATGCTCATGTCTAAGACCCTCTTCCCTACGTCTGATGGAATTCACTCAATGCTGGGGTAAGCTGCTGGCGATGTGGTGCCAAAATCTCTCCCACAATCTTTTTACTAATGCTTGAAATTCCACCATGAAACATTCATTTCTCTGTGCTTTTATGACTTAATTTTCAGAGGAAGCATTTGGAGTTGTTTGTAAAAAATCAGTATTTGAAGTTACAAGATCTATGTTTGAACCTCAGCTCCCTTGGCCAAAATTTCAGCTTCCTCAGTGATAATACCTAACCCAGAGGGCCATTGCAAAAGCAAAATTGGATAATTTATGGAAAAGCCCCTGTTAATGTAAATTCCTTAACAATTTTAAAGAATATTAAGAAGATTTAACTTTCTTCTAATTTTTCTTAAGTGCCCCTAAGTGTCAAAATGTCACCTCAAAATGTCATCCTCAAAATAACTCCACAGAGTTGGTATTATATCTTTTAGTAGGTGAGTAAAGAGATGCAGAAAACTAAAATACTTTTCCAAAGATACTGAAATAGTGAAAGACTAAGTACGAATTAAATTCAAGACCTGGATTACCCATGGGCACTCCCCCAAAAAGGACTTTGTCCAAAAGTGGGCCTGGAAGATCAGTACTTATTGTCAAATGAGGTCTCCTACAGGAAGTGTCAATGTCTGGTTAACAAGGACAAGATGTACTGGTTGGAGGCTCCCATAGCTGCTCTCATTTTGGTTGGACAACACTGGGGTAGATATTATTCTGAGAGATTTCTGGTGAATACACATTGAAATAAGACCACGATAAGAGCTAAGGTTATTATTTAGAAAAGACTGGATTCTGTGACCCCCAAATGGACAGAACATAGGTTTAGGAGTAGACAAGATAGAGGTGGGTGATTTAGGAAATAAGGTACAGGTTAGAGAGATCTGACAGTTCGTGAGTTTGTGAACTCCCCTCATTTGCTACTCTCTCCAGCTGACCTATCCCACCAACTCACATACATGTAAACACCCCCCCCCACACACACACAAATAACTTCTATCTTCAAAAAGAAGAAGAATTGATTGAGCAGACTTCTAATCTTTCATTTCATAAACAAAGTACTCTCCAGGGGAAAGAGTGTTGGCTTTATTTCAATAGAGTTGAGTCTTAAATCACTCTTTGCCTAATTGTATGCTTTTTTAATGCATTTTTTTTCTGGCAAGTTTTCCTTGAATTTTATTTAGGTTCCTCTCTCTTATTTATGACACTCTGTGTATGCTACCATTCTAGCTCTCTTCACACTTTAGTCTATCACTGATCCACTAGCTATATTCCTGGTTGATATAGATGGATGGATGGATAGATAGATAGATAGACAGATAGGCAATAGATAGATATTTTTTCCCCTTGAGGTCAAGGACTTTGTCTTATATGACTTTGTATTTACAGATTTATAGATCTGGTGCATAACAATTGCTCCACAAATTATTATTGAATAAATGAGTAACAGGATAAATAATAAAAATTCCCTTGCTTTTTTGAGACTGATTTTACTCATTTGTTCATTTATTCAATTATTTATTCATTTATCCACTGAACAAACATCACTTAAACATGCGCTTTCTCAAGATATGAGGGTTATAAAGAACAAAATGAGAAGTATCAGCTCTTAAGAGTTTACTTTTTATCTTCAAAAGACAAATGTAACATTACCAAATTGTCAAGTACATGGAATCACACCTTTATACCTTATTTAAGTGGGAAGATGGTTGCTTGAGTGTGTCCCTCCTGATTTCATCATACATCTTTTTTTTTAAATTAAAAACTTTTTAAATGTTTATTTATATTTGAGAGAGACAGAGACACAGAGAGACAGAGAGACAGAGCGACAGAGCATGAGCAGTGGAAGGTCAGAGAGTGAGGGAGACAGAATCCAAAGCAGTCTCCAGGTGCTGAGATGTCAGCACAGAGCCCAACATGGGGCTTGAACTCATGAGCCGTGAGATCATGACCTGAGCCAAAGTCAGCGCCACCCAGGGGCCACTCTTTTTTTTTAATGTAGGCTCCTTGCCTAACATGAGGTTTGAACTCATGACCCTGAGATCAAGAGTCAAATGCTCTGCCAACTGAGCCAGCCAGCCAGGCACCTTTTATCCTACATCTCTAACCAAACTATAGGACTTGTCCTGAGCTGAGTAGTAACCAGGTCTGCTGTTTAACTGGATGATGTAAGACCTTGGAGAAAAAAAAGCTGATAGAGAATCTCCCTCCTTTGTGTTGGATGAAAGTTTGGAGGCAGTTGGCAGAGACCCAAGGGGTAAGGATTTGAGAACTACTGGTTTGCAGAGACTTGTGAATTCCCAGGGAATTTATCTTCCTGACTGAGCATTCCTGAGATGACAGTGGGTCTCGCTGGTCCCCCATGAGGTGCAGGAATGCTAAGCAGATGCATTGAGTTCCTTCTGACACTGGTCTAGAACATCAAGCATTGACTGCTGAAAAGACTGAGGAAAAAAGAAGCTTTGTTCAGGCTCTAATCAGGGGGAGTATCTGTTCACCATCTGGCAAATCTCTGATGTATTTTTGCCAGATTGCTGTTTTCCCCTTCATTTTCAAGATTGTTGCTACCCAAGGTACCTCAGCAACTGAAACTTCACCCCCCAGGGAATAGACAAACAAAATCAACAGCGAACCAAAGGGGTGTCAGAACATAGAATGAAGAGAATCAAGAGATACACAAAATAAGAGGCTTCTAACAAAACAAAGCTATTGTAGAAGTCCTCTCTTAGGTCAGCAGAGCTCTCCTATCTTATGCAATAAACAATTAAAGACTGTGGAAACAAGGGCTTGGGAAGCCTGAAAATATCTCTGCTTTCCCCAAACTGCCTGAAATTGCAGTTAAAAATTATAGACCAGTCTTTCAGACTTAGATAAGAACAAAGAATAACAAAAACTTCCTAAAACCAATCAGCTAGGTAGAGCTTAAAAATCAGCCAATTAGTACAAATCAGCCAATTAATATAAATAGTATTATTTGATATCTGAAGTGTTTTTCTGGGAGAGATACAAAATGGTATAAAAATGTTATTTAAATATTGACAGAGCTAAGTTAGACTTTGAACTTGATCTTGAACAAAAATGCACCCCATTTCCCAATAAACAAAATTGTAAGAACAATTAAGGATATTTAAGCATAGCATGCACATACACACACACACACACACACACCCACACACACACACACACACACCTTTGCCGCATCTATAAAAATGGATGATGATTTGCAAACAAACAAACCAGCAGACAAATGGAAAGAGCACAGAATCTCTGTTAAAACCAATGATATAAAAATGGGCAAGATAATATATTTGGATAACAGACCCAATAGACTTTAAAAAAAAATATTTACTTTTGAGGACGGGAGGGGCAGAGAGAGAGGGAGAGAGAGACTCTTAAGCAGGCTGTGTGCTGTCAGTACGAAGCCCGATGCAGGGCTTAATACAGGCCTTGATCTCACTGAACCATGAGATCATGACCTGAGCTGAAATCAACAGTCAGATGCTTAACCAACTGACCCACCCAGGCACCCCATCCAGTGGACTTTCTGTGTGAATAACAGGAGTGCTAGACAAAAAAAAAAAAAAAAAAAAGAACAGATGGAGAAGAGGAAGACATTAAGTAGTAGAAGGAAGTTTATCTGAGCAGAAGACTCAAATCTTCAAATTAAAATGCTTCACCAAATTCTAGGCAAGATGGATAAAAAAGGACATATTCTACTGTGAAAAAAAGGCCATGAACTCAGAATTTTAAAATAAAACTACCGGTTGTAAGAAGATCATTGAAGAAAGGCAAGGAGAAAGTGCTCATAAGCTAAGGGCTGGTGGCCATCATAACCCTGTTTCTAAGCACATAAAAATTATAGACTTAAAAAAATACTTGTGTATACTCAAGACCCTCTGAGTTTTGCCTTATTTTTTTTTATTAATTTTATTTCTTTAATGTACATCCAAATAAGTTAGCAATACAGTGCAACAATGATTTCAGGAGTAGTTTCCTTATTGCCCCTTACCCATTTAGCCCATCCCCCCTCCCACAACCCCTCCAGTAACCCTCTGTTTGTTCTCCATTGTTAAGAGTCTCTTATGTTTTGTCCCACTCCCTGTTTTTATATTATTTTTGCTTCCCTTCCCTTATGTTCATCTGTTCTGTGTATTAAAGTCCTCACATGAGTGAAGTCATATGATGTTTGTCTTTCTCTGACTAATTTCGCTTAGCATAATACCCTTTAGTTCAATCCATGTAGTTGTAAATGACAAGATTTCTTTCTTTATGATTGCTGAGTAATACTCCATAGTGTGTGTGTGTGTGTGTGTGTGTGTGTGTGTGTATACACATATATCACACATCTTCATTATCCATTCATCCATCAATGGACATCTGGGCTCTTTCCATACTTCGGCTATTGTTGATAGTGCTGCTGTAAACATTGGGGTGCATGTGTCCCTTTGAAACAACATACCTGTATCCCTTGGATAAATACCTAGTAGTGCAATTTCTGGGTCATAGGGTAATTCTATTTTCAATTTTTTGAGGAACCTCCAGACCGTTTTCCATAGTGGCTGCACCAGCTTGCATTCCCACCAGCAATGCAAAAGAGATCCTCTTTCTCCACATCCTCACCAACCTCTGTTGTTGCCTGAGATGTTAATGTTAGTCATTCTGACAGGTGTGAGGTGGTATCTCATTGTGGTTTTGATTTGTATTTCCCTGATGATGAGTTATGTTGAGGATTTTTTCATGTGTCCATTGGCCATCTGGATATCTTCTTTGGAGAAGTGTCTATGCATGTCTTTTGCCCATTTATTCACTGGATTATTTGTTTTTTTTGGGTGTTGAGTTTGATAATTTCTTTATAGATTTTGTATACTAACCCTTTATCTGATACGTCATTTGCAAATATCTTCTCCCATTCTGTTGGTTGCCTTTTAGTTTTGCTGATTGTTTCCTTCACTGTGCAGAAGCTTTTTATTTTGGTGAGGTCCCAGTAGTTCATTTTTGCTTTTGTTTCCCTTGCCTCCAGAGACGTGTTGAGTAAGAAGTTGCTGCAGCCAAGATCAAAGAGGTTTTTGACTGCTTTCTCCTCAAGGATTTTGATGGCTTCTTGTCTTACATTGAGGTCTTTCATCCATTTTGAGTTTATTTTTGTGTATGGTGTAAGAGAGTGGTCCAGGTTCATTCTTCTGCATGTCGCTGTCCAGTTTTCTCAGCACCACTTTCTGAAGAGACTGCCTTTATTCCATTGGATATTCTTTCCTTCTTTGTCAAAGATGAGTTGGCCATACGTTTGTGGGTCCATTTCTGGGTTCTCTATTCTGTTCCATTGATCTGAGTGTCTGTTATTGTGCCAGTACTATACTGTCTTGATGATTACAGCTTTGTAGTATAGCTTGAAGTCCGGGATTGTGATGCCTCCTGCTTTGGTTTTCTTTTTCAAGATTGCTTCGGCTATTCAGGGTCTTTTCTGGTTCCATACAAATTTTAGGATTATTTGTTCTAGCTCTGTGAAGAATGCTGGTGTTACTTTGATAGGGATTGCATTGAATATGTAGATTTCTTGGGGTAGTATTGACATTTTAACAATATTTGTTCTTTCTATCCAGGAGTATGGAATCTTTTTCCATTTTTTTTTTGTGTCTTCTTCAATTTCTTCATAAGCTTTCTATAGTTTTTAATATATATTTTTCACCTCTTTGGTTAGATTTATTCCTAGGTATTTTATGGTTTTTGGTGCAATTGTAAATGGGATTGATTCCTTGATTTCTCCTTTTGTTGCTTCATTATTGGTGTATAGGAATGCAACCGATTTCTGTGCATTGATATTATATCCTGCAACTTTGCTGAATTCATGAATCAGTTCTAGCAGTTTTTTGGTGGAATCTTTTGGATTTTCCATATAGAGTTTCACATCATCTGTGAAGAGTAAAAGTTTGACCTCTTCCTGGCCGATTTGGATGCCTTTTATTTCTTTGTGTTGTCTGATTGCAGAGGCTAAGACTTCCAATACTATGCTGAATAACAATGGCAAGAGTGGACATCCCTGTCTTGTTCCTGACCTTAGGGGGATAGCTCTCAGTTTTTCCCCATTGAGGATGATATTAGTGTTGGGTCTTTCATATATGGCTTTTATGATCTTGAGGTATAATTCTTCTAACCCTATTTTCTTGAGGGTTTTTTTTTATCAAGAAATGATGCTGTATTTTGTCAAATGCTTTCTCTGCATCTATTGAGAGGATCATACAGTTCTTGTCCTTTCTTTTATTGATGTGGTGAATCACATTGATTGTTTTGTGGGTATTGAACCAGCCCTGCATCCCAGGTATAAATTCCACTTGGTCGTGGTGAATAATTCTTTTAATGTATTGTTGGATCTGGTAGGCTAGTATCTTGTTGAGGATTTTTGCATCCATGTTCATCAGGGAAATTAGTCTATAGTTCTCCTTTTTAGTGGGGTCTCTGTCTGGTTTTGGAATCAAGGTAATGCTGGCTTCCTAGTAAGAGTTTGGAAGTTTTCCTTCCATTTCTATTTTTTGGAACAGCTTCGAGAGAATAGGTGTTAACTCTTCCTTAAATGTTTGGTAGAATTCCCCTGGAAAGCCATCTGGCCTTGGACTCTTATTTTTTAGGAGATTTTTGATTACTAATTCAATTTCCTTACTGGTTATGGGTCTGTTCAAATTTTCTTTATCTTCCTGTTTCAGTTTTAGTAGTGTATATGCTTCTAGAAATTTGTCCATTTCTTCCAGATACCCATTCTATTGGCATATAATTGCTCATAATATTCTCTTATTATTGTTTTTATTTCTGTTGTGTTGGTTGTGATCTCTCCTCTTTCATTCTTGATTTTATTTATTTGGGTCCTTTCCTTTTTCTTCTTGATCAAACTGGCTAGTGGTTTATCAATTTTGTTAATTCTTTCAAAGGACTAGCTTCTGGTTTCATTGATCTGTTCTACTGTTCTTTTGGTTTCAATAGCATTAATCTCTGCTCTAATCTTTATTATTTCCTGTCTTCTGCTGGTTATGGGTTTCATTGGCTGTTCTTTTTCCAGCTCCTTAAGGTGTAAGGTTAGGTTGTATATCTGAGATCTTTCTTCCTTCTTTAGGAAGGCCTGGCTTGCTATATACTTTCCTCTTATGGATGCCTTTGCTGCATCCCAGAGGTTTTGGGTTGTGGTGTTATGGTTTTAATTGGCTTCCATGAACTTTTTAATTTCATCTTTAACTTCTTATTTAGCCCATTTATTCTTTAGTGGGATGCTCTTTAGTCTCCAAGTATTTGTTACTTTAAAAATTTTTTTCTTGTAGTTGATTTCGAGTTTCATAGCATTGTGGTCTGAAAATATTCACAGTATGATCTCTATCATTATGTACTTGTTGAGGGCTGATTTGTGTCCCAGTATGTGGTGTTTTCTGGAGAACGTTCCATGTGCACTGGAGAAGGATGTATATTCTGCTGGTTTAGGATGAAATGTTCTGAATATATCTGTTAAGTCCATCTGGTCCAGTGTCATTCAAAGTCATTGTTTCCTTGTTTTTCCTTGTTGATTTTTTGATTAGATGATCTGTCCATTGCTGTGAGTGGGGTGTTGCAGTCCCCTACTATTAAGGTATTACTATCAATGAGTTTCTTTATGTTTGTGATTAATTGATTTATATATTTGAGTGCTTCCACATTTGGGCATAAATGTTTACAATTAGGTATTATTGGTGGATAGACCCCTTAATTATGATATAATGCCTTTCTGCATCTCTTGATACAGTCTTTATTTTAAAGTCCTGATTGTCTGATATAAGTATGGCTACTCTGGCTTTCTTTTATTGGTTCTCCATCCCCTTACTTTCAATCTGAAGGTGTCTTTAGGTCTAAAGTGAGTCTCTTGTAAACAGCATATAGATGCATCTTGTTTTCTTATGCATTCTGTTACCCTATGTCTTTTGATTGGAGCATTTAGTCCATTGACATTTAGAGTGAGTACTGAAAGATATTAATTTATTGCCATTATGTTGCTTGTAGAGTTGGAGTTTCTGGTGGTATTCTCTGGTCCTTTCTAGTCTTTGTTGCTTTTTTTTTTTATTTGTGTGTTGTGTGTGTGTGCACGCACATGTGTTTTCATCTTTTCTCCCCTCAGAGAGTCCCCCTTAAAATTTCTTGCAGGGCTGGTTTAGCGGTCACAAACTCCTTTAGTTTTTGTTTGTCCGGGAAACTGTTCATCTCTCTGTCTATTTTGAATGACAGCCTTGCTGGATAAAGAACTCTTGGCTGCATATTTTTCTGATTCAGCACACTGAATATATCCTGCCACTCCTTTCTGGCCTGCCAAGTTTCTGTGGATAGGTGTGCTGCAAACCTGATCTGTCTTCCCTTGTAGGTTAGGGACTTTTTTTCCCTTGCTGCTTTCAGATTCTCTCCTTGCCTCGGTATTTTGTGAATTTGACTATGACATGCCTTGTTGGTGGTTGGTTTTTGTTGAATCTAATGGGAGTCCTCTGTGCTTCCTGGATTTTGATGTCTGTGTCTTCCCCTGGGTTAGGAAAGTTTTCTGCTATGATTTGCTCACATAACACTTCTACCCCTATTTCTCTCTCTTCCTCTTCTGGGACTCCTATGGTTCTGATGTTGTTCCTTTTAAATGAGTCACTGATTTCTCTAATTCTTAAATAGTGCTCTTTTGCCTTAATCTCCCTCTTTTTTTCTGCTTCATTATTCTCCACAAGTTTGTCCTCTGTATCACCGATTCTGTGTTCTGCCTCATCCATCCTTGCCTCCGTGACCTCCATTTGAAATTGCAGCTCAGTCACAGCATTTTTTATTTCATCCTGACTAGCTTTTACTACTTTTATCTCCACAGAAATGGATTCTAATCTATTTTCGACTTCAGCTAGTATTCTTATTATTGTCATTCTAAATTCTGCTTCAGACATCTTTATAGTATCTGTGTTGGTTAAATCCCTGGATGTCGTTTCTTCCTACTCTTCTATTTGGGGTGAATTCCTTCATTTTGTCATTTTGAAGGGAGAAAAGGAATTAATGCGGTAAAAAAATTAAAATTAAAAAATATTAAAATAAAAAAATTATAAATAAATTAGAAACAAACACACACACACACACAAAATCGAATAAATGATGCTAGATCCTAGGTGTGTTTTGGTCTGGGTGTTGAAAGGGGCTTGATAGATTAGAGAAAAAAGGGGCAAGAAAAAAAAAGGAAATCGTTTCATATTTGAAAAAAATGAATGCACTGAAGTAGACTAAAATGAAATGATGGAAGTAAAATAGAATTTGAAAAAGTTTTCACAACAGTAAAAAATATAGTAGAAAAAAATTAAAGAAAAATATTTTTAATAAAAATTGAAAATAAAAATGAATTTTTTCTCTTTCTGCATTCATGAAAAGAAACAAAATGAAAAAGATAAAAAAGAAAAAAAAGACAAGTGAATAGACAGACCAGCCAACAGACTGAAATACAACTGAAATTACTTCATTTTCCCCTGGGAGTAAAACTATGAAGCACTTTATAGTCCATAAACTAAGCAGGTGGAGAGACTTGTGTTCCTGAAGAGCAAGGTTGGCCTAGTTGGGCTAGTGTAATGGCTCCGTTCTCCACTAGATGGCGCTGCTTAGCTTACTGGGGTGGATGGTTGTGGTGCTTGTGTGTGCATACGCGCATGTGCGGGAGTAAGACAATGGTGTTACCCAGCTACCCGTTGTCTAGTATGGGAACTTTGTCCCCTGGATCAGCAATCATGCACCCGTCCTTTGTCTTCGGCTTCTGTCCACTTCCCGCTTTTACACATTCTGTGACCAAGCCCCAGGCAGCACCTCCCTCCCGAGTTTTGTCTCAGATGCGGCTATTTTTCCCGGCTCCTTACTTCTGAGGGACTGCGGCTTTGACCCATTCTGCCCCTCTGCAGGAGGGTCTCACGGAGCAATGGCTGGGTGCCGGCCGCACTCAGGAATGTTTGCAGGACCGTGCTGCTACCGGTGCCCAGAGACTGCAACCGGGTTTCAGCCGGGTCCAGAAAAAGTTTGCGAGATAGTGTAGCAGCAGTGTTTCAGGGATTATGGAAAATCTCAACACATATCTGGCACCAGGTTTCACCC